>NC_092720.1:12421793-13091755 GCF_047496885.1 Scyliorhinus torazame
GTTGTACACGTAACGGGAAAATCAATTCACATCATAGAATCATAGAATCCCTCCGGTGCAGAAGGAGGCCATTCGGCCCATTGAGTCTGCACCAACCCTCTGAAAGAGAACCCTCGCTGGGCCCGTTACCATGCCATAGCCCCATATCCCCACCTAATCTGCACATCTTTGGACACCAAGGGGAGATTTAGTATGGCCAAACCACCTAAACTTCACATCTTTGGACTTGTGGGAGGAAACCGGAGCACCCAGAGGAAACCCACGCAGACACGGGGAGAACGTGCAGACTCCGCACAGACAGTGACCCAAGGCCGGAATTGAACCTGGGACCCTGGCGCTGTGAAGCCACAGTGCTAACCCTCAAAAAGCAGAGACTTTACTGAAATGAAAAAACAGGAGATATGAAGCTATGGTACTTGTGGTGAACGTACTGCTGCTACAATTCACCACTATATTGTATTGGGTTATGTTGATGCCCTTGTGGGCTCCGTCTATGGCTCCGCCCCCTCGTGGGAAGTATATAGATCTGCAGCCTGTAGGTGGCACTCAGTACAGAGCAGTTGCAGGCAGGCACAGATCTAGCTCATTAAAACCACTGATCACTTCTACTAATCGTCTCATGTGAATTGATGGTCCCATCAGTACTCATATCCGATTGCTATCCAGTGATAATGCTGAGCATGGATCAGACCAGTCTGATCTGCCATCCAGGGACGCTGCTCAATGGGTAAAGTGGGGTTACATAAAAGAACTGGAATTCTTCTTCTTGGAGCAGAGCGGGAATAAGGCGAGATTGAGTAGGTGTTTTTCAAAAATGTAGCTTTGATGGAGTAAACGAGGAATACATGTTTCCAGTGGCAGGAAGGTCTGTAACCAGAGAAAATAATTGACAAAGGAGCCAGAAATGGAATGAAGAGAATTAGAATGATGCAGCAAGTTATGATCTCGAATGTGCTGCACCGAAAGAGCGATGGAAGAAGATTCAATAGTAACTTCGAAAAGGGCACTGCACAAATTCTTGGGGAGAAGAAACTGCAGGACCCTGGGGAAAGAACCAGGAGAGTGGGACTAATTGGCTCGCGCTTTCAAATGCCTGGGGATGGTTTAGCACAGTGGGTTAAACAGCTGGCTTGTAAAGCAGAACAAGGCCAGCACCGCGGGTTCACTTCCTGTACCAGCCTCCCCGAATAGGCGCCGGAATGTGGCGACTAGGGGCTTTTCACAGTAACTTCATTTGAAGTCTACTTGTGACAAGAAGCGATTTTCATTTCATTTCATTTCGCAGGTACGATGTCTGAATGGCCTCCTTCTGTGCGATATCATTCTTTGATTGGCTATTAATGTAAACTTGGGAAGAATACGAGGACCATACACTCTGCCAAGAGTCAGGAAGAAGAAAAATGGAGAGAATAAATGCAACATCCCAAAACAATTAGAATCGGGCTTGATGTGGTTTTTAGGATCTGTTCTCGAAGTGTTGTAACAGACAGCAATCAATATTACTACAACCTAAATCAGTCACCATTTGCAACAGTGCACGTTATCGCTGCTTTAAATCAACAGATGCACCCTGGAAGTGACAGAAAGGGAAGGAATTACTTTGAACTGTAGCCATTGTCGCATGTCGGGAGATACAGCAGCCAATTTGCATACAGCAAGCTCCCACACATACTGACCAATTAATCTGCTTAAGTGATTCTGAGGAATAGATGTTGGTCAGAACGCTGGCGGGAATGAGCCTAATCTTCATCGATTAATGTGAGGATATTACGTTCACCTGAGCAATGAATCCTCATTTCATGCCTCGTCAGAAATGAATTGTAAACTCCCATGTCCATTGATTGGAGGGTTAGAATAGGCATTGCAGCTAATCAGAACTGGCTCTGCTAACAAGTACGAAACACACTGCAGTGGTGAATAGAAATAAATTGAGATGGCATAATGGTATGCACAGCAAGTCATCCATTGGGCGAGAGTCCACTCATCTGTGAAAACTGTACATCTGTACTCCTAATATCCTCGCTGGCTGGTGCGGTGTGGAATCATTCACAGCAGGAAGATCTCACAATCGTCTCCAATCACGTCCTGGAAACCCGTAAGCCCTTCAAAGCCCCTGAGCTCGAAATAGGGAAATCAAAAACTCAACAAAAAGCAGCTGGGTGATGGATGATTGATACAGATGCAGTAAAGTGACTATTGCTTAACTGTGGACAACAGGTGAATAGGCTTGCGAGTGTGTTATATCAGAGATGGTCACAATGCCCAAGGCAGCAGGCACACAGGACTCTCCAAAATATCCTGCACCAAATCTCAGTCTACTTGATGTCATCAGGCAGGGAGCCATCCCGGGTGTGAACAAAGAAGTGGTAGGGGGGCAATTTGGCTTCATTCCTGGAATGGGTACAACTGGCGCTGGTGTTCAAATATCTCAAGGAGAAATGTGAAAATAGGCAGGAACAGCGACTTTAACTATAGACTACAGCAAAGCTTTTAACTCTCTCCAGTACGATGCTGAATGGAAGACACTCTTGTCTTGATGTACCTGAACATCCCCGTCGTTAATTAATATAAGAGCTCCAAGTTGCTCATTTTGTCGTGTGAGAGTACCTTTAAGAAATGGGTGTTTATAAATGGGTGTGTACATAAATACCTGGAGTGAGAGTACCTTTAAAAAATGTGTGTTTACTACTGCAGTGATGTCAGAGAGTGGGTGGAGCTGGCTGTCTGTCAGCTTTTTACTTGTATATTAGGCTGTTTGCTGCAGGGTGTGTTTTAGTTTTGTTTTCAGTGTTGGAGCTGAAGCCAGACAGAGCAGGTGTACTGTTGATCTCTCTGCCATGAAAGACTATCTCTTGATCATTTGGTGAATTCAGAATTATAAATGTTCTCAGTAGTGAATGTAAACCGAATGTGCTTCTGTTAAAAGCTATTTCTTTTGTCATCTGGATGTCATTTGGGAAGTTATTAAGGATTACTTAGGGTTGTATTCTTTGGGGGTTGTATTTGAATTAATGGTGGCTAAGATGTTCACTATATGTGTTAAAAAGGTTAACTTGTGGGTCAGGTGAACTCCATGATACACTTTGAGGTTCTCTAAACCCTGGCCCATAACAATTTGCACACAAACCAATACCAGTTTGAGATGAGAGTCAGGCAGGGATGTCTTACATAGAATTTACAGTGCTGAAGGAGGCCATTCGGCCCATCGAGTCTGCACCGGCCCTTGGAAAGTGCACCCCACTCAAGCACACACCTCCTCCACCCCATCCCCTTAATCCAGTAACCCCAATTAACCTTTTTGGACACAAACGGCAATTTATCACGGCCAATCCACCTAACCCGCACATCTTTGGACTGTGGGAGGAAACCGGAGCACCCGGAGGAAACCCACGCAGACACGGGGAGAACGTGCAGACTCCGCACAGACAGTGACCCAAGCCGGGAATTGAACCTGGAGCCCTGGAGCTGTGAGGCAGCAGTGCTAACCACTGTGCTACCGTGCTGCCACCTAAGGGGCGGGATTCTCCGACCCCCCGCCGGGTCAGAGAATCGCCGGGGGCTGGCGCGAATCCCGTCGCCGCCGGCAGCCGAATTCTCCGGCACCGGATATTCAGCGGGGGCGGGAATCGCGCCGCGCCGGTCGGCGGGCCCCCCCCCCCCCCACCCCGACGATTCTCCAGCCCGCGATGGGCCGAAGTCCCGCTGCTGTCGTGCCAGTCCCGCCGGCGTGAATTAAACCACCTCTTACCGGCGGGACTGGGCGCGTGGGCGAGGCTCTGGGGTCGTGGGGGGGGCGCGGGACAATCTGGCCCCAGGGGATGCCCCCACGGTGTCCTGCCGCGATCGGGGCCCACCGATCCGCGGGCGGGCCTGTGCCGTGGGGGCACTCTTTTCCCTCCGCCACGGCCAGAGCCTTCACCATGGCTGATGCGGAAGAGACCCCCCCCCCGCTGCGCATGCGCGGGGATGACGTCAGCAGCTGCTGACGCTCCCGCGCATGCGCGGACGTCCACTGGCCGCGAAGCCCTTTCGGCCCCGGCTGGCGTGGCGCCAAAGGCCTTCCACGCCAGCCGGTGGAACGGAAACCACTCCGGCGCAGGCCGAGCCCCTCACGGTGAGGGCTTGGCCCCTAAAGGTGCGGAGAAATCCCGGTAGAGGAGAATCCCAGCCATGGTGTTTAATCATTCCTACGAAACTCATCTCCAAACTCGGTGGCCTTGGCCTCGGCTCCTCCCTCTGAGACTGGATCCCGAACTTTCTAATCCACAGGCCACAATCAGTAATGATAGGCAACAACACCTCCTCCACGATCATCCTCAACACCAGTGCCCCACAAGGCTGTGTCCGCAGCCCCCTACAATACTCCTTATACACCTATGACTGTGTGGCCAAATTCCCCTCCAACTAGATTTTTAAATTTGCTGATGACACCACCGTAGTGGGTCGGATTTCAAACAATGACGAGACTGAGTACAGGAATGAGATAGAGAATCTGGTGAACTGGTGCGACGACAATAATCTCTCCCTCAATGTCAACAAAACGAAGGAGATTGTCATCGACTTCAGGAAGCGTAGTGGAGAACATGCCCCTGTCTACATCAATGGGAACGAAATAGAAAGGGTCGAGAGCTTCAAGTTTTTAGGTGTACAGATCACCACCAGCCTGACTTGGTCCCCCCATGCTGACACTATAGTTAAGAAAGCCCACCAACAACTCTTCCTTCTCAGAAGCCTAAGGAAATTTGGCATGTCACCTACGACTCTCACCAACCTCTACACATGCACCACAGAAAGCATTCTTTCTGGTTGTGTCACAGCTTGGTATGGTTCCTGCTCTGCCCAAGACCACAGGAAACTACAAAAGGTCGTGAATGTAGCCCAGTCCATCACGCAAACCAGCCTCCCATCCATTGACTGTATCTATAATTCCCGCTGCCTCAGAAAGGCAGCCAGCATAATTAAGGACCCCACGCACCCCGGACATACTCTCTTCCACCTTCTTCCGTCAGGAAAAAGATACCAAAGTTTGAGGTCACGTACCAACCGACTCAAGAACAGCTTCTTCCCTACTGCCATCAGACTTTTGAATGGACCTACCTCGTATTAAGTTGATCTTTTCTCTACACCTTGCTATAACTGTAACATTATATTCTGCAGTCTCTCCTTCCTTCCTTATGTACAGTATGCATTGTTTGTACAGCTTGCAAGAAACAGTACTTTTCACTGTATACTGATACATGTGACAATAATAAATCAAATCAAATCAAATGCTGTCAGAGAGGTAATGCAAGAAGAGTTACTTGAGAGAGAGAGATGTGGCTGCATCATAGAGTGTCGTAGTTTATGGAATCGCAGCTATGCAGACTCATAGTCAGAAGGAAGGTAGAGCTACAGACGATGGCAGTCCTCGTCAGAAAACACGAGTCTTCTGGACTGACATAAATGAGACAACGAAAAAATTATGGCTCCAAATGGCAACTAAAAAAAAGTCAAGATTGGAAGCATGGAAATCGAGACAGTGGACAAATTCAAATACCTTGGCTCAATGATAAACGCTAAAGTTACATCCGCAGCCAGCCAGATTAGCCACTGCAAGAGGTGTGACCAGTCTTAAGTCCAAAAGCACCAGCATGAAGCTGTATAAATGTACAGTCACGAGCGTGGAATGTTACACTCTATGATGAGAGAGACAGACTCATTACCCAACAAAAATCTATCAATTTCAGAATTGAAAGTTTCAATCAACTCCATCATCCGGATCTTCGAGTTCCAGATTACCACCACAGAGTGTTTCCTTGTTTCGCTCCTGGATGGCCACTTTCAAATTCAAGCTATTGCTGCATTGCTTTTCTTCAGAAAAAGAGGTTCCCTTTATCTACCTGATCAAATGCCTGCCATTTTTTAAAAATAATAATAATCTTTATTGGTGTCACAATTAGGTTTACATTAACACCGCAATGAAGTTACTGTGAAAATACCTTGATCAAATCACCCTACCATCTTTTAAACTTAAAACTGACGGAAACCATGTTTATCCAACGTGTTTTCTTAGTTTAACCCTTTCAACGCCTGTTAATTCTGCTGAATTTGAGCTCCATCCACTCCAGGGCCATATACTCCTCCTGAGATGTAGTGCCCCGAATTGGACACAGTCAGGGTCCAGCAGATCCATCAGATGCCTTTGGGATAAATGCCAATGTTTCAATTTGTTTTCTCAGATCTAAAGTGAGAGACCTCAAGTTACTCACGTTGAACTTCAGCTGGGCGCTTTGGTCCACTCAGTTCGCCTGTCTGTGTCCCTCTGTAACTTTCAGTTCTTAGCTACACAATTTGTTATGCCTATAAACTCTCATCTGCAAACTTGAATCTACAGCTTTCTAGCGCACACCTTCATCCAAGTTATCAGTTATGCACATTGTAAAGCAGAGTCCCCAACACCCCCGAGACCCCATTACAGATTCCCAGGGGATGGGACTGATCATGGTCCACATCCCTGCTCCTTGTCTTCTACCTCCTAGCCTGTCACCCAGGCAGCATGGTAGCACAAGTGGCTAGCACTGTGGCCTCACAACGCCAGGGTCCCAGGTTTGATACCTCGCTGAGTCTCTGTCTGTGCAGAGTCTGCACGTCCTCCCGTATCTGCATGGGTTTCCTCCGGGTGCTCCGGTTTCCTCCCACAGTCCAAAGACGTGCAGGTTAGGTGGATTGGCCACGATAAATTGCCCTTAGTGACCAAAAAAGATTAGGAGAGGTGATTGGGTTACGGGGATAGGGTGGAAGTGAGGGCTCAAGTGGGTCGGTACAGACTCGATGGGCCGAATGTCCTCCTTCTGCACTGTGTGCTCTATGTTCCATGTTCTGTCATCAGAGAGAATTTGGCAGGGTGGATGTTGCGAGTGTCCCCTGGCTGGGAAATCTAGAACAAGGGGTCAAAGTCACATGGTCAACCATTTACGACCAAAAGAAAAACTTCTTTACTCACTCAGAGGGTTGTGGATCATTGGTATTCACTACCCAGGAGTGCAATGGATGCTCGGTCACTGATTACACTCAAGAGCGAGAATGGCAGACACTTGGACACTAAAGGAATCAGTGGATATGGGGACAAGTGGAGTTTAGGTCGAAGGCAGCCATGGGACAGGATTCTCCAATTCTGAGGCTGTGTCCACAGAAACAATGGCGTAAAACAGCCACCGAGTCCCCGTTTTGCTGGGGGCTAGCAGGAAGGCAGCGTAGAGCACCTGGCTCGAGCTGCCGATACGTCCCGGAGAATTACTGGGTCCGTGGCAGCGCATGTGCATGACAGGGGCCTGCAGCAGCCGCGCTGTGCTTCATGGCGGCCGCCGCTCGCGGACCCGGCCCACGAAATAGTCCCCCCCTTCGGCCGGCTCGCACGCCCCGGACCCCCCCCCCCCACCCTCTGCCATCCCCTGGTGAAGTCCCCCCCCCCCCTGCCCGCGGATCGGCCCTCCCCCGACTGTGGCGGCGCTGGACTGAGCCCGCAGCCGCCACGCCGAGTTCCCGGCGGTTGAGACCATGAGAGACCCACGCCGTCGGGAACTCGGCCGGCCGGGGGCGGAGCATCGGGGGGGGCTGGGCCTCAGGCAATGCCCCCGAGGCCGTCGATACGTGGCGCAGCGTACTCGCAGAGTACGCCGCTTTGAAGTGGGCGGAACATCGCGAAAGCGGCGCCGCCCCCGATTCGGTCGTGAGCTTTGATTCTCCGGTCGATTGCCGAACGCGCTTTCGCCGTCAGCCCCAGATCTTTCTGAATGACTGAAGTAGGTTTGGGTCACCAAATTCTCTTCCAAATTATATTACACTCAGGCCATATCACAAGATTATCTCCACGCATCGGTGTATTTACATTGCTAATAATATCTTGGGTGTAATTTCACCAAATACTTTGCGCAAGTCCATATAGACAACATCCATTGATGTTCGCCATTAATTTAAAAATTCAACCAGATTAGTTGGAAATGAGCAATGCTTCATAAATCTAGCACAAAGAAGCACTGCAGCCCTGTGCTAACATAGCAGAAACTGGCTGTCACAACTAACTTGATGCTCAAAATCTCTGCCGGGTTATTTTAAATTTAACATATAGTTTTATAGTTTTTCCTCCTTAGCATTAATCATGTCTTCACAATGCTTTCTATTCAGCAATCAGTATTGTTCTAATGAAACCCCTGAGATTCATTGCTGGACCTTCTCAGTAACAATTTCCTTTGGAATTTGAAAGCAGTCAGATTAAGATCTAGCTGCTCCCCACTGCTCATTTTTGTTGTAATGTTTTGGAGGAAACCCTGCAACAATATTCAATAAAAGCTTACACTATTGAAGGAATCCACTCTTCCAGCTTATCGTGTCTGTACCTATCTTCTCTGAGTAATGATTTAGATTATCCCTTTAACACATGCAATGAGCTCTGCCTCAAACATTCCCTTTGGCAAAGCATTCAAACTTTCCAACTTACTGTGGAAAGGTATGTCCCTCTACTAGGACAATTTTAAATTGATGAGTCTCCAAACAACACCGTTATTCCCCTATTCGCCACCAAAACTGCTAATCTTTTTAAAGGCTTCAATTAAACCTACTCTTCATCTTTCCTGTTCCAGCAATCCCAGTGTCTCCAGTCTCTCCTCGCAACTATGGTTTTGCCTGCTGGTGAATCCGCAGAATGCATTCCAGATCCTAACCACTCACTGGGGAATAAAGATTTCCCTCCTGTCACACCTTGGCTTTGTATTACTATTCTGGTTCTGAGCCCATCCGCCAATTTTTCTCGTCGCTTAGAGCCCTCACCGTTTTGAAATAGTCTTCCCAAAATCTCCTCTCAGCATTCTCTTCTCTGTAAAGGAGAACAGCCACACTTTCTCCAATCTATCCCTCACCTTGAACCCTTCTCATAAATCTCTTCTGACCCTCTAAAAATTTCACAGCCTCATGAAAGAATTGGGCGCGCTACAATGTTGAGGCCAGACAATGTTTTATAAAAGGTTCAAAATAACTTCCTAGCTTTTGTGATCTATGGCTCTATTCAGAAAATCTAGGATCCCTTATGTCTTTCCAACCGCTTTCTTTACCTCCCCGCCACCTTCGATAATTGGTGCACCACAAACACCAAAGATCGCTCAGTTCCTGCGCCCTTTTTAGAATTGTATCAATTATTTTATATTGCCTCCCCACCTTCTTCAAAATCTGTCACATCGCACTTCTCAGCATTAACATTTACCTGCCACATGTCCACCCATTCAAACAGCCTGTCCGTGACTTCCTTTTTAAAAAACTTTAGAGTACTTAATTCATTTTTTCCAATTAAGGGGCAATTTAGCGTGGCCAATCCGTCTACCCTGCGCATCTCTTGGGTTGTGGGGGCGAAACCCACGCAGACACGGGGAGAATGTGCAAACTCCACACGGACAGTGACCCAGAGTCGGGTTCGAACCTGGGACCTCGGCACCATGAGACAGCAGTGCTAACCACTGCGCCACCGTGCTGCCTCTGTCTGCGACTTCCTTAAGTCCATCACCATTCTTCTCAGTTCACCATGCTTCAAAGGTTTGCCTCTTGTGCAAATTTTGAAATTGTGCTGCCAGGTCCAAATGGCATTTAATATTTAAAACACCAAATGCCGTTTGGAGGTCCGTGTGTCCGACAGCAACCACACTTCCCATGTCAGCCCTCGCGGTGATCTCGTCAACAAAGCTCAACCAAGTTAATTAGCAGGATTTAACAAATCGGTGCTAACCATCCTTATTTAACCCACGCATGTCAAAGTGACGGCAATCTTTGCTCTGAATCATCGGTTCCAAGTACGTTCCCACCGAGAATAAACATATGGATTGTTTATCATTCTCAATCCTCTTTTGAACAACGGTGGAACATTTGCACTTCGCCAGCTCTCCGTGGAGAGTTATGGCCAGTGCCTCAGCACTCTTCTCCCCAACTTCCCTCAGTATCTCTCATCCAGCCCTGGCACCTTCTCAGTTTACAAGTACAGTCAGCCTGTCTAATACATCGTCTTCATCAATATTTAGCCCACCCGGTTTCTCCTCCTTTTTCATTGTAGCATCATCGTCATTCTTGGTGAACACAGGCACAAAGTATCCATTTTGTACCTCAGCCATGCCCCCTGCCTCCCATTAATAGACCCCTTTTTGGATGCTTTTTAGCCCCAGCTGTCCTCTTACTCCCATTTTATTATCTATCTACCGAGAGAAGAATTTTGAATTCCCTTCTACATTAACCGTCAGTCACTTCTATTCCCTCATTCACTTACACCCTGCACATCCTGGGCTGCATTCTACGATTTTGAGGCTATGCCCCTGTAGCACAATCAATCACTCACGAGACGAGATGAGAAGGAGTCGATCGATGGCTTTATTACGCAGACTTGTTCCCCAGCAGCACAGTTACAGAATGCGGCTGCTGGGAGAACCCGGGCTCTTATACTCCGCCTTACTGGGTGGAGACAGCAGGCGGCTGATCCAATCAGGATCCAGTGTCTATCCACCAATAGCTTCTCGGCATCACAGGGTACCTTAATACCCCTAATACATACCACCACAGCCCCATGCCGGCCTGTGACGGTGGCGCTTTACGACAGACAAAATGGCGTGAAACGGCCACCGATTCTCCTTTTGGCTGGGGGCTAGCAGCCCGGCAGCATAGAGCACCCGGTTCTAGCTGTCGATACGGCCCGGACGATTGCCGGGTGCATGGCCGCGCATGCGCACGGCGGAGGCCTGCAGCGGCTGCGCCGTGCAACATGCTCGGGCTCGGGCTGCTCGCGGACCCAGCCCGCAAAATAGTTGTCCCCTTTGGCTGGCTCGTATGCACCGGACCACCCCCCACCCCCCCCAACAGTGCCCCCAGCCCCTGATAAAGTCCCCCTGCCCGCGGATCGGTCCTACCCCAACTGTGGCGGCGCTGGACTGAGTCCGCAGTTGACACGCCGAATTTCCGACGGGTGAGACCACACGTGACCCACGACGTCGGGAACTCGGCCAATCGGGGGCGGGCCTCAGGCAATGTCCTGAGGCCGTCGATACGTTGCGCGTGAGGGGGAGGAGCATCGTGAAAACGGCGTCGCCCCCGATTTGGTCGGGAACTCGGATTCCACGGCTGATCGCAGAGCGCGATTTCGCCATCGGCGACCGGAGACTCCAGTCCCCTGTACTCAGCCTGGCACCATTTGTATTATCAACCTGACAGTTGCGATCTGCACCTTTTTTATGCTTCACCTTCTCTATCTTTTTCCTGTTTCAGGCAGTTTTAATGTTCTTTCGACAATGGAACTCAAAACGAGTCAGACAGTCATAGAATTTACAGTGCAGAAGGAGGCCATTCGGCCTATTGGGTCTGCACCGGCCCTGGGAAAGAGCACCCTACTTAAGCCCCTGCATCCACACATTCCCCGTAACCCAGTAACCCCACCCACCTTTTTTTCGACACTAAGGGCAATTTATCACGGCCAATCCACCTAACCTGCACATCTTTGGACTGTGGGAGGAAACCGGAGCACCCGGAGGAAACCCACGCACACACGGGGAGAACGTGCAGACTCCGCACAGACAGTGACCCAAGCCGGGAATCGAACCTGGGACCCTGAAGCTGTGAAGCAGCTGTGCTAACCACTGTGCTACCAAGCTGCCCTAATTCACACAAATCGGGTGTCACGGTGGCGCAGTGGTTAGCACTGCTGCCTTACGGTGCTGAGGAGCCGGGTTCCATCCCGGCCCCGGGTCACTGTCCGTGTGGAGTTTGCACATTCTCCTCACGTCTGTGTCGGTCTCACCCCCACAACCCAAAGATGTGCAGGCTGGGGGATTGGCCACGCTAAATTGCCCCTGAATTGGAAAATGAAATTATAAAAAAATAACTTCACACAATTCTCGGAGGCCTGATTTTGAAGTTGAAGCCCCTTTTGTCGACTTCCTTTTGTTCCCCAAGAGAAAAATAGAATTATAGAACAGTTACAGCTTGGAGAAGGCCATTCGACCCATTGTGTCCGTGCTGGCCCTTTGGAGGTTCAATTTATGCTGTGCCACTTCCCCGCCTTTACCCATAGCCCTGTAAATATAGCTTTTCAGATAATGATCCAATTCCCTTTTGAAAACCCTGAATGAATCCGTCTCTCCCACACAGTGGCAGAACATTCCAGATCCTAACCACTCACTATGAAGGACGTTTTTCCTCATGTCGCCATTGCGTCTTCAGCCAATTCCCTTAAATTGGTTTGTTATCGTTCTCAATCCTTCCATCAATGGGAACAGTTTCTCCCTCTCTACTCTGTCCAGACGCTTCATGATTTTGAACACCTCTATCCAATTCCCGCTCCATCTGCCCTTCTCCAAAGAGAGCAGTCCCAACTTCTCCAATCTAGCTACACAACTGAAGTTCCTCTTTCCTGGAGCCATTCTCTTGAATCCTTACTGCACCCTCTCCAATGCCTCCCTGATATGTGTGGTGCCCAGACTGGACACAATACTCCAATGAAGGTTGATTCATGTTTTATACAAGTTTACCACAGCTTCCTTGCCCTTGTATTCTGTGCTCCTATTTTTGAAGCCCAGGATGCTGTCTGCTTTATTAACCATGTCCTCAACCTATCCTGCCACCTTCAATGATTTATGCACTTATACACCAGGACCCTCTGCTCCTGCATCCCCTTAAGAATTGCAACCTCTATTTTATACTGTCTCGCCATGTCCTTCCTATCAAAATGAATCACTTTTCACCCATCTCCGCATTGAATTCCGTCTGTCTCTTATCCGCCCGTTCCATCAATCTGTCCAGGTCCTTTCAAAGTTCTACTCGACCCTCCTCGTGATTCACAACACTTCCAAGTTTCATTCCATCCCTGAATTTTGAAATTTGAAACATTTGTTGAACCACAACTAGTAGGCTTATTAGGCACAACCGCCCACAGTATTTTCACATTGATAATTAATTATCACAGCTGAAACGATAGAACTTGGATGGGGTCGGGCGGCGGGATGTTCTAACTGGGTGGTGTATCTAAACGCATGGGTTCGGCACTTCACTACAGAGAGTAGTGAGAATGTGGAACTTGGTACCACGCGGAGTGTTTGAAGTGAATATTATGAATTCTTCGGTCTTTCATAGAACATAGAACATAGAACAGTACCGCACAGAACAGGTCCTTCGGCCCTCGATGTTGTGCCGAGCATTGTCCGAAACCAAGATCAAGCTATCCCACTCCCTGTCATTCTGGCGTGCTCCATGTGCCTATCCAATAACCGCTTGAAAGTTCCTAAAGTGTCCAACTCCACTATCACAGCAGGCAGTCCATTCCACACCCTAACCACTCTCTGAGTAAAGAACCTACCTCGGACATCCCTCCTATATCTCCCACACTGAATATAGGTGTCGTTGGCAAGACCAGCGTTTGTTCCCCATCCCCAACTGTCCTTGAACAGAGTGGCTTGCTGGGCCACTGCAGAAGGCATAAGTCCATAAGGCGTAGGGGCAGCAGTATGCCATTCGGGCCATTGAATCTGCTCTACCATTCAATTAGATAATTACAGATCTGATCTGATAATCCTCAGCTCCACTTTCCACCTTATCCCTATAACCTTAGATTCCCTTACTGATTAAATTCTACCCCCCCCCCCCCCCCACACCCCCCCCCCACCCACCCCCACACCCCCAGCAATGAATTTCAGATTCCCACCTTCCTCTGGGTGAAATAACTCCTGCCACTCACCTTATTGTGCCAACTCTTTATTGACCCTTCGACCAAGGGGAACAACTGAACAACTGCTTCCGATGCACACTGATCAATCTTATTCACCTCAATCAGGTCCCCTCTCAGCCTTCTCTGCTCTAAAGAGAACAACCCCAGCCTATCCAGTCTCTCTTTAGAGCTCAAATACTCCATCCCAGGCAGCATTCTGGTGAATCTCCTCCGCGCCACCTCTAGTGCAATCACATCCTTCTGAGCGTGAGGTGACCAGGTGACCACACAGTACTCCAGTTGTGGCCAAGTTTTGTACAGCTCTCACATAACCTCCTTAGTCTGTGTCGCAATCGATAAAGGCAAGTGTCCCGTCTGCCTTCTTAACTACCCTATTAACCTGTCCTGCGGCCTTCAGAGACAAGCACCCCCAAATCCTTGTTTCTCTGAGCTTCCTAGTTTTATGCCATTGATCAAGTACTCCCTTGTGTTTTTCCAAATACATCACCTCACACTTTCCAAGGTTAAATTCCATCTGCCACGGATCCGCCCATATACCACGTCAATGTCTTCGTGCAACCCGAGACCTTCTTCCTCACTGTTAACCACCCTGTCAATCTTCGAGTCATCCACAAACCTACTTATCATCCACCCCCACATTCTCATCTATAATCGTTTACATATATTGTGAACAATAGAGGGACCTGGCTCTGATTCCTGTGGACCGCCACTTGACACCAGCCTCTGGTCACACAAACTGCCTTCTACCACCATTCCCTACCACCCAGCCAGTTTTGGATCCAACTTGCAGGTTACCCTGGATCCCATGTGCTTTTACCTTCTTTGTCAGTCTCCCATGTGGGACCTTGTCAAAGGCTTTGCTGAAATCATTATTAACTACATCAACTGAACTACCCTCAAACATTTACACACCCAATCACCTCCTCAAATAATTCAGTCAAGTTTGTTAGGCGTGACCTTCTTCCGACAAAAGCTATGTGCCTGATCAAACCTTGCCTCCCCAAGTGGAGATTTTCTCCAATAGTTTCACTGCCATGTGAGACTTACAGGTTCATAATTCCCTGTTTTCTCTCTGCCACCCAAGTGCCACATCAGCTGTCCTCCAATCCCTATCAGAGGCCCTGTACCTTTCTCCATTGCCGCCCACAGCAGCTTGGCGTACAACATATCCGGTACTGGGGATTTATCAACGTTAAGCCCGCCAAAACCTCCAATACCTCCTCACTCCCCATGTCAAATTGTTCAAGAACCTACACCCTCCTAATTCTGTACCTACATTCTCCTAATTCTGTACCTACATCCTCCTAATTCTGTACCTACAACCTCCTAATTCTGTACTACATCCTCCTAATTCTGTACCTACATCCTCCTAATTCTGTACCTACAACCTCCTAATTCTGTACCTACAACCTCCTAATTCTGTACCTACACCCTCCTAATTCTGTACCTACATCCTCCTAATTCTGTACCTACATTCTCCTAATTCTGTACCTACATCCTCCTAATTCTGTACCTACATCCTCCTAATTCTGTACCTACATCCTCCTAATTCTGTACCTACATCCTCCTAATTCTGTACCTACATCCTCCTAATTCTGTACCTACATCCTCCTAATTCTGTACCTACGTCCTCCTAATTCTGTACCTACATTCTCCTAATTCTGTACCTAAATCCTCCTAATTCTGTACCTACATCCTCCTAATTCTGTACCTACACCCTCCTAATTCTGTACCTACATCCTCCTAATTCTGTACCTAAAACCTCCTAATTCTGTACCTACACCCTCCTAATTCTGTACCTACATCCTCCTAATTCTGTACCTACATCCTCCTAATTCTGTACCTACATCCTCCTAATTCTGTACCTACATCCTCCTAATTCTGTACCTACATCCTCCTAATTCTGTACCTACATCCTCCTAATTCTGTACCTACATCCTCCTAATTCTGTACCTACACCCTCCTAATTCTGTACCTACATCCTCCTAATTCTGTACCTACAACCTCCTAATTCTGTACCTACATCCTCCTAATTCTATTACCTACATCCGCCTAATTCTGTACCTACATCCTCCTAATTCTGTACCTACATCCTCCTAATTCTGTACCTACACCCTCCTAATTCTGTACGTACATTCTCCTAATTCTGTACCTACATCCTCCTAATTCTGTACCTACAACCTCCTAATTCTGTACCTACATCCTCCTAATTCTGTACTACATCCTCCTAATTCTGTACCTACATCCTCCTAATTCTGTACCTACATCCTCCTAATTCTGACCCTACAACCTCCTAATTCTGTACCTACAACCTCCTAATTCTGTACCTACATCCTCCTAATTCTGTACTACATCCTCCTAATTCTGTACTACATCCTCCTAATTCTGTACCTACATCCTCCTAATTCTGTACCTACATCCTCCTAATTCTGTACCTACATCCTCCTAATTCTGTACCCACATCCTCCTAATTCTGTACCTACATCCTCCTAATTCTGTACCTACATCCTCCTAATTTTGTACCTACATCCTCCTAATTCTGTACCTACATCCTCCTAATTTTGTACCTACATCCCCCTAATTCTGTATCTACATCCTCCTAATTCTGTACCTAAATCCTCCTAATTCTGTACCTACATCCTCCTAATTTTGTACCTACATTCTCCTAATTCTGTACCTACATCCTCCTAATTCTGTACCTACATTCTCTTAATTCTGTACCTACATCCTCCTAATTCTGTACCTACATTCTCTTAATTCTGTACCTACACCCTCCTTCTCCCGAGTGAAGACAGATGTGAAGTACAATACCAATGTCCTCGGACACCACACACAGATTTCCCCCATGGTCCTTAATAGACCCTACTCTTTCCCTGTTTATCCTCCTCCCCTTAATATACTTCTTGGGATTCTCTCTAATCTTACCCGCCAGTGCTTTTTCCATGCTGCTGCTTTGTTCTCCGAATTGTTTTAAGTTCCCCCCTGCAATTTCTATACTCCACTAAGGCCTCTGCTGATTTGCTCCCTTTGTACCTGCCAAAAGCCTGTCTTTCTTTTCTTCCCCAGTCCTGGATATTCCGAGACACCCAGATTTCTCTGGGCTTGTTGCCCATGCATTTCACCCTCAAGAGAGCATGTTGGGCCTGTCCTGCCCCCATTTCATTTTGAATGCCCCTTACTGATCTGCTGTAGATTTTCCCACAAGAAGCTGTTCCCAGTCTACTTTGCCCAGGTCCTACCTTATTTTAATATAATCAGCCTGCCCCCAATCCAAAACCATTTTTTGCAGACCATATTTTCTTTTTTCCATAAACTTAAAATTGTACTGTGTTGTGATTGCTATCACCATTGCTCCCCACTGTGTGTGCCCTTAAAAAAAAAACATTGCTCCCCACTACCACCTCAAACACCTGTCCGGCTTTGCTCCCCAGAATTAGATTCAGCGTCGTCCCTTGTTGAACCTTCTACATATTGACATGAAATGTATTCTGGAGAGCTTTTTAAGAAATCCACCCCCTCATCACCCTTTACACTATGACTATCCCCACTAATGTCGGGGGAAGTTAAAATCCCCTAATATTATTTTTACCCTATTGTTATTTTTACACACCTCAGTGAGTTGTCTACATGCCTGCTTCTCTATTGCCCGCTGACTGTTTGGGGGCCTATCACTCCCAGAAATGTGACTACCCCCTCATTATTCCTAAACTCTATCCGCAAAGTCTAATTTGAAGACCCTTCCAAGATATTGTCCCTCTATAATGCAGTAACTGACCCCTTAATTAATAATATGGTACCAACTGAACCCTTAATTAATAATATGACACCATCTCCATGTTGAGTGCCACTCCTGCCCCTCCCTCAACAACGTCTCTGTGATAGCAACAATATCACGATTTCTTGTGTTAATCCATGCCCTTAACTCATCAGTCTCACTTATAATGTTCCTAGCATTAAGGTAGATGCCATCCAACCTCGCCTTACTCCCTTGGTACTCAATATGGTTGAACTCCCTCAGCCTTGGTTCTTTTACTATCGTATGTTTTGTCCCCTCCCCTTGCTGGCATAGTTTAAACACCTAATAATAATTATTATTATCATCTTTATTATGGTCACAAGTAGGCTTACATTAACACTGCAATGAAGTTACTGCGAAAAGCCCCTAGTCGCCATACTCCGGCGCCTGTTCAGGTACACTGAGGGAGAATTCAGAATGTCCAATTCACCTAACAAGCACGTCTTTCGGGACTTGTGGGAGGAAACCTTGTATAGAATATCGGTAAGGCCGCACTTGGAACATTGCGCAAAATTCTGGTCGCCACACTACCAGAAGGATGTGGAGGCTTTGGAGAGGGTGCAGAGGAGGTTTACCAGGACGTTGCCTGGTCTGGAGGGTGTTAGCTCTGTGGAGAGGCTGAATAGACTCGGTCTGTTTTCATTAGAAAGATGGAGGTTGAGGGGTGACGTGATAGAGGTCTACAAGATTATGCGGGGTATGGATAGAGTGGATAGTCAGGCATTCTTTCTCAGGGTAGCGGGGTCAGTCACCAGGGGACATAGGTTTACGGTCTATGGGCAAAGTTTAGAGGAGATGTGCAAGACAGCTTTTTTATACAGAGGGTGGTGAGTGCCTGGAATGCGTTGCCAGGGGAGGTTGTGGAAACAGATACAGTAACGGCGTTGAAAAGGCATCTCAAACACATGAATAGGGTGGGTATCGAGGGATACGGCACAAGGGAGTGCTGAGGGTTTGGCAAAGGTTGATATCATGACGGTACAGGCTTGGAGGGCCGAAGGGTCTGTTCCTGTGCTGTATTGTTCTTTGTTGAAACCAGAGCGCCCGGAGGAAACCCACGGAGACACAGGGAGAACATGCAGACGTCCCTCAGTCAATGACCCAAGCGGGAATTGAACCTGGGACCCTGGCACTGTTAAACAACAGTGCTAGCCACTGTGCTACCGTGCCACCACCCAACAGCACGAGGAAACCCACCTGATAGGATGTTGGTTCCATTTTGGTTCAGGTGCACACTGTCCCAATTGTACATGTCCCACTTTCCCCAGAAACAGCCCCAGTGATCAATGAATCTAACCCCCCCCCCCCCCTCCCCACTCCCTCTCCTGCACCAACTCTTGAGCCAAGCATTCTTCCACCCTATTTCTATACTTGCTGGCACATGGTACCAGGAGTTACCCAGAGATTGCATCCTTTGAGGTCTTGCTTTTTAATTCTTGATGCAAGATCGCATCCTTCGTTCGACCTATATTGTTGGCATCAACATGTACCATCGTCCTTCCCCTTTAGCATACCCTGCAGTCATTCTGTGATATCAGTGACCCTGGCACCAAGGCAGCACACCACCCTGAAGTCATGTCTAGGGCGACAGAAAGGCCTGTCTGTTCCCCTAGCTAATGAATCCCCGAACACTATCCTCCTCCTGTACCTTGAGGAACCAGCACCCTCATCAGCTTCCAATGCAGAAAGCCGATTTGAGATCTGGGCCCCAGGGGCTTGTGCCTGCACTGTCTGCCCGTCTCTCTTGGACTGTCTGGTGGTCACCTTTCTTCCCGCCACTTCCTTCAGTTGCAGTGTGACCACCTCTCTAAATGTGCTATCCACGTAACACTCAGCCTCGCGGATGCACTGCAGTGTCTCCAACCGCCACTCGAGCTCCGGAAACCAGATAACTGTTCACAGTATTCCCGGTGTGGTCTAACTAATGCCTTGTATAGTTTTCGCAGCTTTTATTCTCCATTCCCTTTGAAATAACGGCCAACATTCCATTTGTCTTCCCCATTCCCTGCTGCATTCACACACTACCTTTTTGTGATTAATGCTGAAGGACCCCCAGACCCCTCTGTGTTGCAGTTTTCTGTAGTCTTTCCCCATTAGGCGACACGGTAACAAAGTGGTTAGCACTGTTGCTTCACAGCGCCAGGGACCCGGGTTCGATTCCCGGCTTGGGTCATGGATCATTATCTGTGCGGAGTCTGCACGTTCTCCCCGCGTTGTGGTTTCCTCCCACAAGTCCCGAAGGACGTTGTAAATAATTGTGGTCCCAGAACTGATCCCTGTGACACTCCACTAGTTACAGGTTGCCATCCTGAAAATGCTCCTTTTATCATAGAATCATACAATTTACAGTGCCGAAGGAGGCCATTCAGCCCATCGAGTCTGCACCGGCCCTTACAAAGAGCACCCTACTGAAGCCCACATATCTACCCTATCCCCGTAACCCAGTAACCCCCACTTAACACTTTTTGGACACTAAGGGCAATTTAGCGTGGCCAATCCACCTACCCTGCACATCTTTTTGGGTTGTGGGGTGAGACCCACGCAGACATGGGGAGAATGTGCAAACTCCGCACGGACAGTGACCCGGGGCCGGGATCAAATCCAGATCCTTGGCGATGTGAGGTAGCGGCTCCACTGTGCCACTGACCCGTCATCAGGCGGGTTTTTACAACAGCCAATGATGGTTTCATAGTCACCATTACTGAGACTAGCTTTATTCTCCAGATTTTATTCATTGAACTTAAATTCAGCCAGCTGACATGGTGGGATTTGAACTCATGGCAGGAGAGTATTTGCCTGATCCCATGTCCCCACAGTATTTAGATGGGCCTCTGTATCACTACTCCAGTGATATTACCACCATCTCTCATAGAACCAGAAAATCCCTACAGTGCAGAAGGAGATCAATCGGCCCAGTGAGTCCGCACTAACCCTCTGATCGAGCACCCCGCCCAGGCCCACTCCCCATCCCATCCCTGTAGCCCCCACGCACTGATTATGGCCAATCTACCTAACCTGCACGCCTTTGGACTGTGGGAGGAAACCGGAGCACCCGGAGGAAACCCACGCAGACACGGGGAGAAAGTGCACACTCCGCACAGACAGTGACCCGAGCTGGAATCGAACCCTGGCACAGTGAGGCAGCAGTGCTAACCACTGAATGGTGGCACGGTGGTTAGCTCTGCTGCCTCACAGCGCCAGGGACCCGGGTTCGATTCCAGCCTTTGATGACTGCGCAAACTCAGTCTGCACGTTCTCCCCGTGTCTGCGTGGGTTTCGTCTGGGTCCGCCAGGTTCCTCCCACTGGCCAAAGATGTGCAGGGTCGGTGGATTGGGCATGCTAAATTGTCCCTTCGTGTCCAGGGATGTGCAGGTTAGGTACGGGAATAGGGCGGGGTGGCTGGGTGTGTAGACCTGGGTTTGGTGCTCTTTCGGAGGGTCAGTGTAAACTTGATGAGCTGAATGGCCTCTTTCTGCAATGTCAGGATTCTATGATTATAATCCACCCTGCAAACATAATTTCCTTCCTCCACATTTCTTACTAAAACCAACACATTCTTCAGCTACAGTGCTTCAGAAAGCATAAAAAAGTAACGGCACACAAAGAGGCCATTCAGCCCATCACACCTGCATTGCTTTGGGAATTATATACTAGCCGCCCATTCTCATCCCACATTCCAGCAGCCCAGTCCCTGGCCCTCTTTTTGCAGCTTACAGCACTTGAGCTGCAGATCCGGCTGCCCATTGAAGGAGCCGAGGGGTTTTCGCCTCAACCACCAATTTAAGCAGCGAACTGCAGACACCTATCCCACCCTCCGCATGAAAAGGTGCTCCCGAAAGTCCCGAAAGAAATTTACGCAGGAGAGAAACAAAATGATGCATCAACAAGGGGATGAAGGGAGGCTTGTGTGGAACATAAACACTAGGATCAGTAGGGCTGAGAAGCCAGTTTCTCTTCTGTAAAATGATATATCACATAGTTTACCACATTCCCCAAAATATCACATCAGTTAGATATACTGTGTCAGAGGAAGAGAGTTATAAGGACATGGTTAACCGTGAACCATTTTACATTGGTCTAAGTGTCCAATTGTAGATTGTGAATCAAATGGCCAACACCATTAACCAATACACCATCAGCTGGGAACTATCAGGGGTTAGAAACTGGTCAATGGATCAAACACTGACAGTGACAACTATACAGCCAGAATAGTGCACACGAGGCTCATGTGCCAACGGGGCTATTGGGCACTGGTGAGGGCATCAGTCACACTCAGGAGGCAACATGTGCCGGCCACAAAGATGATCCAAGCCAGCTGCCCGTCAGGCAGGGGTTTCAAACAGGCCGCCCACAGCTTCAATGCCTCAGCTCCACATTCAGGCAAGTCGGCATTCCAGCTTTTTATGGCGGCAGCTTCTCGCTGTCCCGTTACGAACTGCTGGCTTGGCCGATTTTAGGCTCAAGAGATCAAATATGGAAACACGGGCCCCAACACTGGCCTTAAGGCCCTGGATTTATGCGGGCCTAACCACTGATTTCAGTGCATGTTCTGGCAACTCGAGGGCTCCCTGTTCGACTTGGCATGCAGTGCCCCTTCAGTGACGAGCAAGCTTGAGCCCACAATGTTACACCCCGCTGGCTGGCACTCACACAGTTCTCATAAAACAATCACAATGCTACCCAATTCATCAGCCCACTCTCTGGGCGAGGTTTCATTGACAGCACCAAGCCGATTAAAGCACTTGGCGACAAGTGAAACACAGTCAGAAGCAAAACAGACTAAAGCTGTCAACAGCCTAACTCACTTTTTCGTGATCTCTTAACTAATTACTGGTGTTGTCAAGGAAATTAGTAAAAGGAGAAAAAAAAAACGCAACCTTAAGATCAGGAGTTTACAGAACCAATTTGGAACTTTGGAACTGCTCCAGACCAAATGACCATCCCCAGAAATTCAGGTAGGTAACTTTGCAGCCCCTTTCGCCACCTTCCAAGTGTTACCTGTTGTGGAGGGGTGGGGGTAGGGGGAGGGGGGGGGGTGAAATTGACCACCTTCATTTCAGACCCTCACACCTCCTGATACAGAGTTTGTGGAACTGACACAGAAGTGAGGGCACAGGGTCCACTTCAGCGGCGGGGGGTAACTCCACCAACTCAATCATTGGGAGGGGGTTAACGGGAAGGCAGCAAAGAGCTGGGGAGGGGGAGTGAGGGAGGGGGATGGAGGGAGGAGGAGAAACACTTCTGCCGGTAAGATGCATTCGGTCATTACATGTGCTCCACGTGTGCAATGCAGCAACTGAGACGGGACGAGCGAGATGGGCTCAGGCAAAAGCATCTTTAAAAAAAAACAGACGGGAAAAGGGATTTTTTTTAAAAACCTCGCAACCTTCCAAAATTAACCCTTAACCACCCCCCTGCCAATTCAAGTTGTCACTGAGGCAGGGCTGGGAGCTGTGAGAAGGGGCCATTTGTTAAATCAGACTGAGCACATTAACCAGTGTTGCTGTTTATTCTGAACCAAAAAATAAACACATCCAGCCAGTCCCATGTCTGAACCATTTGCACCAACACAATAATCTGCAGATCAGCAATGCCCTGCTCCTGAGCAATCCCTGCCCAGACAGAGGGGCAGAGTTAGCGGGCCAGGTTGCCCTGGCTGGGGGAGTAGCGCTGGCACTTTCCCTGTTATTGCTGCAGTGGAGGGCACAGAACCCCGGCTCACAGCAGCCCCAATGAAGGGAGTCCAGTTTTACTGCAGTCTCCACCTCGCTGTCACCCCCCTTATTCTCTCCTAAATAATGCAGGAGCCGGAACATTCCAGAAATGCCCGCAATGGAGCTCTTACCTTTGTTGTCCATCTGATTCGCGTTAAATCTCTGGGCAGTCCCAGGGAGAGCGAGAGATGCTTTTTGTTTTTATGCAGGTTCCGTGTCTGTCCCTCCTCCCCGACAACCGCGAATGCGCCACCTGCACACACAGAGCGTCACTTAAAGGGCCAGGGCAGCTGCCAGTGGTCAGTGTGCAGGGAACAGCTGCCAGTGGTCAGTGTGCAGGGAACAGCTGCCAGTGGCCAGAGAGGCAATGTGCACCTGCCAGTGGTCAGTGTGCAGGAAACAGCTGCCAGTGGCCAGAGAGGCAGTGTGCATCTGCCAGTGGTCAGTGTGCAGGGAACAGCTGCCAGTGGCCAGAGAGGCAGTGTGCATCTGCCAGTGGTCAGTGTGCAGGGAACAGCTGCCAGTAGCCAGGGAGCTGCTGCCAGTGTGGAGGAAACAGCTGCCAGTGTGGAGGCATGCTGCCAGTGGCCTGGAGGCTGCTGCCAGTGGCCAGGGAGCTGCTGCCAGTGCAGAGGGAGCTGCTGCCAGTGTGCAGGGAACTGCTGCCAGTGTGCAGGGAACAGCTGCCAGTGTGCAGGGAACAGCTGCCAGTGTGGACAGAGCAGCTGCCACTGGCCAGTGTCAGGGAATTCCTACCAGTGTGCAGGGAGCTGCTGCCAGTGACCATAGTGCAGGGAGCTGCTGCCAGTGTGGAGGGTGCTGCTGCCAGTGCAGAGGGAGCTCTGCCAGTGCGCAGGGAGCTGCTGCCATTGTGTAGGGAACTGCTGCCAGTGTGCAGGGAACTGCTGCCAGTATGCAGGGAACAGCTCCCAGTATGGAGGGAGCAGCTGCCAATGGCCAGTGTGCAGGGAGCTGCTGCCAGTGTGCAGGGAGCTGCTGCCAGTGTGCAGGGAACTGCTGCCAGTGTCCAGGGAGCTGCTGCCAGTGTGGCTCAGAGAATGTGGACTCTCTGCTCCTCCCAAAACCTGCCGCAGCCACACAACAACGGCCTTGAGGTGATGTTATTGGCCACTGAATAAATCAGATTATTGATTTGGTAATTTACATAAAAGGTTATGTAACACTGCCCACCCCCTCCAGTACACCAGTGTTGGATACACGACCGATCTGGAGGAGATGGAGAGTGGGGTGAAGAGTTTCCTACCCCTTCAAAGCGAAATGAAGTTTTCGGTCTGTTTTTCATCTCACTAAAACAAAACCTGATCCAAGTCACTCTTGGAGAAGTGCTGATTCCTCCTCTCCTGCTATGAGCTGTCTCGGGTGTGTTTGTACCCAGATCACTCTCGGGACTTTGCAAAGCCTCCCAGCTTGACCTGAGATCCTTCAATCTTAGAAACATAAGAACATAAGAATTAGGAGCAGGAGTAGGCCATCTGGCCCCTCGAGCCTGCTCCACCATTCAATGAGATCATGGCTGATCTTTTGTGGACTCAGCTCCACTTTCCGGCCCGAACACCATAACCCTTAATCCCTTTATTCTTCAAAAAACTATTTATTTTTACCTTAAAAACATTTAATGAAGGAGCCTCAACTGCTTCACTGGGGAAGGAATTCCATAGATTCACAACCCTTTGGGTGAAGAAGTTCCTCCTAAACTCGGTTTTAAATCTACTTCCCCTTATTTTGAGGCTATGCCCCCTAGTTCTGCTTTCACCCGCCAGTGGAAACAACCTGCCCGCATCTATCCTATCTATTCCCTTCATAATTTTATATGTTTCTATACGATCCCCCCTCATCCTTCTAAATTCCAACGAGTACAGTCCCAGTCTACTCAACCTCTCCTCGTAATCCAACCCCTTCAGCTCTGGGATTAACCTAGTGAATCTCCACTGCACACCCTCCAGTGCCAGTACGTCCTTTCTCAAGTAAGGAGACCAAAACTGAACACAATACTCCAGGTGTGGCCTCACTAACACCTTGTATAATTGCAGCATAACCTCCCTAGTCTTAAACTCCATCCCTTTAGCAATGAAGGACAAAATTCCATTTGCCTTCTTAATCACCTGTTGCACCTGTAAACCAACTTTTTGTGACTCATGCACTAGCACACCCAGGTCTCTTTGCACAGCAGCATGTTTTAATATTTTATCATTTAAATAATAATCCCTTTTGCTGTTATTCCTACCAAAATGGATAACCTCACATTTGTCAACATTGTATTCCATCTGCCAGACCCTAGCCCATTCACTTAGCCTATCCAAATCCCTCTGCAGACTTCCAGTATCCTCTGCACTTTTGGCTTTACCACTTATCTTAGTGTCGTCTGCAAACTTGGACACATTGCCCCTGGTCCCCAACTCCAAATCATCTATGTAAATTGTGAACAGTTGGGGGCCCAACACTGATCCCTGAGGGACACCACTAGCTACTGATTGCCAACCAGAGAAACACCCATTAATTCCCACTCTTTGCTTTCTATTAATTAACCAATCCTCTATCCATGCTACTACTTTCCCCTTAATGCCATGCATCTTTATCTTATGCAGCAACCTTTTGTGTGGCACCTTGTCAAAGGCATTCTGGAAATCCAGATATACCACATCCATTGGCTCCCCATTATCTACCGCACTGGTAATGTCCTCAACAATTCCACTAAATTAGTTAGGCACGACCTGCCCTTTATGAACCCATGCTGCGTCTGCTCAATGGGACAATTTTGATCCAGATGCCTCGCTATTTCTTCCTTGATGATAGATTCCAGCATATACGGAGATACAGAAGTCTGAGAACACGCACGAACAGACTCAAAAACAGCTTCTTCCCCACTGTCACCAGACTCCTAAATGACCCGCTTATGGACTGATTTCATTAACACTACACCCTGTATGCTTCATCCAATGCCAGTGCTTTTGTAGTTACATTGTATATGTTGTGTTGCCCTATTATGTATTTTCTTTTATTCCCTTTTCTTTTCATGTACTTAATGATTTGTTGAGCTGCTCGCAGAAAAATACTTTTCACTGTACCTCGGTACATGTGACAATAAACAAATCCAATCCAATCCAATCCCTACTACCGAAGTTAAGCTCACTGGCCTATAATTACCCGCTTTCTGCCTACCTCCTTTTTTAAACAATGGTGTCACGTTTGCTAATTTCCAATCCGCCGGGACCACCCCAGAGTCTAGTGAATTTTGGTAAATTATCTCTAGTGCAGTTGCAATTTCCCTAGCCATCGCTTTTAGCACTCTGGGATGCATTCCATCAGGGCCAGGAGTCTTGTCTACCTTTAGCCCCATTTGCTTGCCCATCACTACCTCCTTGGTGACAACAATCCTCTCAAGGTCCTCACCTGTCATAGCCTCATTTCCATCAGTCACTGGCATGTTATTTGTGTCTTCCACTGTGAAGACCGACCCAAAAAACCTGTTCAGTTCCTCAGCCATTTCCTCATCTCCCATTATTACATCTCCCTTCTCATCCTTTAAAGGATTAATATTTACCTTAGCCACTCTTTTTTGTTTTATACATTTGTAGAAACATTTACTATCTGTTGTTATATTCTGAGCAAGTTTACTCTCATAATCTATCTTACTCTTCTTTATAGCTTTTTTAGTAGCTTTCTGTTGCCCCCTAAAGATTTCCCAGTCCTCTAGTCTCCCACTAATCTTTGCTACTTTGTATGCTTTTTCCTTCAATTTGATACTCTCCCTTATTTCCTTTGATATCCACGGTCGATTTTCCCTCTTTCTACCGTCCTTCCTTTTTGTTGGTATAAACCTTTGCTGAGCACTGTGAAAAATCGCTTGGAAGGTTCTCCACTGTTCCTCAACTGTTTCACCATAAAGTCTTTGCTCCCAGTCTACATTAGCTAGTTCTTCTCTCATCCCATTGTAATCTCCTTTGATTAAGCACAAAACACTAGTGCTTGATTTTACCTTCTCACCCTCCATCTGTATTTTAAATTCCACCATATTGTGATCGCTCCTTCTGAGAGGATCCCTAACTACGAGATCCTGAATCAATCCTGTCTCATTACACAGGACCAGATCTAGGACCGCTTGTTCCCTCGTAGGTTCCATTATATACTGTTCTAGGAAACTATCGCAGATACATTCTATAAACTCCTCCTCAAGGCTGCCTTGACCAACCTGGTTAAACCAATCGACATGTAGATTAAAATCCCCCATGATAACTGCTGTACCATTTCTACATACATCATTTATTTCTTTGTTTATTGCCTGCCCCACCATAATGTTACGATTTGGTGGCCTATAGATTACTCCTATCAGTGACTTTTTCGCCTTACTATTCCTGATTTCCACCCAAATGGATTCAACCTTATCCTCCATAGCACCGATGTCATCCCTTACTGTTGCCCGGATATCATCCTTAAATAACAGAGCTACACCACCTCTCTTACCATCCACTCTGTCCTTCTGACTGGTTTGATACCCTCGGATATTTAACTCCCAGTCGTGACCATCTTTGGCTGTTCCCATCTTTCCTACCACACCACCTACCCCGTCGCCCTCTGTGCTGACACCCCGTCACTCTCCACACCACTCCCCCATCACCACCCCGCCCCCTCCACACCACCCCCATCACCCCCCACCCCCTCCACGTCAACCCCCCATCACCCCCCGCCCCCTACACACCAACCCCCATCACCCCCCCACCCCCTCCATGCCAACTCCCCATCACCCTCCACACCAACGCCCCCGTCAACCCCCCACCCCCTCCATGCCAACCCCATCACCCTCCACACCAACCCCTCCACCCCCTCCACGCCAACCCCCCATCACCCCCGCCCCCTCCATGCCAACCCCCCATCACCACCCCGCCCCCTTCACGCCAACCCCCCATCACACCCCCACCCCCTCCACGCCAACCCACCATCACCCTCCACACCAACCCCCCGCCCCCTCCACACCAACCCCCCATCAACCTCCACACCAACCCCCCCGTCACCCCCCCCCATCACCCTCCACACCAACCCCGCTGTCACCCCCCCCCATCACCCTCCACACCAACTCCCCTCACTTCACTCAATGTTTCCCTCACCAGCCTCCTCAAAACCCTTGTCTCTGACTCCGCTTCTAGCCATTGCCCTCACTGAGGCAGAGGCTACAATCTAAAATTGTTGAACTCCAGTGTTGGATCTGAAAGGCGTTGGAACAATTGCGCAGGTCAAGGACGGAAAGATCGGAATGGGAGCAAGGTGGAGCATGAAAATGGAAGGTGTGTGGGACCTCTGAGTGTGCCTGCAGACTGAACAGTCACCCAATCTGTATCTGCTCTCCCCATTGACTAAATTCAAATAGGTGCAATAAATTGGTGCATCACCTGGAAAGAGTGTTTGGGCCCTTGGACAGTGAGATGGGAAGAGGTACAAGGGAAGGTGTTACATCTCCTACACTTTCATACAAAGTGCTGGGGTAAGGGAGGGGGACGGGTGTTGGAGCTGATTCTGCATCGCTGACAAAGCCAATATCTATTGCCTATCCTGAATTGCCCCTTGGGAAGTGGTGGACTTTCCCCTCGAATCCTTGCAGTCCATGTGGTGAAAGCTCTCCCAGGTAGGGAGTTCCAGTATCTTGAGCTAGCAGCGATGAAGGAATATCCATGTGAGGATGTTGTACTTGACTGAAGGAGAACTTTGTGACGATGTTCTCACGCACCTGCTATCCTTGAATTTCCAGGTGGTAGAAATCGCAGATTTGGAAGGTGCTGTTGAAGGAGCCTTCGTGAGTTGCTGCAGTGCACATTGTAGATGGTACACACAACTGCCAGTGGTGGAGGGATTATAGGTCCGGTGCCAATCAAGACGGTTGCTATCTGCTTTGCATATATCAATCTGAACCAACCACCACATGATGATAATTATTCTGTTTATGTTTAAGTTTTCAGACTGTCCAAAACTATATATCTTGTCCCATCACACATGGTGCAATGACACTAAACAGTGCCAACTTGGTTGAGTCCAGCCAAGGGGAAGGGACAAGAGTTAACTTTTTTTCTGTTGCTTTTCAAAGATTCAGAGTGGAAGTGATTTTGAGACATTTGTTATGGGTCAGCATTTACAGAACCCCAAAGTGTTTCATGGAGTTCAACCGACCCACAACTTGTTATAGATTGTGGAGTGGGAAGCACACGGCGTACTCTCCAGGTGTGATACAGCAATTATGGACAAATGGTTTTTAAAACAAAACAATGTTTATTCTATGAACTCAAGTTAACCTTTTAAAAACAAACATTGAATATCTTAACACCCATTATTTCAAAGAGAACCCCAAAAGACTACAACACTAAATAAACCTTCAAACTGTTCCTTTAAACATCCAAAAGACTTCAAACCTTCAAAAATAAGAACACACCAGGTTACGTTCAATATATTTATAGTCCTTGGATTGTAGAAATCAACAGACCAGCTCTGTGTATCTTCCTGCAGCTCTCAGCAAAATACACAGACACTCCCAGCTGCCTTCTCAAACTGAAACCAAAAGCAGAAGTGAACTCAGCTCCACCCACCCTCTGACATCACTTCAGCAATATGATCAGCTCCATTTCTTAAAGGTACATTGCTTAAACATCCATTTCTTAAAGGTACTCTCAAATGACACCTACCCCCAAGAAAAAAAAATAAACCATCAACTTCAAGATGGTTTCAATTTTCACCTTTACACCATCAATTAAGAAATGCACACAGTAAAAACACTTTACCGGTTCAAAATAAAAACACACGCAAACAGGCATAATAATACAGTCCATTTTTTCCCCCCGTTCTTCTTCCTCCAACCGAAATCCTTCTCGATTGACAGTCTCTTTGAACAAGAAAGTCTCTGCATGATCCATCCATTCCTCTACGCCTCAGCATTTCTCTTTGAAGTTAGATACTTCAGTTCAGTCTGATCACAGATTCCCTTGCAATTCTCCAATACAGGAGCATCGGTTACCACAGCTTTCAGGCAGTCAAACGCATGTTGAAACTCCGCTGTCCATTGAAATTTGTTACATTTCTTGAGCAAGTCCGTCAGTGGAGCAATCACGCTACAAAACTCTTGCTCAAATGTTCGATCAAATCCACTCATGCCAAGAAATCGTATGATTTCCCTTCAAGTCAAGGGTATCGAAAACTCCTCAAGCAAAGTGATTTGGGCTTTTCCAAATTCACTTTTGGTTAGGTTTATCACCAAACCTGCCTCCTGAAGTCGATCGAATAACTGCAGCAGATGTTTTAAATGTTCTTTCCATGCCTGGCTGAAAATTACCAGATCGTCGATGTATACCGCACAATTGAATAATCCTGAAACAACTTTGTTCGTTAACCGTTGAAATGTGGCTGGGGCATTTTTCATGCCAAATGGCATAACTTTGAATTGGTATATACCATCTGGAGTCTCAAAAGCTGAAATCTGCTTTGCTCTTTCGGATAAAGGTACCTGCCAGTAACCTTTAAGTAAATTCAATTTGGAAATAAAAGCTGATTGTCCCACTTTCTCAATGCAATACTCCAAACGTGGGATAAGATAAGAGTCCGTTCTTGTAACTGCATTCACCTTTCCATAGTCCACACACAACCGTTGGGTACCGTCTGGTTTAGGTACCATCACTATGGGTGAGCTCCATTGGCTGCAACTCACTTCAATTATGCCATTTTTACGCATACTCTCAATCTCTTTGTTAACCTATGCCAATTTTAAAGGGTCTGTATGGGTGTTGTTTGATTGGAACAGCATTTCCCACATCTACATCATGTATTATGTACCATCATGGAAACATTTTAGTATTTCCCAATTTATCTCTACAAACTTGCCCATGTGATATCAATAACTCTTTCAGGTCAGTTTGTTTTTCCTCTGGAAGATAACTCAACATTTTATCCCAATTTTTAAGAACATCCTCATTTTCCAATTTAATTTGAGGTATGTCAAATTCACAGTCATCTGGATTTGGTTCGTCACTTTGAGTTAGAATCATTAAAACCTCCTCCTTTTTCTCTCCTTCCCTTTCAAAGTACCTTTTAAGCATATTCACATGACAGACTCGGTGAATCTTCCTTCTATCTGGTGTTTTTAACCACATAATTCACCTCACTTAATTTCCTTTCAATCCGATATGGTCCACAAAACCTAGCTTTTAAAGGTTCACCTACCACTGGTAACAACACTAAAACTTTATCTCCACTGGCAAAACTACAAACTTTGGAGTTCTTGCCCGCTACCCGTTTCATCACATTTTGTGCAACTTTCAAATGTTGTCTAGCCAATTCACCTGCCCTATTTAATCGTTCCCTAAAATTTGACACGTAATCCAATAGTGCAACTTCCAATTTCTCACCCACCAATTTTTCTTTAATCAATTTAATTGGTCCTCTTACCTCATGACCAAAGATTAGTTCAAAAGGACTAAATTTGGTTGACTCATTAGGTACGAATGGAATTCCTTTATCCCAATCCTCTGGATAATCTTGACAATAATCCCTCAACATTGTCTTTAATGTCCGATGCCACCTTTCTAATGCTCCCTGTGATTCTGGATGGTATGCAGTTGATTTAAATTGTTTTATTCCTAAACTATCCATAACTCCTTTGAATAACTTTGAGGTAAAATTTGATCCTTGATCCGATTGAATTTCTGTGGGTAGTCCATATCTAGTAAAGAATTTCAGTAACTCCTCCACAATCTTTTTAGCTGTAATATTATGTACTGGAATGGCCTCTGGAAACCTAGTAGACACATCCATTATAGTCAAAAGATATTGATTCCCACTTTTTGTTTTAGGAAGCAGTCCTACACAATCAATTAGGGCCCTTGTAAAAGGTTCCTCAAATGCTGGAATGGGCATTAAGGGCGCTGGATTTATCACTGCTTGAGGTTTCCCTGTCACTTGACATGTGTGACATGATTGACAAAATTTAACTACATCTTTATGTAGTCCAGGCCAATAAAAATGTTTCTGGATTTTAGCTTGAGTTTTCCTTATCCCCAAATGACCTCCCACTGGTACCTCATGTGCAACTCGCAACACCTCCTTTCTATACCCTACCGGCAATACTACTTGATGAACTTCTGCCCACTTTTCATCTGCCTGCATATGCACAGGTCGCCATTTTCTCATCAAGACATCACTTTTACGGTAATAACACTCTGGTATACTCTCAGATTCCTCTTCCGTATATGCTTTCGGATATATCCGTTTTATTTCTACATCTTTCTGTTGTAACTCTGCCAATTTTCCTGAACATAAAATATCCACCTCATTCTCCACCTGTTCTTGTTCTTTTTCAACCATCTGATCAAAAATCGTTTCTGATAATTGCATTGCAACTTCATCTTCACTCTTTGCTTTCTCCTCTTGTCTTAAGCTGTGACTTTGCGACCTTGTTACTACACAATCCGGAAAAATCCCAGGATATTCGTCCTTCAACACTTCAGTTGTCTGATGTTCCACTGGCTTATCAACCACAGGAGGCATCACTCCCACCTGCGATCCAGATATATCATTACCCAAGATAAACTGTATTCCTGGACAAGATAGTTTCTCTATTACTCCTACTACCACTTCACCACTCTTCACTAGACTTTCCAACCTTACCTTATATAATGGAACACTACTCCTCTCACCCTGAATTCCACATATTACCACCTTTTCTGGCAACATTCTTTCCAACCTACATAATTCCTCATCTCTTACCATTAAAGATTGACTAGCTCCTGTATCTCTTAAAATTGTGAGTTTGTTGCCTGCTACTCCTGATACACATGAGTAAACTTTACCCACACAAATAAATTCTTTAAAGAGATCTGGCACCTTCTTATTAATCACCTCTTGATCAGGCTGTACAATCTTTTGCACCTCCTTCGCTTCACTTGTGCTTTCCTTTACCACTTTAACAATCCCCACTGTCTTATCCTGTTTGACCACACCAGCCTTCCCAGTGCTTTTCTTCAACCACCAACACTGTGACTTGACATGGCCTAGTTTATTACAGTGAAAACATTTGAAACTTTTCCTTTCTTTTCCACCCTCCTGGATCTCTTTTTTAATCTGAGGTACACTCTCCTTATTATCTCCCATCAGATCACCTTTACCTTTGCCACTTGAGTATTTCTCATGTCCCCAGTGTCTGTCCCTCACAGGCTGAAACTGATGTTGGAAACCAAACTTTGATTTATGAACTAATTCATAATCATCTGCCATTTCTGCTGCTAACCTTGCAGTTTTAACCCTCTGCTCTTCCACATGAGTTCTCACTACATCAGGAATTGAATTTCTAAACTCCTCCAAAATTATAATTTCCCGGAGAGCTTCATACGTTTGGTCTATTTTCAAAGCCCTTATCCACCTATCAAAATTACTCTGTTTGAGCCTTTCAAACTCCATTTATGTTTGACCAAATTCTTTCCTTAAATTTCTAAACCTTTGTCTGCAGGCTTCAGGCACTAGTTCATATGCACCTAAGATGGATATTTTCACCTCCTCATACGTTCCAGATACCTCCTCCGGTAGTGATGCAAACACTTCACTAGCTCTACCTACCAGCTTTGTTTGAATCAGTAATACCCACATGCCTGTGGCCATTTCATTTGTTTAGCTACCTTCTCAAATGAAATGCAAAAGGCTTCTACCTCCTTCTCGTCAAACCTTGGCAATGCTTGGACATATTTAAATAGATCCCCAACAAGCCTTCGACTTTGACGCTCTTTCTCACTATCCTCATCACTATCATCCAACTGTATGTTTCCCTTTACATCTGCGGATTTTAACTGACTGTCATGTTTCATGGCCATTTTCTGAAATTCAAACTCTCTCTCTTTATCTTTTTACCTGATCTGTATCTCCCTTTCTCTTTCTTTTTGTTCTCCTTATGCTATTCTTTCTTTTCTCATTTCTTCTCTCTCTCTTTCTTTTTCCTCTCTATCTCTTTTGTATTCAAGCTGTTTTAATTCTTTCTCATGTTCCATTTGTCTAATTTGCAACTGAATTTTTGCCATTTCCAATGAACTTTAAATGCTTAACCACCACCATAAATACTCATCTTTTCGCATTATGTCAGGTAATGTTAACTGCAATGTTTTTGCCAAATCTAACAGTCTGCTTTTAGTCTCGGTCCATAAGATGCTGCGTGTGACCGTCTCCACCCCCAAAAACTTCTGAGCCTCTGAAAGAGCCATTGTCTACAGCACACCCCACATTTAAACTAAAATACCACACCTGAAAAGCAACCACAATATGCTCACCCCTCACTGTCTTTAAGTTCACTAAGCCAATCCAATCGATAGACTTTTATCCCCCTCGAGCCCCCAATTGTTATGGGTCCTGGTTTACAGGACGCCAAAATGTTTCATGGAGTTCAACCGACCCACAACTTGTAATAGATTGTGGTGTGGGAAGCACACGGCGTACTCTCCAGGTGTGATACAGCGGAAATGGACAAATGGTTTTTAAAACAAAACAATGTTTATTCTATGAACTCAAGTTAACCTTTTAAAAACAAACATTGAATATCTTAACACCCATTACTTCAAAGAGAACCCCAAAAGACTACAACCCTAAATAATCCTTCAAACTGTTCCTTTAAACATCCAAAAGACTTCAAACCTTCAAAAATAAGAACACACCAGGTTTCATTCAATCTATTTATAGTCCTTGGATTGCAGACATCAACAGACCAGCTCTGTGTTTCTTCCTGCAGCTCTCAGCAAAACACCCAGCTGCCTTCTCAAACTGAAACCAAAAGCAGAAGTGAGCTCAGCTCCCCCCACCCTCTGACATCACTTCAGTAATATTGTCAGCTCCATTTCATAAAGGTACATTGCTTAAACATCCATTTCTTAAAGGTACTCTCACATGACACATTCCATCCTTGTTTGCTGGAATTTCCTTTCGCCCTCCAATGGGCCATTCTATGACTGTTGACACGTCCCAGGTGGCCATCAGCTGCTTTTCCCTTTGAGGGGGAGAGCTGACTGGTGTTAATTTAACCTGGGGATCACCACACCTCAGGCAAAGGGCAGATTTAAGAAGTGGGGGCATCATGAATTTTTTTAAAAAAAAATTTAGAGTACCCAATTAATGTTTTCCAATTAAGGGGCAATTTAGCGTGGCCAATCCACCTAGCCTGCACATCTTTGGGTTGTGGGGGCGAAACCCACTCAGAAACGGGGAGAATGTGCAAACTCCACACGGACAGTGACTCAGAGCTGGGATCGAGCCTGGGTCCTCAACGCCGTGAGGCAGCAGGGCTAACCCACTGCGCCACCGTGCTGCCGGGCATCATGAATGACCTCAGCTGGTACGGGAATTGAACCCACGCTGCTGGCCTCGCTCTGCATCACAAACCAGCTGTCTAATCAAGTGAGCACAGTAAGAAGTCTTACAACACCAGGTTAAAGTCCAACAGGATTGTTTTGAATCACTAGCTTTCGGAGCACAGCTCCTTCCTCAAGTGAATGAAGAGGTGGGTTCCGAATCAAGTGAGCTAAACCTTATACTTTTACTTTATTATTAGATTAGTTAAGTGGTTACATTCCTTGTGTGATTCAGACCTTAATTATGGTTAACCTACTTAATTCCTCCACCAGTACCCTCAAATTTAGAAGATTAAGGGATAATTAAGTGATACTTGATGTGATTAAGGATTTGATAAGGATGAGTTGGGAAGATGATGATGAAGATTATGATGACAATAATGGAAACGATAAAGATAATCACAAGAACCCATGCAGAGTTGGAGTGGACTACACGCTCCTCAGAGTTGTTTCACCATTCAGGAAGATCATTGCTAATTATCTACGCTGAGTGCACTTTGCCTTCCTATCCCTGTATTGAGAGCTAAGAAGAGCCAGGAGGAAACATGAGAAGTCTTTGGCAGATAGGATCAAGGATAACCCTAAAGCTTTCTATAGATATGTCAAGAGTAAACAAATGATTAGGGTAAGAGTAGGGCCAGTCAAGGACAGTAGTGGGAAGTTGTGCTTGGAGTCCGAGGAGATAGGAGAGGTGCTAAATGAATATTTTTCGTCAGTATTCACACAGGAAAAAGACAATGTTGTCGAGGAGAATACTGAGATTCAGGCTACTAGGCTAGAAGGGCTTGAGGTTCATAAGGAGGAGGTGTTAGCAATTCTGGAAAGAGTGAAAATAGATAAGTCCCCTGGGCCGGATGGGATTTATCCTAGGATTCTCTGGGAAGCTAGGGAGGAGATTGCTGAGCCTTTGGCTTTGATCTTTAAGTCATCTTTGTCTACAGGAATAGTGCCAGAAGACTGGAGGATAGCAAATGTTGTCCCCTTGTTCAAGAAGGGGAGTAGAGACAACCCCGGTAACTATAGACCAGTGAGCCTTACTTCTGTTGTCGGCAAAGTCTTGGAAAGGTTTTTAAGAGATAGGATGAATAATCATCTGGAAAGGAATAATTTGATTAGAGATAATCAACACGGTTTTGTGAAGGGTAGGTCGTGCCTCACAAACCTCATTGAGTTCTTTGAGAAGGTGACCAAACAGGTGGATGAGGGTAAAGCAGTTGATGTGGTGTATATGGATTTCAGTAAAGCGTTTGATAAGGTTCCCTACGGTAGGCTACTGCAGAAAATATGGAGGCATGGGATTCAAGGTGATTTAGCAGTTTGGATCAGAAATTGGCTAGCTGGAAGAAGACAAAGGGTGGTGGTTGATGGGAAATGTTCAGACTGGAGTCCAGTTACAAGTGGTGTACCACAAGGATCTGTTTTGGGGCCACTGCTGTTTGTCATTTATATAAATGACCTGGAGGAGGGCGTAGAAGGATGGGTGAGTAAATTTGCAGACAACACTAAAGTCGGTGGAGTTGTGGACAGTGCGGAAGGATGTTACAAGTTACAGAGGGACACAGATAAGCTGCAGCGCTGGGCTGAGAGGTGGCAAATGGAGTTTAATGCAGAAAAGTGTGAGGTGATTCATTTTGGAAGGGATAATAGGAAGACAGAGTACAGGGCTGATGGTAAGATTCTTGGCAGTGTGGATGAGCAGAGAGATCTCGGTGTCCATGTACATAGATCCCTGAAAGTTGCCACCCAGGTTGAGAGGGTTGTTAAGAAGGCATACGGTGTGTTAGCTTTTATTGGTAGAGGGATTGAGTTTCGGAGCCATGAGGTCATGTTGCAGCTGTACAAAACTCTGGTGCGGCCACATTTGGAGTATTGCGTGCAATTCTGGTCGCCGCATTATAGGAAGGATGTGGAAGCATTGGAAAGGGTGCAGAGGAGATTTACCAGAATATTGCCTGGTATGGAGGGAAGATCTTATGAGGGAAGGCTGAGGGACTTGAGGCTGTTTTCATTAGAGAGAAGAAGGTTAAGAGGTGACTTAATTGAGGCATACAAGATGATCAGAGGATTAGATAGGGTGGACAGTGAGAGCCTTTTTCCTCGGATACTGATGTCTAGCACGAGGGGACATAGCTTTAAATTGAGGAGAGATAGATATAGGACAGATGTCAGAGGTAGGTTCTTTACTCAGAGAGTAGTAAGGGAGTGGAATGCCCTGCCTGCAACAGTAGTGGACTCGCCAACGCTAAGGGCATTCAAATGGTCATTGGATAGACATATGGACGATAAGGGAATAGTGTAGATGGGCTTTAGAGTGGTTTCACAGGTCGGCACAACATCAAGGGCCGAAGGGCCTGTACTGCGCTGTAATGTTCTACGTTCTATGTTCTATTGTTCAATTTTCCCCCAATGTCCTTCGTGATGGTGATCAGCATGAAGCTGGCGTGATGTTCAAGGTGATGTTGATCATGTTTATCTATCCAGGCTGTACCAGAAAGCCTGTTCTTTTATATAAGTGCAGGCAACATATTGGAGTGAAAGAACACTCAGTGTGGATACCAATCAATACTTGCAATTGGTGTCCTGCTGGTTCAAAGCAAAGGCATGATTGCCCTTCCCAGAATCTGTGTTTTGGTTACCATTGTCCGCCCTTTACACCAGGGTTTCTGTATGTTTTTGTTGGACATGTTGCAAAACTGAAGCTTACTGGGGTTATCTTCATCTTTCACTTGGCTTCCAATATTCTATTGTAGCCTTGCTATTATATCAGCACTCTACTATGGACGGCACGGTAGCACAGTAGTTAGCAACTGTTGCTCCACAGCGCCAGGGACCCATGGCCGATTGCCAGCTTAGGTCACTGTCTGTGCAGAATCTGCACGTTCTCCCCGTGTCTGCGTGGGTTTCCTCCGGGTGCTTCGGTTTCCTCCCACAAGTCCCGAAAGACGTGCTTGTTAGGTGAATTGGACATTCTGAATTCTCCCTCTGTGTACCCGAACAGGCGGCAGAATGTGGCGATGAGGGGCTTTTCACAGTAACTTCATTGCACTGTTAATGTGTGCCTACTTGTGACAATAAAGATTATTATGGAAGTTTATGGTGGGGGCAGGTTCAGTCGAAGTATTCAAAAGAGAATCGGATTGACATCTGAAAAGGAAGAATGTGCAAGGTTACGGACAGAAGTAAGAGAGTGGTCCGAGTGGGATGTTCTTTCAGAGAGCCAGTGCAGACTTGATGGGCCGAGTGGCTCCCTTCTGCACAGTAAAGATCCTTTGGAAAAACAAATGTTAGCTACAAGTGGCTGCATGAGATGAATGAAGGCCCATCAAGTCTGACCAATTATTTGAGATGATGTGGAGATGCCGGCGTTGGACTGGGTGAGCACAGTAAGAAGTCTTACAACACCAGGTTAAGGTCCAACAGGTTTGTTTCAAATCACTAGCTTTCGGAGTGCAGCTCCTTCCTCAGGTGCGTGATCAGGTAGGTTTCACAAACACCTACATAGAAAAAGTCAATGATGCAAGATGATACTTTAAATGCGAGTCTTTGCAGGTAGTTAAGTCTTTGGGCAATTGGTTCCCAATGTGATATCCAGTAACTGGCCTGGTAAATATTTAGCTCAAAACCTTCTGAGTCAATTTTCAAAGTAGCAAAGATATGTAAGGGGATCATTTCCCCATTAACTGCTTGGGAGTTAGCAGGGAACAAACATTGGTGAATCCTATCACATATTAAAATCTTCACCAGCACCTCTACCAGCTAGAGGAACAAGGGCAGTAAATGCATAGAAATATGATCATCTACAAATTCTGTCCAAATCAAGCACACTATCCTAATTTGGAAATATACCAACTGTTCCTTTATTGTGGCCAGGTCAATGTTCTGTAGCTCTGTCCATATCAGCACTATACCCCCACCACAGGGGTTTCAGCGGTTTCACCACCACCTTCTCAAGGGTAATTCGGAATAGGCATATCTTCTGGCGAAGCCAGCGACATCCACGTCCTGCAAACGAGTAAACAAACTAAACCACCAGTTAACCACCCAAGGGTTGAAGGTGCAAATGCGTCAATTACCTTTTATCATTGTACTTTCTCAGGATGAGGCATCACCACTAAGGTCAGCATTTATTGCTTATTCCTACTTTCCAAGTGTTTTCCTTGGCCATGTTAGAGAGCCAATCATGTTGGTGCATATCTGGAGCCACATACAGACTCATTCCAGGAATAGAGAGCTGGTTCCCTTCACTGAGGGGATCAGTGAGCCTTCTGGGGTTTTAATGACAACCTGACAGCTCTGTGGTCACTTTTGATGTTGGCAACTATTTATTTTATTCTTTTTAATTCAGATCTGGCCACTAGAATTCAGCATTGTGAAAGCAACATATCAATAATAGACCTGTCTCCCTCAACATTGTGCTGAATGTTATACAGCGACAGGGCCATACACATGGGTTTAGTACACGATTGATATACAGTGGGTTTGGAAACATTTTTGAGATAATAGATTTAATATGTACCTAATTACTCTGTACCTGCCCTTTGGAATGTTTGGTGGGACAATGTAAATACAGTATTATTCTTTATCTAACTTATGATGTTACAGGGCGGCACGGTGGCGCAGTGGTTAGCACTGCTGCCTACGACACTTAGGACCCGGGGAGGGACTGTCTGTATGGAGTTTGCACATTCTCCCCAAGTGAAACCCACCTGATCACGCACCTGAGGAAGGAGCTGCACTCCGAAAGCTAGTGATTTGAAACAAACCTGTTGGACCTTAACCTGGTGTTGTAAGACTTCTTACTGTGCTCACCCCAGTCCAACGCCGGCATCTCCACATCATCTCAAATAATTGGTCAGACTTGATAGGCCTTCATTCATCTCATACAGCCACTTGTAGTTTACCATTTGTTTTTCCAAAGGATCTTTACTGTGCAGAAGATAGAGTGGACAGGATAAAATAGTTTTCCTTGGTGGAGAATTCTAGAAGCAGGGGACACGGTAGCACAGGGCTAAATCGCTGGCTTTGAAAGCAGACCAAGGAAGGCCAGCAGCACGGTTCAATTCCCATACCAGCCTCCCCAAACAGGCGTCAGAATTTGGCGGCTAGGGGCTTTTCACAGTAACTTCATTTGAAGCCTACTTGTGACAATAAGCGATTTTCATTTCATTTCAGTGGTTAGCACTGTGGCTTCTCGGCTCCAGGGTACCAGGTTCGATTCCCGGCTTGGGTCACTGTCTGTGCGGAGTCTGCACGTTTTCCCCGTGTCTGCGTGGGTTTCCTCCGGGTGCTCCGGTTTCCTTCCGAAAGACGTGCTGCTCGGTGAATTGGACATTCTGAATTCTCCCTGTGTACCCGAACAGGTGCTGGAATGTGGCGACTAGGGGCTTTTCACAGTAATTTCATTGCAGTGTTAATGTAAGCCTACTTGTGACAATAAAGATTATTATTATTACATAGATTCAAGGTAAGAGGAAGACATACACAGAGGGGAATGGAAGTCCGGAATTCGCTGCCCGAGTAGGTGGGGGAGGCAGAGACCTTAAACTCTTTTTAAAAAGTAGTTGGATCTCCAACTTAAATGCTCTAAGCCATGGAGCGGGTGCAGGAAGGTGAGATTACAAAGGGCACCTGGGTGTCCTCGGGCTGGCATGGACAAGATGGGCTGAATGGCTTCCTTTTGTGCTGTACCCTTTCTTTGATTCAATGACCCTCAGCCTCAAAAGCTTTTTTGAGGGAGAAAGTTGCAAATTTCCACAATCCTTTGTGTGACGAAGTACTGACCTGGCATCACTCCTGAACTATTAGGATCCAACAACGCCCCCCACCCCCAACCCCCCTAAACCAGACTAAATGTAAACTCCCTTAATCTGTAAACTCCCTTAATCATCTTCAACACCACATATGCATCACCCTTAATCTTCTGCGTTGCACCCGCTCCTGAGGACAGTGCAGAGGGAGTTTTACTCTGTATCTAACCCCGTGCTGTACCTGTCCTGGGAGTGTTTGATGGGGACAGTGTAGAGGGAGCTTTACTCTGTATCTAACGCTGTGCTGTACCTGTCCTGGGAGTGTTTGATGGGGACAGTGTAGAGGGAGCTTTACTCTGTATCTAACGCTGTGCTGTACCTGTCCTGGGAGTGTTTGATGGGGACAGTGTAGGGGGAGCTTTACTTTGTATCTAACCCCGTGCTGTACCTGTCCTGTGGGTGTGTGATGGGGACAGTGTAGGGGGAGCTTTACTCTGTATCTAACCCCGTGCTGTACCTGTCCTGGGACTGATTGATGGGGACAGTGTAGAGGGAGCTTTACTCTGTATCTAACGCTGTTCTGTACCTGTCCTGGGAGTGTTTGATGGGGACAGTGTACAGGGAGCTTTGCTCTGTATCTAACCTGCGAGGTATTGAACCTCGGAGTGTATCAAAAAGCGCTGAACACCTTTTGGTTTCTTCATCAATCATGTTATTCCACACAAAAATTCTCATGAATTAAAAAGCAGAGGCTGCTCAGGATACTGAGAGCTGAGAGTTTGGGCAGGACATTTTCCGTGAGTGAAAATCTTTCAAATGGAAAATTTAAATGATGCTGAGCTCAGCTTTAGTCCTTGGTTGTGAAGCTCAGATGAGGGAACATTCCTGGAAGCCCATTTCATTTTGTCAGAGACAAATTACCCTTAATAAGGATTGATTACATCAGACGCTAAAGCTATACTGAAAATAACTGGGAGGGACCTTCCATTGCTTAATTTTAACCCAGAGAAAAATGATAGGTTGCTCAGAAACATCTGAAAATATAATTATTATTCTAAAAACCCACCTACTTGCCAAGAACAAAACAGGATCCTGCCCAGGGGAAATTGTGGCCTGGGTGTTTGTGGAGTTCAGAATGTCCGATGCAAAATTCTCCTTGAGTAATGGCACAATATTCCCAAACCAAGTGGCGGGCTGCCTCGCGTTGTGAGATGGGATGGACACAGAAGGTGCCGGGTGAAAAGACACTTCAGGTCCTTCAACATCCATCGAGGGAATATCGGAACAGGAGTAGACCATTCGTCAACCCCTCGATTCTGTTCTGCCATTTAATGGTAGATTTGAATCTTAATTCCATCTTGACTCCTTGTTTCCATAACCTTCAGCATCTTTACCAAGCAAAAGTCCACCAATTTAAATTTCCCAGCTGAATTGGCAGAGGTATAGAATATTAAAATAAGGATATAATGTTGGAATTGTATAAGACACCGGTGAGGCCTCAATGGGAGTATTGTGTGTATTTCTGGAGAGAGTGCAGAGGAGGTTTACAAGAATATTGACAGGGCTGTAAAAGTATGGCTACGAGGGGAGATTGGATAGGTTGGGGTTATTTTCCTGGGAACAAAAAGGGCTGAGGGGACGACTTAATTGAGGTGTACAAAATTATGAGGGGAGGAGATAGAGTGGACAGGATAAAATAGTTTTCCTTGGTGGAGAATTCTAGAAGCAGGGGACACGGTAGCACGGGGCTGTTTAGCACAGGGCTAAATCGCTGGCTTTGAAAGCAGATCAAGGCAGGCCAGCAGCACGGTTCAATTCCCGTAACAGCCTCCCCGAACAGGCGTCGGAATGTGGCGACTAGGGGCTTTTCACAGTAACTTCATTTGAAGCCTACTTGTGACAATAAGCGATTTTCATTTCATTTCATTTCAGTGGTTAGCACTGTGGCTTCACGGCTCCAGGGTACCAGGTTCGATTCCTGGCTTGGGTCACTGTCTGTGCGGAGTCTGCACGTTTTCCCCGTGTCTGCGTGGGTTTCCTCCGGGTGCTCCGGTTTCCTCCCGAAAGACGTGCTGCTAGGTGAATTGGACATTCTGAATTCTCCCTGTGTACCCGAACAGGTGCCGGAATGTGGCGACTAGGGGCTTTTCACAGTAATTTCATTGCAGTGTTAATGTAAGCCTACTTGTGACAATAAAGATTATTATTATTACATAGATTCAAGGTAAGAGGAAGAACTTTTTTACACAGAGGGGAATGAAAGTCCGGAATTCGCTGCCCGAGTAGGTGGGGGAGGCAGAGACCTTAAACTCTTTTTAAAAAGTAGTTGGATCTGCACCTTAAATGCTCTAAGCCATGGAGCGGGTGCAGGAAGGTGAGATTACAAAGGGCACCTGGGTGTCTTTGGGCTGGCATGGACAAGATGGGCTGAATGGCCTGCTTTTGTGCTGTACCCTTTCTTTGATTCAATGACCCTCAGCCTCAATAGCTTTTTTGAGGGAGAACGTTGCAAATTTCCACAATCCTTTGTGTGACGAAGTACTGACCTGGCATCACTCCTGAACTATTCAGATCCAACAATGCCCCCCCCCCCCCCCCACCCCCAACCCCCCTGAACCAGAGTAAATGTAAACTCCCTTAATCATCTTCCACACCTCATATGGATCACCCTTAATCTTCTGCGTTGCACCCGCTCCTGAGGCCACTATATATTTCCTGGGGGGCCTAGAACTGAACTCCATGCTCTGGATGGGGGTCTCACACGAGGTGAAAACAACCAAAACAGAACCTATTGGCATAAGCAACTTTAATATTTCTGGTGATGATCTTTTGTTTGAAAACCAAGCTGAAGGCTAACGTTGACATTCCAGTCCTGATGTTTTTTATCATGCTGATCAAAGTGTATTAAACGACTGAATAACCTCCAAGACTATTTGGTTCCACGTCATGAGGCACAGAAGGAAATATAATATTTCTCGACTGTACATTCAATAGAACAGTCTGGTGTAAAAATCAGAAAAGTGCCCCAAACCCCATTTCTGCAGGGAATAGCCTGACGAGGGACTGCCTGGGGTCAATAATACCTGTCACAACCACAGGGTGTGAGCAAAGACCCACACGGCAGACTGGCCAAGAAAGTGAATGCCCCGCTCCATGGCAAACTGGATAGAAAGTTGGCTTAGTGACAGGATTCAAAGGATTATGGACGATGGCTGCCCTTGCAAACGGAAAGTTGTTTTAAATGGTGTCTGCCGGCACAACGATTGGCCGAGTGGGGGACAGTGTGGAGGATAGCTACAATCTCCAGAATGATAGACAGGAGATGGGCCGGTGGAGCGGGTGATAAAGTGGCAAATGGAATTTAACACAGAGAAGTGTGAGGTCAGCATTTAGGGAGGGCAAACAGTTATAGGAAGTACAGAATAAATGGGAATATACTAAGAGGGGTCGGTGAAGTGGGAGATCTTGGCGTACAAGTACACAGGTCCCTAAAGGCAGCAGTTCAAGTGGACAAGGTTGTAAAGAAAGTATATGGAATGCTCTCCTTCATTGGCAGAGAGGAATTGTACAATAATAATCTTTACTATTGTCACAAGTAGGCTTACATTAACACTGCAATGAAGTTACTGTGAAAAGCCCCGAGTCGCCACATTCCGGCGCCTGTTCGGGGACACGGAGGGAGAATTCAGAATGTCCAATTCACCTAACAGCACGTCTTTCGGGACTTTTGGGGGGAAACCGGAGCACCCGGAGGAAACCCACGCAGGCACGGGGAGAACATGCAGACTCCGCACAGACAGTGACCCAAGCCGGGAATCGAACCTGGGGCCCTGGTGCTGTGAAGCAACAGTGCTGACCACTGTAAACACCAGTGAGGCCATAACTGGAGTATTGTGTGCAGTTCGGGTCACCACATTACAGGAAGGACGTTATTACTCTGGACAGAGTGCAGAGGAGATTTACAAGAATGTTGCCAGAGCTGTAAAAGTGCTGGAAAAGATTCTCGCGCCCCCCCCCCCCGGAGATTCTCCGACCCGGCGCGGGATCGGAGAATCACGGCCAAGATTTGTCAGTCTAACTGGTTACATTTCAAAACCCAAATACAGAGGTTTATGGAGTCTGTGCTTCGAAGATAGATAACATTGGTCCACCTCTTCTAATCAGGATCGGAGCCCCTAGGTCTGACTTTGATCAGGTGAAAAAATATACACTTATCCTTTATAGGCAACCTTCCGATGGGGGATCCTTCCAAACTCAGTCCAAAATTCCAAACTCAGGAAGCGGCGGAAGCAATCTACGCAGAGGCCATGTCCAATTTCTGTGGCACCAGCTGCTGTATTCTGGTAAGTGATGAGTTTAAATGTTCCAAAACCTCTTTGAAAAGTTACAGAGAGAAGATACGCGGGTGGGTAGGGTGGATAGGGTAGGCAGATCAGGGGTGGCAGGTGGGTGGGGTGGCTGCTGGGTAGGGTGATCAGGTCACGGGGTATGTCGGGGGGCAGTCAAGGAATCAGGGGTGTTGGGTGTTGGGGGCATTTCAGGTCGCCGGGGAAGACAGTGTCAGGGGCAGAGTTGGAAGTTTGAATTGGAGGTTGGGGGATAGTCAGAATGTCAAGGAGGGATTGGGGGCATTAGTGTGAGTGACGGGTGGGTCAAGTGTATCTTTAGCCAGGATTTAGTCTCATTTTCTTTAACACTTCCTGGGTAAATATCCAGGTAGGTAAGCCGGGACCATCCAATATCTCTGACTCTAGCTCAGAGTTGGAGACTTTTTCAGAGGGTCCCGAGGAGCAGGAGAATTGTCAATTGGAATTTCAAACTCACTGGGAAATTCCCACAGAGTTGGTGAATTGGGCCATAGATACGCCTAGTCTCCAATGGTCCAGTCACTGGAAGATATGGGCGATTTAAAAAATTTATTTTCGGGATGTGGACGTCGCTGGTTAGGCCAGCATTTATTGCCCATCTCTAGTTACCCTTCAGAAGCTAGTGGTGAACAGTCTCCTTGTACTTTTGCTGTCCATGCGGTGTAGGTACACCCACTATGCTGTTAGGGAGGGAGTTCCAGGATGTTACCCCAGTGACAGTGAAGAAATGGCCGATATATTTCCAAGTCGGAGTGGTGAGTCATTTGGAGGGGAACCTCCAGGTGGTGGGGTTCCCAGGTATCTGCTGCACTTGTCCTTCTAGATGGTAGTGGTCGTGTGTTTGGAAGATGCTGCCTAAGGAACCTTGGTGAGTCACTGCGGTGCATCTTGTAGATGGTACTCACGGCTGCCACTGTTCGTCGGTGGTGGAGAGTTTGAATGTTTGCGGAAGGGGAAGCAATCAAGCGGGCTGCTTTGTCCTGGATGGTGTCGCGCTTCTTGAGCGTTATTGGAGTTGCCCACATCTAGGCAAGTGGAGAGTATTCCATTACACTCCTGACTTGTGCCTTGTAGATTGTGGACAGGCTTTGGGGAGTCAGGATGTGAGTTGTCTGCTGCAGGATTCCTAACCTCTGACCTGCTCTTGTAGCCATAGTATTTGTATGGTTACTCCAGTTAATTTTCTGGTCAATGGTCATCCCCGTAGAGGGGGATTCAGTGATGCGAATGTCATGAGGCGATGGTTAGATTCTCTCTTGATGAGATGGTTATTGCCTGGCACTTGCGTGATGCAAATGATACTTGCCACTTGTCCTGGGTATTGTCCAGGTCTTGCTGCATTGGGACACAGACTCCTTCAGTATCTGAGGAGTCGTGAATGGTGCTGAACATTGTGCAGTCATCAACGAACACCCTCACTTCCGACCTAATGATGGAAGGAAGGTCATTGATGAAGCAGTTTTCTGGGTTGTGTCATTGATAGCTGGAGAAGGTGGGGTACAAAGGGCCACATGCAGCCCATCTGGGTTCTGAGTGTGGCCCACAAGACATTTTGTTGACCGTTGCCCACAGGGTGGCCACATTCTGCTGATTTCCACCTGGGGAGGTTTTTCCCCACCGGCCTGATTGAAGTGATTCGCAGGTAAAGCGAGGAAGAGTGACGTGAGGCGTGTGCTGATTCTCACAACATTGACTGGGCGCTTCCTCGAGCCCAAAGTCTAAATTTGTTTTTACCATTTGAAGTTCGATTAATAAGCATTTTCTATAACTCGTTATGGAACATTTGGCGTGTATTGAATGTATTTAAATCATATTCATGGGGTCATGGTTATTACGAAGCCCAGTTTCAATCTTGCGGCCCATTGAGATGAAGGAGGGACACTCATGGGGCCCATTCACCAGCCCAGGTTGCCCAACACCCATCGCTGAATGGATGTGTGTGTGAACGAGTCAGTTTACTGCGCCCACCACCCGTGAGTTGATTACAATGGAGATTATTGCTTTTAACCAACCCCACTCTTTTGGTCTTCCATGTCTTTCCCTGGTGCCTTGACAAGGCAAGACGGCTGGAGCACGGTAGCACAGTGGTTAGCACAGTTGCTTCACAGCTCCAGGGTCCCAGGTTCGATTCCCGGCTTGAGTCACTGTCTGTGCGGAGTCTTCTCCCCGTGTCTGCGTGGGTTTCCTCCGGGTGCTCCGGTTTCCTACCGCAAGTCCAAAGATGTGCTCAGTAAGAAGTCTTACAACACCAGGTTAAAGGCCAACAGGTTTGTTTCAAACACTACCTTTCGGAGCACTGCTCCTCCCTCAGGTGAATGAGGAACCTGAGGAAGGAGCAGTGCTCCGAAAGCTAGTGTTTGAAACAAACCTTTTGGACTTTAACCTGGTGTTGTCAGACTTCTTACTGTGCTCACCCCAGTCCAACGCCGGCATCTCCACATCAAAGAAGTGCTGGTTAGATAGATTGCTAATATGCCCTTAGTGTCCAAAAAGGTTAAGTGGGGGTTCCTGGGTTACGGGGATAGGGTAGAGACGTGGGCTTGAGTAGGGTGCTCTTTGTCAGGGCCAGTGCAGACTCGACGGGCCGAATGGCCTCCTGCTGCACTGTAAATTCTATGATTCTATGAATGCAGTGTCTAATCCACAGCACCTTTTGCGTCTGTGCAGATGAACTTTACAGTTGTCTACACAATTCTGCTGTGACGCTTTCATTGCCAATAAGAGACAGCGTGCTACCTACATCTGTCATGGCAGCCTTCATGTGGACACCAGCCTGCATGCTGCCTTCGCCTGGTCTGACCTGTGAACCGATACACTGGCCAGGGTGTGGAGGCTGTAATGCACAAGGAGCCACATGGAGATGCAATAATAGTGGGTAAGTGTCAAGGACCAGATGCAATTATCCATCCAGCTATGAAATAGGAAGCAGCTGACTCCTGCCTCTGACACACATTACACACATCACTGGGATCACTGCCAACTATATTCACTTCCTTTCACAAGCTGAAGACATTAAACTTCTGCTTCAAGGATGATAATAATAAGCTATTGTTGGTTATTTATTTTCCCTGTAGCAGCAGTTATAGTGGCTACATTCTTTCCGTTGTCCTCGTCTATCAGAAATTCTTATTTTTGTGTCTTGTTTTGCCATGTTACGTGAACTTTCTTTGTGCCAATGCGTGTCTCTGTTCATTCATAGAATCATAGAATTTACAGTGCAGCAGGAGGCTATTCGGCCCAACGACAGGCAGAGGTCGTTGTGCATATTGGTACTAACGACATAGGCAGGAAGGGGCATGAGGTCCTGCAGCAGGAGTTCAGGGAGCTAGGCAGAAAGTTAAAAGACAGGACCTCGAGGGTTGTAATCTCGGGATTACTCCCTGTGCCACGTGCCAGTGAGACTAGAAATAGGAAGATAGAGCAGCTAAACACGTGGCTAAACAGCTGGTGTAGGAGGGAGGGTTTCCATTATCTGGACCACTGGGAGCTCTTACGGGGCAGGTGTGACCTGTATAAGAAGGACGGGTTGCATCTAAACTGGAGAGGCATAAATATCCTGGCCGCGAGGTTTGCTAGTGTCACACGGGAGGGTTTAAACTAGTATGGCAGGGGGGTGGGCACGGGAGCAATAGGTCAGAAGGTGAGAGCATTGAGGGAGAACTAGGGAATAGGGACAGTGTGGCTCTGAGGCAGAGCAGACAGGGAAAAGTTGCTGAACACAGCGGGTCTGGTGGCCTGAAGTGCATATGTTTTAATGCAAGAAGTATTACGGGTAAGGCAGATGAACTTAGAGCTTGGATTAGTACTTGGAACTATGATGTTGTTGCCATTACAGAGACCTGGTTGAGGGAAGGGCAGGATTGGCAGCTAAACGTTCCAGGATTTAGATGTTTCAGGCGGGATAGAGGGGGATGTAAAAGGGGTGGCGGAGTTGCGCTACTGGTTCGGGAGAACATCACAGCTGTACTGCGAGAGGACACCTCAGAGGGCAGTGAGGCTATATGGGTAGAGATTAGGAATAAGAAGGGTGCAGTCACAATGTTGGGGGTATACTACAGGCCTCCCAACAGCCAGCGGGAGATAGAGGAGCAGATAGGTAGACAGATTTTGGAAAAGAGTAAAAACAACAGGGTTGTGGTGATGGGAGACTTCAACTGCCCCAATATTGACTGGGACTCACTTAGTGCCAGGGGCTTAGACGGGGCGGAGTTTGTAAGGAGCATCCAGGAGGGCTTCTTAAAACAATATGTAGACAGTCCAACTAGGGAAGGGGCGGTACTGGACCTGGTATTGGGGAATGAGCCCGGCCAGGTGGTAGATGTTTCAGTAGGGGAGCATTTCGGTAACAGTGACCACAATTCAGTAAGTTTTAAAGTACTGGTGGACAAGGATAAGAGTGGTCCTAGGATGAATGTTCTAAATTGGGGGAAGGCTAATTATAACAATATTAGGCGGGAACTGAAGAACATAGATTGGGGGCGGATTTTTGAGGGCAAATCAACATCTGACATGTGGGAGGCTTTCAAGTGGCAGTTGAAAGGAATTCAGGACCGGCATGTTCCTGTGAGGAAGAAGGATAAATACGACAATTTTCGGGAACCATGGATGACGAGAGATATTGTAGGCCTCGTCAAAAAGAAAAAGGAGGCATTTGTCAGGGCTAAAAGGCTGGGAACAGACGAAGCCTGCGTGGAATATAAGGAAAGTAGGAAGGAACTTAAGCAAGGAGTCAGGAGGGCTAGAAGGGGTCACGAAAAGTCATTGGCAAATAGGGTTAAGGAAAATCCCAAGGCTTTTTACACGTACATAAAAAGCAAGAGGGTAGCCAGGGAAAGGGTTGGCCCACTGAAAGATAGGCAAGGGAATCTATGTGTGGAGCCAGAGGAAATGGGCGAGGTACTAAATGAATACTTTGCATCAGTATTCACCAAAGAGAAGAAATTGGTAGATGTTGAGTCTGGAGAAGGGTGTGTAGATAGCCTGGGTCACATTGAGATCCAAAAAGACGAGGTGTTGGGTGTCTTAAAAAATATTAAGGTAGATAAGTCCCCAGGGCCTGATGGAATCTACCCCAGAATACTGAAGGAGGCTGGAGAGGAAATTGCTGAGGCCTTGACAGAAATCTTTGGATCCTCGCTGTCTTCAGGGGATGTCCCGGAGGACTGGAGAATAGCCAATGTTGTTCCTCTGTTTAAGAAGGGTAGCAAGGATAATCCCGGGAACTACAGGCCGGCGAGCCTTACTTCAGTGGTAGGGAAATTACTGGAGAGAATTCTTCGAGACAGGATCTACTCCCATTTGGAAGCAAATGGACGTATTAGTGAGAGGCAGCACGGTTTTGTGAAGGGGAGGTCGTGTCTCACTAACTTGATAGAGTTTTTCGAGGAGGTCACTAAGATGATTGATGCAGGTAGGGCAGTGGATGTTGTCTATATGGACTTCAGTAAGGCCTTTGACAAGGTCCCTCATGGTAGACTAGTACAAAAGGTGAAGTCAGACGGGATCAGGGGTGAGCTGGCAAGGTGGATACAGAACTGGCTAGGCCATAGAAGGCAGAGAGTAGCAATGGAAGGATGCTTTTCTAATTGGAGGGCTGTGACCAGTGGTGTTCCACAGGGATCAGTGCTGGGACCTTTGCTCTTTGTAGTATATATAAATGATTTGGAGGAAAATGTAACTGGTCTGATTAGTAAGTTTGCAGACGACACAAAGGTTGGTGGAATTGCGGATAGCGATGAGGACTGTCGGAGGATACAGCAGGATTTAGATTGTTTGGAGACTTGGACAGAGAGATGGCAGATGGAGTTTAATCCGGACAAATGTGAGGTAATGCATTTTGGAAGGTCTAATGCAGGCAGGGAATATACAGTGAATGGTAGAACCCTCAAGAGTATTGAAAGTCAAAGAGATCTAGGAGTACAGGTACACCGGTCATTGAAAGGGGCAACACAGGTGGAGAAGGTAGTCAAGAAGGCATACGGCATGCTTGCCTTCATTGGCCGGGGCATTGAGTATAAGAATTGGCAAGTCATGTTGCAGCTGTATAGAACCTTAGTTAGGCCACACTTGGAGTATAGTGTTCAATTCTGGTCGCCACACTACCAGAAGGATGTGGAGGCTTTAGAGAGGGTGCAGAAGAGATTTACCAGAATGTTGCCTGGTATGGAGGGCATTAGCTATGAGGAGCGGTTGAATAAACTCGGTTTGTTCTCACTGGAACGAAGGAGGTTGAGGGGAGACCTGATAGAGGTCTACAAAATTATGAGGGGCATAGACAGAGTGGATAGTCAGAGGCTTTTCCCCAGGGTAGAGGGGTCAATTACTAGGGGGCATAGGTTTAAGGTGAGAGGGGCAAGGTTTAGAGTAGATGTACGAGGCAAGTTTTTTACGCAGAGGGTAGTGGGTGCCTGGAACTCGCTACCGGAGGAGGTGGTGGAAGCAGGGACGATAGTGACATTTAAGGGACATCTTGACAAATACATGAATAGGATGGGAATAGAGGGATACGGACCCAGGAAGTGTAGAAGATTGTAGTTTAGTCGGGCAGCATGGTCGGCACGGGCTTGGAGGGCCGAAGGGCCTGTTCCTGTGCTGTACATTTCTTTGTTCTTTGTTCTTTGTTTGTTGGAACATCAGGTGGAGAGGTTTAGGTAGGGAATTCCAGGATTTAATAGCATAAGGAACAGGAGTAGGCCATACAGCCCTCTAACTTGCTCAAACACTCAATAGAATCACAGGGTCCGCAGTGGCGGGCTTGTACTTTGTAGGGCCCCATGCTCATCTTCATTTCTGGGTCCACCCCAGTGACATCACACCCCTCCCCAGTGACATCACATCCCCATTGGTGTCAGGCACCTCCCCGATGACATCACACCTCTCCCCGTGACCACACCCCTCTCCCCATGACACGATGCCCCTCCTCAATGGAATCACACCTCTCCCAACACCTCCCACCCTCACCCCACAAATTTATCACAGCTTATCCGTTAGTGCTCTTTAACTTGTAAGAACACACCTGGGTGAATTATTTTTAATGACTGTGAAGAGCAAACTTTATCTGCCCTCCTCAGCCCTGGGAGTTGAGTTGCCCTTGTGCCCTTGCTCCCCTTGGCGCCCGATGATGGCTACCCCGAGACCCGACTGGCTGGCTGACTCACTCGCCACCTCCCTCGTGGCGTTTTTCCCCAACTCGCCCGGCCCCGGCTTTGCCTGACCCTCGACAACCTCGCCTCACTGGTAGCTCGGCTCATTGGCTATGGGCAGCCCAGCACCGCGGAACCCTGGCCTAGAGGTCAAATCGCTCTGCTCCCCTTGATGGTGACTTGCCTCTGTGTCGCGACCAGTTGTCTGGCTGACCACCTAATAATAATAATCGCTTATTGTCACAAGTAGGCTTCAACACCCCCCCCCCCCCCCCCCCCCCCCCCACCCCCCCCCCCCCACGCCCATGACTTTTTTTAACCAGTTCGCCAAAAAAGGTTAGTTGAGCAAACACAGAGATCTTTGCCCTGATTGCTGCCTCTCTCCGTCCTGGTCACCTCAATGTTCAACACTGTTTTCCTGCTGATTGGCTCAGCTGAGACGGTGAGGCTCTGATTGGTGGCCACAGACATAGTCCACCGTCGGGGCCCTGTGTCTAGGCTCGGAATGTTTGACTGTAAGTCGGCCTCTGCGTGTCCGTCGGCTGCAGAAGCCCTGAGCTTATAGTCTACACAGCTGAAGGGTGGCCATTAATGACGGAGTGTTGATAATCATGCAGAGTCCCCATGGTCCACTAATGGGGAGGGGGAGGTTCTGACACTATTTCAGGGTATTGATGTACAACCTCTTGGAATTCATCACTAATCACTTTGGGAGGGGAACCGCCAATTCTATTGAGTCTGACCTCTGTGACTCTCTGCCCACAATGTATGATAAACTCTTCATGACCCTTACAGTCATTAGGGAGGGGTAATAAACACTGGCCTGTTGGTGTTACCCATGTACCAGAAAGAAAATAAATGTTGAGCATCATGCGAGTCTTTTTAAAGCTCAAGGACATTCCTGGAAAATGATATCCGCCCCCCACCCCCCCCAGCTATGTTAACATCAGCAACAGGGATCGTGTCTGACACAATGGCACAATCCTGAATAACATTTTTCTAATTTCTCAGCAACTGTGAATTGTGCTGACGCAGACAATCCTGTATTCTACAATTACTGACGCGTCATCGAAAATGGACACTTTTAGAAAGAAACTGCCTGCATCTACAGAGAACCGTTTATGTCCCTGGACTATCGCAAAGTATTTTACAGCCAAGAAAAATCTGTTTGAAGTGTAGTTGTAATGTAGGAAATGCTGTTGCCAATTTGTGCACAGTAAGATACCACAGACAGCAATATGATCATGAGCAAATAAATGTATTTAAGCGATGTTGCTTGAGGGATTAATATTGCCTCCGAACACCGCAGAGAAAACAAAATATAGCTGTGGGACCATTTACGCCCACTTGGGAGAGCAGACGGGCCTTAATTAAATGCTTCATCTGAAAGATGGTCACCATTTGTGGTGCTGCAGTCCCTCACGACTGGCACAGGGAGTATCATTTTCCTAATTAATTTCTGAGCAACACACCACGAGAGAATTGATTTCCCTTGAAGTTCAAGGGCATTCCTGAAAGATGATATATATTAGCAGTTCACTCACTACATTGTGTGAGGAATGTAAAGAATTGTTATACACATTGCATTATATATTTGTTGCAGGAATCAAAATCCTGGTTTAATACACAGGCAGGTGGTGTGCCTGCAAAAGATGCAATTAAGATGTCATAAAAGTGGAATAATTATTGATTATAACCATTTAATTATTTACTTACATAGGTCTCATGGACTTTTTCTTGTAGAAAGAAGGTTCCCTGGGACTTAGATAATTGTTGGATTGTGTTCAGGTGGTCTGCCTTAGTAAGATAGTCATGAGACAGTCAGTGGGAGAGAGAAGATGTAATTAATGGGATGAGCCAGGTCTGTAACAGGCAATTTATTTTCTAATCTGCCAAAGACAAGGGGCTGGATTCTCCGCCAGTGGGGTGCTCCATTTTGCCGGAAGCCCGGGGGTTTCCCGACGGCGTGGGGCTGCCCCACAATGGTGAATCCCATTGACCGGCCGGCTTAACGGAGCATCCTGCTGGCGGGGTGAAACAGAAATGTGGTGCGGCGGGGCGGAAAATCTAGCCCAAGGACTTGTAAATTGTGTCTGAAAGGGTCTTTCTCTTTTGCTGACAGCAACTCTCTACACAGGGGTAGCTAGTATCCCTGTGTTTGCTAACTTTTGACCTTTGCTTAGTTGAAGATGGAGAAGGCATAAATTAGTAGTTAAAGTGTTTTCATTTATTGTTCAAAATTAAGTGTTAATTGTAAGCTGTTTTCTGTTATGTTAATGTTGGGGTTCCTTGTCCAGTTTTCTAACCTACTTAAGGTCTGGTCTTCTGGTCTGGTATCCTAACAATTGTAACCTCTTCAGTCCTGAATGCGGGGGTCTATTTCTGGATTTTGGTGAGTGGCGTGGAGGGGAACCTCCAGCTGGAGATGTCCCCATACATCTGCTGCCCTTGCACAAAGCGACTTGGTGTTGTGCTATTCACCCTGGGGTAACACGGACTGCAACACGATGCAATTAAATGATCAAGCATACACCAAACGTAGGCGCTGGTTCAATAAGATTTCTTGAACTTCAGTAGCGAAGCACACAGCTGCCTGTGGGTTGACTCTTTACTACTCTAAGTAAACTAACATTAACTATCTAGACCAGGCTAGCTCTGATCCACATGTAGAAGGTGTTGAATGATTTGTACACCCTGACTGTCACTACAGTTGTCACCAGTGGAAAGAGGCGGAATGCTGATGCCTCGTGTGTTTTATAGTTGGAAGCCCCCCTCTGGTGTCCTGTCTTGTGATTGGTCGTGTTCTGTTCTGTATGTTGATTGGCTCACCTGGGTGTCTGTCACTGCCTGCTTTTACCTCATGATGTGCATGTGTGCATCTTATGACACTTGGGAGTCCTTGTTCACAATTCTCTTCAGGTTAACGTGCAGGTTCAGTCGGCAGTTGTTCAGAAGGCAAATGCAATGTTAGCATTCATCAATGAAAATGAAATGAAAATCGCTTATTGTCACAAGTAGGCTTCAAATGAAGTTACTGTGAAAAGCCCCTGGTCGCCACATTCCGGCACCTGTTCGGGGAGGCTGGTACGGGAATTGAACCCACGCTGCTGGCTTGCCTTGGTCTGCTTTAAAAGCCAGATATTTAGCCCTGTGCTAAATCACCCCTCATGTCAAGAGGCCTAGAATACAAGACCAGGGATGTACTTCTGAAGTTGTTGTTATGGACGAGGCGTTTTCAGAACCCCAAAATGTATCATGGAGTTCAACCAACCTCCCCCTTTAATGGATTTGTTGCTTTTCCTAGCACACGGTTTGTTCCCTAGGTGTGGGATTACAATTGTGGACACGTGGGTTTTTAAACACAAAACACTGTTTATTCCATGAACTCAACTTAACATCTTAAATAAACATTGGATCTCTTAACACCCCTTACTTCAAAGATAACTCAGAAAACATTGCAACAGTAAATAACTCCTTAAATTGTTCCTTCAAACTTCCAAGAAACTTAACACCTTTAAACAGAATCACATCAGGTTAAAGGATATATATATTTTCTGTAGAATGGAAAAGATATATTAGCTTGGTTGCCTTCAGCTCCAGCAAAACAGCCAGGCACTTTTAAACTGCTCTCAGCAAAACCCAAACACTCACAAGCTCTTTTCAAACTAACTGCAGCTCTCTGGAAACACACGGACACACACCAGCTCTTTTTCAAAACTGAAACTAAAAACCTGCAAAATGGCTGAACTGAGCTGAGCTCCACCCACTCTATGACAGCACTGTTTTCTTAAAGGTATATTGCTTAAAAATCCAGTTCTTAAAGGCACTCTCGCATGACACCTCCCCCCAAGAAAAAAAAATAAACCATCAACTTCAAGATGGTTTCATTTTTCACTTTTGCACCATCCACTAAGAAATGTACACAGTAAAAATATTATTACGTTTCACAAAAAAAAACACACGCAAACAGGCATAATAATATAGTCCATTTTTCTTTGTTCTTCTTCCTCCAACCGAAATCCTTCTCGATTGACAGCCTCTTTGAACAAAGTCTCTGCACGATCCATCCATTCCTCTACTCCTCGGCATTTCTCTTTAGAATCAGATACTTTAGTTCAATCTGACCAGAGTCCCTTGCAATTCTCCAATACAGGAGCATTGGTGATCACAGCTTTCAGGCAGTCAAATGCCTGTTGAAAGTCCGCTGTCCATTGGACTTTTTTACGTTTCTTCAGTGTGGTATAATAGGTATTACGGTACCTGAGAGGCTAAAGTACCATTGGTAGAACCTGCATGCTTGCTATTGGCTAGAGTGTATAATAGCTCCACCTGATAGGCAGGGTATAAGAACCCGTGCCACCCCAGCAGCCCTCATTCTGTACCTGAGCTGCGAGGGAAACATCTAGCTTATTAAAGCCTTCAGTTGGACTACAACCTCGCTTTAGTGGTCATTGATTGTGCATCAATTTAATAAGCTAGATTTTTAAGAAGAAAGGATGGAGCTCCGAATCAAGCCGGAGTGTCTGCAACTCAGCCCCCACGCGGCGAACTCAGCGGCAATCTTCAAGCACTGGCTGGCGTACTTTAAAGGGTATCTCGAAACGGCTGAAAACGCACCCACGGGAGAGCAGAAACTGCACGTCCTGCACTCAAGGGTGAGCCCGGAGATTTACACCCTCATCGAGGAAGCAGAAGGCTTCGATGCAGCAATTGAGCTGCTAAAAGGACACTATATTCGCCCGGTAAACCAGGTCTACACCCGGCACCTGCTTGCAACAAGGCGACAAACCCCTGGGGAATCGCTGGAGGAATTCTACCGCGCACTCCTGGTGCTGGGAAGAAGCTGCGGCTGCCCGCAAGTTTCGGCGAGCGAACACACGGAACTCTTAGTCCGGGATGCTTTCGTGGCAGGTATGCGTTCGTCTCAAATCTGCCAGCGCCTGTTAGAGAAGGACACCCTGAGTCTCAAGGAGGCACAGGCCCTTGCAGGCTCCCTGGGCGTGGCCTCCAGGAACACCCACGCCTACGTCCCCGACCGCGCGGCAGCCCCCTGGGCAGCGTGAAACCCCGCAGCGGCTGACCCCGAAACTGAGGGCAGCACGGTAGCATTGTGGATAGCACAATTGCTTCACAGCTCCAGGGTCCCAGGTTCGATTCCGGCTTGGGTCACTGTCTGCGCGGAGTCTGCACGTTCTCCCCGTGTGTGCGTGGGTTTCCTCCGGGTGCTCCGGTTTCCTCCCACAGTCCAAAGATGTGCAGGTTAGGTGGATTGGCCATACTAAACTGCCCTTAGTGTCCAAAATTGCCCTTAGTAATGGGTGGGGTTACTGGGTTATGGGGATAGGGTGAAGGTGTTGACCTTGGGTAGGGTGCTCTTTCCAAGAGCCGGTGCAGACTCAATGGGCCGAATGGCCTCCTTCTGCACTGTAAATTCTATGAAATTCTATGAAATTCCCCCGTTTCCCCACAGGCCTGCGCTGCAAGGCGGCCTGGCAACCCCAAGGGGCCCCGCTGCTACTTTTGCGGGCAGGCCAAGCACCCCCGCCAGCGCTGCCCGGCCCGCGCATCCACCTGCAAGGGATGCGGCCAAAAGGGCCATTTCGTGGGCGTATGTCAGGCCTGAGCGGTGGCCGCGATCTCCAGCGGCGAATGCGGACCGCCACCACAAACCTATCCACGGGCCCCGTGCGGCCAGCGGTCACCGCCACTCCCAGATCCCAGAGCCACGTGCGGACCCCAGGCGCCGCCATCTTGTTCCACGGACGCCACTCTTGAGGGATGGGCGCCGCCATTTTGTGCACCCCCAGCCATGTGCGACCAATGGGAGATGCCATCTTGGATGAACTCCCAGGACCCCAGCTCGGCCGACCACACACTGCCTGAACAGAATTCCCAACTACTGCGATTGGCCACGGTGACTCTGGATCAGTCTCGACCTCGAACACTCTCAACCTCTACGACGACCGTTTTCAATGGACTCAAGACATCCTGCCTAATTGACTCTGGGAGCACGGAGAGCTTCATACACCCCGACACGGTAAGGCGCTGTTCCCTCCTCATCCACCCTGTTAATCAGAAAATCTCACTGACCTCCGGTTCCCACTCAGTGGAGCTAAAGGGGTTTTGTGTGGCAAACCTCACAGTCCAGGGAAGGGAGTTAAAACATTTCCGTCTCTACGTCCTACACTCCTGGGTTTAGACTTCCAGTGTAACCTTCAAAGTCTGACCTTCCAATTCGGCGGCCCTCTACCCCCCCTTAAGGTCGACCCGCCTTCCCTGTTTGCGAACCTCACCCCGGATTGCAAACACGTCGCCACCAGGAGCAGACGGTACAGTGCCCAGGATCGGATCTTTATTAGGTCAGAGGTCCAAAGACTACTGAGGGAAGGGGTCATTGAAGCCAGTAACAGCCCCTGGAGAGCTCAAGTAGTGGTGGTAAAGACCAGGGAGAAGCATAGGATGGTCATCGACTACAGTCAGACCATCAACATGTTTACGCAGCTGGACGCGTACCCTCTCCCCCGCATATCCGACCTGGTAAACAGAATCGTGCATTATAAGGTCTTCTCCACGGTGGATCTCAAGTCTGCCTACCACCAGCTCCCCATCCACACTAGTGACCGCAAATAGACTGCCTTCGAGGCAGACGGGTGGCTCTATCACTTCTTAAGGGTTCCCTTTGGTGTCACTAACGGGGTCTCGGTCTTCCAGCACGAGATGGACCGAATGGTTGACCGGTACGGTTTACGGGCAACGTTCCCATATCTCGATAATGTTACCATCTGCGGCCACGACCAGCAGGACCACGACACCAACCTCCGAAAATTTCTCCAGACCACTAAAATCCTTAACCTAACATACAATAAGGATAAATGCATGTTTAGCACCGACCGCCTAGCCATCCTCGGCTACGTAGTGCGTAATGGAGTTATAGGCTCCGACCCTGAACGCATGCGCCCCCTTATGGAGTTCCCCCTCCCTCACTGCTCTAAGGCCCTGGAACGCTGCCTAGGGTTTTTTAGCTACTACGCCCAGTGGGTCCCCAACTATGCAGACAAGGCCCGTCCCCTGGTCCAATCCACAGCTTTTCCCCTTTCGATAGAGGCCCGCCAGGCTTTCAGCCGCATCAAAGCAGACATTGCAAAGGCCACGATGCACGCCATCGACGAGTCCCTCCCCTTCCAGGTCGAGAGCGATGCGTCCGACGTAGCTCTGGCGGCCACCCTCAACCAAGCGGGCAGACCCGTGGCCTTCTTCTCACGCACCCTCCATGCTTCCGAAATCCGCCACCCCTCAGTCGAAAAGGAGGCCCAGACCATAGTGGAAGCTGTGCGACACTGGAGGCATTACCTGGCCGGCAGGAGATTCACTTTCCTCACTGACCAACGGTCGGTTGCTTTCATGTTCGATAATGCACAGCGGGGCAAGATTAAAAACGATAAGATCTTGCGGTGGAGGATCGAACTCTCCACCTATAACTACGAGATCTTGTATCGTCCCGGGAAGCTTAATGAGCCTCCTGATGCCCTGTCCCGCGGCACATGTGCCACCACACAAGTGGACCGTTTCCGAGCCCTCCACGAGGACCTCTGCCACCCGGGGGTCACTCGCTTTTTCTATTTCGTCAAGACCCGTAACCTGCCCTACTCCATCGAGGAGGTCAGGACAGCCACCAGGGACTGCCAAATCTGCGCGGAGTGCAAACCGCACTTCTACCGGCCAGAGAGGGCGCACCTGGTAAAGGCTTCCCGTCCCTTTGAACGCCTCAGCATGGACTTCAAAGGCCCCCTCCCCTCCACCGACCGCAACACGTACTTCCTGAACGTGATTGACAAGTACTCCCGGTTCCCATTCGCCATCCCCTGCCCCGACATGACCGCCTCCACGGTCATCAAGGCCCTCCATAGCATCTTTGCACTGTTCGGTTTCCCTGCTTACATCCACAGTGATAGGGGGTCCTCATTTATGAGCGACGATCTGCTTCAATTCCTGCTCAACAAGGGCATCGCCTCGAGCAGGACGACCAGTTACAACCCCCGGGGTAACGGTCAGGGAGAGAGGGAGAACGGAACGGTCTGGAAGACTGTCCTACTGGCCCTACGGTCCAGGAACCTCCCAGTCTCTGGCAGCTCCCGGACCCATCCTGCTCCAAAAACACGTGCGGGCGCACAAGTCGGACCCGTTGGTCGAGAGGGTCCATCTGCTCCATGCTAACCCCCAGTACGCCTACATGGCGTACCCCGAAGGCCAACAAGATACGGTCTCCCTACGGGACCTGGCGCCCACCGGAACTCCACGCACATTCCAGCCACCAGTCCCACCCTCTGCTCCACCGCAGCACCTTACAGGAGGATCGGTCCTTCCGCCGCCCCCGTCTAGGCCCCCCACCCACCGACGCCCCCCGCAGGCGCTCCCTTCCCAGGTCAGCCGTTTTCCCCACCAGCGCCGTCTAGGGGTGACGAAGCTGCCATGGAGATCGAAGCCACGGAGTCACCACCGAGGCTCCGACGATCACAGAGGACGACCAGGGCCCCCGATCGACTGATTGCTTCATTTTACTGTAATCTGTAAATATAAACCACTAAATGTACATAGCTATCAGATTTGTAAATAGTTACTAAACACTGGACGGAGGTATTACGGTACCTCCGAAACTAATTATACCATGTTATTATGTTTTGTAGTTTCTGGCCACCACCGCCGCCGGACTCTTTTTTTAAAAACAGGGGGTGAATGTGCTATTATAGGTATTACGGTACCTGAGAGGCTAATGCACCATTGGTAGGACCTGCATGCTTGCTATTGGCTCGAGTGTATAATAGCTCCGTCCTGATAGGTGGGGTATAAGAACCCGTGCTGCCCCAGCAGCCCTCATTCTGTACCTGAGCTGCTGGGGAAACATCTAGCTTATTAAAGCCTTCAGTTGGACTACAGCCTCGCTTTAGTGGTCATTGATTGTGCATCATTCAGCAATTCCATCAGTGGAGTAATCACGCCACAAAACATTTGCACAACTGTTCGATCAAATTCATTCATGCTAGGAGATCGCATTATTTCCCTTTGTCTTGAGGATAACGGAAACTCCGCAAGGAAAGTGATTCGGGCTTCTCCAAATTCACATTCGGCTAGGTTCATCACCAAACCCGCCTCCTGAAATCGATCGAAGAACCCTATACGATGTTTTAAATGTTCTTTCCATGTCTGGAAGTTGGAAATAAAAGCAGATTGTCCCACTTTCTCAATGCAATCCTTCAATGGTGGGACAGGATAAGAGCCCATTCTTGTAACTGCATGCACCTTTCTATAGTCCACACACAACCGTTGGATACTGTCTGGTTTAGGTACCATCACAATGGGTGAGCTCCATTGGCTGCAACCCACTTCAATTATGCCATTCTTCAGCATACTCTCAATCTCTCTGTTAACCTGTGCCAATTTTAAAGGATTAAGTCTATATGGATGTTGTTTGATAGGAACAGCATTTCCCACATCTACATCGTGTATAGCCATTTTAGTACTTCCCAATTTATCTCTACAAACTTGCCCATGTGATATCAATAACTCTTTCAGGTCAGTTTGTTTTTCCTCTGGAAGGTAACTTAACAATTCATCCCAATTTTTAAGAACATCCTCATTTTCCAATTTAATTTGAGGTATGACAAATTCACAGTCATCTGGATTTGGTTCGTCACTTTGAGTTAGAATCATGAAAACCTCCTTTTTTGCTCCTTCCCTTTCAAAGTACCTTTTAAGCATATTCACATGACACACTCGGTGAGTCTTCCTTCTATCTGGTGTTTTTACCACATAATTCACCTCACTTAATTTCCTTTCAATCTGATACGGTCCACAAAACCTAGCTTTTAAAGGCTCCCCAACCATTGGTAACAACACTAAAACTTTATCCCCACTGGCAAAACTACGAACTTTGGATTTCTTGCCCGCTACCCGTTTCATCACATTTTGTGCAACTTTCAAATGTTGTCTAACCAATTCACCTGCTCTATTTAATCGTTGCCTAAAATTTGACACGTAATCCAATAGTGTAATTTCCGATTTCTCACCCACCAATTTTTCCTTAATCAATTTAAGTGGTCCTCTTACCTCATGACCAAAAATTAGTTCAAAAGGACTAAATTTGGTAGACTTGTTAGGTGTATCCCTAATTGCAAACAATACGAATGGGATTCCTTTATCCCAATCCTCTGGATAATCTTGACAATACGCCCTCAACATTGTCTTTAATGTCTGATGCCACCTTTCTAACGCTCCCTGCGATTCTGGATGGTACGCAGTTGATTTAAATTGTTTTATTCCTAAGCTATCCATAACTTCTTTGAATAACTTTGAAGTAAAATTTGACCCTTGATCCGATTGAATTTCTGTGGGTAGTCCATATCTAGTAAAGAATTTGAGTAACTCCTCCACAATCCTTTTAGCTGTAATATTACGTACTGGAATGGCCTCTGGAAACCTAGTAGACACATCCATTACAGTCAAAAGATATTGATTCCCACTTTTTGTTTTAGGAAGCGGTCCTACACAATCGATTAGGACCCATGTAAAAGGTTCCTCAAATGCTGGAATGGGTATTAAGGGCGCTGGTTTTATCACTGCTTGAGGTTTCCCTATCACTTGACATGTGTGACATGATTGACAAAATTTAACGACATCTTTATGTAGTCCAGGCCAATAAAAATGTTTCGGATTTTAGCTTAAGTTTTCCTTATTCCCAAATGACCTCCCACTGGTACCACTGGTTCCTGAGCTAAAAATATCCGCCTCATTCTCCACCTGTTCTTGTTCTTTTTCAACCATCTGATCAAAAATCGTTTCTGTTAATTTCACTTCAACTTTGATTTCTCCTCTTGTCTTAACCTGTGACTTTGCGACCTTGTTACTACGCAATCCGGAAAAATCCCAGGATAATTGTCCTTCAACACATCAGTTATCTGATGTTCCACTGGCTTATCAATCACAGTAGGCATCACTCCGACCTGCGATCCAGCTATATCATTACCCAAGGTCAACTGTATTCCTGGACAAGATAGTTTATCTATTACTCCTACTACCACTTCACCACACTTCACTGGACTTTCCAACCTTACCTTATATAATGGGATGCTACTCTTCTCACCCTGAATTCCACATATCACCACCTTTTCTGGCAACATTCTTCCCAAACTACATAATTCCTCATCTCTTACCATTAAAGATTGACTAGCCCCTGTATCTCTTAAAATTGTGACTTGGTTACCTGTTCCACCTGATACACATGAGTAAACTTTACCCACACAAGTAAATTCTTTAAAGACATCTGGCACCTTCTTAACAATTACTTCTGTACAATCTTTTGCACCTCCTTCGCTTCCCTTGGGCTTTACCACTTGAATATTTCTCATGTCCCCAGTTTCTATCCCTCACCAGCTGAAACTGATGTCAGAATCCAATCTTTGATTTATGAACTAATTCATAATCATCTGCCATTTCCGCTGCTAATCTCGCAGTTTTAACCCTCTGTTCTTCCACATGAGTTCTCACTACATCAGGAATTGAATTTTTAAACTCCTCCAAAAGTATAATTTCTTTGAGAGCTTCATACGTTTGGTCTATTTTCAATGCCCTTATCCACCTATCAAAGTTACTCTGCTTGAGCCTTTCAAACTCCATGTATGTTTGACCAAATTATTTCCTTAAATTTCTAAACCTTTGGCTGCAGGCTTCATGTATTAGTTCATATGCACCTAAGGTGGATTTTTTCACCTCCTCATACATCCCAGATACCTCCTCCGGTAGTGATGCAAACACTTCACTAGCTCTATCTACCAGCTTTGTTTGAATCAGTAATATCCACATGTCCTGTGGCCATTTCATTTGTTTAGCTACCTTCTCAAATGAAATGAAAAAGGCTTCCACTTCCTTCTCATCAAACCTTGGCAATGCTTGGACATATTTAAACAACTGATTGTCATGTTTCATGGCCAATTTCTGAAGTTCAAATTCCCTCTCTTTATCTTTTTCCCTGATCTGTATCTTCCTTTCTTTTTCTTGTTGTTCTGCTAGGGCTATTCGTTCTTTTCTCCTTTCTTCTCTCTCCTTTTCTTTTTCCTCTCTCTCTCTTTCTCTTTCTTTTTCCTCTCTCTCACTCTCGTATGCCAGCCGCTTTAATTTTTTCTCATGTTCCATTTGTTCAATTTGAAACTGAATTTTTGCCATTTCCAATGAGTCAAACTCTATCTCAGGCAACTTTAAATGCTTAACCACCGCCATAATTACCTCATCTTTTTGCATTTTGTCAGGTAATGTTAACTGCAATGTTTTTGCCAAATCTAACAGTCTGCTTTTCGTTTCTGTCCGTAAAGTACTATGTGTAACATTCTCCACCCCCAAAAACTTCTGAGCCTCTGAAAGAGCCATTGTTCACAACATTCTCCCCACTTAAACTAAAATACCACACCGGAAAAGCAACAATCCTTCACTGTCTTTAAGTTCACAAAAGCCAATCCAATAGATCGACTTTTATCCCGGACGAGCCCCCAATTGTTATGGGCGATGCATTTTCAGAACCCCAAAATATATCATGGAGTTCAACCAACCTCTCCCTTTAATGGATTTGTTGCTTTTCCGAGCTTACGGTTTGATCCCTAGGTGTGCGATTACAATTATGGACACGTGGGTTTTTAAACACAAAATACTGTTTATTCCATGAACTCAACTTAACATCTTAAATAAACATTGGATCTCTTAACACCCCTTAATTCAAAGATAACTCAGAAAATATTGCAACAGTAAATAACTCCTTAAAATGTTCCTTCAAACTTCCAAGAGACTTAACACCTTTAAACAGAATAACATCAGGTTAAAGGATAGAAATATTTTCTGTAGAATGGCAAAGATATATTAGCTTGGGTGACTTCAGCTCCAGCAAAACAGCCAGGCACTTTTAAACTGCTCTCAGCAAAACCCAAACACTCACAAGCTCTTTTCAAACTAACTGCAGCTCTCTGGAAACGCACGGACACACACCAGCTCTTTTTCAAAACTGAAACTAAAAACCTGCAAAATGGCTGAACTGAGCTGAGCTCCACCCACTCTATGACATCACTGTTTTCTTAAACATCCAGTTCTTAAAGGCACTCTCGCATGACACTGTATAAGGCTCTGGTCGGACCCCATTTGGAGTATTGTGAGCAGTTTTGGGCCCCGTTTCTAAGGAAGGATGTGCTGACCTTGGAAAGGGTCCAGAGGAGGTTCACAACATTGATCCCTGGAATGAAGAGCTTGTCGTATGAGGAATGGTTGAGGACTCTGAGTCTATACTCGTTGGAGTTTGGAAGGATGAGGGAGGATCTTATTGAAACTTACAGGATACTGCGAGGCCTGGATAGAGTGGACGTGGAGAGGATGTTTCCACTTGCAGGAGAAACTAGAACCAGAGGACACCATCTCAGACGAAAGGGACGATCCTTTAGAACAGGGATGAGGAGGAATTTCTTCAGCCAGAGGATGGTGAATCTGTGGAACTCTTGGCCACAGAAGGCTGTGGAGGCAAATTCACTGAGCGTCTTTAAGACAGAGATAGATAGATTCTTGATTAATAAGGGGATCAGGGGTTATGGGGAGAAGGCAGGAGAATGGGGATGAGAAAATATCGGCCATGATTGAATGGCGGAGCAGACTCGATGGGCCGAGTGGCCTAATTCTGCTCCTATGTCGTATGGTCTTATGGCCCTTCTGGATAATAATGATTGCGGATTTTGAACGTGTTGTCTAAGGAGCTTTGCTGACTTCCTGCAGTGCATCTTGTAGATGGTACACACTGTTGCTACTGTGCCTCTGTGATGGAGGGAGTGAATGTTTGTGGAAGGTGTACCAATCCAGCGGCCTGCTTTGTCCTGGATGGAGTTGAGCTCCGTGAGTGTTGTTGGAGCTGCACTCGTCCAGGCAAGTGGAGAGCTTGGGGGCAAATTCCTTCATGTTCTCTTCTTATTAATGCGGCAGCACTGGGCGAGGGCTCAATTACATTGTCCCTTAATTTACTGAACTCGAAGGAAACCGGTATCACCCTGGTGAATCTGTCTGTCATCCTTCAAGCCCAATTCCATATCCTTCCCAAAGTGCGGTGCCAGGAATGAACACAGTGCTCTGAATGTGGCTTAACCAGAACTTTGTGACTCAAATATAATGTATATCCGTGCACTCCAGCCCCATACATTTATTACCCTGACTTAGAGTGAAGAAAAATACTCCATCTTTCAATTGGTCTATTGGTGGTGGTGGGTGGTGGGCGGTTATTTCTATTTCTCTTTAGAACCTCCTCCATTCCAATAACTCCACCTTGTGTGCTTTCATCTCTACTCTTTGCCCCACCGTAGATGGGCTGAATGGCCTCCCTCTCTACCATAATGACTGTATGACTTGGATAGTTATGCCAACAGCTGCCTGGGTTATATGCGATGGAATACCTTTCCCCAATCCATCACCTTTCTTCCATTGAGCAAACCGCTGCCCATCCTAAATAATAACCCCTTGTTTCGGCACCCTCCCCTCCGGGTCGGAAAGTGGAGAGTTCAGGTCCCCCTCCAGAGGCCTGAGCACAGTCACCTGGGCTGACGCTCCGATTGCTATCAGCAAGCGGGTGCTGTGCTGTTGGTGGTTCCTTCTCCTGGGTGAGATGTTAAACTGGAGCCCTGTCGTCCTCTTAAATGGACAGAAACAAAACCCCATGACACTATTGAAGGAGGGTGTGTGTGGGGGAGGTGGGGGGGGGAAGTTGGGGGGGGGGGGAGGTCTCCTGTGTCCCTCAAGTGCTGACCTCTCTCAGCTTGTCGGGTTTGCTGGGGATTGACTGCCTGGGCCACAGGGAGTAGCAGGGAATGACCAAGTCCGTGCAATTGGCGTGTCCACCTTGGATTTGTGGTGGTCTGCCTCAGACCGCCTTTGCACCACTATGTCATTCAAACCCACCCCTTTGATGCAACGCACAGGCCCTGGGTGTTCACACTGCTGACTGTGTCCTGTAAATGGTCAGAGGTTTTGGTCATGTGGGAACCCACCCAGCCTGATCCTCTGGAGACCCTCACACACCAGCAGTATCATCAAGGGGATGGGCGTGGCCAAGCTCAGTTGCCAGCCCACCAGGTGCTGCCACTCCTCAGTTCACTCATCAGAAGCACAGCCCCACTGCAGGGGGAGTGGGGGAATAGCAGAGCTCACCCCAAACAAAGGACACCTGCACCGTGGTCTTCAGCACCCTCCCTGGCACACTGTCCCACTCAGGGAAGAGGCCTCACCAAACAATGGCACTATCAGCTCGCCCACCCCTCAGGACCACAAGCTGTCTACAAGCTCTGCCACTTCTCCCATCCATCCTGCCCCCAGTGAGGAAACCTGACCAGCCGTCTGTCACAACTTGTGTGTCACACCCAGGCACCACTTCACACTGCAGCTAAGCTCCCAGCAAAGGCACACTTCCCTCGCTCACCCCCATCTGTAGGACCTGCCCACGCAGACTGGCAGTACACGTTGACCGTCTCCACCATAGAACAAGTTACCATCTTGTTGACGAAATAACACACGGCCCACCCAGTGAGGAGAACTACAGTAAATCCCACTGGGGGAAACATGAGAGAGGCCACAGAGTCTATCGCTGACATGGTTTGCGGCTGCCACCGGTACCCCTGTAGACAGAGACAGGTGGTGAACATAGAGGCTCCTCACACCCCTGGCCAGGTGCCGCTCATTTACGGGGACAGGGGTGCAGTGGAGACGACAACATATCGAAGATGCCAGGTGAGGGGTGGGGTGATCTGGAGGGTAAGTGTTGAGGGTGGCACAGCAGTTGCAACTCAGGGGGGCCATGTAACCTAGTGGCTTTGCGTGGTCAAGGCAATATACCCGTACCAGCCTCCCCAAACAGGCGGCGGAATGTGGTGACTAGGGGCTTTTCACAGTAACTTCATTTGAAGCCTACTTGTGACAATGAGCGATTTTCATTTCACAAGGCAACCCTCATCTTGTCTCTCTCCCCCAGCGAATCAGATGCCCGTGGGGGGTGGGCATTGCTTCCAGTTCATGTGGACAGAGGACTGGGCCATTTTCATGTCCTGAGGTTTTTTTTCAAACAGGGCCCCCAGCGGAAATGAGAATTGCACACCATCTATTCTGGCGGGAACACTTACGTCTCCAAAACAGAGAATACAGCCCATTATCTTGGCTCCATCACGTTTCACCTTCCCCACCTCCGATATCCAAGTAGGAGGGCTTGACAGCTGCAGCCTCCAGCAACCCTGGCCATTTGCAAAATCATTGCACACAATTGGAAGGTTGCTTTGTGACCTGGGTGTGGAACCATTAGCCAGAAGTACAATATTAAATGTTAATGCATTTCCCTTACTCCACCAGAAATAGCACAAAGCTGCTGACAAATTTGATATGGAATCATTAACAAATAGCAAGTAGGTAATATTAGCCAATCAATCGTGACCTCGAGCTAAGCTCTGATCATTTGCACATTAATGCAATACTTGAAGTTCGTTATTACTGTGACATAATGCCTTCAGAAATGCATCTGATGGTATCGCAGCTTTATTGTGGAAATTACGGTAAACTTTAATGTTTCGTCTTTGGCTGGAGTGTTGTATCCAATTCTGGGTACCATACTTGAAGAAGTGGGTGGAGGAAATTTAACAGAATAGTAACAGGGATGAGAGAGGTACTTCAGTTAAATGGAGGGATGAGATAACATTCTCCATAGAGTACATAAGATTATGGGCAGCACGGTAGCATAGCACAATTGCTTCACAGCTCCAGGGTCCCAGGTTCGATTCCGGCTTGGGTCACTGTCTGTGCGGAGTCTGCACGTCCTCCCCGTGTGTGCGTGGGTTTCCTCCGGGTGCTCCGGTTTCCTCCCACAGTCCAAAGATGTGCAGGTTAGGTAGATTGGCCGTGATGAATTGCCCTTAGTGTCCAAAATTGCCCTTACTGTTGGGTGGGGTTACTGGGTTATGGGGATAGGGTGGAGGTGTGGACCTTGGGTAGGGTGCTCTTTCCAAGAGCCGATGTAGACTCGATAGGCCGAATGGCCTCCTTCTGCACTGTGAAATCTATTAAATTAAGGGGAGTGGGATTTGACAGAGTAATATAAAGATGATGCTCTCCTGCGTGAGAATATAGAGGTTAGGACTAGCAGGAGGTCCCTCGGTCTTTCCAACCTGCACTGCCATTGAATAAGATCAGAGCTGATGTGGTTGTGGTTTCAACTGCAATTGTGTCCCCCCCCCCCACACCCCCCTCCTCCCCCGACCCAGTTCCCATGTCCCTTGACTCCTTCGTCTATCAAAGCGTGAAGAGGGTCATGAAGTGGAGAGAGATAGGGGCTGAATTCTTCCATCCTGCCCAAGGTGGGTTTTGTGATGGGAGGGGGGGTCTAACGGGAGCCAGGGGATAGAAGCAAGCCAGTGTCAAAACACACTGCAATTCTCCCTGTTGGAGAGTGTGAGCGGGAGACAGACCGAGAGAGAGAGAGAGTGAGGGGACAGACAGACCGAGGGAGTGAGCGGGAGACAGACCGAGAGAGAGAGAGAGTGAGGGGACAGACAGACCGAGGGAGTGAGGGGAGAGACAGACCGAGAGAGAGAGAGAGTGTGAGGGGGAGACAGACCGAGAGAGAGAGAGAGTGTGAGGGGAGAGACAGACCGAGAGAGAGAGAGAGTGTGAGGGGAGAGACAGACAGAGAGAGAGAGAGTGAGGGGAGAGACAGACCGAGGGAGTGAGGGGGAGACAGACCGAGAGAGAGAGAGAGTGTGAGGGGGAGACAGACCGAGAGAGAGAGAGAGTGTGAGGGGAGAGACAGACCGAGAGAGAGAGAGAGTGTGAGGGGAGAGACAGACCAAGGGAGTGAGGGGAGAGACAGACCGAGGGAGTGAGGGGGAGACAGACCGAGAGAGAGAGAGAGTGTGAGGGGGAGACAGACCAAGAGAGAGAGAGAGTGTGAGGGGAGAGACAGACCGAGAGAGAGAGAGAGTGTGAGGGGGAGACAGACCGAGAGAGAGAGAGAGTGTGAGGGGAGAGACAGACCGAGAGAGAGAGAGAGTGTGAGGGGAGAGACAGACCGAGAGAGAGAGAGAGAGAGAGTGAGGGGACAGACAGACCGAGGGAGTGAGGGGAGAGACAGACCGAGGGAGTGAGGGAGAGACAGACCGAGAGAGAGAGAGAGTGTGAGGGGGAGACAGACCGAGAGAGAGAGAGAGTGTGTGAGGGGAGAGACAGACCGAGAGAGAGAGAGAGTGTGAGGGGAGAGACAGACCAAGAGAGAGAGAGAGAGTGAGGGGACAGACAGACCAAGGGAGTGAGGGGAGAGACAGACCGAGGGAGTGAGGGGGAGACAGACCGAGAGAGAGAGAGAGTGTGAGGGGGAGACAGACCGAGAGAGAGAGAGAGTGTGAGGGGAGAGACAGACCGAGAGAGAGAGAGAGAGTGAGGGGAGAGACAGACCGAGGGTGTGAGGGGGAGACAGACCGAGAGAGAGAGAGAGATATACCCCTTTGGATACTGTCGGGGGGGATAGCCTATCAGGGGGAAACAGCAGCAGCCAGAGCAGTGGCACCACGGCTGGCTCTTATGTTCAGAAGGGAGGGTCAAAGCGCAGAAGAGCAATAGTAATAGGGGACTCTATAGTCAGGGGCACAGATAGGCGCTTCTGTGGACGTGAAAGAGACTCCAGGATGGTATGTTGCCTCCCTGGTGCCAGGGTCCAGGATGACTCCGAACGGGTAGAGGGCATCCTGACGGGGGAGGGCAAACAGGCAGAGGTCGTGGTACATATTGGTACTAACGACATAGGCAGGAAGGGGCATGAGGTCCTGCAGCAGGAGTTCAGGGAGCTAGGCAGAAAGTTAAAAGACAGGACCTCGAGGGTTGTAATCTTGGGATTACTCCCTGTGCCACGTGCCAGTGAGGCTAGAAATAGGAAGATAGGGCAGATAAACACGTGGCTAAACAGCTGGTGTAGGAGGGAGGGTTTACATTATCTGGACCACTGGGAGCTCTTCCGGGGCAGGTGTGACCTGTATAAGAAGGACGGGTTGCATCTAAACCGGAGAGGCATAAATATCCTGGCCGCGAGGTTTGCTAGTGTCACACGGGAGGGTTTAAACTAGTATGGCAGGGGGGTGGGCACGGGAGCAATAGGTCAGAAGGTGAGAGCATTGAGGGAGAACTAGGGAATAGGGACAGTGTGGCTCTGAGGCAGAGCAGACGGGGAGAAGTTGCTGAACACAGCGGGTCTGGTGGCCTGAAGTGCATATGTTTTAATGCAAGGAGCATTACGGGTAAGGCAGATGAATTTAGAGCTTGGATTAGTACTTGGAACTATGATGTTGTTGCCATTACAGAGGCCTGGTTGAGGGAAGGGCAAGATTGGCAGCTAAACGTTCCAGGATTTAGATGTTTCAGGCGGGATAGAGGGGATGTAAAAGGGGAGGTGGAGTTGCGCTACTTGTTCGGGAGAATATCACAGCTGTACTGCGAGAGGACACCTCAGAGGGCAGTGAGGCTATATGGGTAGAGATCAGGAATAAGAAGGGTGCAGTCACAATGTTGGGGGTATACTACAGGCCTCCCAACAGCCAGCGGGAGATAGAGGAGCAGATAGGTAGACAGATTTTGGAAAAGAGTAGAAACAACAGGGTTGTGGTGATGGGAGACTTCAACTTCCCCAATATTGACTGGGACTCACTTAGTGCCAGGGGCTTAGGCGGGGCGGAGTTTGTAAGGAGCATCCAGGAGGGCTTCTTAAAACAATATGTAGACAGTCCAACTAGGGAAGGGGCGGTACTGGACCTGGTATTGGGGAATGAGCCCGGCCAGGTGGTAGATGTTTCAGTAGGGGAGCATTTCGGTAACAGTGACCACAATTCAGTAAGTTTTAAAGTACTGGTGGACAAGGATAAGAGTGGTCCGAGGATGAATGTGCTAAATTGGGGGAAGGCTAATTATAACAATATTAGGCGGGAACTGAAGAACATAGATTGGGGGCGGATGTTTGAGGGCAAATCAACATCTGACATGTGGGAGGCTTTCAAGTGGCAGTTGAAAGGAATACAGGACCGGCATGTTCCTGTGAGGAAGAAAGATAAATACGGCAATTTTCGGGAACCTTGGATGACGGTTGATATTGTAGGCCTCGTCAAAAAGAAAAAGGAGGCATTTGTCAGGGCTAAAAGGCTGGGAACAGACGAAGCCTGCGTGGAATATAAGGAAAGTAGGAAGGAACTTAAGCAAGGAGTCAGGAGGGCTAGAAGGGGTCACGAAAAGTCATTGGCAAATAGGCTTAAGGAAAATCCCAAGGCTTTTTACACGTACATAAAAATCAAGAGGGTAGCCAGGGAAAGGGTTGGCCCACTGAAGGATAGGCAAGGGAATCTATGTGTGGAGCCAGAGGAAATGGGCGAGGTACTAAATGAATACTTTGCATCAGTATTCACCAAAGAGAAGGAATTGGTAGATGTTGAGTCTGGAGAAGGGGGTGTAGATAGCCTGGGTCACATTGTGATCCAAAAAGACGAGGTGTTGGGTGTCTTAAAAAATATTAAGGTAGATAAGTCCCCAGGGCCTGATGGGATCTACCCCAGAATACTGAAGGAGGCTGGAGAGGAAATTGCTGAGGCCTTGACAGAAATCTTTGGATCCTCGCTGTCTTCAGGGGATGTCCCGGAGGACTGGAGAATAGCCAATGTTGTTCTTCTGTTTAAGAAGGGTAGCAAGGATAATCCCGGGAACTACAGGCCGGTGAGCCTTACTTCAGTGGTAGGGAAATTACTGGAGAGAATTCTTCGAGACAGGATCTACTCCCATTTGGAAGCAAATGGACGTATTAGTGAGAGGCAGCACGGTTTTGTGAAGGGGAGGTCATGTCTCACTAACTTGATAGAGTTTTTCGAGGAGGTCACTAAGATGATTGATGCAGGTAGGGCAGTAGATGTTGTCTATATGGACTTCAGTAAGGCCTTTGACAAGGTCCCTCATGGTAGACTAGTACAAAAGGTGAAGTCACACAGGATCAGGGGTGAGCTGGCAAGGTGGATACAGAACTGGCTAGGCCATAGAAGGCAGAGAGTAGCAATGGAAGGATGCTTTTCTAATTGGAGGGCTGTGACCAGTGGTGTTCCACAGGGATCAGTGCTGGGACCTTTGCTCTTTGTAGTATATATAAATGATTTGGAGGAAAATGTAACTGGTCTGATTAGTAAGTTTACAGACGACACAAAGGTTGGTGGAATTGCGGATAGCGATGTAGACTGTCGGAGGATACAGCAGGATTTAGATTGTCTAGAGACTTGGGCGGAGAGATGGCAGATGGAGTTTAATCCGGACAAATGTGAGGTAATGCATTTTGGAAGGTCTAATGCAGGTAGGGCATATACAGTGAATGGTAGAACCCTCAAGAGTATTGAAAGTCAAAGAGATCTAGGAGTACAGGTCCACAGGTCATTGAAAGGGGCAATACAGGTGGAGAAGGTAGTCAAGAAGGCATACGGCATGCTTGCCTTCATTGGCCGGGGCATTGAGTATAAGAATTGGCAAGTCATGTTGCAGCTGTATAGAACCTTAGTTAGGCCACACTTGGAGTATAGTGTTCAATTCTGGTCGCCACACTACCAGAAGGATGTGGAGGCTTTAGAGAGGGTGCAGAAGAGATTTACCAGAATGTTGCCTGGTATGGAGGGCATTAGCTATGAGGAGCGATTGAATAAACTCGGTTTGTTCTCACTGGAACGAAGGAGGTTGAGGGGAGACCTGATAGAGGTATACAAAATTATGAGGGGCATAGACAGAGTGGATAGTCAGAGGCTTTTCCCCAGGGTAGAGGGGTCAATTACTAGGGGGCATAGGTTTAAGGTGAGAGGGGCAAGGTTTAGAGTAGATATACGAGGCAAGTTTTTTACGCAGAGGGTAGTGGGTGCCTGGAACTCGCTACCGGAGGAGGTAGTGGAAGCAGGGACGATAGGGACATTTAAGGGGCATCTTGACAAATATATGAATAGGATGGGAATAGAAGGATACGGATCCAGGAAGTGTAGAAGATCGTAGTTTAGTCGGGCAGCATGGTCGGCACGGGCTTGGAGGGCCGAAGGGCCTGTTCCTGTGCTGTACATTTCTTTGTTCTTGTTCTTTGTTCTTTGTGAGGGGAGAGACAGACCGAGGGAGTGAGGGGGGAGACAGACCGAGAGAGAGAGAGAGTGTGAGGGGAGAGGCAGACCGAGAGAGAGAGAGAGAGAGTGAGGGGAGAGACAGACCGAGGGAGTGAGGGGGAGACAGACCGAGAGAGAGAGAGAGTGTGACGGGAGAGACAGACCGAGGGAGTGAGGGGGCAGACAGACCGAGAGAGAGAGAGAGAGTGTGAGGGGAGAGACAGACCGAGAGAAAGAGAGAGAGAGAGTGTGAAGGGGGAGACAGACCGAGAGAGAGAGAGAGAGAGAGAGTGAGGGGAGAGACAGATCGAGGGAGTGAGGGGGAGACAGACCGAGAGAGAGAGAGAGAGTGTGAGGGGAGAGACAGACCGAGGGAGTGAGGGGAGAGACAGACCGAGGGAGTGAGGGGGAGACAGACCGAGAGAGAGAGAGAGTGTGAGGGGGAGACAGACCGAGAGAGATAGAATGTGAGGGGAGAGACAGACCGAGAGAGAGAGAGAGTGCGAGGGGAGAGACAGACCGAGAGAGAGAGAGAGAGAGAGTGAGGGGAGAGACAGACCGAAGGAGTGAGGGGGAGACAGACCGAGAGAGAAAGAGAGAGAGTGTGAGGGGAGAGACAGACCGAGGGAGTGAGGGGGGAGACAGACCGAGAGAGAGAGAGTGTGAGGAGAGAGACAGACCGAGAGAGAGAGAGAGAGAGTGAGGGGAGAGACAGACCAAGGGAGTGAGGGGGAGACAGACCGAGAGAGAGAGTGTGAGGGGAGAGACAGACCGAGGGAGTGAGGGGGGAGACAGACCGAGAGAGAGAGAGAGTGTGAGGGGAGAGACAGACCGAGAGAGAGAGAGAGAGAGTGAGGGGAGAGACAGACTGAGGGAGTGAGGGGGGAGACAGACCGAGGGAGTGAGGGGAGGGACAAACCGAGGGAGTGAGGGGAGAGACAGACCGAGGGAGTGAGGGGAGAGACAGACTGAGGGAGTGAGGGGAGAGACAGACCGAGGGAGTGAGGGGAGAGACAGAACGATGGAGTGAGGGGAGAGACAGACCGAGGGAGTGAGGGGACAGACAGACCGAGGGAGTGAGGGGAGAGACAGACTGAGGGTGTGAGGGGGGATGCAGACCGAGGCAGTGAGGGGAGAGACAGACCGAAGGAGTGAGGGGAGAGACAGGCCGAGGGAGTGAGGGGAGAGACAGACCGAGGGAGTGAGTGGGGAGACAGACCGAGGGAGTGAGTGGGGAGACAGACCGAGGGAGTGAGGGGAGAGACAGACCGTGGGAGTAAGGGGGGAGACAGACCGAGGGAGTGAGGGGGGATGCAGACCAAGGGAGTGAGGGGAGAGACAGACCGAGGGAGTGAGGGGGGAGACAGACCGAGGGAGTGAGGGGAGAGACAGACTGAGGGAGTGAGGGGGAGACAGACCGAGGGAGTGAGGGTGGATGCAGACCGAGGGAGTGAGGGGGGACGCAGACCGAGGGAGTGAGGGGAGAGACAGACCGAAGGAGTGAGCGGGGAGACAGACTGAGGGAGTGAGGGGGGAAACAGACCGAGGGAGTGAGGGGGGGGAGACAGACCGAGAGGGAGGGAGTGAGGGACAGACAGACCAAGGGAGTGAGGGGGGAGACAGACGGAGGGAGTGAGGGGAGAGACAGACCGAGAGTTAGGGAGTGAGGGGAGAGACAAACGGAGGGAGTGAGGGGAAGAGGGAGACCGAGAGAGTGAGGGGAGAGACAGACCGAGGGAGTGAGGGGAGAGACAGACCGAGAGGAAGGGAGGGGAAGAGGGAGACCGAGAGAGTGAGGGGAGAGACAGACCGAGAGTTAGGGAGTGAGGGGAGAGACAGAACGAGTGAGTGAGGGGAAGAGGGAGACCGAGGGAGTGAGGGGAAGAGGGAGGCTGAGGGAGTGAGGGGAGAGACAGACCAAGGGAGTGAGGGGAGAGACAGACTGAGGGAGTGAGGGGAGAGACAGACCGAGAGGGAGGGAGGGGAAGAGGGAGACCGAGGGAGCGAGGGGAGAGACAGACCGAGAGTTAGGGAATGAGGGGAGAGACAGACCGAAGGAGTGAGGGGAGAGACAAACCGAGAGGGAGGGAGGGGAATAGGGAGACCGAGAGAGTGAGGGGAGAGACAGCCGAGAGGGAGTGAGGGGAAGAGGGAGACTGAGGGAGCGAGGGAAGAGACAGACCGAGAGTTAGGGAGTGAGGGGAGAGACAGACCCAGGGAGTGAGGGGGGAGACAGACCGAGGAAGTGAGGGGAGAGACAGACCGAGGGAGTGAGGGGAGAGACAGACCGAGGGAGTGAGGGTAGAGACAGACCGAGGGAGTGAGGGGGGAGACAGACCGAGGGAGTGAGGGGAGAGACAGACCGAGGGAGTGAGGGTAGAGACAGACCGAGGGAGTAAGGGGGGAGACAGACCGAGGGAGTGAGGGGAGAGACAGACCGAGGGAGTGAGGGGGGAGACAGACCGAGGGAGTGAGGGGAGAAACAGACCGAGGGAGTGAGGGGAGAGACAGACCGAGGGAGTGAGGGGAGAGACGGACAGAGAGGAAGGGTTTTGTGAGGGCCATGAAGAATCCAGCACAAGTTTTAAGGATACAAAGTAATAACAGTTATTTACAATAACATATATATATAACAGCAGCAGCAACTTCCCTTGCTGCACACTCCTTCCTGCTGGTTCCTAAACTGGCCAGCTTTAATTATACTAGGAGTTTACTAATGGTTTCTCCGCCCCCCTCATTGGGGAAGCTCATACTCCCACAGGATTGTGGGATTGTCATTAGTCCCCAGCCAATGGTAAGCAGGCAGGTTATAACATCCCTCCCCCCCAAAGTCCAAGGAATCCATCGAAGACCCTGGCGAAGGAGGGCGTCGGACTCGTTTGGCCGCAGGCCGGACACCATTAGCACGCGGCGCTGGATCAGGCGGCGTGTAATGAGACGGAGACCGACGCTTCCGTGATGAACGGCGTAACGGTTGTACATCCACGGCCCGTGGACCCGAGGATTCCCCCTCTGATGCATCCTGTGTCTCCATCTCGGAGTCAGAGTCTGCTGCCTCCGTCATGTCAGCGTCTCTATCTCCATTCGGTTCTGTAACGACCTGCGCAGGCTTCGAGTGAGGCACCAGTGGAAGATTGTGAGGACTACCTTCCCCTGTCTCTGGTCTCTGCGGCTGTAGAAATTAGCTCCGGGGGCGGGGAATCTTTTGAGGGGATAGTCTTCTGGGCTGAACGTGGTCTACATGTTTGCGCTGGGGACGTCCCTGGGCTTGCACCTGGTAAGATATAGGGCCCGTTTGGCGAAAGATTACACCAGGAACCCACTGGGCACCACCAGCAAAATTCCGAATGAACACTGGGTCACCGGGCGCAAACTGCCGAATCGGCCGATGCCGAGAAAATCCCTTTCCCTGCCGTTCTTGTGTGCGGCGTACTTTTGCGCCAATGTCCGGGAAAACCATACTAAGGCGGGTGCGAAGTCTCCAGCCCATTAGGAGTTCTGCGGGAGCTACCCCAGTCACCGCATGGGGGGTGGTCCTATACGTAAACAAAAAGCGAGCCAGTCTCGTGTCCATTGAGCCGGAAGACTGCTTCTTTAGGCCTCTTTTGAATGTCTGCACTGCGCGCTCTGCCAACCCATTTGAAGCCGGGTGGTAAGGGGCAGTGCGGATATGGCGGATGCCGTTCATCTTCGTGAACCTCGCAAACTCCTCACTCGTGAATGGAGTGCCGTTATCCGTGACCAGCACCTCGGGGAGGCCATGCGTACTAAACGACAAATGCATCTTTTCAATTGTTGCGCAGGACGTTGTCCCCTGCATCTTATGCACCTCCAGCCATTTAGACTGGGCGTCAATTAATAGAAGGAACATGGATCCTTGAAAAGGGCCGGCGAAATCTGCATGCAAGCGTGCCCAAGGCCGCCTGGCCATTCCCAGTGACATAGGGGCGCAGCCAGCGGAAGCTTCTGATGCTCCTGGCAAATGGAGCAGTTTTGGGCCACCTTCTCAATGTCGGTGTCGAGGCCTGGCCACCAGACATAACTCCGGGCCAACATTTTCATTTTGGTCACGCCTGGATGCCCATTGTGCAAGTCTGTTAGTATCAGCTCCTGGCCTTTTTCCGGGACAATCACACGCGTCCCCCACAAGAGGATGCCGTCTTCCACGCTGAATTCTGACAGCTTGGAGGAAAATGCCCGCAACTCGCCTGGGAGCTGTCTATGCTGCCCACCATACAGGACTATGTGCCGAACCTTTGACAGGACTGGCTCCATCTGGGTCCACTCACGGATCTGTGATGCCGTGACAGGCAAGGTGTCCATAAAATTTAGGGTTGCAACCACCTCACCGGTCGTGGGGGTCGACATGGGGCCGGTCGATAAAGGCAATCGGCTCAGTGCGTCGGCATTTGCTATCTGCGTACCTGGTTTGTGCTCCAGAGAATACTCTTATGCAGCAAGCAACAAAGCCCAGCACTGGATCCGTGCGGAAGCAATGGGCGGTATTGGCTTATCCTCTCTGAAAAGTCCCAGCAGAGGCTTATGATCAGTCACGATAGTGAAATGGCGGCCATACACGTACTGGTGGAAGCGTTACACCACAAAAACCACTGCCAGGCCCTCCTTCTCGATCTGCGCGTACTTTTTCTCCGCTGCAGTCAATGTGCGGGAGGCGAAAGCTATCGGTCGCTCGGCCCCGTTCTCCATCTTGTGGGACAGGACAGCCCCAATACCATACGGGGATGCATCACATGTGACGAGCAAAGGCTTTCCAGGATCATAGTGGATTAGTAGCCCAGACGACGACAATTGTTGCTTTACCCGCCGGAAAGCGGTTTCTTGTGGCTGACCCCAAACCCAGGTGTGATTTTTCTTTAGCAGAAGGTGCAAAGGGGCCAGCGTAGTTGCCAGATTGGGGAGGAACTTCCCGTAATAGTTTACGAGACCGAGAAAAGAACAAAGATGCAAAGTGTCAGTCGGGGCGGGGGCCTGTTGAATTGCACGCACCTTCTCTGCGACGGGGTGCAGACCTTCGCGGTCCACCCGATAACCTATGTAGACTACTTCCTTTGCCTGAAATACGCACTTTGTGCGACGTAAACGGACTCCAGCCTCCAAAAGGCGTCTAAGGACAGCCTCCAGATTTTCCAAATGTTCCTGCTCCAACGTCCCTGTAATCAAAACGTCATCTAAGTAGACAGCAACACGTGGTAAACCTCTCAAAATGCCCTCCATAACACGTTGAAAAATTGCGCAGGCAGAGGATACTCCAAAGGGCAACCGTGTATATTCATACAGGCCCCGGTGTGTATTAATCGTTACATATGGTCGGGAGGCAGGGTCCAGCTCCATCTGCAGGTAGGCGTGACTCATATCTAATTTTGTGAACGAGAGTCCACCTGCAAGCTTCGCGTAGAGATCCTCTATGCGAGGCATTGGATATCGGTCGAGTCGGGAAGCCGTTATTCACTGTAAGTTTATAGTTGCCACACAAGCGAACTGTGGCATCTGGCTTCATTACAGCTACAATTGGTGCTGCCCAGTCAGCAAAACGGACAGGCCTGATAATACCCAAACTCTCCAAACGAGTGAGCTCCCCTTCTACCTTCTCGAGCAAGGCGTAAGGCACCGGGCGCGCCCGGAAATAGCGCGGCGTGGCTCCTGGTTCAACTTGGATACGGGCTACGGCCAGTTTTATTTTCCCTAATCCAGGCTGGAATACATCTGGGTATCGTCCTAGCACCTCAGTCAACCCTTCAGAAACTGTTTGGAGGATGTGCTGCCATTGCAACCGCAAATGGCGCAACCAGTCCCGACCCAACAGGCTGGGCCCATGGCCGCGCACCACGATAAGTGGGAAACACCCCTCCTGGTGTCCATAAACAACAGGGGTCATTGTAGTTCCTGCAATGTCCAGTGGTTCCCCCGTGTAGGTGGCCAACCTGGCCTGTGAGTCGGTTAATGTAAGTGTCTGTATACCCTGCTTGATGCGGTCGAATGTCCTCTGGGCGATCACGGAGACCGCTGCGCCAGTGTCCAACTCCATCTCAAGCGGGTGGCCATTGACCCGTACTGTCACCTTAATGGAGGCCACACGGGGAGCTGCCACACAATGCAGCTGCAGGCAGTCGTCCTCCGTCTCCGCGTCCTCAGGAGTAGTCGCCGCAGGTTCATCCACATGGAAGGGACGGCCCCTGGGCTGGTCCCTGTTACGGCCCCTGGGCTGGTCCATATTCGGTCGGAACAACGGCGCCTCTGGCGCCCCCAGGACCGCCGTCCGCGACGGGGTCGGCGCCTACAAGTCTGACACGGACATGGCTCCGCATCCATTGGTTCTGGAGAAGGCTCCCTTTGGGGTGGAATGTCCGACGGCCACTGGCGTAGGTCCTGACGTTGCCTCACCCAAGGTACCGCAGGAGTGCGGGGGGACGTTTTCGGATGGAAGGGGTTGCGCCCCAAGGCATGCACTTCCATTCCCTGTAGCTCCTGCACTCCTCGTTCTGCGCTCTCTCGGGACAATACTATTTGAATGGCCTGTTGAAAGTCAATGTTGGCTCAGCTAACAACTTTCTCTGGGTGGCCGCATTGTTAATACCGCAAACCAAACGGTCGCGTAACATTTCTGACAAGGTCTCACCATAGTCCCAGTACTCCGCAATCCTGCGTAGCCTGGATAGAAAATCGGCACGGGATTCTCCGGGGTCCTCTCAGCGGTATTAAACCGGTAACGCTGGACTATCGTGGACGGGGCTGGGTTAAAATGTTGCCCCACTATATTCACAAGTTCATCAAATGTTTTGGCGTCCGGCGCAGCTGGGTACGTAAGGCTCCTAATCACCCCAAACGTATGCGGGCCGCAGGCGGTGAGCAATATGACCACCTGGCGCTCATTTTCGGTGATATTGTTTGCCCGGAAATAGTAACGCATCCGTTGCGTGTACTGGTTCCAGCTTTCCAGCGCAGCATCAAAAACATCCAAACGTCCGTACAGAGGCATGGTATAATAGAAAACAACTTCCAACCTGTATCCAACAAAAATCCAGGGAGGTGGCTTCAGCAGTGTAGACAGCTATTCACTTTTACCTTCGTCGCCAGTTTTGTAAGGGCCACGAAGAATCCAGCACGAGTTTTAAGCATACAAAGTAATGAGTTCCTTTGTTCCCCCTTTGTCTGAGCCCCTTTCCCCTCCTCTCTTTCTCTACCTCTCTCCCTCTCTCCTTACTTCTCTCCCTCTCCCTACCTCCCTCCCTCTACCCCCCTCCCCCTACCCCCCTCTACCCCCTCCCTCTCCCTCCCTCCCTCTCCCCCTCCCTCTCTCTCCCACCCTCTCCCCCACCCTCTCTCTCCCTCACCTTCCCTCCCTCCCTCCCTCTCTCTCCCTCCCTCCCTCCCTCTCTCTCTCTCCCTCTCTCCCTCCCTCCCCCTCTCCCTCCCTCCCTCGCTCTCCCTTCCTCCCTCTCCTTCTCTCTCCCTCCCTCTCCTCTCTCCCGCCCTCTTTCTCCCCTCCTCTCTCCCTCCCACCCTCTTCCTCGTCTTCTCCCTCTCCCCCTCCCTCTCTCGCCTTCTCCCTCCCTCTCCCCCTCCCTCCCTCCCTCTCCCCTTCCCTCCCTCCCTCTCCCCCTCCCTCCCTTCTCCCCCTCCCTCCCTCCCTCTCCCCCCTCCCTCCCTCTCTCTCCCTCTCCCTCCCTCTCCCCCCTCTCTCTACCTCCTTCTCTCGCTCCCTCTCCCCCTCCCCCTCTATCTACCTCCCTCCCTCTCTCGGGTTTCCTCCGGGTGCTCCGGTTTCCTCCCACAGTCCAAAGACGTGTGGGTTAGGTGGATTGGCCATGAAAAATTGCCCTTAGTGACCAAAAAGGTTAGAAGGGGTTGTTGGGTTACGGGGATAGGGTGGAAGTTAGGGCTTAAGTGGGTCGGTGCAGACTCGATGGGCCAAATGGCCTCCTTCTGCACTGTATGTTCTATGTTCTCTCTCCCCCCTTCTTCCCCTCCCTCCCTCCCTCTCTCTTCCTCTCCCCACTCCCTCTCTCCCTTCCCCCTCCCTCCCTCCCCTTCTCTCTCCCTCTCCCCCTTCTTCCCTTTCCCTCTCCCCCTCTCTCCCTTCCCCTCGCTCTTCCTCCCCCTTCCTCCCTCTCCCTCTCCCCCCTCTCTCCCTCCCCCTCTCGCTCGCTCTCCCCCTCCTTCCCTCCCTCCATCCCAAGACCCTCCGGCTGGTCTGCTTCTGAGATGGACAATTCGCTGCCCTTTTTGGGGAGGGGGCTGGGTCAGGGTGGGTGGGGACCTGGGGGAAGGGTGGGGGAGAGGTTGAGAAAAAAAAGGGATACAAAGTAATAACATTTATTTACAATATCATATATATATATATAACAGCAGCAGCAACTTCCCTTGCTGCACACTCCTTCCTGCTGTTTCCAAACTGGCCAGCTTTATTTATACTAGGAGTTTACTCATGGTTTCTCCACCCCCCTCATTGGGGAAGCTCATACTCCCACAGGATTGTGGGATTGTCATTAGTCCCCAGCCAATGGTAAGTAGGCAGGTTATAACAGCGGGAGTGAGGGGAAGAGGGAGACTGGTGGATGGGGAGGGATGGAGAATGTAAGACCGGGAAAGTGATTCAGAGAGGGCAGCAGAGAAAGATGAGAAAAGCAGGGAAGAGACTGAGGGAGTGAACAAGAAAGAGATTTAAAAAAAGGATCTGCAAGAGGAATTCATGCATGTTTACTGATGATTTTGTCTCCTTTCATTGCCATTATTTTCTCTTTCAATTATTTGCTACAGCGGGTGTATTTTTGTCCCATTTTATAGGCAGTTATACCAGAGAGTCTGCAGTCAGGTGATGGGCCAAATGTTTAGAGGCTGGTTTAGCACAGTGAGCTAAACAGCTGGCTTGTAATGCAGAACAAGGCCAGCAGCGCGGGTACAAATCCCGCGCTGGCCTCCCCGAACAGGCGCCGGAATGTGGCGACTAGGAGCTTTTCACAGTAACTGCACTGAAGCCTACTTGTGACAATAAGTGATTATTATTATTTGAGTCCAGTCATGCAATCCCCTCTTCCCTGAATTCCTGAATTGTCTCCCAATACTGCGTATTTCCCCTTGTCGTATTTCCCCGTGATCCCAATATCACAGCCTGGTATGGCAACCGCTCGGCCCAAGGCCATAAGAAACTTCAGAGAGTCGTGAACACAGCCCAGTCCATCACGCGAACCCACCTCCCATCCATTCACTTGGTCTACACCTCCCGCTGCCTGGGGAAAGTGGGCAGCATAATCAAAGGCCCCCTCCCACCCGCGTTATTCTCTCTTCTAATCTCTTCCATTGGGCAGAAGATACAAAAGTCTGAGAACACGCACCAATAGTTTCAAGAACAACTTCTTCTCTTACCAGACGCCTGAATGATCCTCCGATGGACTGAACTGATCCCTCCACACTACACTCCATGGCCGTGAATCTCCGAAAATGGGACTATGTCCCCACGCCTGCTGGAAAACGGGCGTGAATAACTCCAGACTTATTTCGAAAAGTCCAGAGTGATTCTCCGGAGTTCAGGGGGACAGCAGGGCCCCAGCGTGCTCCCCGCAGCTGCTGCCGATTCGGGGCCCTGCACGTCCGACCGCCGGTCCGTCCGAGCGCACGGTGGCCGGCTGCGAGTCCGGACATGCGCGTGGCGGCCGTTTTCGTGCCGGCCCCCTGGCAACATGGCGGAGCCCGACAGCGGGCCAGTGCGGAAGAAGATAGGTCCCCCTGGAACGCGCGGGTCCACCGACCAGTTGCCCACGATCGCGGGCCTGGCCAGTGGAGACCCCCCTGGAGTCTGATACACCCCCTCACCCCCCCGCGCCCCGCCCCCCTGACCAGGACGGCGCCGAGCTCCCACTGGGTGAAACCATCCGGGAACCACGCTGGCCGGGATTTGATTTGATTTGATTTGATTTATTATTGTCACATGTATCAGTATACAGTGAAAAGTACTGTTTCTTGCATGCTGCACAAACAATGCATACCGTACATAAGGAAGGAAGGAGAGACTGCAGAATATAATGTTACAGTTATAGCTAAGGTGTAGAGAAAAGATCAACTTAATACGAGGTAGGTCCATTCAAAAGTCTGATGGCAGTAGGGAAGAAGCTGTTCTTGAGTCGGTTGGTACGTGATCTCAAACTTTGGTATCTTTTTCCTGACGGAAGAAGGTGGAAGAGAGTATGTCCGGGGTGCGTGGGGTCCTTAATTATGCTGGCTGCCTTTCTGAGGCAGCGGGAATTGTAGACTGAGTCAATGGATGGGAGGCTGGGTTGCGTGATGGACTGGGCTACATTCACTACCTTTTGTAGTTTCCTGCGGTCTTGGGCAGAGCAGGCTCCATACCAAGCTGTGACACAACCAGAAAGAATGCTTTCTATGGTGCATCTGTAGAAGTTGGTGAGAGTCGCAGCTGACATGCCAAATTTCCCCAGTCTTCTGAGAAAGTAGAGTCGTTGGTGGGCTTTCTTCACCACAGTGTCGGCATGGGGGGACCAGGACAGGCTGGTGGTGATCTGTACACCTAAAAACTTGAAGCTCTCGACCCTTTCTACTTTGTTCCCATTGATGTAGACAGGGGCATGTTCTCCACTACGCTTCCTGAAGTCGATGACAATCTCCTTCATTTTGTTGACATTGAGGGAGAGATTATTGTCGTCGCACTAGTTCACCAGATTCTCATTCCTGTATTCTGTCTCGTCATTGTTTGAAATCCGACCCACTACGGTGGTGTCATCGGCAAATTTGATAATCGAATTGGAGGGGAATTTGGCCACAGTCATAGGTGTACAAGGAGTATTGTAGGGGGCTGAGGACACAGCCTTGTGGGGCGCCAGTGTTGAGGATGATCGTGGAGGAGGTGTTGTTGCCTATCCTTACTGATTGTGGCCTGTGGGTTAGAAAGTTCGGGATCCAGCCGCAGAGGGAGGAGCCGAGGCCCAGGCCATGGAGTTCGTCGGAATGATGAATGGTAGGTTTCGGCGGAACGCGGTCGGTCAATCGCGGAGAATCGCCGCGTGCGCGGCTGGCTGCGATTCTATAGTCCGCGCAGAATCGCTCCCAGCGCCGCGGGCCTGAGACCCCATTCGCCACCCCTGCGCCGAGCGCGATTTTGGCATGGAGACTCGGAGAATCCCGGTCCATATTCTTCACCCGATGTCTGTGCATTTACATTGTGTATCCATTGGATGTCCGTCCTCTGTTTTTTCATATATGAAGAGATCTGCCTGGACTGTTACGCAGAAGAATACTTTTCACTGGACCTCTGTACACATGACAATAAATCTAAATAAATATTGAAAAGCCACCTTTTTTTAAAAAACTGTCGGCATCGTGATTTTCTTAAAACACTTCCTTCATTTCAACCACCTATCAGCTATCAAGGAGGATTCTCTGCTTCCACTAGTCAGCGACAGGCTTCGAGACGGCCCATTGAGTCAGGTATCGAGCAAAAACGTGTTTCACCCTGGCCATCGTACCCGTTGCAAGTTTCCCGGCCTGCCCCGCCAGAACTCTTGTCCAGACCCGGCGGGAAATTGCAAAGTCCTCACCTGCATTCATTTGAATGCAATTAGTGGGTTGGAAGCCCATTCGACAGCCTCCCGTGATGCTTCCAACTCCAAATGGCGGTCATGTGGACATCATTTGGTGCAAATCCTCAAAAGTGGTGTCCTGGCGCTGTAGTCGCTGAGGCGGAGCAAGGGGGTAAGTGCCCTTGAAACGTTATTCTGAGTTGAAGAGAAGAGTTTGCCTGCTGACCTGCGATCGTGTCGTTCACATTGGTGGGCAGGGGTTGAACTTGCTTGCGGGACGCATGCTGGGGCTCTGCTAGCCCCCTGGAAAACAGAGAATCACCCCGGACCTTGGAGGAAAATGTCCGGAGAGATTCTCGCCCGTATTCTGCTGGGCGTGGGGCCTTAGTCCCCAGAAGGGAGAATCTCGGCCCTTATGTTTTAAGGCGCACATCTCTCAACAACTATCATCTTTAGGCAAGTCCCTCGCTTCAGCTTCTTACGATAGAGCTGCCTACCTGCACCGTCCCAATGTCTTCACCACACAAGCAGCTGCCACAGCTCAGACAGTGGTTAGCACTGCTGCCTCACAGAGCCAGGGACCTAGGTTTAATTCTGGCTTGGGTCACTGTCTGTGCGGAGTCTGCACGTCCTCCCCGTGTCTGCGTGGGTTTCCTCCGGGTGCTGCGGTTTCCTCCCACAATCCAAAGGTGTGCACGTTAGGTGGATTGGCTATGATAAATTGCCCTTTAGTGTCCCAAGATGTGCAGGTTAGGTGGGGTTACCGGATAGGGCGGGGGAGTGGGTCTCGGTCGGGTGCTCTTTCAGAGGGTCGGCGCAGACCCGACAGGCAGCATGGCCTCCTTCTGCACTGTACGAATTCAATGGTTCTATGAAGACACAAGGGTCCCCCGATGAGGACCCCCCATGTGACTCCACAGGAGAAGGACCACATAGCCCACCATTAACCTCTTTTTCTGTGGTCACTGGCTCCTCATTTGGTTGAGAGGGATTGTGCGGATCAAAAGTTTCCAGAGCAAAGGGTGTGTTATAACCACGCGACCTACAGGGATGACCCGAGTAATCGCCTCTTGTGGAGTACGAGCTCCCCCGCTGTGGGGCGGAGGCCCTTCAGCGGGATGGTTAACTCAGGTCATTAAAATCCGGCGTAGGTCGGAGCCAAGCTGCAGAGTCGCCCCGAGTGGGACTGGGACTTGTCAATACTTTACTGTTGAAAATAAACCATTTATTTTAACTCTCTTCCTTTCCAGACTCCCATTTGACGACGAAAGGGTCGGTGCAAGGCACTGACGGGGACAGGGCTGCGGAGTCAATGTCCTGGAAGGGGTCTGATGGGCGGGGGCAGTGGGCTGCCGTTCATTGTTAAAGTGCCAGGTCGAGGCTGCTCCGCTGTCTGGAGTGTTGCTACTTGACAGGAAGAAGATGGTTTGATGTTTAATCCTAACCATCCACTGGGCATCGTTCTTCACCTCTGAGAACACATGTGTGCACCGTGCCAGCCTTGAGCCTCCTGTCAACTGTCCAGCTATCCCCCCAGGCTCAATATCTAAGTCTAGCTCAGGGGACGAGGCATTCAAGAGCAGGGCCTGTGCCTCGTGGCAATGGGGCTGAGCCAGGGTGTCCACCTCCACCAGAAGATGATGCTGACCATTTATGAAGCAGTGAGGGAAGGAGTCACCCAGACTGGAGGCACTGGACAAAAAGGAGACAAATAAGTGCGCCTTTCCCAAGTCTAGAATTCTAGTATCTGAAACATGCTTTTCACTTTCAAACACTACACTGAATTCTAACATGTTGTGATCACTATTTGCTAAGTGTTCGTGCACAGGTAGACTATTAATTAACTTGCTAAAAGCAAATTACTGCGGATGCTGGAATCTGAAACGAAAGAGAAAATGCTGGAAAATCTCAGCGGGTCTGGCAGCATCTGTAGGGAAAGAAAAGAGCGAACGTTTCGAGTCCGATCACTTTGTCAAAGCTTTTCACTTTCATTATTAATGAACTTGGGTTCATTACTCATAACCAAATCTAATATTGCCTGTCCATTTGTCACTTAACCCTATCCCGGAGTTGCTGGGAAGTAGGAAAAACTGAAAACACAGTTTGAACTATTGTCGACAGACAGAGTGTTCGGCCAACTGCGTTCATTCAAGGGACATGTTTTACCAATACGGGAGAGAAGGCCAGTTTTGTTTTGGTTCACCAGCTTAAATGGCAGACGGCTTCTCGGGAGATCACGCAGATACGAAATTCGAATGTTAACCTGCTTCCCCCCCCCACTCCTCCTCAGGTTAATGTGACTTTTGAATCGTTCTATCAGGATCTTTATAGGTCGGAGCCTCCGACGAATGGATCGGTCATGTGTGACTTTTTGGACAGCCTATCCATCCCAACTGTGGAGGTGGAGAGGACCGACGAGTTGGAATCCCCGTTAAACCCTGATGAAATTTTAAATGATTGATGCAGGGCCCCTGTTCCGGAGGCCTTGCCAGTTGAATTCAATAAGAGTTAACAGAGCAGTTGGTGCCTTTAATACTGGCCATATTTAATGGTTCCTTATCCCGGGGTTCGTTGCCGTCTACCCTCACTCAGGCCTCTATCTCCTTGATTCTTAAGAAGGTCAAAGACGCGCCAGAGTGCTGCTCGGACCGCCTATCGCAACTGTTGAACGTGGATGTTAAGCTACTTGCCAAAGTGTTGCCACTTTGGCTGGAGCCCTGACTCCCAAATGTCATCTTGGAGGAACAGACGGGATCCGTGAAGGGCGACAGTTGTTGGCCAATATACGTCGCCTGCTAAATGCTGAACTTTTCCCTCCTCAGTGCCTGAGCCGGAGGTGATTGTTTCCCTGGATGCTGAACAAGCATTCGATCGAGAGGAGTGGGAGTGTCTGTTTGAGATTCTTGGGAGCTTTGGATTTGGTCACAAATTTATTTCTTGGACTCGGCTACTGTTTAGGCCCCCACTGACAGTGTTCCTTTGAATTGCCTGAACTCTGGTTATTGTTCGTTGAATAGGGGCAGGAGACAGCGTTGCCACTGTCCCCATTGCTGTTTGCTTTGGCAATAGAGCCGCTCGCTGTAGCGCCGAGGTCCTCTGTTTAAGTGGAGGGGGATAAATCAGGGGAGGGGTGTAGCATCAGGTGTCCCTTTACTTGGATGACCTATTTCTGGATATTATGAACCCAAGACCCTCCATGGACGTGATAATGAAGCTGTTTAGTATTTTTAGCTCCCTTTCTGGGTATAAGTTAAATTTGGATGCTTCCCAGTCAACCCAACTGGGGATGCTACCTTTTCACGTTGACAAGACTAGCTTTGATTATCTGGGGGTCCGTGTGGCCCACAACTTTTTAAAATTCATTTATGGGGCGTGGGTGTCGCTGGTTAGGCCAACATTTATTGACCATCCCTAGTTACCCTTCAGAATGTGGTGGTGAGCGGCCTTCTTGAACCGCTGCAGTCCTTGAGGTGTAGGTCCACCCACTGTGCTATTAGGGAGGGAGTTCCAGAATGTTGCCCCAGCGACAGTGAAGGAACAGCGATATATTTCCAAGTCAGGGTGGTGAGTGACTTGGGGGGAACCTCCAGGTGGTGGGGGTTCCCAGGTATCTGCTGCTCTTGTCCTTCTAGATGGTAGCGGTTGTGGGTTTGGAAGGTGTTGTCTGAGGAACCTTGGTGAATTACTGCAATGCATCTTGTAGATGGTACACACGGCTGCCACTGTGCGTTGGTGGTGGAGTGTTTGAATGTTTGTGGAAGGGGTAGCAATCAAGCGGGCTGCTTTGTCCTGGTGTCGAGCTTCTTAAGTGTTGCTGGAGCTGCACTCATCCAGGCAAGTGGAGAGTAGTCTAGGTTAAGTGCAGGTTTAGCACAGTGGGCTAAATAGCTGGCTTGCAAAGCAGATCAAGGCCAGCAGCGCGCATTCAATTCCCGTACCAGCCTCCCTGAACAAGCGCCAGAATGTGGCGACTAGGGGCGTTTTACAAAGCAACTTCATTTGAAGCCTACTTGTGACAATAAGCAATTTTCATTTTTTTTCCATTACACTCCTGACTTGTGCCTTGTAGAAGGTGGACTGGCTTTTGGGGGGGGGGGGGGGGGGTGTTGTCAGGAGGTGAGTTACCTATCACAGGATTCCTAGCCTTTGACCTGCCTTGGGAGCCTCATTATTGATATGGCTAGTTCAGTTCAATTTCTGATCAATGGTAACCCCCAGGATGTTGACTGGGGGGTGGGGGTTCAGCGATGGTAATGCCATTGAATGTCAAGGGGCAGTGGTTAGATCCTCTCTTGTAGGAGATGGTCATTACCTGGAACATCTGTGGCACGAATGTAACTTGCTGGATATTGTCCTGGCCTTGCTGCATTTGGACACGGACTGCTTCAGTATCTGAGGAGTCGTGAATGGTGCTGAACATTGTGCAGTCATCCGCAAACATCCCCACTTCTGAGCTTAATAATAATCTTTTATTTATGTAACAAGTAGGCTTACATTAACACTGCAATGAAGTTACTGTGAAAAGCCCCTCGTCGCCACATTCCGGCGGCGCCTGTTCGGGTACACAGAGGGAGAATTCAGGATGTCCAATTCACCTAACAAGCACGTCTTTCAGGACTTGTGGGAGGAAACCGGAGCACCCGGAGGAAACCCACGCAGACACGAGGAGAATGTGCAGACTCCGCACAGACAGTGACCCAAGTCAGGAATCAAACCCGGGTCCCTGGGACTGTGAAGCAACAGTGCTAACCACTGTGCTACCATGCCGCCAATACGGAAGGAAGGTCATTGATGAAGCAGCTGAAGATGGTTGGTACTAGGGCACTACCCTGAGGAACTCCCGCAGTGATGTCCTGGGGTTGAGATGATTGACCTCCAACCAAGAGCGGACTATACGGTCAATGGAAGAGTCCTGGGGAAAATTGATGTACAGAGAGATCTGGGAGTTCAGGTCCATTGTACCCTGAAGGTGGCAATGCAGGTCGATAGAGTGGTCAAGAAGGCATACAGCATGCTTGCCTTCATCGGACGGGGTATTGAGTACAAGAGTCGGCAGGTTATGTTACAGTTGTATAGGACTTTGGTTAGGCCACATTCCGTTCTGGTCGCCACATTACCAGAAGGATGCGGATGCTTTAGAGAGGGTGCAGAGGAGGTTCACCAGGATGCTGCCTGGTATGGAGGGTGCTAGCTATGAAGAAAGGTTGAGTAGATTAGGATTGTTTTTGTTGGAAAGACGGAGGTTGAGGGGGGACCTGATGGAGGTCTACAAAATTATGAGAGGTATGGACAGGGTGGATAGCAACAAGCTTTTTCCAAGAGTGGGGGTGTCAATCACAAGGGGTCACGATTTCAAGGTACGAGAGGAAAAGTTTAAGGGAGATGTGCGTGGAAAGTTTTTTACGCAGAGGGTGGTGGGTGCCTGGAACGCTTTGCCAGCGGAGGTGGTAGAGGCGGGCACGATAGCATCATATAAGATGCATCTAGACAGATATATGAACGGGCGGGGAACAGAGGGAAGTAGATCCTTGGAAAATAGAAGACAGGTTTAGATAAAGGATCTAGATCGGCGCAGGCTTGGAGGGCCGAAGGGCCTGTTCCTGTGCTGTCATTTTCTTTGTTCTTTGTCCATCACAATCATCTTCCTTTGTGCCAGGTGATGCACGATCAATTGAACAAAGACTAGAGTTGGATACAACTGAGGCTTTATTGCTCTAAGATGTGTGGCCTCCCACAGCAGCTGGCAAAATGGCTGCTGCACGGAGGACACACATATTTATACTCCTCCTACTGGGCAGAGCCAGCAGGCAGCGACTACCGGCGAACCTGTAGTACAGGTCCTACCTTACATCACCTAATAAAGGTGTAACAGTGGTTTACCACACCAGGTATGACTCCAACCAACGGAGAGTTTTCCCCCTGATTCCCATTGACTCCAGTTTAGCTCAGGCTCCTTGATGTCATACTCAACCAAATGATATCTTGATGTCAAGGGCAGTCACTCTCACCTCACCTCTGGCATTCAGCTTTTTTGTCCATATTTGAACCAAGGTTATAATGAGGTCAGGAACTGAGTGACCCTCGCAGAACCCAAACTGAGCGTCCGTGAGCAGGTTATTGCTGAGTAAGTGCTGCTTGATAGCGCTGTTGATGATTCCTCCCATCACTTTGCTGATGATGGAGAGCAGACTGATAGGGTGGTAATTGGCTGGGTTGGATTTGTCCTGTTTCTTGTGTACATGACTCACCTGAGCAATTTTCCACATTGCCAGGTAGATGCCAGTGTTGTAGCTGGACTGGAACAGCTTGGCTTGGGTGCGGCAAGTTCTGGAGCACAAGTCTTCAGTACTATTGACAGGATATTATCAGGGCCCACAGCCTTTACAGTATCCAGTGCCTTCAACCATTTCTTGATATCACGTGGGGTGAATCGTATTGGCTGAAGACTGACACCTGTGATGCTGGGGACCCCCGGAGGAGGCCGAGATGAATCAACCCCTCGGCACTTCTGGTTGGAGATTGTTGTGAATGCCTCAGGCTTATCTTTAGCACAGATGTGCTGGGCTCCTCCATCACTGAGGATGGGGATATTTGTGGAGCCTCCTCCTCCAGTGAGTTGTTTAATAGTCTACCACCATTCACGACTGAATGTGGCAGGACTACAGAGGTTAGATCTGATGCGTTCATTGTGCAGTCGCTTTGCTCTGTCTATTAATTGCTGCTTATGCTGTTTGACACATAACTGGGCTTTGCTTCATAACTTAAACTACACTCATCTGGTTGACAGTCTCAAGTCAGACATTCACCCTGATCCTTGGAGTGTTGGGTTTAGACTATTAAAATGAACATGCTCCCGAGATTTTTATTTCTCTTTCAATTTCTCCCCAAGTCCATTTTTATTAAAGTTAACAAATTGATGTACTTCTTAATTTGGATGGGCAGGACTCCTTGAATCTGTGGGGTTTTACTCAAAAGAGACGTACATCGGGGGGCTGGGGCTTGGGGGGGGGTGCGTGGCCTTACCCAATTTACTGTTTTACTATTGGGCAGTCAATATTCAGAAGGTATCGTTGTGGTTTAGTGGTCCTGGTATGGGGACAAATGGAAGCGAGCTCCTACCCCGCCTCTAGTCTTTGTGCAATAGTTACTGCACTGTTGCCTTTTTCCCCAGTGAGATTCCCCTCGAATCACGTGGTGCTCTCCACAGTGACAGTTCAGGCAACATTTCAAACTCTTTCCCTGGGAGGGGAAGGGCCTGGAGAGGTTTGGAGACTTGTTCGGGGAGGAGGGGGGTTTGCCAGTTTTAAGGAGTTTGCTGAGAAACTCCAACTGCGTGGTTCCAGTCTTTTCAAATTCATGATTTTTCACGCAAGGCTTTCCCCTCCTTTTCTTTAGCGCCACCCTCTTCCCTATTGTAGAAGATTCTGTCTCTGGCTACGCTTGGCGGTGGGGGGGGGGGGAACACACGCCTTACTAGAGCGAGGATGAGCGGATTCTTCTCCGGGGTTGAGGATATCTGTGAGCCCTGCTCTTGGGGCCCGACTATACACATATGTTCTGGTCCACCAACTTGATAAGCTTTTAACACCGTGTTGGAGATACTCCGGGTAGTCTTGGATGGATGTCCGTTGGTTGCCATATTTTGGGGTGCTGAATTTGCCGGTGCTTCAGACTGGGGTCGGTTTAGCTCAGTTGGCTGGACGGCTGGTTTGTGATGCGGAGCGAGGCCGACAGTGTGGGTTCAATCCCTGTACTGGCTGAGGCTATTCATGAAGGGCCTTACCTTCTCAACCTTGCTCCTCGCCTGAGGTGTGGTGATCCTTGGGTTAAATCAACTCCAGCCAGCTCCCCCCTCAAAGCAGAAAGCAGACAATGGTCATCTGGGACTATGGCAAATTTACTTACTTTATTGCAGTTGACAGGCCCATTACACATCAGGGTCAAATTCAAACGCTGAGTGATGTGAAGACTGTACTATAAATCGATGATGTCGACTCCAAGGTTTTTGGTTTAATTGATACACAGAGAAGCTATTCCTGGACTGAAACATAGCCTATGAAAGTTCATGCTGTACGGACATAAATGTGCAATAGAACTTGATCAAAAAAGTGGGAATGGGTTCACAATTATCTTTGGCAATGGAGAGACAGAATCAGCTCTGAGATATGGCTCAGAGTATCCAAGATTGAAGTTATACGATCATTATTGTGTAAATACCAAGTGGCTTTGGATGGCCGTTGATGAAGGCTGGCAGTGTAACATGAGATGTGGGCATTACTGGTGAGTGAGGCCTGAATTTGTTGCCTATCCTTGCCGTTGAACAGATGGTAGAGCTTGAACGGAGTGGTTTGCTGGCTAAGACACACCGGAGGGAATTCAATCACATTAGTGAGGGCCTCAAACCCTTTATCGACCACACTGGACATGGAGGACAGGTTTGCTTCCCGAAAGAGCATTAATGAACAGATTGAATTCTGCAATAGGCCATCAAGGCGGTGGCATGGTGTTTTTGTCACAGGACTAGTAATCCAGAAACCCAGGGTAATGCTGTAGGGATACAGGTTCGAATCCCATCATGGCAGCTGGCCGAAGGGGATTTCCGGTTGCGGCTATGCGGAGCTAAGTCGCACATTCGGCAGCTCCTGCAAAAAACGGACTTTGGGGCTCTTTTCAGGGCCCCCAATGGCATTTCTTCTACGTTTCCCGCGGTGGGAAGGAGAGTACAATAGTTCCCCGACAGTGTATGGCTTTTACCAGGAGCGGGGCGACCCAAAGAAGGTGCGAGGGAAGAAGAACAAAGTGGCAGCAGGCGGAGACCTGCATAGGCTTAATTTCACAAGGCTGGTGGAGCAAATGGAGGAGGAGTTCAAGAGGTGGGACGCGTTGCCGCTGTCCTTGGCGGGTAGGGTGCAGTCAGTCAAAATGACGGTGTTCCCAAGGTTTTTGCTCCTGTTCCAGTGCCTCCCCGTGTTTATCCCGAAGGCTTTTTTTAGGAGGGTCAACAGGAGTATAATGGGGTTTGTGTGGGCGCGAGGTACTCCGAGGGTGAGAAGGGTGTTCCTGAAGCGGAGTAGAGATGGGGGGGGCTGGCACTGCCCAACCTCTGTGGGTACTACTGGGCCACCAATGCGACGATGGTGCGCAAGTGGGTGATGGAGGGGGAGGGGGCTGCATGGAAGAGGCTGGAGACGGCGTCTTGTGTGGGTACGAGTCTGGGGGCGCTGGCAACGGCGCCGCTGCCGTTCCCTCCAAGGAGGTATACCACGAGCTCGGTGGTGGCAGCTGCCCTCAAAATCGGGGGGCAGTGGAGGCGGCACAGGGGGGAAGTTGGGGCCTCGGTGTGGACCCCAATATGGGGGAACCACCGGTTCGTCCCAGGGAGAACAGATGGAGGGTTTTCGGGGTGGCACAGGGCAGGGATACGAAGGTTGGGAGACCTGATTGTGGACGGGAAGTTGGCAAGCCTAGGTGAGCTGGAGGAGAAGTATGGGCTCCCCCCGGGAACACCTTCAGGTGTTTGCCAGGCGGAAGGTGGTGGAATTCCCGTGGCTGCTGCCACGCACAGTACAGGACAGGGTGTTCTCGGGAGGGGGGGGGGGGGGGGGGGGGAGTGGGGAAGATCTTGGGGGGGGGGGGAAGTGCAGAAGATCTCGGAAACTTGCCAGGTGATGCAGGAGGAGGAGGAGGCCTCGGTGGTGGAGGTGAAAGGTAAGTGGGAGGAGGAGTTGGGAGAGGAGATCGAGGAAGGGACGTGGGCAGATGCCCTAGGGAGGGTGAACTCTTCCGCATCGTGCGCGAGGCTCAGCCTCATACAGTTTAAGGTGCTGCACAGGGCACACATGACCGGGGCAAGGATGAGCCGGTTCTTTGGGGGCGAGGACAGGTGTGTTAGGTGCTTGGGGATTCCAGCGAATCACACCCATATGTTCTAGGCATGCCCAGCGCTGGAGGAATTTTGGAGGGGTTTAGCGAGGACGGTGTCGAGGGTGGTAGGATCCAGGGTCAAGCCGGGCTGGGGGCTCGCAATATTTGGGGTGGCAGAGGAGCCGGGAGTGCAGGAGGCGAAAGAGGCCGGTATTCTGGCCTTTGCATCCCTGGTAGCCCGGCGGAGGATTCTTCTTCAGTGGAAGGATGTGAGGCCCCCAAGCGTGGAATCCTGGATCAGCGATATGGCAGCTGGCCGAATGCGAATTCAATAAATAAAACTGTCTGATTTGAAGGTTGTCTGCTAGATCCGCAGCAAATGTGGTCAACTCTTAAAATTCCCTCTGAAATGGCCCAACATATGGACTATTCATTTGTATCAAACCGCTAAAATGCTTAAAAGGAATTAAACTCATCGTGCCACCCAGCATTGACCTGGGCATTGGAAATGTCAGTGGCAAGCTAACATCTGGGGGCTAGTGCCAAAATTGGGAGAGCCTGACATTGTTACTCATGGAATTATACCTTACAGATAATGTCTGGGACAGCACCATCACCATCTGGGTATGTCCTGGACAGACCCAGCAGAGGTGGCAGCAGTGTGGTATCCGATTAGGGAGGAGTTGCCCTGGGACTCCTCAATGTCAACTCCGGACCCCATGATTTACAGGTCATTGGGACCTCAATTGAACGCTACAACCAAGAAAGCATAACAGCGCCTATACTTTCTCAGGAAACTAAGGAAGTTCGGCATGTCCACACTGACTCTTACCAACTTTTACAGATGCACCATAGAAAGCATCCTATCTGGCTGCATCACAGCCTGGTATGGCAACTGCTCAGCCCAGGACCGCAAGAAACTTCAGAGAGTTGTGAACACCGCCCAGTCCATCACACAAACCTGCCTCCCATCCATTGGCTCCATCTACACCTCCCGCTGCCTGGGGAAAGCGGGCAGTATAATCAAAGATCCCTCCCACCCGGCTTACTCACTCTTCCAACTTCTTCCATCGGGCAGGAGATACAGAAGTCTGAGAACACGCACGAACAGACTCAAAAACACCTTCTTCCCCGCTGTTACCAGACTCCTAAACGACCCTCTTATGGACTGATCTGATCTTTTCACACATCTTCTCTACTGAGTAGTACTACACTCCGTATTCTTCACCCGATGCCGGTGTCTATGTATTTACAGTGTGTATTTTATGTTTGTCCTATTATGTATTTTCTTTTCATGTATGAAATGATCTGTCTGAACTGCACACAGAATAATACTTTCCACTGTACCTCGGTACACGTGAAAATAAACAAATCCAAATCCAACATGGACAAAGAAATTTCCTGATGATTAACACGTACCGTTAGCTGCTGAATCGGTCACCTCCATGTTTAACAGCAGTTCATAGAATTTACATTGCAGAAGGAGGCCATTCGGCCTATCGAGTCTGCACCAGCCCTTGGAAAGAGCACCCTACCTAAGCCCACACCTCCACCCTGTCCCCGTAACCCAAAAACCCCACTCACCCTTTCTGAACACTAAGGGCAATCTATTATGGCCAATCCACCTAACCTGCACATCTTTGTGGGAGGAAACCGGAGCACCCGGAGGAAGCCCACGCAGACACGGGGAGAACGTGCAGACTCCGCACAGACAGTGACCCAAGTCGGAATCGAACCTGGGACACTGGAGTTGTGAAGCAACTGTGCTAACCACTGTGCCTCCAGTTGGAGGAAGCACTGGGGTTGCTGCAATGTCCATCACGAAAGGTGGCTGGGTAGCACCACTACAGACCGACGGAACTCACTAATGCTCCTTCAACAGCACCTTTAAACTCACGAACGTCACCTAAAAGTTTCTCTCCAAGCCACTCACCATCCTGACTTGGAAAAATATCTTGAGTGTTGTTGGAGCTGCACTCATCCAGGAAATGGATATTCCATTGCACTCCTCATGTGTGCCTTGTAGCTGGTGGAGAGGTTTTGGCGAGTCAGGAAGTGAGTTACTCACCACCAGATTCCTAGCCACTGACCTGCTCTGGTAGCAATAGTATTTATATGGTTAGTCCCATTCAGTTTCTGATCAATTGCAACCTTCAGTTTGTTGATAGTGGGGTTTTAGTGATATTAATGCCATTGAATATCATGAGGCAATTTCAGATTATTTCTTGTTGGAGATGGTAATTGCCTGGCAATTATGCGGCCTGAATGTTCCATTCCACTTGTCAGCCCAACCCGAATGTTGTCCAGGCCTTGTTGTGTTTGGACATGGACTGCTTCAGTATCTGGGGAGTCGCGAACAGGCTGAATATTGTGCAGTCAGCCGCGAATATCCTCACTTCTGACCTCATGATGGAAGGAAGGTCCTGAGGAACCCCTGGAGTGATGTCCTGGAGCTGAGATAACGTACCTCCAACCATCACAACCATCTTCCTTTGTGCCAAGTATGACCGTGACCAGCGGAGAATTTTCCCCGATTCCCAAATGACTCCAGCTTTTCCCGGGCTCTGTGATGTCAAGGGCAGTCACTCTCACCTCGCATCTGGAGTTCAGCTCTTTTGAGTGAACAGGTTATTGCGAATTCAGTGTTGCTTAGCTCTCTCTACCACAAGGTGCCTATGCTGTCTGGCACACAAGTAGTCCTGCGTTGCAGTAGTTTCACGAGTAACAGCCCGTAACAGCCTCCCCAAACAGGCGCCGGAATGTGGCGACTAGGGGCTTTTCACAGTAACTTCATTTGAAGCCTACTTGTGACAATAAGCGATTAAAAAAAAAAGTTTGGCATCTCATTTTTCGGTATGCCTAGTGATGCTCCTGGCATACCCTCCTGCACTCTTCATTGAACCAGGGTTGATCCCCTGGTGTGGTGGTAATGGTGGAGTGGGGGATATGTCGGGCCATGATTACAGATTGCGGCTGAGTACAATTCTGCTGCTGCTGATGGCCCACAGCGCCTCATGGATGCCCAGTCTTGAGTTGCTAGATCTGCTCAGAATATATCACATTTGGCACGGTGGCAGTGCCACACAACACGATGGATGGTATCCTCAATGTGAAGGTGGGATATTGTTTCCACAAGGACTATGCGGTGGTCACTTCTACCGATACTGTCATGGACAGATGCTTTTGCAGCAAGCAGATTGATTGGTGAGGATGAGGTCAAGTATGTTTTTCCCTCTTGTTGGTTCCTCCAAACCCAGTGTAGCAGCTACGTCCTTTCAAACATGGCCCGCTCAGTCAGTAGCCATTCTTAGTGACGGACATTGAAGTCCCCACCCAGAGTACATTCTGTGCCCTGCCCCTTGGTGCTTCTTCCAGGTGGTGCTCAACATAGAACATACAGTGCAGAAGGAGGCCATTCGGCCCATCGAGTCTGCACCGACTATCCACTTAAGCCCGCATTTCCACCCTATCCCCATAACCCAATAACCCCTCCTAAACATTTTGGATACTAAGGGCAATTTAGCATGGCCAAACCACCTAACCTGCACGTCTTTGGACTGTGGGAGGAAACCGGAGCACCCGGAGGAAACCCACGCAGACACGGGGAGAACGTGCAGACTCCGCACAGACAGTGACCCAGCGGGGAATCGAACCTGGGACCCTGGCGCTGTGAAGCCACAATGCAATCCACTGTGCTACCGTTCTGCCCTAACATGGAGGAGTACTGATTCATCAGCTGATCAGGATGGAGCTTTGGGCTGGGGGGAGGGGGGGGGGTGCGTCCGCTGAGGGTTATGATCAGCGGTTTTCCTTGCCTGTGTTTGACCTGATCCAGATTTGATGTTGAAGACTCCCAGGGAAACAAACAGTATCCAACCACGCCATCACATCTCCTAGCAGAGGGTCTGTCCTGCTGGTGAGACAGGACTGACCCAGGAATGGTACATAAGAACATAAGAACTAGGAACAGGAGTAGGCCATCTGGCCCCTCGAGCCTGCTCCGCCATTTAATGAAATCGTGGCTGATCTTTGTGGACTCAGCTCCACTCTCCGGCCCGTACACCATATCCCCGAATCCCTTTATTCTTTAGAAAGGCATCTATCTTTTTCTTAAAAACGTTTAAAGAAGGAGCCTTTTGTAAGGACCACGAAGAATCCAGCATGAATTTTAAGGATACAAAGTAATAACATTTATTTACTATAACATGTATACATAACAGTAGCAGTAATTTCCCTTGCTACACACTCCTTCCTGCTGGTTCCTGAACTGGCCAGCTTTATTTATACTAGGAGTTTACTAGTGGTTTCTCCGCCCCCCTCATTGGGGAAGCTCATACTCCCACAGGATTGTGGGATAGTCATTAGTCATTATGGTAAGTAGGCAGATTATAACAGAGCCTCAACTGCTTCACTAGGCAAGGAATTCCAGAGATTCACAACCCTTTGGGTGAAGAAGTTCCTCCTAAACTCGGTCCTAAATCTACTTCCCCTTATTTTGAGGCTATGCCCCCTAGTTTTGCTTTCCCCGACCAGTGGAAACAACCTGCCTGCATCTATCCTATCTATTCCCTTCATAATTTTATATGTCTCAATCAGATCCCCCCGCATCCTTCTAAACTCCAATGAGTACAGTCCCAGTCTACTCAACCTCTCGTCATAATCTAATCCCCTCAACTCTGGGATCAACCTAGTGAATCTCCTCTGCACTCCCTCCAGTGCCAATATGTCCTTTCTCAGGTAAGGAGACCAAAACTGAACACAATACTCCAGATGTGGCCTCACCAACACCTTATACAATTGCAGCATAACCTCACTAGTCTTGAACTCCATCCCTCTAGCAATGAAAGACAAAACTCGATTAGCCTTCTTAATCACCTGTTGCACCTGCACACCAACTTTTTGTGACTTGTGCACCAGCACACCCAGGTCCCTCTGCACAGCAGCATGTTTTAACTTCTTACCATTTAAATAATAATCCATTCTGCTGTTATTCCTCCCAAAATGGATAGTCTCACATTTAGCAACATTGAATTTCATCTGCCAGACCCTAGCCCATTCACCTAACCTATCCAAATCCTTCTGCAGACTTCCAGTATCCTCTGCACTTTTTGCTTTACCACTCATCTTAGTGTCGTCTGCAAACTTTGACACATTGCACTTGATCCCCAACTCCAAATCATCTATGTAAATTGTGAACAACTGCGGGCCCAACACTGATCCTTGAGGGACCCCACTAGCTACAGATTGCCAACCAGAGAAACACTCATTTATCCCCACTCTCTGTTTTCTGTTAGTTAACCAATCCTCTACCCATGCTACCACTTTACCCTCAATGCCATGTATCTTTAGTTTATGCAGCAACCTTTTGTGTGGCACCTTGTCAAAAGCTTTCAGGAAATCCAGATATACCACATCCATTGGCTCCCCGTTATCTACTGCACTGGTAACGTCCTCAAAAAATTCTACCAAATTAGTCAGACATGACCTACCCTTTATGAACTTATGCTGCGTCTGCCCAATGGGACAATTTCCCTCCAGGTGCCCCGCTATTTCCTCCTTAATGATAGATTCCAGCATTTTCCCTACAACCGAAGTTAAGCTTACCGGCCTATAATTACCCGCTTTCTGCCGACCTCCTTTTTTAAACAGTGGTGTCACGTTTACTACTTTCCAATCCTCTGGGACCACCCCAGAGTCTAGTGAATTTTGATAAATTATCACCAGTGCGTTTACAATTTCCCTAGCCATCTCTTTTAACACTCTGGGATGCATCGCATCAGGGCCAGGAGACTTGTCTACCTTTGGCCCCATTAGCTTGCCTATCACTACCTCCTTAGTGATTACAACCATCTCAAGGTCCTCACCTATCATATCTTTATTTCCATCAGTCACTGGCATGTTATTTATGTCTGCCATTGTGAAGACTGACCCAAAAAACCTGTTCAGCTCCTCAGCCATTTCCCCGTCTCCTATTATTAAATCTCCCGTCTCATCTTCCAAAGGACCAATATTTACCTTAGCCACTCTTTTTTGTCTTATATATTTGTAGAAGCTTTTACTATCTGCTTTTATGTTCTGAGCCAGTTTACTTTCATAGTCTACCTTACTCTTCTTTATAGCTTTTTTAGTAGATTTCTGTTGTCCCCTAAAGACTTCCCAGTCCTCTAGTCTCCCACTAAGTTTTGCCACTTTGTATGTTTTTTCCTTCAATTTGATACTCTCCCTCACCTCCCTCATTCTATAAACTCCTCCTCAAGGCTGCCTTTACCAACCTGGTTAAACCAATCGACATGCAGATTAAAATCTCCCATGATAACCGCTGTACCATTTCTACATGCATCCGTTATTTCTTTGCTTATTGCCTGCCCTACCATCCTGTTACTATTTGGTGGCCTATAGATTACTCCTATCAGTGACCTTTTCGCCTTACTATTCCTGATTTCCACCCAAATTGATTCAACCTTGTCCTCCATAGCACCAATATCATCCCTTACTATTGCCTGGATGCCATCCTTAAACAACAAAGCTACACCACCGCCCTTACCATCCATTCTATCCTTTCGTATAGTTTGATACCCTTGGATATTTAACTCCCAGTCGAGACCATCTTTTAACCATGTTTCGGTAATGGCCACTAAATCATAGTCATTCACGATGATTTGCGCCATCAACTCATTCACCTTATTCCGTATACTACGAGCATTCAAGTAAAGTACACTTATGCTGTTTTTTATGTCTTTGTTATGAATTCTAACACCTTGATCAGTAACTTTTTGCAAATTATTTTTCCTCTTACCCTTTCTCCTAATTTTCCTTGTCTTTGAACCCATATCTCTACATAATAACCTGTCACGTAACCTGCTGCCTTGATCTCCATTAACCATTATACTGTCCATAGCTTTGCACTTCCCTTCCCCCCAACTTGCTAGTTTAAAGTCCTTGTGACCAACCTATTTATCCTATTCGCTAGAAAACTGGTCCCAGAATGGTTCAGGTGAAGACCGTCCCAACGGTACAGGTCCCTCCTGCCCCACTACTGATGCCAATGCCCCATGAAATGGAATCCCTCTTTCCCGCACCACTCCTTTAGCCACGTGTTAACTTCCCTAATTTTCTCAACCCTATGCCAATTGGCACGTGGCTTGGGTAGTAATCCAGAGATAATGGTGGTGTCTGCGACATCATCCGTAAGGTATGATTCTGGGAGTATGATTATGGCAGTCTGGTGCTTGACCAATCTGTGAGGCAGCTCTCCCAGCTTTGGCACAAGCCCCCAGATGATGACCGTAAGGAGTGCCGCTAGGGCTAAGTTGTCATTTCCGGTGCCTAGGTCAATGTTGGATGGTCTATCCGGTTTCATTCCTTATTGACTTCTTGGCAGTTTTGTACAACCGAGTGACATGCTCGGCCATTTTAGAGGGCATTTCAGAGTCAACCACATTGCTGTGGATGTGGAGTCACATGTAGGATTCGAACTCGGGTCCCCTGAGCATTTCCTTGGGTCTCTGGATTACTAGTCCAGTGACAAAACCACTACCCCATCACCTAACCATCCCACCACCTCCCCACAACTGGTTTCAAAGGTATCAGCGTGGAATCTTCCTCTGCACTGACCCTGGAATTTTGCCTCTCCTCCTAGGAGGTGACATGGCTGTGGGATCAGGTTGGGGAGGGTAAGGAGGGTTTAGGCATGAATGCCAGGCCATTGTGCCAGGGGGAAGAGTTGGCAGAGCAGCTCATTGATTTCACATGTCAGTCAACCGAGGGCTCATCTGGTCTGTTTGGGTATTTCAGGTGGATGTTAAAGATCCCATGGCACGGTTCAAAGTGGAAAAGGGAGTTCTCCCAGAGCCTTTGTCAACACTCTTCTCTCAACCAACCCAAAGATTAACCAGCCAATCCATCCTTTTGTTGTTTATAGGGTCGTGATCAATGTGAAATATTTGCGTGATCAATGTGAAATATTTGCATGATCAATGTGAAATATTTGCGTGATCAATGTGAAATATTTGCATGAGCAAGGTGAAATATTTGCGTGATCAATGTGAAATATTTGCATGATCAATGTGAAATGTTTGCTAACTTTGCCTCCATAACGATCAATGCACACACAAAATAATTGTTTTGTAAGTGCAAGGTTCAATATAAATCCTTCCTAGTTTTATTTCCAAAAGAACAGACATGAACCTTGCTTTTGGGTTGAACAATTATCGTATTTTACACAAACAAGACTTGAGTGGAATACATTGAGCATTAACAATGCATGTGCTCAGTTATAAGTCAGAGTTAGGACAATAGATCTAGAAGTCACAGTAGATTAAATGTGCCATTAATATTAAGGAAATACATGGATCTGGTGTTCGGGAGATCCTGTTGGGTTGTACCACATCAGGTGTTAGGGAGATCCTGTTGGGCTGTACCACGTCAGGTGTTAGGGAGATCCTGTTGGGCTGTACCACGTCAGGTGTTAGGGAGATCCTGTTGGGCTGTACCACGTCAGGTGTTAGGGAGATCCTGTTGGGCTGTACCACGTCAGGTGTTAGGGAGATCCTGTTGGGCTGTACCAAGTCAGGTGTTAGGGAGATCCTGTTGGGCTGTACCACGTCAGGTGTTAGGGAGATCCTGTTGGGTTGTACCAGCAGGGTAGCCCGGTGACGCAGTGCTGCCCCATGGCGCTGAGGACCCGGGTTCGATCCCGGCCCTGGGTCACTGTCTGTGTGGAGTTTTGCACATTCTCCAGCCTGCAGTGACACTTTCTGTGGAAATCCTCTCGCTTCTGGTGACCTGGTTCCAAACTGAAAACCCAAATGCTTCTGCTTTTCAGAGTGAGCCTCTGGTTGCTAAATCGCCGCAACAGACAGTGACCCAGAGCCGGGATCGAACCCGGGTCCTCGGCCCCGTGAGGCAGCAGTGCTAACCACTGCGCCGCGGTGCTGCTCCAGAGTTCCAGGACGTTAAAGGATCAAAGAATAGAAATCTGGGAAATGGGGTTCTGCTCAGTGGAGAGGAGCAGTGAGGCTCTCAGTTAAAGACAGGGCTCTACAAGGCACAGGCAGGGAGAAGTGAGAAGCTAGGTTTCCGTGCTGACCCGAAGGTTGGTGACACCTGAACACCGCCTGTGAAGCAGCGGTGTTACGTTGGCGTGGCTGGGCACCTGACAAGAGTGTGGGGAAGCTTGAATGCACATGTTGAGCCAGGGCAGAGGAAGGCTGAAAGGGGTTCAAACCCTGGAGGTGGATCCTTGGCGAAGGCATCCGAGAGAAAGCTTTGTGTGAGAGAAGATTTCAAGTGTGCAAGAGTGGGGTTTGGAAATTCTCGCGTGAAAACCAGAAAGGCAGTTTTTTCATAGTGTGACCAGCATCGGAGGGGTTTGCGGAGAAATCCAGAGAGGTTGTTTTGGGTGGTATCTGTGATGCGCAATCAATTGCCCAAAGACTAAGGTTGGGTACAACTGTGGCTTTATTGCAGTCAGATGCGTGGCCTCCTGCTGCAGCTGGCGAAATGGCAGCTAAATGGAGGACACGCATATTTATACTCCTCCTACTGGGTGGAGCCAGCCGGCAGGGGCTACCGGGGAACCTGTAGTATAGGTCCTACCTTACATCCACTAATACAGGTGTGCAGTGGTTCACCACATTCACCCCCTGTTAAAAATGAGTCCGGCGGGGGTGGTGTGGAACTATATACAGTGTTGAACATTATTTACAGTACGAAGTCTTACAACACCAGGTTAAAGTCCAACAGGTTTGTTTCGATGTCACTAGCTTTCGGAGCGCTGCTCCTTCCTCAGGTGAATGAAGAGGTCTGTTCCAGAAACACATATATAGACAGATTCAAAGATGCCAAACAATGCTTGGAATGCGAGCATTAGCAGGTGATTAAATCTTTACAGATCCAGAGATGGGGTAACCCCAGGTTAAAGAGGTGTGAATTGTGTCAAGCCAGGACAGTTGGTAGGATTTCGCAGGCCAGATGGTGGGGGGTGAATGTAATGCGACATGAATCCCAGGTCCCGGTTGAGGCCGCACTCATGTGTGCGGAACTTGGCTATAAGCTTCTGCTCGGCTGTTCTGAAGGCTGGGTAGTTTGCTGCAAACAATGGTTTGTTTGAGGTTGCGCGGTTGTTTGAAGGCAAGTAGTGGGGGTGTGGGGATGACCTTGGCAAGATGTTCATCGTCATCAATGACGTGTTGAAGGCTGTGAAGCCTTCCCCGGAGCGGAGAAACTACGTCATCTTCTTCACAGCCTTCAATACGTCATTGATGACGATGAACATCTTGCCAAGGTCATCCCCACACCCCCACTACTTGCCTTCAAACAACCGCGCAACCTCAAACAAACCATTGTTTGCAGCAAACTACCCAGTCTTCAGAACAGTGACCACGACACCGCACAACCCTGTCATGGCAATCTCTGCAAGACGTGCCAGATCATCGACATGGATACCACTATTACACGTGAGAACACCACCCACCAGGTACGCGGTACATACTCGTGCGACTCGGCCAACGTTGTCTACCTCATACGCTGCAGGAAAGGATGTCCCGAAGCGTGGTACATTGGCGAGACCATGCAGACGCTGCGACAACGAATGAACGGACATCGCGCAACAATCACCAGGCAGGAATGTTCCCTTCCAGTCGGGTAACACTTCAGCAGTCAAGGGCATTCAGCCTCTGATCTCCGGGTAAGCGTTCTCCAAGGCGGCCTTCAGGACCCGCGACAACGCAGAATCGCCGAGCAGAAACTTATAGCCAAGTTCCGCACACATGAGTGCGGCCTCAACCGGGACCTGGGATTCATGTCGCATTACATTCATCCCCCACCATCTGGCCTGCGAAATCCTACCAACTGTCCTGGCTTGAGACAATTCACACCTCTTTAACCTGGGGTTACCCCATCTCTGGATCTGTAAAGATTTAATCACCTGCTAATGCTCGCATTCCTAGCATTGTTTGGCATCTTTGAATTTGTCTATATATGTGTTTCTGGAACAGACCTCTTCATTCACCTGAGGAAGGAGCAGCGCTCCGAAAGCTAGTGACATCGAAACAAACCTGTTGGACTTTAACCTGGTGTTGTAAGACTTCGTACTGTGCTCACCCCAGTCCAACACCGGCATCTCCACATCATTATTTACAGTGTCGTAGAAACAACATGAAGAGAGAAAAAAAAAAAAATTGTCCATTTTGAAGGTCCAGTTAAAGGTTCAATCTGTCTGGAGCCTTGATGTTCCGCTGGGAGCGGCGTAACGGTGGCGGCGACGGCGGTGCTGACGTTGTTGGCCTGCTGTTAGATGACTCCGGGAGCATGCCGAAATCTTCGTCGTCCTCTCGCGTGGGCAGGGGAAGGAGGGATGGGCCTAGTGGGGACAATGACGGAAGCGCCGGGGAAGGGGAGGGTGGCGCTGTGTATGGTTAGAACCTGATGGTGCCAGGTCCCTGAGGGGGACAGTATCTTGGCCGCCGTCGGGGTACGCAATGTAGGCATACTGGGGGTTGGCATGGAGCAAGAGTACCCTATCCACCAACGGGTCAGCCTTGTGGAGTTGGACGTACGTACGGAGCAGGGCCGGTCCTGGAGCTGCTCGCCAAGTCGGGAGCGACACCCCGGATGTGGACTTCCTGGGGAAGGTAAAAAGGCGTTCGTGGGGTGTGTTATTCGTAGCAGTGCATCAGGGAGGACCTCCTGCCAGCGGGAGGCTGGGAGGTTCCTGGACCGTAGGGCCAGCTGGACGGCCCTCCAAACCGTTCCGTTCTCCCTTTCTACCTGCCCGTTTCCCCGGGGGTTGTAGCTCGTCGTTCTGCTGGAGGCGATACCCCTGCTGAGCAGGAAGTGACGCAGCTCATCGCTCATGAATGAGGATCCCCTGTCACTGTGGATGTAGGCAGGGAAACCGAACAGAGTGAAGAATGTGTTTAGGGACTTGATGACGGTGGCAGACGTCATGTCGGGGCATGGGATGGCGAGGGGGATCTGGAGTACTCATTGACCACACTGAGAATATACGTGTTATGGTCGGTGGAGGGGAGGGGCCCTTTGAAATCCAAGCTGAGGCGTTCAAAGGGGCGGGAGGCCTTCACCAGGCACGCACGGTCCGGCCGGTAGAAGTGTGGCTTGCACTCCGCACAGACCTGGCAGGCCCTGATGACTGCCCGTACCTCTTCGACGGAGTAGGGCAGGTTGCGAGCCTTCATGAGATGGTACAGTTGTGTGACCCCCGGGTGACAAAGGCTGTTGTGTAGGGCCCGGGGTTGGTCTACTTGTGCGCTGGCACATGTACCTCGGGAGAGGGTGTCTGGGGGCTCGTTGATTTTACCGGGGCGTTACAAAATCTAGTAATCATAGGTGGAGAGCTCGATTCTCCACCGCAAGATTTTATCATTTTTGATCTTGCCCCGCTGTGTGTTGTTGAACATGAAGGCTACCGACCGTTGGTCAGTGAGGAGAGTGAATCTCCACACAGCTTCAACGATAGCCTGGGCCTCTTTTTCGGCGGATGAGTGCCGAATTTCAGAGGCATGAAGGGTGCGGGAAAAGAACGCCACGGGCCTGCCTGCCTGGTTGAGGGTGGCGGCAAGGGCGACGTCTGATGCGCCGCTTTCTACTTGAAAGGGCAGTGTCTCGTCTACTGCGCGCATCCCGGCCTTGGCGATATTGGCCCTGATCCAGGCGAAGGCCTGTTGAGCCTCGGCCGTGAGGGGGAACTGGGTGGACTGTAGGAGTGGGCGGGCCTTGTCCATATAGTTTGGGACCCACTGAGCGTAGTACGAAAAGAACCCCAGGTAACGTTTGAGGGCCTTGGGGCAGTGGGGGAGGGGCAGCTCCATGAGGGGGCGCACGCGGTCGGGATCGGGCCCCAGAACTCCGTTCTGGACCACATAGCCGAGGATGGCTAAGCGGGTCATGCTGAACACACACTTCTCTTTGTTATAAATAAGATTGAGGAGAGTGGCGGTGCGGAGAAATTTAGAGAGGTTGGCATTGTGGTCCTGCTGATCACGGCCGCAGATGGTGACATTGTCTACGTACGGGAACGTGGCCCGCAAACCGTACCGGTCGACCATTCAGTCCATCTCCCTTTGGAAGACCGAGACCCCATTAGTGACGCAAAAAGGAACCCGAAGAAAATGGTAGAGACGACCGTCCGCCTCGAAAGCGGTGTATGGGCGGTCGGATTTACGGATGGGGAGCTGGTGGTAGGTGGATTTTAGGTCAATCGTTGAGAAGATCCGTTACTGCGCAATCCGATTGACCATATCAGATATGCGTGGGAGGGGGTATGCGTCGAGCTGCATGTACCGATTGATGGTCTGGCTGTAGTCCACGACCATTCTGTGTTTCTCCCCAGTTTTAACGACTACCACTTGGGCTCTCCAGGGGCTGTTGCTGGCCTCGATGATGCCCTCCCGAAGCAGCCGCTGGACCTCGGACCTGATGAAGGTCTTGTCCTGGGTGCTGTACCATCTGCTCCTGGTGGCTAAGGGCTTGCAATCTGAAGTAAGATTGGCAAAGAGGGAGGGGGGTTGACCTTTAGGGTCGCGAGGCCGCACACAGTGAGGGGTGGAAGGGGCCCGCCAAATTGGAGGGTGAGGCTCTGGAGATTGCATTGAAAATCCAGGCCTAGCAATAGGGCTGGGCAGAGGTTAGGAAGGACGTAGAGGCAAAAGCCACTGAACTCTACGCCCTGTCTGTGAGAGCGGCTGTGCAGAACCCTCGGATCGGGACAGAGTGGGACCCGGAGGCCAGGGAGATCCGTTGATTGGCGGGGTGGACCGCGAGGGAGCAGCGCCTTTCCGTTTCCGGGTGTATGAAGCTTTTGGTGCTCCCGGTGTCCAGCAGGCAAGAGGTCACGTGGCCGTTGATTTTCACCGTTGTCGAAGCGGTGGCCAGGTTGTGTGGACGAGACTGGTCCAGTGTCATCGAGGCGAGCGGCGGGTGATCGTCACTGGTTTCAGATGAAGAGCGTTAGGGGCGCAGGTCGTGGAAGGTCGTTGGCGTCCATGCCCCGTGGGGAAGGCAAGATGGCGGCGGCTGGAGATCCTGCAGGGAACAAATGGCGGCGCCCATGGGGCACATGTTGCGGGGGCGGGACAAAATGGCGGCACCCATGGGCCGCACATTGGTGGAGCAGGACAAGATTGCGGCACCCATGGGCCGCACGTGGACTGAGGGGGAGAAGATGGCGGCGCCCACTGGCCGCGCGTGGCCCCGGGAGGTGAAGACGGTGGCGCCACTGACCGCGCGTGGCCCCGGACGGTGAAGGTGGCGGCGCCCACTGGCCGCACGTGGCCCCGGGAGGTGAAGGTGGCGGCGCCCACTGACCGCGCGAGGTGAAGATGGCAGTGCCCACTGGCCACGCACTAATTTTTTTGTCTCCGCTAGGTCGAGTGTGGCCCCTTCCAGCAATCATTGTCGGATGAGGTCCGACCCAATCCCCGTTACGAAAGCATCGCGCATGAGGAGATTAGAATGTTCGGCGGTTGTAACGGCCTGACAGTCACAGTCCCAGACGAGTGGGATTAGGGCCCGCCAGAAGTCTTCGATGGACTCACCAGGGAGTTGAGAGCGAGTGGCGAGTACGTGCCTGGCGAAGAGTGTGTTCGCTTTCTGCACGTAGTTCTCTTTGAGGAGCGCTATGGCTTCCGCGTGGGTCGGGGCGTCCTGGATCAGCGGGAACACGCTTGAGCTCAACCTGGAATACAGGACCTGTATCTTCTGAGCCTCCGTCGGTGGGGTGGTCGCTGAGTTAATGTAGGCCTCGAAGCAAGCTAGCCAGTGATTAAAGTCTTTTCTGGCATCGGTCGATTGTGGATCCAGCTGCAGGCGATCTGGTTTGATACGGATGTCCATCCTGTAGAAAATCTGACTGCAATAAATTGATGCACGATCAATTGCACAAAGACTAAGGTTGGGTACAACTGTGGCTTTATTGCAGTCAGATGCGTTGCCTCCTGCTGCAGCTGGCGAAATGGCTGCTAAATGGAGGACATGCATATTTATACTCCTCCTACTGGGCAGAGCCAGCCGGCAGGGACTACCGGCGAACCTGTAGTACCGATCCTACCTTACATCCCCTAATACAGGTGTCCAATGGTTCAACACAATCTGTCACTTGGTTTCAGAGTGTGGTGTGTCTGACCACAGTTTGCCTGTCTGTTTAATATCAAGAACATTAGAGTATAAGATAAAGTTTGTAACTTGCGTTATCCTCACAAATCTGTAAAGATATAGCTGGGGTGAAGGAATAGTGCATTACAGTTCATATGTTCTTGTTTAATCAATATTTTATTTCATTAAAAGTTCATCAGCAGTCCCGTGACTCTGACCATCCACGTTTCTATAAAAGTTAGGATTCATCAAGCTGTGTTCCACTCTGTGATTTATTCACAGCTGAATCTGGATACAGAGAGGAGAAAGTCTGCCTGACTGAGCAAGCTCAGCAGGTTTAGTGCACTGTCCCCTGTGAGATATTGTTTACGCATTCCAGATGTTCATTCTGCTGCACTAAACATTATAAATAGTAACTCCATTTTTCCTGATTCCCTCGGGGGTGAGCATGCAGAGCAAGGTGGTGGGGTGGGGGCGACCAACATTAAAATGGCCTCAAGTCACAACAGTTTCCACAGTAGCAACGGGCCGTTGACGAGGTTCAAAAACCCAGGAGAAAAATCACACAAGGCATTGAATAAATTGCATTTGTTTCCCCCATTTTCTTTGAACACTTGCGTTCATTAGTTACAAAATTAGTGTCAATGGGGGGGACGAGATGCTGAGTGACTATCGAAAATCATCAAAAGTGGGGAAGGGGAGGGGGGGGGGGAAGAGAATGAGCGGCAGGGGGGAATGTTATTGGAGGCTGTTTAATGAAACCTCACAGAAACCATCCAATCAAACAGTTTCAAAAACTGAGTGAAAAGACAGCTCCTTGAGACCCTGCAAGCCATAATAATAACATTTATTATGGTCACAAGTAGGCTTACATTAACACCGCAATGAAGTTACGGTGAAAAGCCTCTAGTCGCCACATTCCGGCACCTGTTTGGGTACACAGAGGGAGAATTCAGAATGTCCAATTCACCTAACAAGCACGTCTTTCGGGGCTTGTGGGAGGAAACCGGAGCACCCGGAGGAAACCCACGCAGACACGGGGAGAACGTGCAGACTCCGCACAGACAGTGACCCAAGCCGGGAATCGAACCTGGGACCCTGGCGCTGTGAAGCAACAGTGCTAACCACTGTGCTGCCGGTTGCCTCGTGTTTGACAGATCCCTCCAACTGTGCACATCACTCATGCTGTGGGATGGCTGATATCTGGGAGGCTTCAAACTCACAAAGCCATGAGAGATATTGTACAATCCCCATCACTAAAGCTTTTCTCTATTCTTTCTAAGCCGCCAAAAACGGGGAAAATCAGAGAATGAAAATTAACCGTTATGAATGGTGAGAACAGCAGCCAGGTTGTTCACCTTAGATAAAAGGTTAAGGGGAGATTTCAGAATCACAGAAGCGTTAATGTGTAGAAAGAGGACATTCGGCCCTTCCTCTCTGCACGGACTCTCCGAACAAGCAACTCATTTAGTACCGTTCCCCGCACTCTGTCCCCGTAACCCCTGCACATGCTTCCTTTTCCGGAAACCGTCAATTGAACCTGCCTCCACCACACTCTCATGTGTTATGCATCCAAGGGCAGTAAATGAGAATAAATTGTTTCCACCGATGGGAGATTTGGTAGACAGGGGGCAAAGATTTAATATAATTCGCATATAAACCAGGACAGACATGAGGAAAATATTTTTGACGCAGCGCGTTGTGATCTGGAGTGTGCTGACTGAAAGGGTAACGGAAGCTGATTCAATAATAACTTTTCACAAGAGCCTGCACAGGAATAACGAGCTTAATCGCCTCCCTCTCTGCTGAATCATTCTGTGAAATATTAAAACCAATGCACAGAATTTGGGAGGCGTTTGGTGGCACAAACCTCAAGTGTTTGTGCCCTCTATTCGGATATTCAGTCCATTGCGCCGCCCAAGGTCAAACAACCTGTACCTGTATCTCCCCCCCCCCCCCCCCCACTTTCAAGGTAAGTTGGACTGTGGCGGGAGAGGCAATGAAATTGTGGGAGAGCAGAGAAGGTGGAGGTGGGGGGAGGGGGTCTGCAATGCAGAGCGACTAAAATCTGCTCCCTAACAATAGTAGCATTGTCCCCCATTTGCTAACCATTCCAACAGCCCAATCACGCAAGGGAATGTAACATGGATAAGTTTATGCTTCGCAAACAGTACATTCAGTGACACAGTTCCATGCTATAATCTATGTATCGCCGTAAATTGCAATTTCCTTAAAATGTTGCATTAGTGTAAGGGCTGCGGCCTACAGGCGGAAACAGCATCCGCACTTCCTTGTGTAAAAATCACAGGGAAATAAACAAATAAGATTTCAAAAGCTCTGCATGATAACCACAGAGAAGGCACTCAGTATACCTTCCTTACTGAAAGCTCTTTAAGCCCTTTTTAGTAATAATTTATCAGAAAAGGCACATTTTTCCAGACCAAATCTTTCTGCCAAAAAGCGGCTTCAGATGGGAGTGCGATGAAATGTACCTCTGTAACCCACTGGCACCAGCATTTATCACCTCCAGTCTGATAACATCTCCAGGGAAAATCCTTAAGTAATGATTTCCACCAGTACTGTACCCCAGTGTTATACAGTGACAGACCCGTCCCCACCAGTACTGTACCCCAGTGTTATACAGTGACAGACCCATCCCCACCAGTACTGTACCCCAGTGTTAAACAGTGACAGACCCGTCCCCACCAGTACTGTACCCCAGTGTTATACAGTGACAGACCCGTCCCCACCAGTACTGTACCCCAGTGTTATACAGTGACAGACCCGTCCCCACCAGTACTGTACCCCAGTGTTATACAGTGACAGACCCGTCCCCACCAGTACTGTACCCCAGTGTTATACAGTGACAGACCCGTCCCCACCAGTACTGTACCCCAGTGTTATACAGTGACAGACCCGTCCCCACCAGTACTGTACCCCAGTGTTATACAGTGACAGACCCGTCCCCACCAGTACTGTACCCCAGTGTTATACAGTGACAGACCCGTCCCCACCAGTACTGTACCCCAGTGTTATACAGTGACAGACCCGTCCCCACCAGTACTGTACCCCAGTGTTATACAGTGACAGACCCGTCCCCACCAGTACTGTACCCAAGTGTGATACAGCGACAGACCCATCCCCACCAGGACTGTACCCCAGTGTTATACAGTGACAGACCCGTCACAACAGTACTGTACCCCAGTGTTATACAGTGACAGACCCGTCCCCACCAGTACTGTACCCCAGTGTTATACAGTGACAGACCCGTCCCCACCAGTACTGTACCCCAGTGTTATACAGTGACAGACCCGTCCCCACCAGTACTGTACCCCAGTGTTATACAGTGACAGACCCGTCCCCACCAGTACTGTACCCCAGTGTTATACAGTGACAGACCCATCCCCACCAGTACTGTACCGCAGTGCTATACAGTGACAGACCCGTCCCCACCAGTACTGTACCCCAGTGTTATACAGTGACAGACCCGTCCCCACCAGTACTGTACCCCAGTGTAATACAGTGACAGACCCGTCCCCACCAGTACTGTACTCCAGTGTTATACAGTGACAGACCCGTCCCCACCAGTACTGTACCCCAGTGTTATACAGTGACAGACCCGTCCCCACCAGTACTGTACCCCAGTGTAATACAGTGACAGACCCGTCCCCACCAGTACTGTACCCCAGTGTTATACAGTGACAGACCCGTCCCCACCAGTACTGTACCCCAGTGCTATACAGTGACAGACCCGTCCCCACCAGTACTGTACCCCAGTGTTATACAGTGACAGACCCGTCCCCACCAGTACTGTACCCCAGTGTGATACAGTGACAGACCCATCCCCACCAGTCCTGTACCCCAGTGTTATACAGTGACAGACCCGTCCCCACCAGTACTGTACCCCAGTGTAATACAGTGACAGACCCGTCCCCACCAGTACTGTACCCCAGTGTTATACAGTGACAGACCCGTCCCCACCAGTACTGTACGCCAGTGCTATACAGTGACAGACCCGTCCCCACCAGTACTGTACCCCAGTGTTATACAGTGACAGACCCGTCACAACAGTACTATACCCCAGTGCTATACAGTGACAGACCCGTCCCCACCAGTACTGTACCCCAGTGCTATACAGCGACAGGCCCATCCCACCAGTACAGTACCCCAGTGTTATACAGTGACAGACCCGTCCCCACCAGTACTGTACCCCAGTGCTATACAGTGACAGGCCCATCCCACCAGTACAGTACCCCAGTGTTGTACAGTGACAGACCCGTCCCCACCAGTGCTGTACCCCAGTGTTATATAGTGACAGACCCGTCCCCAGCAGTACTGTACCCCAGTGTTATACAGTGACAGACCCGTCCCCACCAGTACTGTACCCCAGTGCTGTACAGTGACAGACCCGTCCCCACCAGTGCTGTACCCCAGTGTAATATAGTGACAGACCCGTCCCCACCAGTACTGTACCCCAGTGTTATACAGTGACAGACCCGTCCCCACCAGTACTGTACCCCAGTGCTGTACAGTGACAGACCCGTCCCCACCAGTGCTGTACCCCAGTGTTATATAGTGACAGACCCGTCCCCACCAGTACAGTACCCCAGTGCTGTACAGTGACAGACCCGTCCCCACCAGTGCTGTACCCCAGTGTTATATAGTGACAGACCCGTCCCCACCAGTACTGTACCCCAGTGTTATACAGTGACAGACCCATCCCCACCAGTACTGTACCCCAGTGTTATACAGTGACAGACCCGTCCCCACCAGTACTGTACCCCAGTGTTATACAGTGACAGACCCATCCCCACCAGTACTGTACCCCAGTGTTATACAGTGACAGACCCGTCCCCACCAGTACTATACCCCAGTGTTATACAGTGACAGACCCGTCCCCACTAGTACTGTTCCCCAGTGTTATACAGTGACAGACCCATCCCCACCAGTACTGTACCCCAGTGTTATACAGTGACAGACCCGTCCCCACCAGTACTGTACCCCAGTGTTATACAGTGACAGACCCATCCCCACCAGTACTGTACCCCAGTGTTATACAGTGACAGACCCGTCCCCACCAGTACTGTACCCCAGTGTTATACAGTGACAAGCCCGTCACAACAGTACTGTACCCCAGTGTTATACAGTGACAAACCTGTCCCCACCGGTGTCGTGTTGGGTGTTCTGGTGTACAAACGATCCAACACGGCTGGAGATGGTGTAACTCAATTTTATTTACTGCTTAACTATAACAGCACACTGCTAACTTGGGTACGTGCATTACCAGCTAATCTGTGGACCCTGTCCTATTACTATCTGGGTGAGGCACTCAACACATGGTGAGTGTCTGAGTGGCAGGCTCTGAGCTCGGCGCTCTGAGCTGGCTGCGGCTGGAATGAGCGGGAACTGTCGTGTCCCCTGTTTTTATAGTGCGTGTGCTCTCACTGGCGATTGGCTGAGATGTTGTGTGTGTGTTGGTTGGTCCTACTGCATGTCCATCAGTGTGTGTTTGATTGCACCATGATATGCTGATCTAAATATCATGACAACCGGTACTGTACCTCAGTGTTAAACAGTGACAGACCCATCCCCACCAGTACTGTACCCCAGTGTTATACAGTGACAGACCCATCCCCACCAGCACTGTACCCCAGTGTTATACAGTGACAGACCCATCCCCACCAGTACTGTACCCCAGTGTTATACAGTGACAGACCCGTCCCCACCAGTACTGTACCCCAGTGTTATACAGTGACAGACCCGTCCCCACCAGTACTGTACCCCAGTGTTGTACAGTGACAGACCGGTCCCCACCAGTACTGTACCCCAGTGTTATACAGTGACAGACCCGTCCCCACCAGTACTGTACCCCAGTGTTATACAGTGACAGACCCATCCCCACCAGTACTGTACCCCAGTGTTAAACAGTGACAGACCCGTCCCCACCAGTACTGTACCCCAGTGTTATACAGTGACAGACCCGTCCCCACCAGTACTGTACCCCAGTGTTATACAGTGACAGACCCGTCCCCACCAGTACTGTACCCCAGTGTTATACAGTGACAGACCCGTCCCCACCAGTACTGTACCCCAGTGTTATACAGTGACAGACCCGTCCCCACCAGTACTGTACCCAAGTGTTATACAGCGACAGACCCATCCCCACCAGGACTGTACCCCAGTGTTATACAGTGACAGACCCGTCACAACAGTACTGTACCCCAGTGTTATACAGCGACAGACCCATCCCCACCAGTACTGTACCCCAGTGTTATACAGTGACAGACCCGTCCCCACCAGTACTGTACCCCAGTGTTATACAGTGACAGACCCATCCCCACCAGTACTGTACCCCAGTGTTATACAGTGACAGACCCATCCCCACCAGTACTGTACCCCAGTGTTATACAGCGACAGACCCATCCCCACCAGTACTGTACCCCAGTGTTATACAGTGACAGACCCGTCCCCAACAGTACTGTACCACAGTGTTATAGTGACAGACCCATCCCCACCAGTACTGTACCCCAGTGTTATACAGTGACAGACCCATCCCCACCAGTACTGTACCCCACTGTTATACAGTGACAGACCCGTCCCCACCAGTACTGTACACCAGTGTTATACAGTGACAGACCCGTCCCCACCAGTACTGTACCCCAGTGTTATACAGTGACAGACCCATCCCCACCAGTACTGTACCCCAGTGTTATACAGTGACAGACCCGTCCCCACCAGTACTGTACACCAGTGTTATACAGTGACAGACCCATCCCCACCAGTACTGTACCGCAGTGCTATACAGTGACAGACCCGTCCCCACCAGTACTGTACCCCAGTGTTATACAGTGACAGACCCGTCCCCACCAGTACTGTACCCCAGTGTTATACAGTGACAGACCCGTCCCCACCAGTACTGTACCCCAGTGTAATACAGTGACAGACCCGTCCCCACCAGTACTGTACCCCAGTGTTATACAGTGACAGACCCGTCCCCACCAGTACTGTACGCCAGTGCTATACAGTGACAGACCCGTCCCCACCAGTACTGTACCCCAGTGTTATACAGTGACAGACCCGTCACAACAGTACTATACCCCAGTGCTATACAGTGACAGACCCGTCCCCACCAGTACTGTACCCCAGTGCTATACAGTGACAGGCCCATCCCACCAGTACAGTACCCCAGTGCTGTACAGTGACAGACCCGTCCCCACCAGTACTGTACCCCAGTGTTATATAGTGACAGACCCGTCCCCACCAGTACTGTACCCCAGTGTTATATAGTGACAGACCCGTCCCCACCAGTACAGTACCCCAGTGCTGTACAGTGACAGACCCGTCCCCACCAGTGCTGTACCCCAGTGTTATATAGTGACAGACCCGTCCCCACCAGTACTGTACCCCAGTGTTATACAGTGAAAGACCCATCCCCACCAGTACTGTACCCCAGTGTTATACAGTGACAGACCCGTCCCCACCAGTACTGTACCCCAGTGTTATACAGTGACAGACCCATCCCCACCAGTACTGTACCCCAGTGTTATACAGTGACAGACCCGTCCCCACTAGTACTGTTCCCCAGTGTTATACAGTGACAGACCCATCCCCACCAGTACTGTACCCCAGTGTTATACAGTGACAGACCCGTCCCCACCAGTACTGTACCCCAGTGTTATACAGTGACAAACCTGTCCCCACCGGTGTCGTGTTGGGTGTTCTGGTGTACAAACGATCCAACACGGCTGGAGATGGTGTAACTCAATTTTATTTACTGCTTAACTATAACAGCACACTGCTAACTTGGGTACGTGCATTACCAGCTAATCTGTGGACCCTGTCCTATTACTATCTGGGTGAGGCACTCAACACATGGTGAGTGTCTGAGTGGCAGGCTCTGAGCTCGGCGCTCTGAGCTGGCTGCGGCTGGAATGAGCGGGAACTGTCGTGTCCCCTGTTTTTATAGTGCGTGTGCTCTCACTGGCGATTGGCTGAGATGTTGTGTGTGTGTTGGTTGGTCCTACTGCATGTCCATCAGTGTGTGTTTGATTGCACCATGATATGCTGATCTAAATATCATGACAACCGGTACTGTACCTCAGTGTTAAACAGTGACAGACCCATCCCCACCAGTACTGTACCCCAGTGTTATACAGTGACAGACCCATCCCCACCAGCACTGTACCCCAGTGTTATACAGTGACAGACCCATCCCCACCAGTACTGTACCCCAGTGTTATACAGTGACAGACCCGTCCCCACCAGTACTGTACCCCAGTGTTATACAGTGACAGACCCGTCCCCACCAGTACTGTACCCCAGTGTTGTACAGTGACAGACCGGTCCCCACCAGTACTGTACCCCAGTGTTATACAGTGACAGACCCGTCCCCACCAGTACTGTACCTCAGTGTTATACAGTGACAGACCCATCCCCACCAGTACTGTACCCCAGTGTTATACAGTGACAGACCCGTCCCCACCAGTACTGTACCCCAGTGTTATACAGTCACAGACCCATCCCCACCAGTACTGTACCCCAGTGTTATACAGTGACAGACCCGTCCCCACCAGTACTGTACCCCAGTGTTATACAGTGACAGACCCATCCCCAACAGTATTGTACCCCAGTGTTATACAGTGACAGACCCGTCCCCACCAGTACTGTACCCCAGTGTTATACAGTGACAGACCCGTCCCCACCAGTACTGTACCCCAGTGTTATACAGTGACAGACCCGTCCCCACCAGTACTGTACCTCAGTGTTATACAGTGACAGACCCATCCCCACCAGTACTGTACCCCAGTGTTATACAGTGACAGACCCATCCCCACCAGTATTGTACCCCAGTGTTATACAGTGACAGACCGATCCCCACCAGTACAGTACCCCAGTGTTATACAGTGACAGACCCGTCCCCACCAGTACTGTACCTCAGTGTTATACAGTGACAGACCCATCCCCACCAGTACTGTACCCCAGTGTTACACAGTGACAGACCCATCCCCACCAGTATTGTACCCCAGTGTTATACAGTGACAGACCCGTCCCCACCAGTACTGTACCCCAGTGTTATACAGTGACAGACCCATCCCCACCAGTACTGTACCCCAGTGTTATACAATGATAGACCCATCCCCATTAGTACTGTACCCCAGTGTTATACAGTGACAGACCCATCCCCACCCTGTACCCCAGTGTTATACAGTGACAGACCGGTCCCTACCAGTACTGTACCCCAGTGTTATACAGTGACAGACCCGTCCCCACCCTGTACCCCAGTGTTATACAGTGACAGACCGGTCCCCACCAGTACTGTACCCCAGTGTCATACAGTGGCGGACCCGTCCCCACCAGCACTGTACCCCAGTGTTATACAGTGACAGACCCGTCCCCACCCTGTACCCCAGTGTTATACAGTGACAGACCGGTCCCCACCAGTACTGTACCCCAGTGTTATACACTGACAGACCCGTCCACACCAGTACTGTACCCCAGTGTTATACAGTGACAGACCGGTCCCCACCAGTACTGTACCCCAGTCTTATACACTGACAGACCCGTCCCCACCAGTACTGTACCCCAGTGTTATACAGTGACAGACCCGTCCCCACCAGTACTGTACCTCAGTGTTATACAGTGACAGACCCATCCCCACCAGTACTGTACCCCAGTGTTATACAGTGACAGACCCATCCCCACCAGTATTGTACCCCAGTGTTATACAGTGACAGACCCGTCCCCACCAGTACTGTACCTCAGTGTTATACAGTGACAGACCCATCCCCACCAGTACTGTACCCCAGTGTTATACAGTGACAGACCCATCCCCACCAGTATTGTACCCCAGTGTTATACAGTGACAGACCCGTCCCCACCAGTACTGTACCCCAGTGTTATACAGTGACAGACCCATCCCCACCAGTACTGTACCCCAGTGTTATACAATGATAGACCCATCCCCATTAGTACTGTACCCCAGTGTTATACAGTGACAGACCCATCCCCACCCTGTACCCCAGTGTTATACAGTGACAGACCGGTCCCCACCAGTACTGTACCCCAGTGTTATACAGTGACAGACCCGTCCCCACCCTGTACCCCAGTGTTATACAGTGACAGACCGGTCCCCACCAGTACTGTACCCCAGTGTCATACAGTGGCAGACCCGTCCCCGCCAGTACTGTACCTCAGTGTCATACAGTGGCAGACCCGTCCCCACCAGCACTGTACCCCAGTGTTATACAGTGACAGACCCGTCCCCACCCTGTACCCCAGTGTTATACAGTGACAGACCCGTCCCCACCAGTACTGTACCTCAGTGTTATACAGTGACAGACCCATCCCCACCAGTACTGTACCCCAGTGTTATACAGTGACAGACCCATCCCCACCAGTATTGTGGTGCTGGGGTACAGTACTGGTGGGGACGGGTCTGCCACTGTATGACAGACCCGTCCCCACCAGTACTGTACCCCAGTGTTATACAGTGACAGACCCGTCCCCACCCTGTACCCCAGTGTTATACAGTGACAGACCCGTCCCCACCAGTACTGTACCTCAGTGTTATACAGTGACAGACCCATCCCCACCAGTACTGTACTCCAGTGTTATACAGTGACAGACCCATCCCCACCAGTATTGTACCCCAGTGTTATACAGTGACAGACCCGTCCCCACCAGTACTGTACCCCAGTGTTATACAGTGACAGACCCATCCCCACCAGTACTGTACCCCAGTGTTATACAATGGCAGACCCATCCCCATTAGTACTGTACCCCAGTGTTATACAGTGACAGACCCGTCCCCACCCTGTACCCCAGCGTTATACAGTGACAGACCGGTCCCCACCAGTACTGTACCCCAGTGTCATACAGTGGCAGACCCGTCCCCACCAGTACTGTACCCCAGTGTTATACAGTGACAGACCCGTCCCCACCAGTACTGTACCCCAGTGTTATACAGTAACAGACCCGTCCCCACCAGTACTGTACCCCAGTATTATACAGTGACAGACCCGTCCCCACCAGCACTGTACCCCAGTGTTATACAGTGACAGACCCGTCCCCACCAGTACTGTACCCCAGTATTATACAGTGACAGACCCGTCCTCACCAGTACTGTACCCCAGTGTTATACAGTGACAGACCTGTCCCACCACTGTACCCCAGAGTTATACAGTGACAGACCCATTCCCCAGTGCTGTACCCCAGTATTATACAGTGACAGACCCGTCCCCACCAGTACTGTACCCCAGTGTTATACAGTGACAGACCCATCCCCACCAGTACTGTACCCCAGTGTATAGAGTGACAGACCCGTCCCCACCAGTACTGTCCCCCAGTGTTATACAGTGACAGACCCATCCCCACCAGTACTGTACCCCAGTGTTATACAGTTACAGACCCGTCCCCACCAGTACTGTACCCCAGTGTTATACAGTGATAGACCCGTCCCCACCAGTACTGTACCCCAGTGTTATACAGTGACAGACCCGTCTCCACCAGTACTGTACCCCAGTGTTATACAGTGACAGACCCGTCCCCACCAGTACTGTACCCCAGTGTTATACAGTGACAGACCCGTCCCCACCAGTACTGTACCCCAGTGTTTTTCAGTGACAGACCCGTCCCTACCAGTACTGTACCCCAGTGTTATACAGTGTGAGGTACCCTCAATAATGATGCTGAGAGATTAAACTGTCAAGAAGGCTTTATTAGGCTAATAACTATGCTACAGATTTGGACAAGAGCTGATTGCTATACAGACCATGAGGCAGGCCTTTATGTATGGCTCCCAGATGGGCGGAGCCAGAGGCGGAGTCCCCAGGATTCCAAGCCTGGTCTTAAAGGGGACATCACCTTACATGATGATAAGGCAGTAACCGTTCATCACATTCACCCCCTGTTTAAAAAGGAGTCCGGCGGGGGTGAAGTGCCATCATAGGTCCATCCGTCTCAGCGACCGGATCATCCTCCTCGATCTCCTCAGTTCGGGCGGTGGTGCGGCGGGCACGGACGTCCCGGTTGAGGGCACATCCGGGAGCACAGCGGTCGGAGCTTCGGTCCGGGTCGGGGCAGAGGAACTAGGCAGGGCCGGGGGTTGCGGAGCCGGCGCCGGCGAGATGTGTAAAGGGGGGGCGCATGTGGGGGTGCACGGTAGGAGCTCACCAACGGGTGGTAGGGCCGGAAGGGGGTGTGTTGTAGGGGGCGACGGGTCCTGCAGGGGAGCGGCGCGGGAAGGGGCGTCTGTGGTGGAGGATCCAGCGGGCGCCAGATCCCGGAGGGAAACCGTATCTTGCCTGCCGTCGGAGTACTCCACGTAGGCGTAACTGGGGTTGGCATGGAGCAGTCGGACCTTTTCAACTAGGGGGTCCGTTTTATGGCTCCTCGCGTGCCTCCGGAGAAAAACAGGTCCCGGAGCCGTCAGCCAAGGTGGAAGCGAGACCCCGGAGGTAGACTTCCTGGGGAAGCGAAACAATCGCTCATGAGGGGTCTCATTTGTGGCCGTGCAGAGGAGCGACCTAATGGAGTGTAGGGCATCGGGTAGGACCTCCTGCCAGCGGGTGGATGGGAGATTTCTCGCCCGCAGGGCCAGAAGGACAGCCTTCCACACGATCGCGTTCTCCCTCTCCACCTGCCCGTTTCCCCGTGGGTTATAGCTGGTCGTTCTGCTCGAGGCGATGCCTTTGCTGAGCAGATACTGACGCAGTTCATCGCTCATGAACGATGTACCCCGGTCGCTGTGGATATAAGCAGGGAAACCGAACAGGGTGAAGATGCTGTGCAGTGCCTTAATCACCGTGGCTGAGGTCATGTCGGTGCAGGGAATGGCGAATGGGAAACGGGAGAACTCATCGATCACGGTGAGGAAATAGGCATAACGGTTGGTGGACGGGAGGGCCCCCTTGAAGTCCACGCTCAGTCGCTCAAAGGGGCCCGAGGCCTTCACGAGCCGATCCTTGTCTGGCCGATAGAAGTGCGGTTTGCACTCCGCACAGACCTGGCAGGCCCTGACCATGGCCTTGACCTCCTTGGTTGAGTAAGGTAGGTTGCGGGACTTGATGAAATGGACGAGCCGGGTAACCCCCGGGTGGCAGAGGTCATTGTGGATGGCTTGCAGGCGGTCCTCCTGCGCGTTGGCGCATGTGCCACGGGACAGGGCATCTGGGGGCTCGTTGAGCTCCCCTGGACGATACTTGATATCGTACGAGTAGGTGGAGAGTTCGATCCTCCACCTCAAAATTTTATCGTTTTTTATTTTGCCCCGTTGCGTGTTATCGAACATATAGGCGACCGACCGTTGGTCGGTGACGAGGGTAAACCTCCTACCGGCGAGGTAGTGTCTCCAGTACCGCATGTGGTGTTGGGTGCTCTGGTGCACAGATGAGCCAACACAGTTGTATGTGGTACAACTCTATTTTATTATAACTCTTATAATACAGTTCGTTCTGGATACTCTGCACGTGCTGTCTCCCTAAGTGTGTTTGGCAACAGATGTGTCCTGGTTCTCCTCTGCAGCTAATACTGACCACCGGGGGTCGTGTCTGTGCTTTTATATCTTTCTGTCATTGGTTGTGGTGTTGTGTGTTCTGATTTGTCTGTTGGTGTGTCTATCATGATGTGTGTGTTTGAATATCATGACATCCCCCCTTTTTACAAAGATATGTGCCTACGTGGTTATAAATATAATTGTGTCGTGAGTGCATCGAAGAGTGTGTGTGTGTGTTATGTACAGCGTGTGTATATGACGTAACTATTTACATGGGGCGATGTCGGGTGCGTCACACTAACAAGGTTGTACCATAACAAAACTTGGATGCGAGAGAAAAAAAAACTTGAACATTGGTCTGGTCAGACGATATCTGGAACAATAAACAACAACAGGTTATAATACAGAAGTGTTTGACTTTTTGAACGTATGAACAGCGTTATAAGTCCAGTCTAATGGGTGACCGCCTCAAGAATGGGCTGGTCCTCAAGCCGGTTCAGCTGTGGAGATTTGGTTCTGGTGGCGATGGAAGGGGCATGATCCGTGGCATCTCCACGAAGTCATCCTTGGGAACCAGTGGAGGATCCGGCGTGTGCGTACGGTTCAGTTGCGAGCGTGGAAGGCGGCGCAAAGCTCGCTGATTGCGCCTACGCACCAATCCATCCGCCCTGCATGCCAGGAACAAGGTGGAGTCTTTTTCTTTTTATGTTTGTGGTGGACGGCATCTTGTAGCCGATGGGTCGTTGCCATCGAAGTAGCACCATCACGAATATCATGCAAGGCGATGACTGTGCCAGATGTGGAAGTTGGCCGAGACCGTGTACGCTGGTTCCGGCCACCTGCTGTGCCGGAAGGGCGACTCCGCAGAGAAACGTCGAAGCATGTCGCCTTGGAGAGAGAATTGTTGCTCGCATCAACGTCTGGCGATGGCGCGAATTGGTGTGTCCATCTTGGACCGCCGGTGCTGGTTGCCACTGCCGACCCAGTGGGACTGCCACGCGATCCATTCCCTGTCGCCGTGGCATCCGCCGTCACCCTGAGCGTGCCATCACCGAGGCCGCGACACCGCCCGTCCGGAGCAAGGTCTGGCGTGCGCGAATCAGAGTCGGCGCTTGGCTGCTCCCCATCTGGAGTCCGGTCTGCCTTCCGTCGATGCCCCCCGTCCGGAGTCCCAACAGGTTCACTGGAGGCAGCCGAGATTCCCTGAAGCTGCACTTCTGGAGTCGGAACATGCAGGAATGCACCAACCAGTGGAGAGGGTCGAGCCATCGAGGGTGGAAGCGGTGCGCCGCCACCGCAGTCGTCAGTGGTCCCACCGTGATCGTCGAGTGCCTCGGTACGCACTAGGCGAGGTCTGTCACCTTGCACCTTTTGCATGGGAAGTGGGATGCTGTCGTCACTCGTCTCACATCCCGTGGATAGATCCTCATTAGCAGCTTGCTGTTCACTAGGGTTGGGTAAATTGTCAGAGTTTTCATCTGGTGGTGCACACCATGTCGGTGGACTGTCATTGTCTTGCCGTTGTCCTTCATTTGGGCTTTTCTTCTTTGGAATTTTAAATCTTCCCCCAGACATTGCAGAACCTTGTTTATTACCCCCAAATTCTCCCATAGGTATGGTCTCGAATATAGGATCCAATGTTTCTATCGACATTGTACTATTTTCCAAAGAACATTCCGTTTCACTTTTCTTCTCAGGTGCCTCATGTGTATCTTTGTCTAATGTACATGCCTTCATGGTCTCTGGGTCTGATTTTGCTGGGACTGGCATGGTCACAGTCTCTCTTTTACTGTTCTCAATTGCCCACCTTATACTCCCCATACATAACTGCTTAATCACTGGGGTTAGTGTGGTACAATGGATAATCGGGTCGACCTTATCTGCATCTTCACCATTAGTGGAAAGCACACTTGGTTCACTTGACACTGCTGTGGGTTTTAAATTCGTTATCTGGCTACTCGATGTCGGTGTCCTCAGGATTCTTGCTCCAATGTTCTGCTCAATAATCAGTGGAGCGTGTATAGGTTCAATGCAATTAATGTTCCCCTCAAGGTTTGAAGAGTCATTACTGACTAACTGCTGGTCTCCGAAGTTGGGATTTTGCGGTGTTGTGTTGAAGGGAGACATTTGTCCCTGCTGTAGATATGATTCAGGTTGTGTTATTTCCATTACCTGAGGATCAATGTCTTGTCCATTTTTTCGATCCGTACTAAAACACTGGCAATTCTCAGTCTGCTCCTTGCAAGTTAAACATTCAATTAATTTCGTTAGCAAATCCTCAGCATCCTTCTGTGGCCGTGCAGCATTATTAATCTCTGTTCGGCTATAATGATCCTGAAGGTCAGCGCATAAACCTTTTTTCTTCGGGCTTGGACGAGGCGATTCCTTTGGCTTGTCTTCAGTTGGGCTTGAACAGTCTTCAGCGCTGTGCCCTTCATTGTAGCATGAGAGACCGTCATGTTCATGCTGCTGTGTAGTGGAGCATGGTAGGCTGTTATAGCCTTCTTGCTGTTCACGTGAGCATGGCAGACTTGCATCGTCTGCCGCTGGTTGGTCAGGAGAGGTTGCTAGACCCTCATGGTCTTGTTCCTGCAAGGACTGCGCTCTGGAGTCTTGCGTTCCTTCCATCGTGGAGTCCGTCCACGAGCTCTCTGTGGAGGCTTGTGACACTGGAGTCACTTCTTGTTCGTGCAAGGACTGCGCTCTGGAGTCTTGCGTTGCTTCTATCGTGGAGGCTGTCCACGAGCTCTCTGTGGAGGCTTGTGACACTGGAGTCACTTCTTGTTCGTGCAAGGACTGCGCTCTGGAGTCTTGCGTTGCTTCTATCGTGGAGGCTGTCCACGAGCTCTCTGTGGAGGCTTGTGACACTGGAGTCACTTCTTGTTCGTGCAAGGACTGCGCTCTGGAGTCTTGCATTTCTGCAATTGTGGAGTCTGTCCACGAGCTTGCTGTGGAAGCTTGTGACACTGGAGTCACTTCTGGTTCATGCGGGGACTGCACTCTGGAGTCTTGCATGTCTTCTTTCATAGAGTCGGGAACGTTGAGCGGGACGTGGACCACGCTCTGTGTGGCAGCAGGGCACTCTCCGTGTGCTTGCACCGCTCCCTGTCTGTTAATGTCAGGCTGCAGCATCATCCGGTACTGATAAGTTGGAACGTCATATCTGCTGGATTGAAGATCCTCAAATCCGAAAAATGAATCCGCATCTGCGTCGGATTCAATGTGGGGGCCGCCAATGTGCAACACGAAAGGTTCGTCCGAGTCATAGTCATATAGGACCACGGAGCTATCATTGGGCTCGCGAGGTCCGGAAACACTGTAAAGATCGTCATCGAAGTATTCAAGGTCGGAATCATCGGCTTGTGCGTAGGTAACTGCTTGTCGGAGGGTTCTTCGGAGGTCAAATTCATCTCCTGGGTCAATTTGCGGCACTGTGCTGTCATTCCAGGTGAGGGAAGGTTGTTTTACAGCTTTAACAGATTTTTGTTTTTTTTGATTTGGGACGTTTCCCTTTTAAATTGGATTTGGGACATTTCCCTTTTAAATTGGTGCAGTCTGGGGCCTCTGACATCCTGACGCTCGGTATGTAGCACGTAGGAAGCGACTGCGCATGCTCAGATCGCTGTTCCTTTACCGATGGCCGTTTTCTTGACTGCGCATGCGCAGCATCTCGCGCATGCGCAAACGAAACTTCCGGTTCTGCGCACTTCTCGCGCAACTGTGCTAGCGTTATACCTTTAGCAAGATGGCCGCCGACCTCGACCCAGCCTTCTCTCAGGCCCGGGATTTCGGCCTCTGGGAATTCGGGCTCCGGGATCCCAGCCACGAGGTGAGTACTGCAGCTTTTCTTACCTTTATGTGCCGATTGGATTGCGTTTTCTTCACAGTACTTGGCGAATTTGTCCAGGACTGCCTGGTAATCGTACCTTTGCTGCCTCCTGAAGAACCTGAACCTTCTGAATATTTCTCTTGCCCTTGCACCGGCGATGGTGAGGAGAAATTCAATTTTTTCCCTATCATCCAGGTCTTTGAGTTCAGCTGCCACCAGGAACAATTCGAACATTTGCCGGAATCGCCGCCAGTTTTCGCGGAGGTCGCCGTGGCACTGGAGCGGCTGCGGAACCGGGAGCTCGTACATCATGCCTGGGCACTGCTGGTTGTCTGTGTACACGGAGGTATGCCGGCAGGTATCGATCCACTCCTGTACCATGTGGTGTTGGGTGCTCTGGTGCACAGATGAGCCAACACAGTTGTATGTGGTACAACTCTATTTTATTATAACTCTTATAATACAGTTCGTTCTGGATACTCTGCACGTGCTGTCTCCCTAAGTGTGTTTGGCAACAGATGTGTCCTGGTTCTCCTCTGCAGCTAATACTGACCACCGGGGGTCGTGTCTGTGCTTTTATATCTTTCTGTCATTGGTTGTGGTGTTGTGTGTTCTGATTTGTCTGTTGGTGTGTCTATCATGATGTGTGTGTTTGAATATCATGACACCGCACAGCCTCCACAATGGCTTGTGCCTCCTTTTCGACTGCAGAGTGTCGAATCTCGGAGGCGGTGAGGGTTCGGGAGAAGAACGCTACTGGTCTGCCTCCTTGATTGAGGGTAGCAGCCAGGGCGATGTCTGATGCATCGCTCTCTACCTGGAAAGGGATGGTTTCGTCCACCGCGTGCATGGCGGCCTTGATGATGTCGGCCTTGATGCGGTTGAAGGCCAATTGAGCCTCAGCCGAGAGGGGAAAAGTGGTGGTCTTTAGGAGTGGGCGGGCTTTGTCCGCATACTTGGGGGCCCACTGGGCGTAATAGGAGAAAAGCCCCAAGCACTGTTTGAGGGCCTTGAGGCTGCGGGGGAGAGGGAGTTCCTTAAGGGGCGCATGCGGTCGGGGTCGGGACCTAGGACCCCGTCTTCCACGACATAGCCGAGGATGGCCAGCCGGGTGGTGTGGAAAACGCATTTGCCCTCGTTATAGGTCAGGTTAAGGGCTCGGGCGGTCTGGAGGAACTTTTTGAGGTTAGCGTCATGGTTCTGCTGATCATGGCCGCAGATGGTGACATTGTCCAAGTACGGGTATGTAGCCCTCAAACCGTACTGGTCCACCATTTGGTCCATCGCCCTTTGAAAGACGGAGACCCCATTTGTGACACCAAAGGGGACCCTGAGGAAGTGGAAGGGCCGGCCGGCTGCTTCGAAGGCAGTATAGGGGCGGTCTTTTGGTCGGATGGGGAGCTGGTGGTAGGCAGATTTGAGGTCGACCGTGGAAAAGACTCGGTATTGGGCGATCCGATTTACCATTTCCGCGATGCGAGGAAGGGGGTACGCATCAAGCTGCGTGAATCGGTTTATGGTCTGGCTATAATCCACGACCATCCGTTTCTTCTCCCCGGACCGGACTACCACCACTTGCGCTCTCCAAGGGCTGTTGCTAGCCTCGATAACCCCCTCTCCCAGTAAACGCTGGACCTCTGACTTGATGAAAGTCATGTCTTGGGCACTGTAGCGCCGGCTCCTGGTGGCGACGGGCTTACAGTCGGGAGTGAGGTTAGCGAATAGCGAGGGGGGTGCGACTTTCAGTGTCGCAAGGCAGCACACCGTGAGGGGGGGGCAAGGGTCCGCCGAACTTCGGTGTCAGGCTTCGGTGGCTGCACTGGAAATCCAGTCCGAGCAGCAGGGGGGCACAGAGGTGAGGGAGGATATAAAATTTGAAACGGGTGTATTTGGCACCCTGGATCGAGAGATCCGCAATACAGTACCCCGTGATTTGTACCGAGTGGGACCCAGGTGCGAGGGCTATGGTTTGGGATGTGGGATGGGTGCGTAGGGAGCAGCGCCTTATCGTTTCAGGGTGGATAAAGCTCTCCGTGCTCCCGGAGTCGAAGAGGCATGCAGTGTCGTGCCCGTTGACCTGGACCTGCATCATGGAGTTCTGCAGGTGTTTTGGCCGAGTTTGATCGAGTGTGATCGCACCCAGTCGCGGGTAGTCGGAGTCGTAAAATGGCCGCTGCTGTTGGTCGCACGTGTCGGGTCGAGAAGATGGCCGCTCCCATGAGGCGCACGAGGCTGATGACGCGTCAGAAGAGGACGTGTCGGGTCAGTGCGCAGCAGCATTGCGAGGCCTGCGGGCCTGAGTGCGTGATTTTCGGGCCGGCTGTTCTTTGTTTTTCTGGCCCCTGGGTCTGGCCAGGCAGACCCTCGCAAAGTGCCCTTTCTTCCCGCAGTCGCTGCAGATCGCGGAGCGGGCTGGGCAGCGTGGGCGTGGGTGCTGGCCCTGCCCGCAGAAGTAGCAAGGTGTGCCCCCATGGTGAGCGGGTCGCCGCGTGGCGCAGGCCTGTAATACGGGCGAGTCTGAGGAAGTCCGGGGGGGGGCTGGCAGAGTCCGCGGGGTACGTACCCAAGTTATGTCGGGCCACCTCCAGCGAGGAGGCGAGCGTTAGCGTCTCCTGGAGGTCTTTTGCCCCGTTTTCGAGCAGTCGCTGCCGGATGTAGGTCGAGCGGATGCCGGACACGAAAGAATCTCTGATGTGCAGGTTCATATGAACTTCCCCTGTCACATCCTGATGGTCACAGTCCCTGGCCAGCGCGGTGAGTTTCTCAACAAACTCGTCGAGCGATTCCCCCGAGCGCTGCCGGCAGGTAGAGAGCAGATGCCGGGCGTGCACCTCATTGACGGGTTTGACAAACCGCTTGCGGAGCAACTCAATCGCTTCCTCATAAGTCGTCGCCTTTTCGAGCGTGGCGGAGATTCTGTGACTCACCTGGGCGTGGAGTAGACGCAGCTTGCGTGGCCCCAGGATGGGAGTCTCTGCGGAGTCCAGGTAGGCCTCGAAGCACCGCAGCCAGTATTTAAAAATTTCCTTTGCCTCCGGCGGTCGTGCTTCCAGATTGAGCTTCTCTGGTTTTAGGCCTGCATCCATCCTGAATCTAGTTTAGCCTAATAAATTGAGGTACCCTCAATAATGATGCTTAGAGATTAAACTGTAAAGAAGGCTTTATTAGGCTAATAACTATGCTACAGATTTGGACAAGAGCTGACTGCTATACAGACCATGAGGCAGGCCTTTATGTATGGCTCCCAGATGGGCGGAGCCAGAGGCGGAGACCCCAGGGTTCCAAGCCTGGTCTTCAAGGGGACATCACCTTACATGATGATAAGGCAGTAAACGTTCATCACACAGTGACAGACCCGTCCCCACCAGTACTGTACTCCAGTGTTATACAGTGACAGACCCGTCCCCACCAGTACTGTACCCCAGTGTTATACAGTGATAGACCCGTCCCCACCAGTACTGTACTCCAGTGTTATACAGTGACAGACCCGTCCCCATCAGTACTGTACCCCAGTGTTATACAGTGACAGACCCGTCCCCACCAGTACTGTACCCCAGTGTTATACAGAGACAGACCCGTCCCCACCAGTACTGTACCCCAGTGTTATACAATGGCAGACCCGTCCCCACCCTGTACCCCAGTGTTATACAGTGACAGACCGGTCCCCACCAGTACTGTACCCCAGTGTTATACAGTGACAGACCCGTCCCCACCCTGTACCCCAGTGTTATACAGTGACAGACCGGTCCCCACCAGTACTGTACCCCAGTGTCATACAGTGGCAGACCCGTCCCCACCAGCACTGTACCCCCGTGTTATACAGTGACAGACCCGTCCCCACCAGCACTGTACCCCCGTGTTATACAGTGACAGACCCGTCCCCACCAGCACTGCACCCCAGTGTTATACAGTGACAGGCCCGTCCCCACCAGTACTGTACACCAGTGTTATACAGTGACAGACCTGTCCCCAGCACTGTACCCCAGTGTTACACAGCGACAGACCTGTCACCCCCAGTATTGTACCCCAGTGTTATACAGTGACAGACCCGTCCTCACCAGTACTGTACCCCAGTGTTATACAGTGACAGACCTGTCCCACCACTGTACCCCAGAGTTATACAGTGACAGACCCATTCCCCAGTGCTGTACCCCAGTATTATACAGTGACAGACCCATCCCCCACCAGTACTGTATCCCAGTGTTATACAGTGACAGATCTGTTCCCACCAGTCCTGAACCCAGTGTTATACAGTGACAGACGCATCCCCACCAGTACTGTACACCAGTGTTACACAGTGACAGACCCGTCCCCACCAGTACTGTACCCCAGTGTTATACAGTGACAGACCCATCCCCACCTGTACTGTACCGCAGTGTTATAGTAACAGACCCGTCCCCACCAGTACTGTACCCCAGTGTTATACAGTGACAGACCCATCCCCACCAGTACTATACCCCAGTGTTATACAGTGACAGACCCATCCCCAGCAGTACTGTACCCCAGTGTTATACAGTGACAGACCCATCCCCACCAGTACTGTACTGCAGTGTTATACAGTGACAGACCCGTCCCCACCAGTACTGTACCCCACTGTTATACAGTGACAGACCCATCCCACCAGTACTGTACCCCAGTGTTATACAGTGACAGACCTGTCCCCACCAGTACTGTACCCCAGTGTTATACAGCGAGAGACCCATCCCTACCAGTACTGTACCGCAGTGTTATACAGTGACAGACCCGTCCCCACCAGTACTGTACCCCAGTGTTATACAGTGAATGACCCATCCCACCAGTACTGTACCTCAGTGTTATACAGTGACAGACCCGTCCCCACCAGTACTGTACCCGTGTTATACAGTGACAGACCCGTCCCCACCAGTACTGTACCTCAGTGTTATACAGTGACAGACCCATCCCCACCAGTACTGTACCCCAGTTTATTTATTTATTTATTTTTTTTCACAATACAGCGCAGTACAGGCCCTTCGGCCCACGATGTTGCACCGAAACAAAAGCCATCTAACCTACACTATGCCATTATCATCCATATGTTTATCCAATAAACTTTTAAATGCCCTCAATGTTGGCGAGTTCACTACTGTAGCAGGTAGGGCATTCCACGGCCTCACTACTCTTTGCGTAAAGAACCTACCTCTGACCTCTGTCCTATTTCTATTACCCCTCAGTTTAAAGTTATGTCCCCTCGTGCGAGCCATATCCATCCGCGGGAGAAGGCTCTCACTGTCCACCCTATCCAACCCCCTGATCATTTTGTATGCAAAATGTGTTATACAGTGACAGACCCATCCCCACCAGTACTGTACCGCAGTGTTATACAGTGACAGACCCATCCCCACCAGTACTGTACCCCAGTGTTATACAGTGACAGACCCATCCCCATCAGTACTGTACCCCAGTGTTATACAGTGACAGACCCGTCCCCACCAGTACTGTACCCGTGTTATACAGTGACAGACCCGTCCCCACCAGTACTGTACCCCAGTGTTATACAGTGACAGACCTGTCCCCACCAGTACTGTACCCCAGTATTATACAGTGACAGACCCATCCCCACCAGTACTGTACCCCAGTTTTATACAACCTGACCCCACCAGTACTGTACCCCAAACCTAGACAGTGACAGACCCTTCCCCACCAGTACTGTACCCGCGTTATAGTGACAGATCCATCCCCACCAGTACTGTACCCCAATGTTATACAGTGACAACCCCATCCCCAACAGTACAATACCCAAGTGTTATATAGTGGCAGACCCCTCCCCACCAGTACTGTACCCGTGTTATACAGTGACAATCCCATCCCCACCAGTACTATACCCCAGTGTTATACAGTGACAGACCCATCCCCACCAGTACTGTACCGCAGTGTTATAGTAACAGACCCATCCCCACCAGTACTGTACCGCAGTGTTATACAGTGACAGACCCGTCCCCACCAGTACTGTACCCGTGTTATACAGTGACAGACCCAGCCCCAGCAGTACTGTACCCCAGTGTTATACAGTGTCAGACCCGTCCCCACCAGTACTGTACCCCAGTGTTATACAGTGACAGACCTGTCTCCACCAGTACTGTACCCCAGTGTTATACAGTGACAGACCTGTCCCCACCAGTACTGTACCCCAGTGTTATACAGTGACAGACCTGTCCCCACCAGTACTGTACCCCAGTGTTATACAGTGTCAGACCCGTCCCCACCAGTACTGTACCCCAGTGTTATACAGTGACAGACCCGTCCCCACCAGTACTGTACCCCAGTGTTATACAGTGACAGACCTGTCCCCACCAGTACTGTACCTCAGTGTTATACAGTGACAGACCCATCCCCACCAGTACTGTACCCCAGTTTATTTATTTATTTATTTTTTTTAACAATACAGCGCAGTACAGGCCCTTCGGCCCACGATGTTGCACCGAAACAAAAGCCATCTAACCTACTCTATGCCATTATCATCCATATGTTTATCCAATAAACTTTTAAATGCCCTCAATGTTGGCGAGTTCACTACTGTAGCAGGTAGGGCATTCCACGGCCTCACTACTCTTTGCATAAAGAACCTACCTCTGACCTCTGTCCTCTATCTATTACCCCTCAGTTTAAAGTTATGCCCCTCGTGCGAGCCATATCCATCCGCGGGAGAAGGCTCTCACTGTCCACCCTATCCAACCCCCTGATCATTTTGTATGCAAAATGTGTGATACAGTGACAGACCCATCCCCACCAGTACTGTACCCCAGTGTTATACAGTGACAGACCCATCCCCACCAGTACTGTACCCCAGTGTTATACAGTGACAGACCCGTCCCCACCAGTACTGTACCCGTGTTATACAGTGACAGACCCGTCCCCACCAGTACTGTACCCCAGTGTTATACAGTGACAGACCCGTCCCCACCAGTACAGTACCCCAGTGTTATACAGTGACAGACCCGTCCCCACCAGTACTGTACCCCAGTGTTATAGTAACAGACCCATCCCCAGCAGAACTGTACCCCAGTGTTATACAGTGACAGACCCATCCCCACCAGTACTGTACCCCAGTGTTATACAGTGACAGACCCGTCCCCACCAGTACTGTACCCGTGTTATACAGTGACAGACCCGTCCCCACCAGTACTGTACCCCAGTATTACACAGTGACAGACCCGTCCCCACCAGTACTGTACCCCAGTGTTATACAGTGACAGACCCGTCCCCACCAGTACTGTACCCCAGTGTTATACAGTGACAGACCCAGCCCCAGCAGTACTATACCCCAGTGTTACACAGTGACAGACCCGTCCCCACCAGTACTGTACCCCAGTATTACACAGTGACAGACCCGTCCCCACCAGTACTGTACCCCAGTGTTATACAGTGACAGACCTGTCTCCACCAGTACTGTACCCCAGTGTTATACAGTGGCAGACCCGTCCCCACCAGTACTGTACCCCAGTGTTATACAGTGACAGACCCATCCCCACCAGTACTGTACCCCAGTGTTAAACAGTGACAGACCCGTCCCCACCAGTACTGTACCCCAGTGTTATACAGTGACAGACCCATCCCCACCAGTACTGTACCCCAGTGTTATACAGTGACAGACACGTCCCCACCAGTACTGTACCCCAGTGTTATACAGTGACAGACCCGTCCCCACCAGTACTGTACCCCAGTGTTATACAGTGACAGACCCATCCCCACCAGTACTGTACCCCAGTGTTATACAGTGACAGACCCATCCCCACCAGTACTGTACCCCAGTGTTATACAGTGACAGACCCATCCCCACCAGTACTGTACCCCAGTGTTATACAGTGACAGACACGTCCCCACCAATACTGTACCCCAGTGTTATACAGTGACAGACCCATCCCCACCAGTACTGTATCCCAGTGTTATACAGTGACAGATCTGTTCCCACCAGTCCTGAACCCAGTGTTATACAGTGACAGACGCATCCCCACCAGTACTGTACACCAGTGTTACACAGTGACAGACCCGTCCCCACCAGTACTGTACCCCAGTGTTATACAGTGACAGACCCATCCCCACCTGTACTGTACCGCAGTGTTATAGTAACAGACCCGTCCCCACCAGTACTGTACCCCAGTGTTATACAGTGACAGACCCATCCCCACCAGTACTATACCCCAGTGTTATACAGTGACAGACCCATCCCCAGCAGTACTGTACCCCAGTGTTATACAGTGACAGACCCATCCCCACCAGTACTGTACTGCAGTGTTATACAGTGACAGACCCGTCCCCACCAGTACTGTACCCCACTGTTATACAGTGACAGACCCATCCCACCAGTACTGTACCCCAGTGTTATACAGTGACAGACCTGTCCCCACCAGTACTGTACCCCAGTGTTATACAGCGAGAGACCCATCCCTACCAGTACTGTACCGCAGTGTTATACAGTGACAGACCCGTCCCCACCAGTACTGTACCCCAGTGTTATACAGTGAATGACCCATCCCACCAGTACTGTACCTCAGTGTTATACAGTGACAGACCCGTCCCCACCAGTACTGTACCCGTGTTATACAGTGACAGACCCGTCCCCACCAGTACTGTACCTCAGTGTTATACAGTGACAGACCCATCCCCACCAGTACTGTACCCCAGTTTATTTATTTATTTATTTTTTTTCACAATACAGCGCAGTACAGGCCCTTCGGCCCACGATGTTGCACCGAAACAAAAGCCATCTAACCTACACTATGCCATTATCATCCATATGTTTATCCAATAAACTTTTAAATGCCCTCAATGTTGGCGAGTTCACTACTGTAGCAGGTAGGGCATTCCACGGCCTCACTACTCTTTGCGTAAAGAACCTACCTCTGACCTCTGTCCTATTTCTATTACCCCTCAGTTTAAAGTTATGTCCCCTCGTGCGAGCCATATCCATCCGCGGGAGAAGGCCCTCACTGTCCACCCTATCCAACCCCCTGATCATTTTGTATGCAAAATGTGTTATACAGTGACAGACCCATCCCCGCCAGTACTGTACCGCAGTGTTATACAGTGACAGACCCATCCCCACCAGTACTGTACCCCAGTGTTATACAGTGACAGACCCATCCCCATCAGTACTGTACCCCAGTGTTATACAGTGACAGACCCGTCCCCACCAGTACTGTACCCGTGTTATACAGTGACAGACCCGTCCCCACCAGTACTGTACCCCAGTGTTATACAGTGACAGACCTGTCCCCACCAGTACTGTACCCCAGTATTATACAGTGACAGACCCATCCCCACCAGTACTGTACCCCAGTTTTATACAACCTGACCCCACCAGTACTGTACCCCAAACCTAGACAGTGACAGACCCTTCCCCACCAGTACTGTACCCGCGTTATAGTGACAGATCCATCCCCACCAGTACTGTACCCCAATGTTATACAGTGACAACCCCATCCCCAACAGTACAATACCCAAGTGTTATATAGTGGCAGACCCCTCCCCACCAGTACTGTACCCATGTTATACAGTGACAGACCCGTCCCCACCAGTACTATACCCCAGTGTTATACAGTGACAGACCCATCCCCACCAGTACTGTACCGCAGTGTTATAGTAACAGACCCATCCCCACCAGTACTGTACCGCAGTGTTATACAGTGACAGACCCGTCCCCACCAGTACTGTACCCGTGTTATACAGTGACAGACCCAGCCCCAGCAGTACTGTACCCCAGTGTTATACAGTGTCAGACCCGTCCCCACCAGTACTGTACCCCAGTGTTATACAGTGACAGACCTGTCTCCACCAGTACTGTACCCCAGTGTTATACAGTGACAGACCTGTCCCCACCAGTACTGTACCCCAGTGTTATACAGTGACAGACCTGTCCCCACCAGTACTGTACCCCAGTGTTATACAGTGTCAGACCCGTCCCCACCAGTACTGTACCCCAGTGTTATACAGTGACAGACCCGTCCCCACCAGTACTGTACCCCAGTGTTATACAGTGACAGACCTGTCCCCACCAGTACTGTACCTCAGTGTTATACAGTGACAGACCCATCCCCACCAGTACTGTACCCCAGTTTATTTATTTATTTATTTTTTTTAACAATACAGCGCAGTACAGGCCCTTCGGCCCACGATGTTGCACCGAAACAAAAGCCATCTAACCTACACTATGCCATTATCATCCATATGTTTATCCAATAAACTTTTAAATGCCCTCAATGTTGGCGAGTTCACTACTGTAGCAGGTAGGGCATTCCACGGCCTCACTACTCTTTGCATAAAGAACCTACCTCTGACCTCTGTCCTCTATCTATTACCCCTCAGTTTAAAGTTATGCCCCTCGTGCGAGCCATATCCATCCGCGGGAGAAGGCTCTCACTGTCCACCCTATCCAACCCCCTGATCATTTTGTATGCAAAATGTGTGATACAGTGACAGACCCATCCCCACCAGTACTGTACCCCAGTGTTATACAGTGACAGACCCATCCCCACCAGTACTGTACCCCAGTGTTATACAGTGACAGACCCGTCCCCACCAGTACTGTACCCGTGTTATACAGTGACAGACCCGTCCCCACCAGTACTGTACCCCAGTGTTATACAGTGACAGACCCGTCCCCACCAGTACAGTACCCCAGTGTTATACAGTGACAGACCCGTCCCCACCAGTACTGTACCCCAGTGTTATAGTAACAGACCCATCCCCAGCAGAACTGTACCCCAGTGTTATACAGTGACAGACCCATCCCCACCAGTACTGTACCCCAGTGTTATACAGTGACAGACCCGTCCCCACCAGTACTGTACCCGTGTTATACAGTGACAGACCCGTCCCCACCAGTACTGTACCCCAGTATTACACAGTGACAGACCCGTCCCCACCAGTACTGTACCCCAGTGTTATACAGTGACAGACCCGTCCCCACCAGTACTGTACCCCAGTGTTATACAGTGACAGACCCAGCCCCAGCAGTACTATACCCCAGTGTTACACAGTGACAGACCCGTCCCCACCAGTACTGTACCCCAGTATTACACAGTGACAGACCCGTCCCCACCAGTACTGTACCCCAGTGTTATACAGTGACAGACCTGTCTCCACCAGTACTGTACCCCAGTGTTATACAGTGGCAGACCCGTCCCCACCAGTACTGTACCCCAGTGTTATACAGTGACAGACCCATCCCCACCAGTACTGTACCCCAGTGTTAAACAGTGACAGACCCGTCCCCACCAGTACTGTACCCCAGTGTTATACAGTGACAGACCCATCCCCACCAGTACTGTACCCCAGTGTTATACAGTGACAGACACGTCCCCACCAGTACTGTACCCCAGTGTTATACAGTGACAGACCCGTCCCCACCAGTACTGTACCCCAGTGTTATACAGTGACAGACCCATCCCCACCAGTACTGTACCCCAGTGTTATACAGTGACAGACCCATCCCCACCAGTACTGTACCCCAGTGTTATACAGTGACAGACCCATCCCCACCAGTACTGTACCCCAGTTTATACAGTGACAGACACGTCCCCACCAATACTGTACCCCAGTGTTATACAGTGACAGACCCATCCCCACCAGTACTGTACCCCAGTGTTATACAGTGACAGACCTGTCCCCACCAGTACTGTACCCCAGTGTTAAACAGTGACAGACCTGTCCCCACCAGTACTGTACCCCAGTATTATACAGTGGCAGACCCGTCCCCACCAGTACTATCCCCCAGTGTTATACAGTGGCAGACCCGTCCCCACCAGTACTGTACCCCAGTGTTATACAGTGACAGACCCGACCCCACCAGTACTGTACCCCAGTGTTACACAGTGACAGACCCGTCCCCACCAGTACTATCCCCCAGTGTTATACAGTGGCAGACCCGTCCCCACCAGTACTGTACCCCAGTGTTATACAGTGACAGACCTGTCCCCACCAGTACTGTACCCCAGTGTTATACAGTGACAGACCCATCCCCACCAGTACTGTACCCCAGTTTTATACAGTGGCAGACCCGTCCCCACCAGTTCTATACCCCAGTGTTATACAGTGACAGACCCGACCCCACCAGTACTGTACCCCAGTGTTATACAGTGACAGACCCGTCCCCACCAGTACTGTACCCCAGTGTTATACAGTGACAGACCCGTCCCCACCAGTACTGTACCCCAGTGTTATACAGTGACAGACCCGCCCCTGCCAGTACAGTACCCCAGTGTTATACAGTGACAGACCCGTCCCCACCAGTACTGTACCCCACTGTTATACAGTGACAGACCCGTCCCTACCAGTACTGTACCCCAGTGTTAAACAGTGACAGACCCGCCCCTGCCAGTACTGTACCCCATTATTATACAGTGACAGACCTGTCCCCACCAGTACTGTACCCCAGTGTTATACAGTGACAGACCCGTCCCCACCAGTACTGTACCCCAGTGTTATACAGTGACAGACCCGTCCCCACCAGTTCTGTACCCCAGTGTTATACAGTGACAGACCCGTCCCCACCAGTACTGTACCCCAGTGTTATACAGTGACAGACCCGTCCCCACCAGTACTGTACCCCAGTGTTATACAGTGACAGACCCGTCCCCACCAGTACTGTACCCCAGTGTTATACAGTGACAGACCTGTCCCCACCAGTACTGTACCCCAGTGTTATACACTCAATTATATTTTCTGCAAATGCATTTGGAAGGACTGAAGTCTAATTTGCTCATCCCGCTGGCTGTTTTTCACACTTCAAGACGACACAGCGGGAAAATTACACACACACAGCATTAAACTGCATTGACAGCCCAGCAACAGCACTGGGTGCTTTGCTGATGTCTCTGTGGTGGAAGGTTTTGTTTCTAATTAAATTGCAGAGTTCTTGCACACAGAGGATTTGAGCCTAATTAATGAAGTCTGCAAAATATGTAAATTATATAATCAAATCCCTGATAGAATGTTTGGAAATTAAAAATTAATATGAATGAAGAAACACAAATGCAAGGACTGTAACAAACATAAAAACGAACGCGCGATGCCAGTTTCGCTAAGAGAAAGCGAGGTCACTGTTATGGATGGATTCTTCCAACATTCCCCCATTTCAGGCAATGTTCTGGGGGGGGGGGGGGGTGGCATACGTGGCTGGGTGGGTAGCACACCTGTGTCCGAGTCGGTAGGTTCCTCACTCGAGAGGACTGAGCCCAAATTCCGAACTGGCACTCCCGCGCGCAGTACTGATGGGAGTGCTGCACTGTCAGAGGTGCACGCACTAATGGACAAGATGCTAAACCGAGGCCCCCTCTACCCAATACATTGGCTGTAAAACATTCCAAGGGACTATGAGAAAGAGCAGAGGAGCGTTCCCAGTGTCGTGGGCCGACAGCCCCAATTCACATCACTAAAACAATTCTGTCTTGTCGTTATCACATTGCTCTTTGTGGGAGCTTGCTGTGCACAAATAGGTCATAGAATTTACAGTGCAGAAGGAGGCCATTCAGCCCATCGAGTCTGCACTGGCTCTTGGAAAGAGCACTCGACTGAGGCCCACACCTCCACCCTATCCCCGTAACCACACCCAACCTTTTTTTGGACTCTAAGGGCAATATTTCTAGCATGGCCAATCCACCTAACCTGCGTATCTTTGGACTGTGGGAGGAAACCGGAGCACCCGGAGGAAACCCACGCACACACGGGGAGGATGTGCAGACTCCGCACAGACGGTGACCCAAGCCGGGAATCGAACCCGGGACCCGAGAGCTGTGAAGCAACAGTGCTAACCACTGTGCTACCATGCTGCCCCAGGGGGTCACGTGTCCCAGATCCTACCTTACATCAGTCGCTACATTTGAAAATGTTGCAATTCAGTCACTCCCCTGAATTCTCTTCACAACCAAAACAAAACTGGGATTATTCTCCTTTGAGTAGAGAAGGCGGTGGGGAGATTTGATTTAATTGGTCAGCATTTGTTGCCCATCTCTAATTGCCTTTGAAGTGAGTGAAGAGTCAAATACAAGCTACATGTCGTCCAGAACAGGTAAGGACGGCAGACTTCCTTCCCTAAAGGCCCATCATTGAACATAGTTGGTCGCCAAAATGAGCTTTTTTAATTCCAGATTTATTAATTTAATTTAAATTCCACTAGCTGCCATGGTGGCATTTGAACCCATGTTATTTGCCAGGGCCCCTGGGTTACTGGTCTACTGGCTTTACCACCACACCACCAACACCCTTCAGCTTCTTTGACAAAGGGTTTTAAAGTGAGGAATGGCTTAGATCGGAGTGAATGAGGAGAAACTGGCAGGACGACCAGGAACCAGACAGCACAGATGTAAAATAATTGTCAAAACATCCAGAGGGGACATGGGAAGAGATGAGTTTTATATTGAGTTATGTTATTCTGGAACATGCTGGGCGCGATTCTCCGAAATGGAGACAGAGTGTTCGCGCCGTCGTGAACGCCGTCGCGTTTCACTACGGCGCGAAACAGGCGCGGGCACTACCGATTCTGGCCCCCATGGCGCTGGAGCAGCTCACGCCGTTCCAGCCTCCCTTCCCAGCGCCAAATGGGTGCCGCGCCAACCCGCGCATGCGCGGGGGACTTCCTCAGCGCGCCGGCCCCGACCCAACATGGCGCGGGGGTTCAGGGACCGTCCGCGTAATAAAATAGGGCTGAGGCTGGAGGGGCCGGCCCGACGATCGGTGGGCCCCGATTGCGGGCCGGACCCCATCGGAGGGCCCCCCCGGTGTGGACGGCGCCGGCGGGTCTCTGCTGTTTCTGCACGGCCGCTCGGCCCATTAAGGCCGGAGAATTGGCGGCCCAGCTGCGGACAGCGGCCCACGACCAGCGCCACGCCAAACGCGGCGGCGCAAATGGTGCTGATTCTCCGCTCCTCGGAGAATTGCCTGCCGAGAAAAATGGCGCGAACGGCGATTTTCCCATACGGCGCGGCATGGTAGAATCACGCTCCCAGTCTGAAAGGGCAGTGGGAGCAGATTCGATATTAATTTTCCAAGGGAATCAGGTAAATATTTGAAAATAAGAGAATTGACAGGGCTCTGGAGAAAGGGAAAGGAAGTGGATAACTTTTCCAAAGAGCTAGAACATGCAGAGCAGGCTGAATGGCCTCATGTTGTGCTTGACATTTCTATGGTATGTGTGCTTGGGGGGGGGGGGGGGGGGGAGCGGAGGTCTTTTGACGCACAATTACATTCCTGTAGCAAGATCCAGTGAGATAGAGTGTTTACAGAAACCAGTTCCCACTCAGCATCTAGCGTGTAGAATTGACAAGCCCCAGGTGAAAGGGTCAAAGGGCAAAGTTCAAGGCGCTGCCAAAGACAGGAGAGAGGGTGATGTAAATCGGAAGACAAATGGGATGGTAATGGGAAGCTATTGTCTCACATCCAGGCAATCAGAGAAGGAAGCCAAACTGAGGGAAGGGAGGAGTTCTATAATTTTGCAATCCAATCAAATGTAAAGAGGGAGATGGGATGATTGGTCTGCATGTGAACAGAATGAGCAAGTGGAGAGGGGGAAGTATAGGCTCCGCTATTTGGATCAAGTGAAGTGAGCAAATGATTGGCAGATGCAGCTGTTATGTAGTTACATTGTGTACCTTGTGTTGCCCTATTATGCATTTTCTTTTTTTTTTAATCATGTATTTAATGATCTGTTGAGCTGCCCGCAGAAAAATACTTTTCATTGTACCTCGGTACACGTGACAATAAACAAAATCCAATCCAGTATAATTTGAAGAAATGTGAGGTTGTTCACATTGGTAGCAAAAACGGGAAGGCAGACTATTATCTGAATGGCCATACACTGCAGAGGACCCGGGTGTACTCGTACACCAGTCACTGACGGTAAGCATGCAGGTACAGCAGGCGGTGAAGAAGGCAAAAGGTATGTTGGCCATCATAGCGAGAGGATCAGAGTACAGGAGCTGGGATGTCTTGATGTCAGAGGGCCTTAGCGAGGCCACACCGAGAATATTGTGCACAGGTTTGGTCTCCTTATCTGAGGAAGGATGTTCTTGCTCTAGAGGGAGTGCAGCGAAGGTTTACCAGACTGATCCCTGGGATGGCTGGATGGTAGTATGAGCTGAAAATTCAATCGGTCAGGATTGTATTCACTGGAGTTCAGAAGAATGAGGGTAGAAAATTGTAACAGGACTTGTCAGGGTAGATGCAGGAAGGATGTTCCTATGGTGGGTGTGTCCAGAACCAGGGGTCACAGTCTGAAGATATGGACCAGGCCAGTTAGGACAGAGATGAGGAAAATCCCTTCTCCAGAGAGTGGTCAATTTGTGGAATTAATTACCACAGGAAGTAGGCTTGGCATTGTGGGTGGAAATGAATTACCACAGGAAGTAGGTTCGGCATTGTGGGTGGAAATTAAATACCACAGGAAGTAGGTTTGGCATTGTGGGTGAAAATTAATTACCACAGGAAGTAGGCTTGGCATTGTGGGTGGAAATGAATTACCACAGGAAGTAGGTTTGGCATTGTGGGTGGAAATTAATTACCACAGGAAGTAGGCTTGGCATTGTGGGTGGAAATTAATTACCACAGGAAGTAGGTTCGGCATTGTGGGTGGAAATTAATTACCACAGGAAGTAGGTTTGGCATTGTGGGTGAAAATTAATTACCACAGGAAGTAGGCTTGGCATTGTGGGTGGAAATTAATTACCACAGGAAGTAGGTTCGGCATTGTGGGTGGAAATTAATTACCACAGGAAGTAGGTTTGGCATTGTGGGTGGAAATTAATTACCACAGGAAGTAGGTTTGGCATTGTGGGTGGAAATTAATTACCACAGGAAGTAGGTTCGGCATTGTGGGTGGAAATTAATTACCATAGGAAGTAGGTTCGGCATTGTGGGTGGAAATTAATTACCACACGAAGTAGGCTCGGCATTGTGGGTGGAATTCTCCATTTGGGAAACCAAGGGCACGATTGTCCCAGAAGGGAACAAAGTCCTCTCGTGATCGCGTTTAGCTGTGTGTTTCCCAACGCACGCAGTGCCGAGAAACACATGGCTCTTCAACACGACTCGCGTTGCCAGGGTACCCAGGTGGTGTGGTGATGTGCATCAATGTAAATACATGTAGGCTAGCTAGAGACTAGAGGGAGCACCAGTGACATCACATACACATACACTCAACCAATAGATCAGTTAGATAGGACATGACCAATGGACATTCACGATACACACAGAGGTGACACGACCACAGGGGGGCATTACACCAACCCATATATAAAGGACACCACACACATGATCTGCCTCTTTCCAGTGGAGACAGTCAGTGAGTAGAGACACAGGGTTGATTCAATATTACTGCCACCACGTGGATTGCAGCAACTGGTTAGTCAGTCTGGGGAGCTATAGTATGATTAGCAGTAGTGTCAAACCCGAGTAATAGAAGTGTAAATAGTTTAATAAACGTGTTGAAGTTATCTCCACGTCTGAACCTTCCTTTGTCAAGTGCACCACAAGGAAGCCGTTTATGTTACACCTACAACATAACAAATCAGGTGGCACCAGTGCCAGGAACCACCCTGCCGAAAGGGCATGCAGCTGGGGGCCTCCAATTCCCTGGGACACCCATGAGTGCCATTCCGACCGGTCCCTGTTTGTGGCGACCAGTACCGAATGGTGCTTACCCGAGGTAAAGGGATTGAATCCCAAAGCCCCAGGTACCTCGGGAATCTGCACATTAGAGTGAGGCTACCTCTCGCTCTAATATGCAGATTTGCTGAGAAGTGATCCCACCCATTGTGGGCGGGATTCTCCTTGCAAAGTCTCGCGAGATTGGGTTGGATCTAGCGAGGCATTGCAAGCCGGTTAGATTCCGGGAGTGGGGTCTCCCTGTTTTCAGCGGCCACGCTGTGCCCCGACGATACCCAGCCTGGCCAGAGGATCGCATCCCATGTTCACCCACCGGAGCGGAATTGTACCATTTTAAGATCCTCCTGGGGTCGGAATGCGGAATGCGATTCAGTTTTCCACACCATGCAAATTTATGCATGGCATGGAATATAAGGGCTTCCCAGGGAAACCCGCTAACTGTCCGCCATCTCGAGCGAGTGGCCCAATAGCAACGTCCCGCCACCAGCTACCCACCCCAACACCACAAATCGCCCTGACACCCTCTTTCCCTCCACACAGAAGCGTACCCCCCACCCCGGATTGCCTAGGTGCCCCCCCCACCCCAAATATGGGAAGTGACCAGATCCCCTCTTCCCAGGGAACCCTGTAATAGGTAAGTGCAGTGAAATCACACACTTGAGGGATTGGAATACACTTAGTGCTTGGAATGCACTTACATCTCTTTGATGTGGTCAATGTTTACAAACATTGGGGTTTCACCACTTAGGCTGCTGAACCCTGAAGGGAGATGAACAAAGCTGCACATGATTTGTAGAAGCATCACAGGCCACTACCCAAAAGCTAGGAATGTCTTGCAGCGAATGGATCTGTAGGAAGCAGAGTCCGGCGAGGCTACTCCTCTTCAAGGAATGGACAGGTGGAGCTGCAAGGTAAGTATTACTGCTTCCCACTGCCCCCATTTGGACTGCTCTCCAGCTTCCAGACGGGGGTCCTTTTTCTGGGGGGCGGGGTTCGGTGGAGAGCATTCCTTTAAGCAGGGGATCCCCCTACTCCAAGGTCTCTGTGGAGGGGGGTCTGATAGAGGCGTGGGCAGGCAGTGCATTGTTGTGGGGGGCCCTCAGTAGGGCTTGGATGGTCTCTACTAGTGGGGCCGTGACGTGGTGGACATTGCAGTGGGCCAATGGGGCAAGTTCAGGGCCACAAGTGATCCGCGCCCACGTGATTACCGGCCACGGGGATTGGATTTGTTTATTGTCACGTGTACCGAGGTACAGTGAAAAGTATTTTTCTGCGAGCAGCTCAACCGGAGAACTGTGGGAGGAACCGCTAACTGGGTCATTAAGACTGATTTGTATATATCCGCCCACCTTCGCTGGCGTGCATCGTGGACCTCATTCACACGGCCAGCAGGGGGCAGTCAGAGCATCACGTCCAGATGCACGCCCGGCGCTGATCCTGATTTTCCCTCTCGCATCCGATTCTCCATCCCATCGGGGAATGCATTCCAAGCATCCTGGGATGGAGAGTCCCGCCCTGTATGTTTTCAAGCAGCAGTTAGATATAGCACTTAGGGCGAAGGGGATAAAAAGATATTGGGATAAGGCGGGATCAGACTATTGAGTTGGGTGATCAGCCATGATCATAATGAATGGTAGAGCGGCCTTCTCCTGCTCCTATTTTCTATGTTTCTATCACAAAAGGAGGATTGTTCAGAGAACTGATGGTCATATTGGTACTGATAAAATACAAATAGGGCAAGAGGTAGTGAGGGAGGGGAGTGAGACTGAGAACAGGCTGAGATTGCGTCAGAGAAAGAGAGGGTATGTGAAGGTCAGGTTAGGAGATTAATAGTCACGAAAAGAGAAACAGCCACAACTGTTGCTGGCATGCCTGAGCAAAGCATTTTAAACAGACGTGTGACTGAGTTTCAAATAATTTTTTGAGGAATTACTGCCAGAAAGTACTGCTCCGAAAGAGCACTCTATCCCCATTACTCCACCTCACCTCTGGACACTAAGGGGTAATTTATCGTGGCCAATCCACCTAACCTGCACATCTTTGGACTGTGGGAGGAAACCGGAGCGCCCGGAGGAAACCCACGCACACACGGGGAGAACGTGCAAACTCCACACAAGTCACCTGAGATCAGAATTGGACTTGGGTCCCTGGCGCTGTGAGGCAGCAGTGCTAACCACTGTGCCACCCAATGGGCCGAATGGCCTCCTTCTGTGGCTGTAACCATTCTATGATTCTGTGAATAACTTCGGGACATTCCAAAGCGCTTCACAACCAATGAAAAACATCGGAACACTGTTGTATCAGAGGAAACGCAGCAGCCAATAGGGACACAAGATCCCACAAACAAGAATGAGATGGTGATTGAAGGATAAAGCAAGGCAAATCAAACCAACTCCAAGGACTACTTTGCTCCAAGGAGTTATCTCACTTTGGCCTCTTGAATAGGCTGATTACAGGAATCTACGATCCAGAGGCCTTGATGGAATGGAATGGGCTGGCACAGACAAGTCTCATGGTCTTTTCCAGCACATATACCTTGCACGTCAGTCAGCATTGCGACATTAGAACTCGTGCATTGCGAAAAACAAATGTCCACTTAAATCAGTCCACCAGGTGTTACCCGCTCCTGGTCATTTTAACCAGAACGGTTTCAGACACGTTTCTCTCTCTTATTGCATCTGGGCACATTAAAAGATAATTCGGTCAAATCTTATTGTAGCCGCCTCAGAACGGATGACCATCTCTCACCTCTGGCTCTGAATTTTGAATCACCCATCATCATATTTCAAATTCAGATTGAGCGGGAGAGGACAGAGTGCCGTACTAGAGTGTTCGCGTTGGGCAGAGGTAATTATACATAGAACTTACAACATTCCAGCGCAGTACAGGCCCTTCGGCCCTTGATGTTGCGCCGACCTGTGAAACCACTCTAAAGCCCATCTACACTATTCCCTTATCGGCCATATGTCTATCCAATGACCATTTGAATGCCCTTAGTGTTGGCCAGTCCACTACTGTTGCAGGCAGGACATTCCATGCCCTTACTACTCTGAGTAAAGAACCTACCTCTGACATCTGTCTTATATCTATCTCTCCTCAATTTAAAGCTATGTCCCCTCGTGCTAGACATCACCATCCGAGGAAAAAGGCTCTCACTGTCCACCCTATCCATTCCTCTGATCATCTTGTATGCCTCAATTAAGTCACCTCTTAACCTTCTTCTCTCTAACGAAAACAGCCTCAAGTCCCTCAGCCTTTCCTCATAAGATCTTCCCTCCATACCAGGCAACATTCTGGTAAATCGCCTCTGCACCCTTTCCAATGCTTCCACATCCTTCCTATAATGCGGCGACCAGAATTGCACGCAATACTCCAAATGCGGCCACACCAGAGTTTTGTACAGCTACAACATGACCTCATGGCTCCGAAACTCAATCCCTTTACCAATAAAAGCTAACACACCGTACACCTTCTTAACAACCCTCTCAACCTGGGTGGCAACTTTCAGGGATCTATGTACATGGACACCGAGATCTATCTGCTCATCCACACTGCCAAGAATCTTACCATTAGCCCAGTACTCTGTCTTTCTGTTATTCCTTCCAAAATGAATCACCTCACACTTTTCTGCATTAAACTCCATTTTCCACCTCAGCCCAGCGCTGCAGCTTATCTATGTCCCCTTGTAACATCCTTCCGCACTGTCCACAACTCCACCGACTTTAGTGTCATCTGCAAATTTACTCACCCATCCTTCTACGCCCTCCTCCAGATCATTTATATAAATGACAAACAGCAGTTGCCCCAAAACAGATCTTTGTGATACACCACTAGTAACTGGACTCCAGTCTGAAGATTTCCCATCAACCACCACCCTTTGTCTTCTTCCAGCTAGCCAATTTCTGATCCAAACTGCTAAATCACCCTGAATCCCATGCCTCCGTATTTTCTGCAGTAGCCTACCGTGGGGAACCTTATCAAACGCTTTACTGAAATCCATATACACCACATCAACTGCTTTACCCTCATCCACCTGTTTGGTCACCTTCTCAAAGAACTCAATCAGGTTTGTGAGGTACGATCTACCCTTCACAAAACCGTGTTGACTATCTCTAATCAAATTATTCCTTTCCAGATGATTATACATCCTATCTCTTATAACCCTTTCCAAGACTTTGCCCACAACAGAAGTAAGGCTCACTGGTCTATAGTTACCGGGGTTGTCTCTACTCCCCTTCTTGAACAAGGGGACAACATTTGCTATCCTCCAGTCTTCTGGCACTATTCCTGTAGACAAAGATGACTTAAAGATCAAGGCCAAAGGTCCAGCAATCTCCTCCCTGAGGAAAGAGTTGGATCAAGTAGACTGCGGACAGATAATTGAGGGTAGGACAGTTACGAAACAATGCGAATAGTGTTCAGGGAGATATTAAACACCTCTCAATTAAAGTATATTCCTGAGAGGACGAGGAATTGTAAAAGGGAAAAAAAATGTTCCACGGCTAAACAAGGAAGACATAATGGCAAAAACTCCGGCCTACCATACGGCAAAGCTCGCGGTAAAATGGAGATTTAGACAACTTTAAGGTTCAGCAAAAGACTACTAAAAATAAAATAAAATAAAATGATAGGAAACCAGCGCGAAACATTAACACTGATACCAAGTTATTACTTGTGGAATAACGGCACGGTAGCACAGTGGGCAGCACGGTTGCTTCACAGCTCCAGGGTCCCAGGTTCGATTCCCGGCTTGGATCACTGTCTGTGCGGAGTCTGCACATCCTCCCCGTGTCTGCGTGGGTTTCCTCCGGGTGCTCCGGCTTCCTCCCACAAGTCCAAAGATGTGCAGGTTAGGTGGATTGGCCATGATAAATTGCCCCTTAGTGTCCATAAAGGTTAGGTTGGGTTACGGGGATGGGGTGGAGGTGGGGGCTGGGGTAGGGTGCTCTTTCCCCCAAGGGCCAGTGCAGACTTGATGGGCTGAATGGCCTCCTTCTGAACTGTAAATGCTATGATTCCACATAAAGAGGAAGAGAATAGCTAAAGTAAATGTTGGCCCTTTGGAGGACGACTCTGGGGAGGTAATAATGGGCTGGTTTAGCACACTGGGCTAAATCGCTGGCTTTTAAAGCAGACCAAAGCAGGCCAGCAACGCGGGTTCAATTCCCGTACCAGCCTCCCCGAACAGACGCCGGAATGTGGCGACTAGGGACTTTTCACAGTAACTTCATTTGAAGCCTACTTGTGACAATAAGCGATAAGAAAAAAATAAATAAGAAAAGAATGGGGAACACAGAGATGGCGGAGGCACTGAACCAATGTTTTGCCTCTATCTTCATGATAGAAGATAATAAAAACTATAGTTAATGCAGAGGAATTTGGTGCAATAACCATCACTAAGAGGAGGGTATTGAATAAACTAATGGGACGAAAGGCAGATAAGTCTCCAGGACCCGATGGCCTGCACCCTAAGGGAGGTGGCAGCAGAGATGGTGGATGCATCGGCTATATTTCAGAATTCCCTGGTGGCATGTGGTATTATCGCTGGACGAGTAATCCAGAGACCCAATGCTCTGATGTCCAAGGTTTGAATCCCACCATTAAATCCAATAAAAATCTGGAATTTACAGCTTACAGTGCAGAAGGAGGCCATTCGGCCCATCGAGTCTGCACCGGCTCTTGGAAAGAGCACCCTACCCAAGGTCAACACCTCCACCCTATTCCCATAACCCAGTAACCCCACCCAACACTAAGGGCAATTTATCGTGGCCAGTCCACCTAACCTGCACATCTTTGGACTGTGGGAGGAAACCGGTGCACCCGGAGGAAGGAAACCCACGCACACACGGGGAGAAGGTGCAGACTCCGCACAGACAGTGACCCAAGCCGGAATCGAACCTGGGACCCTGGAGCTGTGAAGCAATTGTGCTATCCACAATGCTACCGTGCTGCACCTTAAAGTAAAGTACGCTTATTGTCACAAGTAGGCTTCAAATGAAGTTACTGTGAAAAGCCCGTAGTCGCCACATTCCGGCGCCTGTTCGGGGAGGCGGGTACGGGAATCGAACCATTAGAATTAAATGTCTAATGATGACCATGAAACCATTGCCGATTGTTGTAAAAACCCATCTGGTTCACTAACGTCCTTTAGGGAAGGAAATCTGCCGTCCTTACCCGGTCTGGCCTACATGTGACTCCAGACCCACAGCAAGGTGGTTGACTCCCACTGAAATAGCCCAGCAAGCCACTCCGTTCAAGGGCAATTAGGGATGGGCAACAAATGTTGGCCCAGCCCAGCGACGCCCACATCCCGAGAACAAAAAGAAAATTGTATAGAGTGTGAGTGAGATCACATCTGGAGTAGTATGTGCAGTTTTGGCCTCCCTGTTTGAGGCAGTTCAGAGGAGGTTCATCAGATCGATTCCGGGGATGAAAGATTAACGAGTTTGGGCTTATTACTCGCTGGAGTTTAGAAGGATGGGAGGGGATCTGATCAAGGTGTATAAAATACGAAAAGGAATTGATAAACTAAATGTAGACCGAATGTTCCCCCTTGTAGGGAAATCTGGAACGAAGTATAGGTTGAAAGACGGTAGATTTAGAAGTGATACGAGGAGGAACTACTTCTCGTAGAGGGTGGTGAATTTGTGGAACTCGCTGCTCCATAGTGCGGTGGTATTCGGAGTCATTATAGGAGATAGGTATATTCCGGATTTTAAAAGGGTTAAAGGGATATGGGGAGCAGGTGGGGAGGTGGATTTGAGACCAAGAAGAGATCAGCCAGGATCGGATTGAACGGCGGAGCGGGCTCGAAGAGCTGAATTTCTGATTTCTGCTGCTAATTCCTCTGTCTTAATATCCCATCTCTGGTATCCCACTTGGGTTTGGATTGGTGTTGACCATATCCCAAGGCTCAAAATTCAACCAAATTGGAGAGGACCTCTTCAATTGCCAAATCCACTCGGGTCTGGTGGCCATAAAAAATGCAAGCCGACACTCCCCAGTGCAATGCTGAGGGAGTGCTGCACTGCCAGAGATACCGTTTCCAGATGAGACATTAAACTGAGGGCCCTTTGGCCCTCGTAGATGGACGCAAAAGATCCCATGGTCCCTTTGGGAAAGAGGGGGGGGGGGGGGCGGGGGGTCCTCCCGGGTGTTCTGGGCAATATTTTGTTTACTCATTAGTGGAACAGATTGTCTGGTCAGTGCCTCACCTCTTTGTGGAACCTCGTGCGCTAAGTGGCTGCCCTGTTTGCCAACATAACAGAAATGACCTTTCCAAAGTATTCAATTGATTGCAAAGGGATTTGGGACATTGCAGCTGTGAAAGGTTCTGCAGAAAGGCATATTCTTTGAGTTGTTTGATCAATTTGTTATTGGGACTCACTTGACCCCGTATATTGTGGTTTGAAATTAATCCTATCCGCACACTTTCATCGGAGGCAGCCCAGGCGGATTGCATCTGCTCTGCCATTCGAACAGATGGTTAATTCATCATCAACCAGTACGCATTTTCCCACAACTAATCTCTATCGATTTCGGCTTTGATCATGCTCAACGATTGAGATTCCAGAGTTTTCCAACATAGGATAGATAGAATGTACAGTGCAGAAGGAGGCCACTCGGCCCGTCGATCCTGTACCAGCCCTTGGAAAGAGCACAAAACCCACGCCCACACTTCACCCTAACCCCGCAGCCCCACCTAATCTTTTTGGACACCAAGGGCAATTTATCATTGGCCAATCCACCTAACCTGCACATCTTAGGACCGTGGGAGGAAACCGGAGCACCCGGAGGAAACCCACGTGCACTCACGGGGAGAACGTGCAGACTCCGCACAGACAGTGACCCAAGTCGGGAATCGAACCTGGGACCCTGGTGCTGTGAAGCAGCGGTGCTAACCACTGTGGTACCGTGCCGCTCCAAACAAAGGCTACTTTTCAGTCATCAAAAAGGGATTCTGGCCGATCCCTCCCTAACAGCACTGTGAGTGTACCTACACTTCAAGGACTGCAACAGTTCAAAAAGACAGCTCACCACAACCTTCTCAAGGGTAACTAGGGATGGGTAATAAATGCTGGCCTAGCCAGTGATACCCACATCCCATAAATGAATTTTAAAAAGCAACTAATTGCCTCAACTGTCAGTGCCACTGTGGGAGAACAGTCCTAGTTTGACATCACAGGGCAGCATTATTCAAACATTAAGCTTGGCCCATCATTAAATTGCAATTGAGCACTGTTTAACTCACGCCTTTCAATGTAAAACTGAAACAAAAACAATAAAATACAAACATTCAGCGCCCACCAATCCCTCAACAATCTCCTGTTGATCAGCTGTGAATATTGAAAAGTCCAACGTTCCATATCTTTTAAAAATAAATTTAGAGTACCAATTATTTTTTTTCCAATTAAGGGGCAATTTAGCGTGGCCAATCCACCTACCCTGCACATATTTGGGTTGTGGGATTGAGACCCACCCAGACACGGGGAGAATGTGTAAACTCCACACGGACAGTGACCCGGGGCCGGGATCAAACCCGGGTTCCCAGCGCCATGAGGCAGCAGTGCTAACCACTGCACCACCCAAACGTTCTTATAATCTAGAAAAGAGTCATTTCTCGCCTCTTCTAATTTCCCACCCTTTCCAGGTGGGACACTTTGCCATCTGGTCGGGCGTGGCACGGAATTGCAGGAGTGCCGCCTATGATATTCATTCAGTCAGTACTAATCGGGAGCTGGAGGAAAGGCACTAGCATTCGCCGAGGTGGAGAGAGGCCGGGTCAGAGCGGCTCCAGAAGGGGGAATGATGGTCGCCATTGCAGCCCTGAGAGTATTGTTTTCTGGGGTCTTTTCTTACTAAATAAAAGACAACAGGAAAGGGACGGGGGACCTGGAGGGAGGAATCCAAAAGAGGAACGTGAACCAGAGGGTGGCTTGGCTCCAGTTCAGAGGCCAACAACTGCATTAGAGGAACCGTGTGCTCAAACCGGTTGTGAGGAATATCACTTTGGAAAACAATCGAACAGCTTTGGAGTCTTCAATTATCAGAAGATACAGATGCACAGTTCTATGCTATGGAATAGCTAGGCCACACACCTGTGTCAGATATAGATCAATGAAGAGAATTTCACACGTGCATGCACACACCTCTATTATACATGTAGACATGCACACCTCTCCCCAAGTAACAGAGCCAGAGAGTAATGATGCATGAGCCATAGGCCTTTGGGACCTCTGTATTTGCGAAAGGAAGTCAATTTGTATGGAATTCCAGAATTACGAAGGCAATGTGGTTTGCCTTTAATGACCTTTAGGGAAGGAAATCTGCCGCCCTTACCTGGGTTGGCCTACAGGTGACTCCAGACCAACAGCAATCTGGTTGACCCATAAATACCCTCTGAAATGGCCGAGTGAGACACTCAATTCCAAGGCAATTAGGCAAGGGCAGCAAGTGTGGGCCCAGCCAGCGACTCCACATCTCATGAATTAATAAAAAAATAAATATCATGTTTCCTCAAGTCAAGAATTCCTTGCAGCCGACAATGGATAAAATGACTCAGAGGAAGGAGCTGAGCGTGTGAAGGTGTCGGCTGTAAAGTAATCCAGGTTAGTATTTGATCCATCAGGGAGATAACGACACGGCCGCAGTGGTTGAATAAATGTGACCCAATTTAACCAGTAAAGCTCTGCCCCGTGGATGGACCATGGATGTCCTGGGTCGGATTCAACTTGTGTACACACAACAAATGTAATGCATACGATATACACAAAAATATTTGACACACACACACAACATTCACAAAAGCAGTATATGCATGTATATAAGAACATAAGAACTAGGAGCAGGAGTAGGCCACCTGGCCCCTCGAGCCTGCTCCGCCATTCAATGAGATCATGGCTGATCTTTTGTGGACTCAGCTCCACTTTCCGGCCCGAACATCACAACCCTTAATCCCTTTATTCTTCAAAAAACTATCTATCTTTACCTTAAAAACATTTAATGAAGGAGCCTCAACTGCTTCACTGGGGAAGGAATTCCATAGATTCACAACCCTTTGGGTGAAGAAGTTCCTCCTAAACTCAGTCCTAAATCTACTTCCCCTTATTTTGAGGCTATGCCCCCTAGTTCTGCTTTCACCCGCCAGTGGAAACAACCTGCCCGCATCTATCCTATCTATTCCCTTCATAATTTTATATGTTTCTATAAGATCCCCCCTCATCCTTCTAAATTCCAACGAGTACAGTCCCAGTCTACTCAACCTCTCCTCGTAATCCAACCCCTTCAGCTCTGGGATTAACCTAGTGAATCTCCTCTGCACACCCTCCAGTGCCAGTACGTCCTTTCTCAGGTAAGGAGACCGAAACTGAACACAATACTCCAGGTGTGGCCTCACTAACACCTTATACAATTGCAGCATAACCTCCCTAGTCTTAAACTCCATCCCTCTAGCAATGAAGGACAAAATTCCATTTGCCTTCTTAATCACCTGTTGCACCTGTAAACCAACTTTCTGCGACTCATGCACTAGCACACCCAGGTCTCTCTGCACAGCAGCATGTTTTCATATTTTATCATTTAAATAATAATCCCTTTTGCTGTTATTCCTACCAAAATGGATCTCACATTTGTCAACATTGTATTCCATCTGCCAGACCCTAGCCCATTCACTTAGCCTATCCAAATCCCTCTGCAGACTTCCAGTATCCTCTGCACTTTTTGCTTTACCACTTATCTTAGTGTCGTCTGCAAACTTGGACACATTGCCCTTGGTCCCCAACTCCAAATCATCTATGTAAATTGTGAACAATTGTGGGTCCAACACTGATCCCTGAGGGACACCACTAGCTACTATACATATACATCACTCACAAAGGCCTACAGGATGAGGACATTCTGGGATGGGGATAGGTGAAAGATATACATGGCCCTATGGATTCAGCCCGAGGTACATATTAGTTCATCAGAGCTCCAACTCCAAGGTGGAGGTGAGCAGGATCAGGAGGGACAGTAGATAGACACAAAGGAATTAGCGGCCAGAGTACAGGAATAGACGACAATGGAGGAACGGGCTCACATCAAGGAGACATCCCCTATGGGACCTTAGGGTGCTGTCCTACTTTACTGATCAGCGAGATCTTGGTAAATCTGAACATGGACAGGAAGGCTGAACTGCAGCAGGAAGAGGTGAAGGATCATGGTGACAGAAAGATTGGATGATGTATGAAGTTAGATTGAGAATCGTTAGGATGAGGTTTGGGCGTATTACAAGACGATGTCCCAACAGTAGGGAACCTATGGGGAATAGTCTAGGAAGCCAGAACCGGGTCGCTGGGGTGGTCATCCCTGTGAGCTATGTGCATCATTTAAATGAAAAATAATCTGGATTTAATTATTTCATTGTGAGTGATTTACTGTACAGCGAGACTAGTAAACACATGGATATAGATAGAACAAACAACTGCCTTCAACACTCTTTCAACAACTAATATTGAATCTGACTGGCAGCTGAGGTGGGCATCTCTGGGTAGAGGAAGGCACAGGAAAACAATCTTACAATGATTTTATTTTTTGTCAAGAGATTTATAAAGTTCTTTTGCATTGTAATTTAGTTCCAGAATGTCAAATAGCAGGAACTAAACTCCATCACCATGCCCTGTCCACAATTGGCGTACCTTTTGAACGAAAGATCTGGCAGAATCTTTAGGGTGGTTAGTACATTCTATCAATTGTCGATTACATGACCAGACATCCATGGCTAGCCCCCCTCCCCCACCTCCCATTGCAAAACCCAAATATATTGACAATGATTTGTTCAGGATGCTTTCCAGGAATGGAATCCCAAAAGATATTCTGACAGATCCATACTAGCAGGAGATGGAGCTGTGGAAGTTGTTAAAGATTAAGGCTCTATGAAACTCAAAAATGTGTCAGCTGTAGACCGATGGGTTGATGCAGTCTTTCAGTAAAGCTTCGAAATAGTCAGCTACAGCAGGGATAACTAGAACCAGGCACCTTGTTATTGTACACAATGCTTGCAGCTTGAGATGTTCCTCAGTCCTTCCATCCTGTGAGCATTGAGTCAAGCCCTTGGGTTGCTAGCTACTGACCAAGAATGACCAATTTTGGGCGCAATTGGCAATCAGGGCACACATCGCGTTGTTTTCAAAATTGATGTTATGGTTCAAATTTCCGCGTAAAAGTTATTTGCATAATCACAAATGTAAAATCTTTCATGAACCAATACACTCAGGAAGCCTGTTAATATACTGCGCAAAATACTGCAGATGTTGGAATCTGAAGTAAGAAGAGAGTTGCAATGTTGAGCTCAGTAACTTTGGATTTTGATCTTTCTCCTCCACCTTTAACCCCCTTTACTTTTTAATATCCGATACATGTATTGCCTCAATGCAATCCAGCCCTCCAACACCAGGAGGGTGCATCTGGCCGGCGGAGAATCCAGCCTCAGGTCTTTTGTTCTGAAAGTTGCTAATACTTTTGAAGTTTCAACAGCTCAAACACTTTCCCCCCCTCCTTTGAGTTCTGATGAAGTGTCGAAGGACTCTGTCTCCCTTCCTGCTGACAAACCTGTTACGTTTTTCCAGCGTCCACGCCTAATAAAATAACCTTTACATTTTCTCCCTTGCATTAGGTTAATAACCCTCAACATATTTAAGAGTTCAAACCTGCAGTCTGGTTAATACAGCCAAAAGTGGATTGGTCATCAAGAGCAGCATTTTTAATCAGTGTCTAATCGACCGAGTGAGTGACCCAATTTTAAATTACTGAAATTACTTCTTTTTTTTTTTTAAACTATGCAGAATCATTTACTACTTTCATTGGTTTGTCAGTTTCATAGCAGTTACACAATTTTTTTAATACTTAAAAGCTTTTTCAAAAGGTGCTCATCAGTTTCTTCGGCGAATGGGCACAGATAGCAGGACCCCAGACTGGTGAATCCTACTAATCGAGGAGGGAGAGTGGTTTGCAGATGATGGAAACTCGAATTGTATTGGGTGTAACAGATCCCGGAGTCTCTCCGTCTTTTCCGCAGGTTTGTCAAATTCCAGGTGAATTGTGAAGAAGCACAAACTAAGGCAAACTCCCACCCCACCCACCCCGCCCCCCCAGTTCCCTGGTTAATTAGAGAGGATTGGGAGGGAAGGAAGAGGGTAGGTGGGATGTGATGAAATACATTCTGAAAATGAAGGCAGGTCACTTTCTATCGGCAGGGAGCACAGAAAGAGCAATGGGTCTGCTGTAATAAGCAGGTGGAGAGTCAACGGCAGAGGGATGGACCAAAGCAGACATTTGGGTTGACAACCACCTGTCACCAGCTCAGTGTGCAGTGTCGGCAGACACTGGAACGATCCAAAAAGGGAGAGGGCAAAAAGAGATTTCTTCAGGTTAGAAGTGGTGCTAAATAGCTTAAGACTGGCAGGTTTGACAATCACACAGGGGAAATGCCATTTGGAATTGTCAGAGGAGCGTTATTTGTAGCCGGGAATAAACTAATTAAGTCCCAATTTGACAAGGTAGAGACGATTAGGAAATAGCCCAAAGCTGTGCCAAATAAACAAGTGGGAATTAATTATTTGAGGGCAGCGCAGTGCTGCCTCATGGTGCCTCGGCCCTGGGTCACTGACCGTGTGGAGTTTGCACATTCTCCCCATGTCCGCATGGGTCTCACCCCCACAACCCAAAGATGTGCGGGGGACGTGAATTGGCCACGCTAAATTGCCCCTTAGCTGAATTTTTATTTTAATTTATAAAGAATTAATTATGTGGGGCCTATGTAATTTCTCTCAGTCTTCAAACCACAGAAAGCATTTTGACAGACACAATCAAATCTCAGGACCCCAATAAGGGCCAATGGATACCTGCATTCGAAGAATGTCAGGACGCTTAATGCTCAGACTCAGAACTGGGAATGCACTCCTCTGACCAAGTGTGCCGTGTTGGTCTGTGACAGTATGATCCCAGGTCACTGGAGGGGCCGAGTATCGCATAACATAACTGCTGCCTTGAAAACAGAAGCATGTTGGAGTCGAGAAGGTGCGTTCAGTGTTCAAATGGGTGGTGGCATGGCTAAGCTGCCATTAATTAGAGAGAGCCTTCTGCTACCACTCCTCCACAAAGCTTTGACAAAGACCTGCTGAGATTTCTCCAGCATTTTCTTTTTGGTTGCATGGGTTATCTGTTGGTTTATGTTCCTCGAATCACATTGCCTTTGCTGTTGAGCAGGTAAGCGGTCGCCTTCCGCCCAATTTGTGCCCTCCAACAGGAATTGCCCGAGTCCCTGGTTCTTTGCTGGCAGGGCTGCTAAGTCACAGAGTGAGACACAGTACGTATATGAATGGACCCTAAAGGAGATCACTCTCTCTCTCTCTCCACAAACCGAGCGAGGGGCTCCTCAGAGGCTGACACCCGCAGCAGAAAGAGAGAGCACCCAAACACATCATTAGCCTGGAAAAAAAGGAAAGTATTAGGTCAACTCTCAATTATCAAAAGATACAGATACTCCCCAATATGGAATGGCTAGGCCAGACTCGTCTTGTGCTTAACCAAAGTTGTAGGTTGATGTGGAGAGGATCATTCAGACACACAGACACCGACAGACAAATGCACATTCACACACCGCTCCCATATACACAGCAACAGGGATGATACATGAACTGAAGGGCCTTTGGGAGCTCTGTATCTATAATGTGGGCAGCATATTAATGTTACTTAAAATTCCAGATTCACCAGGGCAAGGTGGCGCGGCTTTAAGAAACCCGAGCTGCCTCGAGTCAGGAATATTTTGCAGCCAGGAATGGGTAGAAGACAGGGAAAGGATTCAGTTAAAGGGAGGAAAGAATGCAGAGAAGGCGTCAGCTGGGAATAATCCCTGTTACTGTTGGATCCATGGCCACAGATAAATACATGGCTGCCGCTTTATCAGAGGACAATTTAACTGCATCGTAACAGCGCCTTCTTTCTCTCAAGACCCCATAAACTGGTGATACAGTTTGACAAGACCCAACTGCTGGAAATCTGGGTCCATCCCCAACAAGGGAGACAATAAAATAATTAATTCTAGATGGCAATAGGAGTAAAGCCAGTAGACAGACAGACAGGGAGAGACAGGGAGAAACCGAGACAACCGGGGAGAGACAGAGAGATGGTGGCAGACAGAGAGAGTGGCAGACAGAGAGAGGGTGGCAGACAGAGAGAGGGTGGCAGACAGAGAGAGGGTGGCAGACAGAGAGAGGGTGGCAGACAGAGAGAGGGTGGCAGACAGAGAGAGGGTGGCAGACAGAGAGAGGGTGGCAGACAGAGAGAGGGTGGCAGACAGAGAGAGGGTGGCAGACAGAGAGAGGGTGGCAGACAGAGAGAGGGTGGCAGACAGAGAGAGAGTGGCAGACAGAGAGAGTGGCAGACAGAGAGAGTGGCAGACAGAGAGAGTGGCAGACAGAGAGAGTGGCAGACAGAGAGAGTGGCAGACAGAGAGAGTGGCAGACAGAGAGAGTGGCAGACAGAGAGAGTGGCAGACAGAGAGAGTGGCAGACAGAGAGAGTGGCAGACAGAGAGAGTGGCAGACAGAGAGAGAGGCAGACAGAGAGAGTGGCAGACAGAGAGAGTGGCAGACAGAGAGAGTGGCAGACAGAGAGACGGCGGCAGACAGAATAATGACCCCCAAAAGCAGCAACATGACCCATGCCCAGCCAGGAGATTTTGCAGGAATTGGGAGTTTACAGAAGCCTCACTTCCACCCTCCAACCCCCTCAAACTCCTTTCTCTGCACCCTTCATCCACTCCCAATTGCACTGACTCATTCCCGCAGGAGCCGAGAGGGTAAACATAGGCTGCTCGCCCTTGCAAGGCATCACAGCTGAATCCAGTCCTGTTTCTGTCCAACCACTGCACACATATGTACACACTGCCACGGACATTAGGAGGAGGGAGGTCATTGGACGGTGACCAGTTTGATTCCCTCTCCCCCTCCTCCCTGTTGGCACAGAGGTCAAGTTTAGCCACTCCAACCAAAGCGAGAGCACACGGTACCTGACCAGCAATTGAACAGGAGGAGCTTTCAGAGCAGCTCCCGGATTGCACAAGTTAACAAACGGCTCCAAGACCAAGACTCGAGCGGCACAGGAGCCATTCCCATCCCAAAGTCCACTCGCTTTGGCAGGGAAGATGCGACTGCAGGAACTTAGTGTGAGTTAGTGTTCAAAAACCCAGATCTGTGGGGGCACCCGGTGAAATAACGCACCACCCGAATTCATTCCTCCCAAATATTTTTGAGGCCCATTTGGGAAACCCACGGAATTTCAACGGGGAAAGGAAAAGACCTTAAAACACTCTGCCCATGACGTTCCGCTTGAAGGAGTGACACGGTTTCCCCGAGCCTTGCCACATTCCCGCTCCTCACCGCGGCCAGGCTTTCCGCTGCCTCGACAGTGCTGCAGCATTTGGTCCCTACCGAGGGAGGGGTAGAGGTGCTGCCCTCCCTCGTTGGCCCAGAGGTTGCTTTGAAGTGACCATTCGGGGGGTGGGGAACATAATATGCATTTTTTTCTTTTTAAAACAAAGGAACTTTCAACGCCTCCGCCCCAGCTGTCTGAGGAAATCTAAAACCATTATTGTCTGAAAGTGGCTTTCGAAACCCAGCTAATCTTCTTCTTCGATTCAGTCTTCAACATGCTCACCGTACCAAATTCAATTTGAATCGCATTAGACATTCTGCCTTGAATAATGCCATTTGAGTGTTTTGGTCCTTTCAGAGGGCCTCAGGGGGAAGAGGGACAAAACCCCCAATGTGTCCCGCTACCCCCAAACCTTGCCTCAAAAGAATTTGTCGTCTATTCTAAAGTGGGGCCTGGTGACATCGTCGGGGTTGATGAAGACGGAGATGGATTTTCCTGGGTTCTCGGTCACCAGCTGCTGCAGCTTCTTGGCCAGTCGGTCGTCCGGCTGCCGGCTGTCCCCGGAGCCATTGTCCGAGGACGGGGAAGGTGTGCCGGAGCTGCTGCCCCTCCTGTGGACGTCCTGGGTCAGCCGGTTGGCGGCCTTGGCGTGCTCGACGGCAGTCCGCAGGTGCTCAGCGGGGTCGGAACGCACCGACGACAGCTTCCGGGCGTGGAGCACAGCCGTCTCATCAGAGAGGTGCTCAAGCATGTTGCACTGTGGGATGAAGTAGTTGGGGCAGGACCTGTTGACCAGGCAGTGCTGGAGATCATCGATCAAACCAAGCAGGAAGTCCGCAGCATATTCTTCCTGGGCCAGAAAGGTGGCGGGGAGTCTGTCACACGCCCAGAGCATCATACTCCTCAGGTGATATGGACTGATGGCTTTGGGTCTGGACAAGAGTTTCATAATAATAGCCTTGCAGGCTTGATAGGCTTGCATGAGGCTGCTGGAGATGCATTTCTTCAGCTGCACCTCGCTACGCGCGAACGACAAGCGCCATTCGTTCTCTCGTTTCCCATTAAGAGAGGCGGCCGGCACCAGGTAGAAACCGCTGATGACCTCCTCCTCGGTGATCTTGCCATCCCAGAAGTGGTTCTCCATCAGCCAGCTCTGTGCCACTGCAGGCCAGCCCTTGAAGGAGACGACCGGGATGATGTCGTACAGCATGCGGCTGGAGCCCACAGCCAGGATGACCGAGATCACCGTGCCGTTCCTCTCCACCTTCTCAACTTTCGGCATCCCGCGTTGGGGCTTCTTCTGGATCTCGGCGAGCACGATGGTGATGGCCTCGTAAAACCAGTCCGCCACCCGGGTGGGGGAGAAAAAGTAGTTGGTGCCCCCGTTGATGTGGTCTACGATGGTGCAGCAGTCTTTCCACTTGTTGATGGTCCCTTCGTCAAAGAGCCTGAGACTTAGCCAAGAGTGACAGAGTGCGGAGTGGCGCATGTCCAGAGTGACCGGCTGGTTTCGGTCGTGGAGTTTGAGGGCTGGGACCAGGAGAGTGAAGTCCATGTCGTAATCCGTTCCCCGAATGTAGATGCTAAGTTCCTCGAGGTCCATATCCACCACGCCTTCGCGGACCCCTCCGGACAGCAGGAGGTACTCGTTGGCTACTGGAAGCTTCTGGTCCAACTTCTGCACCATGCCTGGTCAAAACAAAACAAAACAAAGTAAGTATGTACACAAGGGACAATGACAGCTTGGAAGAGCAAACCAGACAAATGGCTTCTTCTGAAACCAGTTCCCACAATCCTTCTGGCTCGATAATCGTTCAGCAAAGATTAAATTCTCGGCGATGTTGAACTCCCTGACTCTCAGCAACATTTAGTGCCCAGAACCCTTCAGAATCTCTACACTCTCCTTCTACACTTCCCTCTACACGCTCTTCCCCCCCCCCCCCCCCCCCCCGCCCCCCTTGCCCCACTCCTCCAATTATGGCATCTTGGGACATTCCTGATTTTGATTGTTTCATCATGGGGCAGAATGGTAGCATTGTGGCTAGCACAATTGCTTCACAGCTCCAGGGTCCCAGGTTCGATTCCGGCTTGGGTCACTATCTGTGCGGAGTCTGCACATCCTCCCCGTGTGTGCGTGGGTTTCCTCCGGGTGCTCCGGTTTCCTCCCACAGTCCAAAGATGTGCAGGTTAGGTGGATTGGCCATGATAAATTGCCCTTAGTGTCCAACATTGCCCTTAGTGTTGGGAGGGGTTACTGGGTTATGGGGATGGGGTGGGGGTGTTGACCTTGGGTAGGGTGCTCTTTCCAAGAGCCGGTGCAGACTCGATGGGCCGAATGGCCTCCTTCTGCACTGTAAATTCTATGATAAGAAACTATCATTGACAACCGTTCCTCCATCTACCTCAACCGTCAGCTCGGAAATTCTCTCCCTAAACCTCGCCACCTGTTTAAAACTGCTCCCCTTTCACCTGGTCTAACATCTCCTTTTGTGGCTTGGTGGCAGATTTTATTTGATAATGTTCATTTGCGACGCTATGGGTTTAGGATGGTAATGGTGCTATGCAAATGATACTGTTGGATTAATAAAGGTTACGTCAGTGACTCCGTCTAGTCCTCCCATTAAGAATCTAATAATAATCTTTATTGTCACAAGTAGGCTTACATTAACACTGCAATGAAGTTACTGTGAAAATCCCCTAGTCGCCACATTCCGGCGCCTGTTCGGGTACACTGAGGGAGAATTCAGAATGTCCAATTCCCCTAACAGAACGTCTTTCGGGACTTGTGGGAGGAAACCGGGGCCCACGGAGGAAACCCACACAGACACGGGGAGAACACACAGACTCCGGACAGTGAGCCAAGCCGGGAATCGAACCCGGGACCCTGACGCTGTGAAGCAACAGTGCTAACCACTGTGCTATCGTGCCACCCTATAATACCCACGTAGCCTTTTTGCACCTGGCTAGTTTCAAAGAACGTGTGACTTTTGCTTACAGTCTTTTGAGTCTGAAGATTGGGGGTTCACTCCGCAGACCTAAAGTGGGCAGCACGGTAGCATTGTGGTTAGCACAATTGCTTCACAGCTCCAGGGTCCCAGGTTCGATTCCGGCTTTGGTCACTGTCTGTGCGGAGTCTTCACATCCTCCCCGTGTGTGCGTGGGTTTCCTCCGGGTGCTCCGGTTCCCTCCCACAGTCCAAAGATGTGCAGGTTAGGTGGATTGGCCATGATAAATTGCCCTTAGTGTCCAAAATTGCCCTTAGTGTTGGGTGGGGTTACTGGGTAATGGGGATAGGGTGGAGGTGTTGACCTTGGGTATGGTGCTCTTTCCAAGAGCCGGTGCAGATTCGATGGGCCGAATGGCCTCCTTCTGGACTGTAAATTCTATGATAATCTATGAAAATGTAAGACGACACCCAGTTCTGGATTGTCAGGGATATTATCAAACCCAGGCCCGGTCTGCTCTTACAGGTGGAAATAAAGGATTCCTCAGCCACTAATTAATTTGAAGAGGAGCTTGCGAGATCTCCCTGGTGTGCTGGCATCAGTATTTATCGCTCAATCAAAATCAGTAAAACAAACCATCCGCTCATCACATCAGTGCTGTTTCTGGGATCTTGCTGTGCATAAATTGACTGCCCCCTTCCCTTCATGACAACAGTGACTACACTTGAAAATATTTAATTGACGTGTAGGACATCTTGAGATCATGCAAAATGCAAGTTCTTTTTTCCCAGGTCCTCCCTGGTCAGCAAGAGTGCCCTCATGTTCAATGTTCTATCAACTCGCTCCCCGCTTCAGTCTCACCCCTCCCTATCGCTCTAACTTGCCCCAGCCCAACAGAACTATTCACCAGTGAGCAGGATGGCACCATAGACGCCATGCTGACATTTTATATCGAGCATTTTGTCCCCAGCGGACAACCACCAGGCTCCCTCCATAGCCGCAAAACTTTCTTTCCCTCACTCTTGGTCCCCGGAGAATATAAAGGACGGAATTATCCATTTGGGAGGCTGTTCTCCCGCCGGAGCTGAATCGCTTCTAATTTCCGCTCGTGCTGGGAGCACAAGTCCAGAGGCAATTCCCTATTCCCCTGCCGTGCAAAATTATGGACGGCAGCGATTGCAAGGTATTCCCTTGCCAATCCTGCTATTGGGCCGCCATTCTGAGCGGGCAGCTCAATAGCGTTTGGCCCCTCTCACCCCCACAACGCAATTCCAACTAGCCCCCCCCCCCCCCCAGGTCAATCCCCGAAAAGCACCAGGGTGACAGGGTGACCAATAAGAGAGACCACCCCCCCCCATCATGGCGACATGGTAGCATAGTGGTTAGCACTGTTGCTTCACAGATACCCGAGAACCCCATCAGTTGGAGGTTCCCCTCCAAGTCACTCACCATCTGATTCGGCCGTTCCTTCACTGATACTGGGGAAAAATCCTGGAACTCCCTCCCGAACAGCACTGTGGGTGAACCTACACTCCATGGACGCAGCGGTTCAAGAAGGGAGCTCACCATCACCTTCTCTCGGTCAACTAGGGAAAGGCAATAAACGCTGGCCTAGCCAGCGACACCCACATCCCATAAATTAATTATTTTGAAGTTTCAAAGTGATACCACCCCAGAGAAAAAAAATTCTTCTTATCTCGGTCATAAAAGGGAACTCAATGATGCCCTCTGGCTTCAGACTCACACACAAATACCGTTCTGGAGCTGATACACTGCAATCAAGTCACCCCCTCACTCTTCTAAACTCAGTGGAAACCTGCCCAGTTCATCCAACCCATCTTCAGAAGACAACCCGCTCATTCCAGGTATCAATCTGGTAAAACTCCTCTGAACCGCCTCCAACACATTTACATCCTCCCTTAAATAAGGACACCGAACTGCACACAATATTTAAGATGTCTTCTCTCCAATGCCCTGTATAACTGAAGCATAACATCCTGACTTTTAAGTTCAATAAAGAATACCATTCCATTAGTCTTCTTAATTACTTGTGACTCATGGAGCAGAACACCCAGATCCCTCTACACCTCGGAATTCTGCAGCTGTACTCCATCTAAGGAATACTCTGCTTTTCTATTCTTCCTGCCAATGTGAACAACTTCACATTTTCCCACGCTAATAGCCCATCTGCCAAATGTTTGCCCACTTCCCATCGATATCGATGCAACTCCTCTTAATAATAATCGCTTATTGTCACAAGTAGGCTTCAATGAAGTTACTGTGAAAAGCCCCTAGTCGCCACATTCCGGCGCCTGTTCGGGGAGGCCGGTACGGGAATTGAACCCGCGCTACTGGCATTGTTCTGCATTACAAGCCAGCTGTTTAGCCCACTGTGCTAAACCAGGCCCTGTTACCAGCCTCTTTACAACATTCTTGGAGTTAAGATGCAAATTAACCGTGATCTAATTGAATAATGGAGCAGGCTCGAGGGGCGAAAAGGCCCCTTTCCATTCTTAATCATAAATTTATTTTAAAAAAAGAACAAATTGATATTAAAAGTTGAGATTAATACATTGAAAGGATTGAATAAATTGATATATTCTTTTATGCATTTAAATAATTGTAATTAATGCTAATTAATTCCTGAAATGAATAATTATTGAGTATAATGAATGATTTAATTAAGTACAACTTTATTTCCTGAGAGGTTTATTCACTTTTTTTTAAAAACACCTCCCTTTTAAAAAATTTTACTTTTGGTGGAAAGATTAAAATATTGCTGATTTGGATCTGAGAGACACAGCAGCTTTTTTTGGACTACGCTGTGCGTTACATTTAAGCTGACTTGAAATTTGGAACTGAATGAGGAAGCAGGAGAAGGAGAGGGTGACAGGGAAGCGAGAGATTGCGCAAAGGAGAGCGAGGAAAAGAGATGGATGAGTTGAGAGAATGAAGCAAGACGAAGCCCAGAATGCCCCCCTGCGAACCAGTGCGATAATGAGCATGAGGGAGGGGGCGAAAAAACTAAAGTGCAGGAGGGAGACAGAGCTTGCAAGCGGGTCAAAGAGGGAGGAAGATTAATAGACAGGCAGGGCAAACAGGACAGAGTAATCGACAGACAGTACAAGAGTGATAACTGAGGCCGTGGATTACTGCAGAGATCAGATCAGATCGACTTTCTCTTATTCGGTCTGGTAGATTTTATCTCAAGTGAGTGTGAGAAAAGTGACAAGGATCACCAGGGATTATAGGGCAGCCTCCACTGCCTCCTGACCAATTCAAAGAGGCGGCGCAGTTACATCCGAGCGAGAGGGCCAGCTCCGTAATCTTCACCTTCAGAGGTCCTTTCCCCAGGGATAGAAGTCTCGTCAGGTGCCTGTGAGCTCGTTAAGAGCTTCCCTTGAATTGGAAACAAACATTGTCCATCTACCCCACCCATCCCTTTCCTTGACATTCCCTGGGGACCAAGGATGACTTTATTCCACTCCTGTGTTGTGGGTCTGGAGGTGACTAAATGGTCCAATGATGGATCCACACACCCTGCCACAGGTGGTGTTTGATAAAGTGGGGGGGTGGGGGATGGGATTTTCGCAGTTTGGAATGCTCCTTAATGATGTGACATTCTGGTCTGTTGCTGATAAGGTCCATCAGAGTCCAGGTTGGAAAATTCATGTTCTAGTGGTGGAAGGTGCCTCTGCATGGATTCTTTTTAATGAGGGGTGGCTGTTGCTGGCTAGACCATCCTCGAGAAGGTGATGGTGAGCCACTTTCTTGATCCGCTGCAGCCCACGTGGTGTAGGTACACCCACAGTGCGGTTAGGGAAGTAGTTCCAGGATGTTACCCCGGCGACAGTGAAGGAACGGCCGATATATTTCCAAGTCAGGGTAGTGAGGGATTTGGAGGGGAGCCTCCAGGTGGTGGTACAGATTTCAACGTGAGGCAAGGAGGCTGTGATTTGGGAACAAGCTGTCTCCAGATGTTAGGAAGGCCAGACGCGGAGAGGCTCAATTAAAAACTGGCCATTCACAAATTTTTTTAAAAAACTTGAAATGGGGCGGTTCACGAGCTGAGGACATTCCCAACGTGCCTCACAGCCAATGACGTACTTTCGAACCACTATTTTACTGCAGGAAATGCAGCGGCCAATTTACGCACAGCAAGATCCCGCTAAAAGCAATGGGCAAAAATGCCTGTTGTTATGGTGCCTGGCTGCAGGTTAAATCTCAGGGGATTTCCCCCATTTCTATCTTGAGATCTTTGACATCCAACTGAGGGGGCAAGAGGAGCCTTGATTTATTTAGCGTCTTATCTGAAAAATGGCACCTCTCGCATTGCAACGCACAACGGCACCGTGCTGGAGGTTTGACTTCTGCCTTCAAATCTCTTTCCTGGGGCTGGATTTGAAAGCACAACCTTCACAGCATCACAGCTGGGGAGGGTAAAGAGCATAACCGGCTGCCCTCCGTGGTGCTCGGCTCGGCAGATGTTTAACCCCAGACTACGGTGCGCAACTCTCCTGTCACCGGCAACACAAGAAAGATTATGTTAATGTTCTTTTGTCCTTCCACTGTGGCGAACAATTACCCCGAAGTCAGCATTTCTAACATTACAAGGAAATAAATCATCCAATAGTTAACTAGGTTATTCCGTCCTACACGCCACGTTACTGTGACGTCAGTGTATATTTCACCTTGCTCTGTCCTGATTGCATTATTCCGTGGGTCACTCGAACGCTCGCCTAGCGCTGCAGATGCACGACTCCCCAGGACTGACCACAGCACCTGTGGACCTGTACTCCTAGATCTCTTTGACTTTCAATACTCTGGAGGGTTCTACCATTCACTGTATATTCCCTAATGCATTTTGGAAGGTCTAATGCAGGTAGGGAATATACAGTGAATGGTAGAACCCTCAAGAGTATTGAAAGTCAAAGAGATCTCGGTGTACAGGTCCACAGGTAATTGAAAGGGGCAACACAGGTGGAGAAGGTAGTCAAGAAGGCATATGGCATGCTTGCCTTCATTGGCCGGGGCATTGAGTATAAGAATTGGCAAGTCATGTTGCAGCTGTATCGAACCTTAGTTAGGCCACACTTGGAGTATAGTGTTCAATTCTGGTCGCCACACTACCAGAAGGATGTGGAGGCTTTAGAGAGGGTGCAGAAGAGATTTACCAGAATGTTGCCTGGTATGGAGGGCATAAGCTATGAGGAGCGGTTGAATAAACTCGGTTTGTTCTCACTGGAACGAAGGAGGTTGAGGGGAGACCTGATAGAGGTCTACAAAATTATGAGGGGCATAGACAGAGTGGATAGTCAGAGGCTTTTCCCCAGGGTAGAGGGGTCAATTACTAGGGGGCATAGGTTTAAGGTGAGAGGGGCAAGGTTTAGAGTAGATGTACGAGGCAAGTTTTTTACGCAGAGGGTAGTGGGTGCCTGGAACTCGCTACCGGAGGAGGTGGTGGAAGCAGGGACGATAGTGACATTTAAGGAGCATCTTGACAAATACATGAATAGGATGGGAATAGAGGGATACGGACCCAGGAAGTGTAGAAGATTGTAGTTTAGTCGGGCAGCATGGTCGGCACGGGCTTGGAAGGCCGAAGGGCCTGTTCCTGTGCTGTACATTTCTTTGTTCTTTGTTCACGGGAGAGAAATCTTTGCACCTCAACAACCTCAGCTCTTTCCCATTGCTAGTCACTTCACCATAGACAATGGATTATTTTCTCCAGCGGAGGAGGGACTTCCATTAACGTGGAGAAGGTTAAGGGAAGATTAAATAGAGGCGTTTAAAATCATAACGGGCTTTGATACAAAAAAAAACAGCAAAAAAAGAGGGGAGGGGGAATTGTATTCATCGTCTGGAGGTTCAGTCACCAGAGGACTCAGATTTAAGACCAGCAAAAGAATGATAGGGGAGAATTTTTATGTTTAACTCGTGGGTTGTTGTGATCTGGTGCGCACTATCTGAAAGGGCAGTGGAAGGAAATTCAATAGTAACTTTCAAAAGCGAATTGGGTAAATACTTGACAGGGAAATAGGAGGGGGGGTGGTACATATGCAGCATGATAGCACAGTGGTTAGCACTGTTGCTTCACAGCGTCATGGTCCCGGGTTCGATTCCCGGCTTGGGTCACTGTCTGTGCGGAGTCTGCACGTTCTCCCCGTGTCTGCGTGGGTTTCCTCCGGGTGCTCCGGTTTCCTCCCACAAGTCCCGAAAGACGTGCTGTTAGGGGAATTGGACATTCTGAATTCTCCCTCAGTGTACCCGAACAGGCGCCGGAATGTGGCGACTAGGGGATTTTCACAGTAACGTCATTGCAGTGTTAATGTCAGCCTACTTGTGACAATAATAAAGATTATTATTACTAATTGGAATGCTCTTTCAAAGGGCAAGGGAAGTAATGGGCGAGATTCTCCCAGCTCCACGCCGGGCCGGAGAATCGCCGCAACCCTGCCACGCCTCCCCGACGCCATTTGCGCCGGCGCGTTTGGCGTGGCGCCGGTCGCGGGCCGCTCTCCGCTGGGCCGCCGATTCTCCAGCCCGGATGGGCCGAGCGGCCGCGCGGAAAGGGCAGAGTTCCCGCCGGCGCCGTTCACCCCTGGTCGCTGCCGGCGGGAACTCTGTGGGGCGGGGAAAAGCACTCCTTCATCGTGGGGGCCTCCGATGGGGTCCGGCCCGCGATCGGGGCCCACCGATCGGCGGGCCAGCCTCTCTCCCCCCCCTCCCCCCCCCGCCGGGCCTACTTTGTTGCGCGGCCGGCCCCTGAACCCCTACGCCATGTTGCGTCGGGGCCGGAACACTGAAGACGTCCCCCACGCATGCGCGGGTTGGCGTGGCCCATATGGGGCCAAACACTTTGTCTCCATTTCGGAGAATCGCGCCCACTGGCTTCCATTAGTCATTAGAATCATACAGCACGTGATGCAACAACCTGACCTGATGTGGTGACAGCTCAGGTCCCAGTGAGTTAATGTGTAGGCTAGGGAGGTTCAACTCCTACTCCCACCTTTACCCACCATCAGTCAGTGAGCAGGGGAGATGATGGTGTGCTGCTAATGTCACTGGACTAGCAATCCAGAGAGTGTACAGCCACACTGCATCTGAAAAGCAGCTCGCCGCAGCACAGCCTGGCGGTTTGAAGCCGGGTGACCCCGCTCCCAGAATCTACCCGGCTCCCAACTGATCTAACACGTTCTCGAGAGACGTTGCAATGCAAATCCCACCCATTGTGGCCTGGATCACTTTTGAGAAATCAGAATATTAAAGCGAGTCAGCTAGTCTCACTCCAATGTGCAGATTCCGAAGGTACGCGAGGCCTTATGATCAAGCTCTCTCGTGTCAGGGTCCTCGGGCGAGTGCTGTTTAGTACTGGTCTCCACAAATTCTTGAACGTGTTTAAAGAAAAAGGCAACCAGAGCTCCCAGTCTATCCTGACTGCGGAGCCTCTGTTCATGCTACTGTCGCAGCAAAACCAGGTTGTCACACTGCACACGTACAACCCCCACGTCCCCGTGTCTGATGTGCTCACGTTCCTCGCCAGGTACGTTGAGCTGAAAGATAACAGCGTGCAACTGAAGGACACCTTTGGTGTCTGGACAAGTGAGCACCAGGCCAAGGTGACCCGGAGAACAGACGGCGACGGAACCATCCTACATCCCCCCTCCAGTTTCACCATTGGAGGAAATCGCGGCTACCTCTACTACGTGGGACAGCCACGAGTATGCCGCACCTGTGGCAAAACGGGGCATGTTGCCGCCAACTGCAACGTCACCTTCTGCAAAAACTGCAGGCAGGAGGGACACATGACAAAGGACTGCAAGGAAGACAAGTGCTGCAACCGGTGTGGGGAGGCCGGCCATCTTTACAGGGCCTGCCCGAAACGCCGGGCGACGTACGCACAAATCATCAGCGGCGGAGTCCAAAAGACGACCACAGAGGAGGTTCATGCACCCTCCATCGACAAAGACACTGCAGCACAGAATGCTGAAAACCAACAGAAAGTGGCGGCCCTGACAACTCAACCCCAACCTCATCTGACGAGGAAGACTCAATGGAAGAGGATGGAATGAAGAATAAGGGCCCTGGGAAACGCCGAACAGAGACAAACAAAAGAGGAAACCAAAAAATAAACTGAAGAAACCCCCGATGGGGAGTGGCAAAAAGCGGCAGCTTCCAGCCAATGGCCTTGGCGCCGACACCTCCTCCGATGAGGGAAAACAAGCTAAGAATTGGCCTCAAAAAAGAGACAAAGTACCAATGTGGAACGGGATGCACAGACCCCCTAGACCACCGACAGGGAAGGAAATAAAACACGCCGAGACCATCAACCTCTGGGGGATGGGAACAGCAATATGACCAACGGACACCAAATGCTGGATATTGAAAACAAGGTCTCAGACCAGCTCCAGAAATTAACAAGCAGCAACAACCCAGGCGAAGACCGGCCTGCAACCCCAACACCCACTGAATGCCACGACGGACGCCAGGGCTACACCCCCCCCCAATGCATCCCCGTCAAGTTCACGGGCCCAGTGTGGACCAGGACAGCTTTCTCAGCCCTGCATTTGTGCAACAGTTTGCGAGCACCACCGGCATGCTGGGGAACATCCAACAGCTGGAACACCCAACTGACTTCAATTGACTTCAGGAAGCAAAGAACTGTACACACCCCTGTCAGCATCAACGGGGCCGAGGTGGAGATGGTTAGCAGTTTCAAATTCCTAGGGGTGCACATCTCCAAAAATCTGTCGACGCTACCACCAAGAAAGCACAACAGCGCCTATACTTCCTCAGGAAACTAAGGAAATTCGGCATGTCCACATTGGCTCTTATCAACTTTTACAGATGCACCATAGAAAGCATCCTATCGGGCTGCATCACAGCCTGGTATGGCAACTGCTCGGCCCAGGGCCGCAAGAAACTTCAGAGAGTCGTGAACACCGCCCAGTCCATCACACAAACCTGCCACCCATCCATTGACTCCATCTACACCTCCCGCTGCCTGGGGAAAGCGGGCAGCATAATCAAAGATCCCTCCCACCCGGCTTACTCTTCCAACTTCTTCCATCGGGCAGGAGATACAGAAGTCTGAGAACACGCACAAACAGACTCAAAAACAGCTTCTTCCCCACTGTCACCAGACTGCTAAATGACCCTCTTATGGACTGACCTCATTAACACTACACCCTGTATGCTTCATCCGATGCCAGTGCTTATGTAGTTACATTGTATATGCTGTGTTGCCCTATTATGTATTTTCTTTTATTATCTTTTCTTCTCATGTACTTAATGATCTGTTGAGCTGCTCGCAGAAAAATACTTTTCACTGTACCTCGGTACACGTGACAATAAACAAACCCAATCCAATCCAACTGTATAGACTCTGGACTCTGAGACTGGTAAATCCACCTTTTTAAAATAGGGTTTAAAATTGCATCTACTAATGTGCGAAGCATTAAAGATACTTCGCGGTGTGTAGCCACACTCGGCTACTTAGCAAACGTGAAAGCCGACCTACTGTTCCTGCAGGAGTGCGGAATTCCTCACCTCAGCAACTACAGGCGCTGGTCGAGCTGGTGGTCCCACGGGTCATCCATCTGATCAGGAGGAAACGACTCGTTCCCCCGGCCTGGGTATTCTGCTGCGGGGGGGGGCAACTTCACCATCTACCACGTTAAGGAGGTGGTGGGCGGACCCCTCCTCGTAGCAGACATCAAATACAAAAACGCCCCTCTCAGACTCATTAACGTGTACGCCCCGACCGTAAGGAGTGAGCGGCTGGCAGTCCTTCAGCAACTCCCGCTGCTGTTGGCCACCTCCAAGCCGGTCATCCTGGGCGGTGACTTCAACTGCATCATCGATGCGGCTGGACGATCCAGCAGAGCCAACAGCAAACTAGACGCTACGTCCAGACTCCTGATGGAAACGGTAAAAGACGCCAAGCTGCTCGACGTCTTCAGCAACCCCGCAGACGGAGCGCAGCGTAGATACACATGGTCCCGGCCAGACGGGTCCGTCCGCTCCAGGATAGACTTCTTCTTTGTGTCCCGTGCTTTCACGATCAGGCCCACTGATGTAAAGCCGGTGTTCTTCTCTGACCACTGCCTCCTACTGGCCGACTGCCACCTGCAGGGAAACCAGCGGGCAGGCAGGGGGACATGGAAGCTGAATGAGAAACTGGTGACTCCAGAGAACCTCGAGGAACTCAAAAGGGATTACAAAGGTTGGAGAACCGTGAAACCCCTCTTTGAGTCTCCACATCTCTGGTGGGAAGCAATCAAGGGGAACATCAAAAAGCTTTTCATCCTCATAGGCACTCAAAAGGTGAGAGAGAAGAGGGATCATGTCCAGACTCCAGAAATGTATGCAGAATTTGCTCCAGCTGCAGTCGATAGGGGTTGATGTCAAGGAGGATCTCCAAGAGGTGAAGAGCCAGCAAGCCTCGCTCTACACCTCGGAGGCCTCCAAGGTTATCTTCCGTTCCAGAGTCCGCTCCGTGGAGCAGGACGAAAAGTGCTCACGCTTCTTCTTCCAAAAGGTGCAAAGAGAGACCTCTGTGATCAGCAGCCTGAAGGAAGAAGATGGCTCTGTAAAGTCATCGTAGTCTGACATCCTGAGGATCAACCAATCCTTTTATGCCGGACTGTATGATCTGAAGCCAACAGATGGCACTGTTTCCCAGACCTTCCTGTCGACTATCACGGAGGTCATCGGCGACAGCGAGCCGGAAAACCTGGACACACCGCTAACTCTGGATGAGCTGACAAAGGCCGTCAAGTCCTTTGCGACGAGTAAAACTCCTGGTAGTGTCGGCTTACCGAGTTGTATTCGGCTCTGTGGGACAGGATGGGCCCAGACCTGCTGGAAGTGTATGAGAGTATGCTTCTGGACGGCAGCATGTCAGAATCCGTGAGGAAAGGCATCATCACCCTCATCTACATGCAGAAGGGGGAAAGGGAAGAAATGTGAAATTGGCGACCCATTTCACTGTTGAATGTGGATTATAAAATTGTAGCCAAGGTCATCGCCAATCGGGTCAAGTCTGCTCTGGAGTCGGTGATCCACCCTGACCAGACCTGTGCTGTACGGGGCAGGAAGATCTCTGATAGCCTCGCGCTACTCAGGGATACGATCGCCTACGTGCAGGAAAGGAAGATGGACACCTGCCTCATCAGCCTTGACCAGGAGAAGGCGTTTGACAGAATATCGCACACCTACATGATGGATGTGCTCTCCAAAATGGGGTTTGGGGAGGGAATTCGCAATTGGATCAAACTGCTCTACACAAACATCTATAGCGCAGTCTCAATCAATGGGTGGGAATCAGAAAAGTTCCAGATCAAATCCGGAGTCAGGCAGGGCTGCCCTCTCTCCTCGGCCCTTTTTGTGTGCTGCATGGAACCTTTTGCCGAGTTCATCAGGAAGGATCCGGGTACAAGAGGAGATAAGATAAGATAAATCGCTTATTGTCACAAGTAGGCTTCAAGTGAAGTTACTGTGAAAAGCCCCTAGTCGCCACATTCCGGCGCCTGTTCGGGAAGGCTGTTACGGGAGTGACGATCCCAGGCAGTGGAGGCGTGCAAGTTAAGGCCTCGCTGTACATGGACGATGTCGCCATCTTCTGCTCGGATCCCGCGTCTGTACGCAGGCTCTTGAACGCCTGCGACCAGTTTGCACTGGCCTCGGGAGCCAAGGTAAACCGCGGCAAGAGCGAGGCCATGTTCTTTGGGAACTGGGCCAACCGGTCCTTTGACCCCTTCACTGTCAGGTCAGATTACCTGAAGGTGCTGGGGATATGGTTCGGAGCGGCTGGGGCGTGCACCAAAAACTGGGAGGAGCGCATAGCCAAGATAAGACAGAAACTGGGCTGGTGGGAGCAACGCTCCCTCTCGATTGCGGGCAAAACCCTGGTCATCAGGTGTGAGGTACTCTCGGTGTTACTGTTCATAGCGCAGGTCTGGCCCATTACCCGACCCTACGCCGCAGCAAGTCACCCGGGCCATCTTCAAATTCATCTGGAGATCTAAGATGGACCATGTCCGAAGGGACACCATGTACAAACCTCTGGAGAAGGGAGGGAGAAACGTATCCAACATCTCCCTCATCCTGATGACCACCTTTGTGTGCAGCTGCATCAAGCTGTGTGTGGACCCCCGGTATGCAAACACCAAGTGTCAGTACATACGGAGGTTCTACCTGTCCCCGGTGCTACAAAGGATGGGCCTGGCCTCATTGCCGCGGAACGCTCCAAGTAGTTGGACCGTACCGTACCACCTGTCCTTCGTGGAAAGGTTTTAGAAGAAAAACACCTTTGACCACAAGGCAATGAAGCAGTGGTCAGCACGTAATGTCCTCGAGGCCCTCAGGGAAAAGGAGACTGTGGAGGATGTTGGATGGTTCCCTCAGCAGACTGTCAGAGTCATCTGGCAGAATGCCTCATCACCAGAACTTTCAAACAAGCACCAAGACCTAGCTTGGCTGGTGGTGAGGAGGGCCCTCTCTGTCAGATTCTTCATGTACACCCGAAGGCTCTGCGCCATTGCACGCTGCCCTCGGAGTGGCTGTGGGGGAAATGAGACGGTCACACACCTCCTTGTGGAGTGTGCCTTTGCAAAGAAGGTCTGGAGAGAGATGCAGTGGTACTTGTCAAGGTCCATCCCGAGCAGCTCTGTGACACAGGACTCTGTGCTCTATGGACGGTTTCCAGGGACACACACCGAGACAAACATCAACTGCTGTTGGAGGGTCATCAACTCGGTGAAAGACACTCTTTGGTCTGCCCGAAACTTGCTGATCTCCCAGTGCAAAGAATTGTCCTTGGCCGAGTGTTGCAGACTGGCACATTCCAAGGTCCAGGACTACGTGCTGAGGGACGCACTCAAGCTTGGGGCAGCTGCCCCCAAGGCGCAATGGGGAAAGACCACTGTGTAAGGTCTTTCCAGCAAATGTACACCGAGGGGCGGGTAACAGTGTAAACCCCCCTCGGTCTGGGGCATTTAACACTCCAATGTGTAAAGGCATTGAAAGAAACATGACGATGTAAATACTTACGAAAGAATTGTGAAGTAAACAGGGAAACGTGGGGAATACCATCCCAATTGAATGTAAGATAGCCAAGTGACAACAATTCAAAATGTTCTGTAATGTTTATTCGAGAATTTATGAATAAAGTATATTTTTTGGGAAAAAAACTGGTTTCCACGAATGGGGACCAGACAACACGGCACTCATTGTGGTCTCCCAGGGGATCAGAGACCCCCAGGTGCATGCCCTATAGGCAGGGTGGCACCCTGACACTGCTGGCACCATGCAGGCACCGTGATGCTGCCAGCTTGGCAGAAAGTACGACACAGGCAGTCCACCCAAGGTTGGAATCAAATCCAGACGCTGTGAGACAGCAGTGCTAACCACTGTGCCAGGCACTGTGAGACAGCAGTGCTAAACACTGTGCCAGGCACTGTGAGACAGCAGTGCTAACCACTGTGCCAGGCACTGTGAGACAGCAGTGCTAACCACTGTGCCAGGCACTGAGAGACAGCAGTGCTAACCACTGTGCCAGGCACTGAGAGACAGCAGTGCTAACCACTGTGCCAGGCACTGAGAGACAGCAGTGCTAACCACTGTGCCAGGCACTGAGAGACAGCAGTGCTAACCACTGTGCCAGGCACTGAGAGACAGCAGTGCTAACCACTGTGCCAGGCACTGTGAGACAGCAGTGCTAACCACTGTGCCAGGCACTGAGAGACAGCAGTGCTAACCACTGTGCCAGGCACTGAGAGACAGCAGTGCTAACCACTGTGCCAGGCACTGAGAGACAGCAGTGCTAACCACTGTGCCAGGCACTGTGAGACAGCAGTGCTAAACACTGTGCCAGGCACTGTGAGACAGCAGTGCTAACCACTGTGCCAGACACTGTGAGACAGCAGTGCTAACCACTGTGCCAGGCACTGAGAGACAGCAGTGCTAACCACTGTGCCAGGCACTGTGAGACAGCAGTGCTAACCACTGTGCCAGGCACTGTGAGACAGCAGTGCTAACCACTGTGACAGGCACTGTGAGACAGCAGTGCTAACCACTGTGCCAGGCACTGTGAGACAGCAGTGCTAACCACTGTGCCAGGCACTGTGAGACAGCAGTGCTAACCACTGTGACAGGCACTGTGAGACAGCAGTGCTAACCACTGTGCCAGACACTGTGAGACAGCAGTGCTAACCACTGTGCCAGGCACTGAGAGACAGCAGTGCTAACCACTGTACCAGGCACTGAGAGACAGCAGTGCTAACCACTGTGCCAGACACTGTGAGACAGCAGTGCTAACCACTGTGCCAGGCACTGTGAGACAGCAGTGCTAACCACTGTGACAGGCACTGTGAGACAGCAGTGCTAACCACTGTGCCAGGCACTGTGAGACAGCAGTGCTAACCACTGTGCCAGGCACTGTGAGACAGCAGTGCTAACCACTGTGACAGGCACTGTGAGACAGCAGTGCTAACCACTGTGCCAGACACTGTGAGACAGCAGTGCTAACCACTGTGCCAGGCACTGAGAGACAGCAGTGCTAACCACTGTGCCAGGCACTGTGAGACAGCAGTGCTAACCACTGTGCCAGGCACTGTGAGACAGCAGTGCTAACCACTGTGCCAGGCACTGAGACAGCAGTGCTAACCACTGTGCCAGGCACTGTGAGACAGCAGTGCTAACCACTGTGACAGGCACTGTGAGACAGCAGTGCTAACCACTGTGCCAGGCACTGTGAGACAGCAGTGCTAACCACTGTGCCAGGCACTGTGAGACAACAGTGCTAACCACTGTGCCAGACACTGTGAGACAGCAGTGCTAACCACTGTGCCAGGCACTGAGAGACAGCAGTGCTAACCACTGCGACAGGCACTGTGAGACAGCAGTGCTAACCACTGTGCCAGGCACTGTGAGACAGCAGTGCTAACCACTGTGCCAGGCACTGTGAGACAGCAGTGCTAACCACTGCGACAGGCACTGTGAGACAGCAGTGCTAACCACTGTGCCAGGCACTGTGAGACAGCAGTACTAACCACTGTGCCAGGCACTGTGAGACAACAGTGCTAACCACTGTGCCAGGCACTGTGAGACAGCAGTGCTAACCACTGCGACAGGCACTGTGAGACAGCAGTGCTAACCACTGTGCCAGGCACTGTGAGACAGCAGTGCTAACCACTGTGCCAGGCACTGAGAGACAGCAGTGCTAACCACTGTGCCAGGCACTGTGAGACAGCAGTGCTAACCACTGTGCCAGGCACTGTGAGACAGCAGTGCTAACCACTGTGCCAGGCACTGAGAGACAGCAGTGCTAACCACTGTGCCAGGCACTGTGAGACAGCAGTGCTAACCACTGTGCCAGGCACTGTGAGACAGCAGTGCTAACCACTGTGCCAGGCACTGAGAGACAGCAGTGCTAACCACTGTGCCAGGCACTGTGAGACAGCAGTGCTAACCACTGCGACAGGCACTGTGAGACAGCAGTACTAACCACTGTGCCAGGCACTGAGAGACAGCAATGCTAACCACTGTGCCAGGCACTGTGAGACAGCAGTGCTAACCACTGTGCCAGGCACTGAGAGACAGCAGTGCTAACCACTGTGCCAGGCACTGTGAGACAGCAGTGCTAACCACTGTGCCAGGCACTGTGAGACAGCAGTGCTAACCACTGTGCCAGGCACAGAGAGACAGCAGTGCTAACCACTGTGCCAGGCACAGAGAGACAGCAGTGCTAACCACTGTGACAGGCACTGAGAGACAGCAGTGCTAACCAGTGTGCCAGGCACTGAGAGACAGCAGTGCTAACCACTGTGCCAGGCACAGAGAGACAGCAGTGCTAACCACTGTGCCAGGCACTGTGAGACAGCAGTGCTAACCACTGAGCCAGGCACTGAGAGACAGCAGTGCTAACCACTGTGACAGGCACTGAGAGACAGCAGTGCTAACCACTGTGCCAGTGGTGAAAGGCTTCGAGAGGTTAGTCATGAGGCCCATAAACTCCATACTCCCAGGATGCCTACATCCACGGCAATTCGCATACCGCCGCAACCAGCCCATAGCGGACGCCATATCCCTGGCCCTACACTCATCCGTGGAGCAACAGACTCTTATTTATTGACTAAAGCTCCGCCTTCAACACCATAATCCCAGCCAAGCTCATATCAAAGCTCCAAAACCTCGGGCTCCTCACCCTGCAACTGGATCCTCGTCTTTCTGACCGATAGACTACAATCAGTAAGAATATAAACAACACCTCCTCCACGAGGGCTGGTTTAGCACAGTGGGCTAAACAGCTGGCTTGTAATGCAGAACAAGTCAGCAGCACGGTCCAATTCCCGTACCAGCCTCCCCGAACAGGTGCTGGAATGTGGCGACTAGGGGCTTTTCACTGTGACTTTATTGACGGCTACTTGTGACAATAAGCGATTATTACGATAGTCCTCAATACTGGGCCCTGCAAGGCTGCGGCGTACTTAGCCCCCACCATACTCCCTATACACACACGACTTTTGAAATTTGGCTCCAACTCCATCTACAAGTTTCCCGATGGCACGATCGTAGTGGGTCAGATCTCGAACAACGATGAGTCCGAATACAGGAGGGAGATAGAGAACCTAGTGGAGTGGTGCAGCGATAACAATCTCTCCCTCAATGTCAGCACAACTAAAGAGCTGGTCATTGACTTCAGGAAGCAAAGTACTGTACATAGGCTGTTTGGCCCATTGGCTCTGCACGGCCCTTGGAAAGAGCATCCTACCCAAGCCCACGCCTCTACCCTATCCTCGTAACCCAGCAACCCCACCTAACGTTTCTGGACACTGAAGGGCAATTTATGGCCAGTCCACCTAACCTGCACGTCTTTGGACTGTGGGAGGAAACCGGATCACCCGGAGGAAACCCACGCACACACGGGGAGAACGTGCAGACTCCACACAGACAGCGACCCAAGCCGGGAATCGAACCTCGGATCCTGGAGTTGTGAAGCAACTGTGCTAACCACTGTGCTGCCCTCTGGTGTGTACATCACCAAAACTCTGTCGTGGTCTACGCACGTCGATGGTACGGCCAAGAAAGCACAACAGGAAACGAAGGAAATTCGGCGTGTCCATATTTAACTTTTACAGATGCACCATAGAAAGCATGCTATCAGGCTGCATCACAGCCTGGTCTGACAACTGGTCGGCCCAAGACCGCAACAAACTTCAGAGAGTCGTGAACACCGCCCAGTCCATCACACGAACCTGCCTCCCATCCATTGACTCCATCTACACCTCCCGCTGCCTGGGGAAAGCGGGCAGTATAATCAAAGACCCCTCCCACCCAGCTTATTTCACAGTAACTTCATTGCAATGTAAGTCTACTTGTGACAATAAAGATTATGATTAAAAATGTAAATATCGGGAAGGGAATCCCCCCCTCCCTTTCCTGATCTGGCCTGCATGTGACTCCAGATCCATTGCAACGGGATTCCCTCTGAAATGGCTGAGCAAACCACTCCACTCCAGAGCAATTAGGGATGGTCAATAAATGCCGGTCCAGCAGGCGATACCCACATCCCCGGGGATATATAAGAAAAAAATCCAACAAGACATTTGGATTTGCCGAATTGTATATTTCAGTGACAGCAGCACACGCATTTATGCTCATTTTAAATATTGCCCACTTGGGCTGCAGTCCCAACCCAGAGGTGGTAAATCTAAGATGATCCCGAGTAAACCCATAACAATTCAGGAGAAAGCTGGAACTCACTGGCATCGGCACAGTGAGATGTGAGATGAAGAATATAGATTCATCTGGAGATACATCCTCGAGGGGGAAAGGAGTTGAAAGCTACACCGATTTGAGATGGAGCAGGGTGGGAGGAGGTTTGTGTGGCGAGTGAGAGTTTTATGCAACTCGATGTAAACGGTTTGCAGACACAGCATTAACACAACGCTAAACAGAAAATCCCGGCTAATAACTTCAGAACAGAAGCGAGGGGAAAGTAAAACACCGGGGTAAGAATGACAGATTAGCGGACCCTAATTCTAGTTCAATACCCAATTCGTCAAGGGTTGGGCATCTCTCCAGACAGCAGAATTACTTGGCAGCTACTGTGGGTGACGCAGGCAACAGAAATAGAGTAAACAAACTGCGGTGAAGGTCAAGTGAGCTTGTTCTGTGCAAAAGCTCCAAGGACTTTGTTTAAAGGTTTAGTTAAGATGTACATTAAGGTCCACCGCAGCCAGACGATTATGCTGAACTGGCCAGAAGAGTCTTCACCAATGTCGGGCTCGTTCCTCATTACCTTCCGTGCGGTGAAATCCGGCAACTCCCGTGGTGTTTAGCTGACACCGTTTTAGTGTTTTCCTTGGGGAAACATTTCCCATTTATCGGCTCCACAAAGCGGGGGTCACTAGAGAAACAGAGTGACGAGGAAGTGGCTGGGAGGATTCGGAGAAGGGGGCGGGAGGGGCAGGGGGCTGACGGTGAATAGGGCTAGGGCTGAGTTCCGCCTCAGGGGTGGGGCCTGGAGTAGTGGAGTATAGCGGATAGGAGGGGCCGAGGTTGGGGGTGGAGGGTTGGCGAAAGACCCCCCCCCCGACCAGGGTGGTGACATGGATTGTGAGAGGGCTGGGTTGGGGGGGCCGGTGAAGAGAGTGAGAGTTTTCTCCCACTTGGAAGAGTTTGAAAGCCGACGTGCCGTTGTTGCAGGAGACCCATCCGAGGGTGAAGGACCGGGGGTGGCTGAGGAAAGGATGGTTGAGCTGGGCGTTTCACTTGGGCGTTGACAGCAGGGCCTGGAGGTGGCGATTCTGGTGGGCAAGAGGGCGAGGTTCCAGATGGGAGACGGTGGTGGCGGACCAGGGGGGGTTTGTGGTGCTAGTTAGCATATATGCCCCAAATTGGGATGGTGTTGGGTTTGGGGGGGGGGGCAGGTCTCAAGCGTGTTCGCTGACCCCATCCGGGGGGGGTTGTTGTGGACCCGTGTAGGTTTTTGCATCCATGCGACAGGGGTATTCGGGTTTTTTGAACCTGAGCGTAAGGTGTACTGGAGGATTGACGTTTTTGTAATGGGATAGGCACTGTTAGCCGGGGTAAGGAAGGCGAGTATTCGGCAATTGTGATCTCGGAACAAGCTCCACTTGGAGTGATGTGGTCCTGGAGAAGGGGTCAGCCCCAGAGGCCGGCGTAGAGGTTGGATGTGGGACTGTTGGCAGATCCAAATTAGTATATTAAAATGGGGAAGGTGATCCAAGATTATGTGTGGCTTATTCGTAATGGAGAAGTTTCAGAGTCAGTGACATGGGAAGTGTTGAAGGTGGTAATGAGAGGTGAGGTTATTTTAAGGCGCAGATGGATGTGGAAGCGAGGGAGAAACGGCAATGGTTGATGGAGGAGATTTTGGAAGTGGATGGGAGGTATGCGAAGAACCCGGATCCGGAGAGTGAGGGAAAAGGGAGGTACAGGTGAGGTTCGATCTTCGGTCGTGGAAGGCGGTTCAGCAGCTGGGAAGGGTGATGGGGGTCATTGATGAGCATGGGGAGAAGGTTAGCCCCATGTTGGCGGGCGAGCTTTACAGGCAAGCCCCGGCGAGGGTCATAGTTCGAGTTGGAGATGGGAAGGTGAGCTGGTAGTGGCGCCAGAGCAGGAGAACAAGGTTTTTGAAGAGTTTGAGGGATCTGTATAGGTCAGAGCCCCTGGAAGATGCACTGGATACGAGGGAGCTTTTGGGATGGTTGGAGGGCCCGGGGATAGCAGAGGAGGGGCGGGATTGAAGGAGCCAGTGGGGGGGCGGGGGGGGGGGAAGAAGTGTAGGTAGCAATAGGGAAGATGCAGGCGGGCAAGGCACCGTGGTCGGATGCTTTTCAAAGTGGAACTCTGTAAAAAGTTCAAGGACTAGGAAGGCACAGTGGTTAGCACTGCTGCCGCACTGTGCCAGGGACCTGAGTTCAATTGCTGCCTTCAATCCCTGTATGTGTGTGCGTGCGGAGTTTGCATGTTCTCCCTGTGTCTGCGTAGGTTTCCTCCCACAGTCCAAAGATGTGCAGGTTAGGTGGATTGGCCATGCTAAATTGCCCTTTGTGTTCAAAAGGTTAGGTACGGTTGCATTGGCCCAGGTAGGGTATTCTTTGAGACTTGATGCGCTGAATGGCCTCCTTCTGCACTGTAGTTATTCTGTGATAAGTTGGCGCTGCTGTTGGTAGAAATGTTTTGAGGAGGCAATGGAGAGATGGGCCCTGCTGGAAACAATGGGTCAGGCATCCATATCAGTGGCGTGTTGGTCATAATATCTCAAGGCCCATATCTCTGTTGAACGTGGATGCCAAGATACTGGTGAAGGTGCTGCCGTTCAGGTTGCAGGGGTCTCTGCCGAAGGTGAGTGGGGAGGATCAGACGGGGTTCGTTAAGGGTAGGCAGTTGTCGTCAAATGTGCGCGACTGCTGAATGTGGTGTGTTCGCTGGCAGAAGAAAGGGGGTTGGATGTGGAGAAGGCATTTAATCGGGTGAAGTGGAGCCATTTGCAGTGTTGGGAAAGTTGGGGATTGGGCCCAAGTTTGTGGCATGGGTGACATTATTGTACAAGGGATCGGATGGGAGTGCGCGCAAACGAATGATAAGAATTCAGGGTACTTTTCGCTGCATTGGGGAACGAGGCAGGGGTGCCCAATGTCCCCCTTGCCGTTTGCGCTGCCGATAGATTATCTGCTGTTATATATTTTGGACCCGAGCTCTTCAGTGGGGGACATAATGGGTCTGCTCAAAGGGAGTTGGAGCGTTCTTGGGAAAAGCGAGTATTTTGTGCTGTCTTCTCCAGGCAACAACCCATTTCAGGTATTTGGGGGGGGGCGGGGGGGGGGGGGTGCACGTAGCCTGGGATTGGGCACGGCTTCATAACCTGAACTTTCGGAGTCTGGTTGGGAAGGTGAAAGCGGATTTACTGAGGTGGGGCAGTCTCTCACTGTCACTGGCAAGCCGGGTGCAGGCAGGTACGATAAACATTTTGCCACGGTTTTTCTAATTTCAGTGCTTACCGGTCTTTTTGCCGAAGTTGTTTTTTAAGGGGGGTGGGCAGGTTGCTTTTGTCGTTTGTTTGGGCAGGGAAGGTGGCAGTTGTGTGGGGGGGGGGGGGGGGGGGGGGAGGTGGAATTGGGTCTTCTGAACTGGCTGGATTATTATCGGACGGCGAACGCGAAGAAGGTGTGGGGCTGGAGTAGGAGGGTGGAGGCTTTCTGGGAGAGGATGGAGGCGGGTTCTTGTCGGGGGTCGGGGCAGGAGGCACTGGCGACGGCACCGCTTCCTTTTGCCCCAGGGAAGTACCCAGAGAGTCCTGTGGTGGTTGCCACATCGATGATTTGGAGGTAATTTCGGCAGCACTTTAGGTTGGGACTGGCGCCGATCCGGGGCGGGGATCATGGATCTGAACCGGGGAGGGCGGATGCAAGGTTTCGGGGATAGAGGGGTGAAGGAGATGAAGGATTTGTTTTCGGGAAGGGGGGGGGGGCGCGGATGGCAAGCTTGCAGGAGTTGAGGGGGAAATGTGAGTTTCCGCATGAGGAGGGTTTTCAGTTCTATGCCGTGCGGGTCTACCAGGGGCAGCATTGTGGCACAACGCCAGGGGCCCGGGCGCCATGGTGACACAATGGTTAGCACCGCTGCCTCACAGCTCCAGGGTCCCAGGTTCGATTCTGGCTTGGGTCACTGTCTGTGCGGAGTTTGCACTTTCTCCCCGTGTCTGCGTGGGTTTCCTCCGGTTTCCTCCCACAGTCCAAAGATGTGCAGGTTAGGTGGATTGGCCACGCTAAATTGCCCCTTAGTGTCCAAAAAGGTTAGGTAGGGTTACAGGGTGGAGGTGTGGGCTTAGGTAGGGTGCTCTTTCCCTACCTAAGGAAAGGGCCGGTGCACACACGATGGGCCGAATGGCCTCCTTCTGCACTGGAAGTTCTATGATTCTATGATTGTATTTAGGGGGTGTAAATGATTTTGTCTTGTTTTGTAAAATGTTAAAATGCTACAAATGGGAATAAAAATACTTTTTTTAAAAACGAGAAGAAACAGAGATCATTCTCCGCGCAGCAGGAGAAACGGTTTTCATTGGCCGTGCCTCTTATGACACAAAGTGCTTTACATCCAGTGGAATATTCCTGAATTGCAGGAAAAACTGCAGCCATATTGCACACAGCAAGATCCCAAAAGCAATCAAGTGATCAGGACAGAACATTTTGTTAAAAACTGATGTTGATTAAGGGATTCCTGAACCTTTTTTGAAATGGTGACCATGGCCATCTTTACATTTACCCAGGAGAGGAGGTGGCATGACCATCTGAAAGGTGGTACTTGTTTTTTAGAAAATATTTAAAGCACCCAATTCTTTTTTTCCCCGAATTAAGGGGCAATTTAGCGTGGCCAATCCACCTACCCTGCACATCTTTGGGTTGTGGGGGTGAGACCCACGCAGACACGGGGAGAAAGTGCAAACTCCACAAGGACAGTGACCTGGGGCCAGGATCGAACCCGGGTCCTCAGCGCCGTGCTAACCAGGCACCACCGTGCTGCCCAAATCTCACGCGTTGGTCGTTATGACACATCGATAGAGACTGATCACTGTGATTAGTCAATAAGATCCGTTATCACCGGACCTTGCGATGAGCAGGGTGGTACAAGGTGAACCGGATGGACCTTGATCGATGTTAGGTCGAGCAATTCCGATACTGCATCTTCTGAGCCGGCCTACTCACTCATTTATAGATCAATACTGCGGATGTAGAAGGTAATTCTCTTCTTACATTTTCATTTTGTGAAATGGTCACAAAATCAATGGGAATACAGGAGGCACTCGAGAATGAAGAGTGGAATAAAGGACAAATCAGAAACACTGAAGTTTAAAACCTCCAGGATCCCAGTGTCAGTAACACTGAGCGAGACGGCAGCCTTCCATTGTTGGCAAGACCGAGGAGGAGGTCGAAGGAACATCGGAGGTAACGAAAAGCACTTGTGGGAAGACCCATTGAATCTGCTCTGAATTTACTGGAGTACCGAGGCATGCAAGAGGGTATTTGATGATTGCTTGAATAGGCACAAAGTCATGACGCTCAATTGGAGAGACGGTGCAGACACGATGGGCCGAATGGCCTCCTTCTGCGCCATAACAATTCTGTGGTTTAAGAAGGTTGGACGTGTTTCAGGAGAGAAAGGATTGGTTAGGGTTTGGACGGGTGAAAGCGTGGCTACAGGGTGGGGGTGGGGAATCAAAGGGGCTGACGGAAAGCTAAAAGCAACACAGAATTCCGCATTTGATTCCCAGCCTGGCATGTGGGGGTTTGATAGAAAAAGCAACAGGAGGTGGGAATTTAGAAAAAGGTCTTGTGGTCCATTAATAGCAGCAGAGCGGAGTCACTCGTTCATCGATGGACTCCGGTTCCTTCACTGCATTCAGCAGAATAGTTCACGCAAATATAGGTTATCCTGCAAAAATGTTTAATTCACAATCTTCTGTACAGTGGAATATATTCTGCCGCCTGGGTGGAATTTAATGTCGTCCCCCCCCCCCCAGTGGTGTGTTTGGGAACAACGAGGGCATGAAACCAGGAGAGTGGAAGTGGGGACCCCAGACCATCCGTCTCTGCCTCCGTTAAGTCCATGCGGAAAGTCCTGTTGGTGGCCTACCCACTCTTCTGCTAATTGACGCCCTCACAAGCAATTACTGCTCACTCAAGGCCCTCAGCCCGCAGCCACTGGTATTCAACCAACAGTGGGAAGACGGTCTCGCCAGGCTGGACGTCCAGACATTTAACCCTGTTGGCGTTGCTTGCAGGCTTCTAGGGAGGGTCCGTCATTTAAAGGCACTCAAGGGGCCTGGCACTGGGAAGGTGGTGACCCACCGAGAGCGACCCCTCGCCCTTACTGCCAACCCCTCTCCTAGTCTCACATCCTCAGAAGAATGGGTTAGCCATTCAGAGCTGTGCGAGGGGAAATTTCTTCACTCAACGGGTTGTGAATCTTTGGAATTCTCAGCTGTTGAGTATATTCAGGACTTGAGGTCGATAGATTCTTTGGGTGTGAAGAGAATTGAGGATATGGGGATTGTGCAGTTGAAGTAAAAGATCATAATCCTGTTGAATGACAAAGTGAACTCAAAAAGGGCCAAATGCCACTCCAACCCCTGCGTTACGTTTCTATGTAATCGCTTGCGGGTTGGGAGTTAAAGATCCCACAACGTTATTGGAAAAGGAGTACTAGTCCTCCCCGGCAAGGAGTTGAGAGACTGGTGGTGAAATTCGAAAACACCAAATGTGGAAATCTGAAACTCCATCCCCCAAAAAGGGACCTAGCACTTGGAGATTCATTGATTTTTGTCAAGCAATGTTATCAAGGGACAAGGAGCAAATTTGAATAAAGTAGGGTGAACGAAATCGAGGTACTGACCAGGTAGGATCGAATGGAACGGTGGAACAGCCATAACCTTCAAAGGAGAATTGGATAATTGAATGCCATAATACAAACTGCAGATCAACGTAGAAAGAGTTGGATTGTTCTTTAAATGAACTGGCAGAGATTCAGTGGCCTCCTCCTGTGCTGTACTATCCTATGATGCCAGAAACAGGATCCGGTGCCTCCTCCTGGGCCTGTGGTCACCTCTGCTGAAGTCCTCGCTGGTACCCAGTCTATATCCTCTTTGCCTCGGTGAAGTACCTTGCATCATCATCATCATCATTTTCTGGGCCAACATTCCTCCCTCACCTCACACTCCTCAAAATGTACGTTAACAGTGCCAGCAGTGGCGAGGAAATGGGGTAAAAAGCTTGGGATGAAATAAGGAGCTGAGGTTTCACTATTGTAGTTGTGAGCTGGGTGGGGGAAAGAGTTGGGAGAACAGCCTGATGGCTTCAGTCTTCCCAAGCTTAAGGTGAAGTGTGCAGGGTGAGCAAAACGGGAAGGATGAACGAGTAAGGGACGGAGTGGCGGAATGAGTGAGGCTTTAGTGGGCTTGCGTCTCCCCGTGTGTCTGTGTCTGTTTCTCGGTCACTGTCTCTCTCTCTCTGGCTTCAAGATTCGTGCCATTACATTACAGACCTGTTTCACACAACAGGACTGAATTAGAAAATAGCTTCAAATTTCACTAGGAGTTAATGGGTTGTGTGAAATAGAATCAGTGAAAAGCTCTTTCTCATTCAATATCCATTATCCTCAAGAGAGCACCAAGAGATCAATGCATCACTGACACTTGCAATAAAGCACCATCCACCCCTTCAAACATCACAAAGCCTGCCCCATCACTAAGAGGTTTCATATCGAGGTTTATTGCAAATTCCTATCCGCTCCGATAGTAACAGATGTCTTCAGTCTTCTTAGACCGAGAGTCTGTATTCAGATAAGGCTGGGGAGCATTTACAACTTCCCTCAGAAAGAGGCCATTCAGCCCCTCAAACCTTCCCTTCCTTCAAGACCATCGCGGCTGATCCGATTTGTGGCCTTAACTTCGCTTTCTTGTCCACCACAGGGAAATGAGAGGCGGTATCAGCAAGGTTTGAAAACCCATGGACCATCTTGCCTTTGTTAAGAATTGGGCAAAATTAAGATTTTAAAAATCAAAGTAAATCAGGGATTTGATTAGAGGCAGACCTCTGGGGAAATAATGAGATGCAAACGCGCCCATCAGTGGAAAACATGTATTTGCCATATATGTGATTAGAGGCAACAATGGACTATAGAGGTGGTAACTTTAAAGTGGAGAGATAAGGAAACGGACACGTACCTTCTAAAAGCCAACTCCACAGGGCGAATAACACCAAAAGGAAAGAAACAGTATAACTGTATAACCCCAACGAGAGGGAGAGGGGGACTGCTAACATCAGAAAAGCACCCAAAGTTGCAGATAAGGGGCGGGATTCTCCGCTCCAGCCTCCTTACACGGCGCCAAATGGGCGCCGGGGTTCTGCGGCTGGCCGCGGAAGGAGGTAGGCCCGGGGGTGGGGGTGGGGGGGGGGGGGGGGGAAGAGGCCGGCCCGCCCCGATCTGTGGGCCCCAATTGCAGGCCAGACCCCATCGGAGGCCCCCCCCCCCCCCCGGTGAAGGAGCCCCCCCTCTCCCACAGGCCGTCCCCTCAGCGTTCCCGCACAGTTCCCGCCGGCAGCGACCAGGGGTGAACGGCACCGGCGGGACTGTCATTTTTCTCGCCAGCCGGAGAACCGCCACTCCCCAGAGCCTTATACAGCCTCAGAAGTACATCCCTGGTCTTGTATTCTAGCCCTCTCGACATCAATGCTAACATTGCATTTGCCTTCCTAACTGCCGACTGAACCTGCACATTAACCTTAAGAGAACCTTGAACAAAGGCTCTCAAGTCCCTTTGTGCTTCTGATTTCCTCAGCATTTCCCCATTTAGAAAATAGTCTATGTCTCCATTCCTCCTTCCAAAGTGCATAACCTCATTATTCCATCTGCCACTTCATTGCCCGCTCTCCTAGCCTGTCCAAGTCCTTCAGCAACCCCCCTGCTTCCTCAATAATACCTGCCCCTCTACAGATCTTTGTATCATCTGCAAACTTAGCAACAGTGCCTTCAGTTCCTTCCATCAGATCATTAATGTATATTGTGAAAAGTTGTGGTCCCAGTACAGACCCCTGAGGCACACCACTAGTCACCAGCTGCCATCCTGAAAACTCTCTGCCTTCTGCCAGTCAGCCAATCCTCTATCCATGCCAGGATCCTACCCTGAACACCATGGGCTCTTAACTTATTTAAGTCTCCTATGCGGCACCTTGTCAAACGCCTTCTGGAAATCGAAATAAATCACATCCACTGGTTCTCCTTTGTCTAACAGCTTTGTTACCTCTTCAAAGAACTCTTTAACAGATTTGTCAGACACGGCCTCCCCTTGACAAAGCCGTGCTGACTCAGTCCTATTTTACCAGGCACTTCCAGTATCCACGGTCTCATCGGTAACAATGGACTCTAAAATCTTACCAATGATTGGTTAGGCTAATTGGCATATAATTTCCTGTCTTCTGCCTCCCTCCCTTCTTAAACAGAGGTGTTACATTAGCCACTTTCCAGTCCTCTGGGACCCTTCCTGCCTCCAGTGATTCCTGAAAGATCATCACCAATGCCCCCACAATCTCCTCAGCTATCTCTTTTGGAACACTGGGGTGTAGTCCATCCAGTCCAGGTGATTTATCCACCTTCAAACCTTCCAGTGTCCTCTGAACCTTCTCCTTGGTGAAGGCCACTGCACTCACCTCTGCCCCCTGGTTCTCCTGGAGCTCTGGCATCCCACTGGTGTCTTCCACTGTGAAGACTGATGTAAAGTAACTATTCGGTTCGTCTGCCGTTTTTGTTTCCTATTATTACTTCACCAGCCACATTTTCCAGTAGTCCAATGTCTATTTTTGCCTCTCTCTTACTTGTTTATATTGAAAAAAAACTCTTCCTATCTTCCTTTATATTACGAGCAAGCTTGCACTCATAGTTCATCTTCTCCCCACTTATTACTTTTTTAGTTGTCCTCTGCTCGCTTTTAAAGGCTTCCCAATCCTCTGGCTTCCCACTAATCCTCACCACTTTGTATGTTTTTCTTTTGCTTTGATGCTGTCCTTGACTTCCCTCGTCAACCATGGATGCCTTGTCCTCCCCTTTGCATGTTTCCTCCTCCTTGGGATGAATTTCTGCTGTGCCTCCCGAATAACCCCCAAAAACTCCTGCCATTGCTGTTCCACTGTCTTCCCTGCTGGGCTCCAAAGAAAAAACAAAGAACAAAGAAATGTACAGCACAGGAACAGGCCCTTCGGCCCTCCAAGCCCGTGCCGACCATGCTGCCCGACTAAACTACAATCTTCTACACTTCCTGGGTCCTTATCCTTCTATTCCCATCCTATTCATATATTTGTCAAGATGCCCCTTAAATGTCCCTATCGCCCCTGCTTCCACCACCTCCTCCGGTAGCGAGTTCCAGGCACCCACTACCCTCTGCGCAAAAAACTTGCCTCGTACATCTACTCTAAACCTTGCCCCTCTCACCTTAAACCTATGCCCCCTAGTAATTGACCCCTCTACCCTGGGGAAAAGCCTCTGACTATCCACTCTGTCTATGCCCCTCATAATTTTATATACCTCTATCAGGTCTCCCCTCAACCTCCTTTGTTCCAGTGAGAACAAACCGAGTTTATTCAATCGCTCCTCATAGCTAATGCCCTCCATACCAGGCAACATTCTGGTAAATCTCTTCTGCACCCTCTCTAAAGCCTCCACATCCTTCTGGTAGTGTGGCGACCAGAATTGAACACTATACTCCAAGTGTGGCCTAACTAAGGTTCTATACAGCTGCAACATGACTTGCCAATTCTTATACTCAATGCCCCGGCCAATGAAGGCAAGCATGCCGTATGCCTTCTTGACTACCTTCTCCACCTGTGTTGCCCCTTTCAATGACCTGTGGACCTGTACTCCTAGATCTCTTTGACTTTCAATACTCTTGAGGGTTCTACCATTCACTGTATATTCCCTACTTGCATTAGACCTTCCAAAATGCATTACCTCACATTTGTCCGGATTAAACTCCATCTGCCATCTCTCCGCCCAAGTCTCCAGACAATCTAAATCCTGCTGTATCCTCAGACAGTCCTCATCGCTATCCGCAATTCCACCAACCTTTGTGTCGTCTGCAAACTTACTAATCAGACCAGTTACATTTTCCTCCAAATCATTTATATATACTACAAAGAGCAAAGGTCCCAGCACTGATCCCTGTGGAACACCACTGGTCACAGCCCTCCAATTAGAAAAGCATCCCTCCATTGCTACTCTCTGCCTTCTATGGCCTAGCCAGTTCTGTATCCACCTTGCCAGCTCACCCCTGACCCCGTGTGACTTCATCTTTTGTACTAGTCTACCATGAGGGACCTTGTCAAAGGCCTTACTGAAGTCCATATAGACAACATCTACTGCCCTACCTGCATCAATCATCTTAGTGACCTCCTCGAAAAACTCTATCAAGTTAGTGAGACACGACCTCCCCTTCACAAAACCGTGCTGCCTCTCACTAATACGTCCATTTGCTTCCAAATGGGAGTAGATCCTGTCTCGAAGAATTCTCTCCAGTAATTTCCCTACCACTGAAGTAAGGCTCACCGGCCTGTAGTTCCCGGGATTATCCTTACTACCCTTCTTAAACAGAGGAACAACATTGGCTATTCTCCAGTCCTCCGGGACATCCCCTGAAGACAGCGAGGATCCAAAGATTTCTGTCAAGGCCTCAGCAATTTCCTCTCCAGCCTCCTTCAGTATTCTGGGGTAGATCCCATCCGGCCCTGGGGACTTATCTACCTTAATATTTTATAAGACACCCAACACCTCGTCTTTTTGGATCACAATGTGACCCAGGCTATCTACACCCCCTTCTCCAGACTCAACATCCACCAATTCCTTCTTTTTGGTGAATACTGATGCAAAGTATTCATTTAGTACCTCGCCCATTTCCTCTGGCTCCACACATAGATTCCCTTGCCTATCCTTCAGTGGGCCAACCCTTTCCCTGGCTACCCTCTTGCTTTTTATGTACGTGTAAAAAGCCTTGGGATTTTCCTTAACCCTATTTGCCAATGACTTTTCGTGACCCCCTTCTAGCCCTCCTGACCCCTTGCTTAAGTTCCTTCCTACTTTCCTTATACTCCACGCAGGCTTCGTCTGTTCCCAGCCTTTTAGCCCTGACAAATGCCTCCTTTTTCTTTTTGACGAGGCCTACAATATCACTCGCCATCCAAGGTTCCCGAAAATTGCTATATTTATCTTTCTTCCTCACAGGAACATACCGGTCCTGTATTCCTTTCAACTGCCACTTGAAAGCCTCCCACATGTCAGATGTTGATTTGCCCTCAAACATCCGCCCCCAATCTATGTTCTTCAGTTCCCGCCTAATATTGTTATAATTAGCCTTCCCCCAATTTAGCACATTCATCCTCGGACCACTCTTATCCTTGTCCACCAGTACTTTAAAACTTACTGAATTGTGGTCACTGTTACCGAAATGCTCCCCTACTGAAACATCTACCACCTGGCCGGGCTCATTCCCCAATACCAGGTCCAGTACCGCCCCTTCCCTAGTTGGACTGTCTACATATTGTTTTAAGAAGCCCTCCTGGATGCTCCTTACAAACTCCGCCCCGTCTAAGCCCCTGGCACTAAGTGAGTCCCAGTCAATATTGGGGAAGTTGAAGTCTCCCATCACCACAACCCTGTTGTTTTTACTCTTTTCCAAAATCTGTCTACCTATCTGCTCCTCTATCTCCCGCTGGCTGTTGGGAGGCCTGTAGTAAACCCCCAACATTGTGACTGCACCCTTCTTATTCCTGATCTCTACCCATATAGCCTCACTGCCCTCTGAGGTGTCCTCTTGCAGTACAGCTGTGATATTCTCCCGAACAAGTAGCGCAACTCCACCTCCCCTTTTACATCCCCCTCTATCCCGCCTGAAACATCTAAATCCTGGAACGTTTAGCTGCCAATCCTGCCCTTCCCTCAACCAGGTCTCTGTAATGGCAACAACATTCTCCTTTTCTAATCAACTCTGGCCAGCTCCTCCCTCATGTCTTTGCAGTTACCCTTATTTAATTGTAATACCGTTACATCTGATTGCAGCTTCTCCCTCTCAAACTACAGGATAAATTCTTGTGGTCACTGCTCCCTAAGGGTTCCTTCACCTTAAGTTCCCTAATCAAGTCTGCCTCATTACACATCACCAAATCCAAAATTGCCTGTTCCCTAGTAGGCTCTGTCACAAGCTGCTCCAAAAAAACATCTCTTAGACATTCCACACATTCCTTTTCTTGGGGTCCACTACCAACCATATTTTCCCAGTCACCTGCATATTGAAGTCCCCCCATGATTATTGTGACATTGCCTTTTTTATCTCCTGATTTATTTCCTGCCCCACATCCGGATTACTGCTAGGGGGCCTGTACATAACTCCCATCAGAGTCTTTTTACCTTTGCGATTCCTCAATCCACCCACAGAGATTCTATGGCTTCTGATCCTGTATCGCTCCTTGCTATTGATTTAGCTTCATTCCTTACTAACAATGCAACATCGCGACCTTTGCCCATCTGTCTGTCCTTTCGATAGGACATACATCCTTGAATACTTTTTTAAAAATAAATTTAGTGTACCCAATTCATTTTTTCCGATTAAGGGGCAATTTAGCGTGGCCATTCCACCTACCTTGCACATCTTTGGGTCGTGGGGGTGAGACCCATGCAGACACGGGGAGAATGTGCAAACTCCACACGGACAGTGACCCAGAGCTGGGATCGAACCTGGGACCTCGGCGCCGTGAGGCAGCAGGGCTAACCCACTGAGCCACCGTGCTGCCCTATATCCATGGATATTTAGATCCCAGCCCTGATCCCCTTGCAGTCACAACATCATACCGGCCAATTTCAATGTGCGTAACAAGCTCATTTACCTTGTTCCATATACTGCTCACATTTAGGTCCAACACCCTCAGTCCTGCATTGACCACCCCCCTTTCTCACACTTGTCACCATTTTTGCTCTACCCAAGGGTGATGTTGTTCTCTTATTTTTCCCCATCAGTTATTACACCTTCAAAGCTCACGCACTTGGTTCCCACCCCACCTGCCATGCTAGTTTAAATCCTCCCGAGTGTCTCTAGCAAACCTCCCAGCCAGGATATCAGTGCCCCTCCATTAGATGCAACCCGTCCTTCTTGTACAGGTTACACCTGCCCTGGAATAGATCCCAATGGTCCAGAAATCTGAAACCCTACCTCCTACACCACCAGTTTAGCCACGTGTTTAGCTGCTCTATCTTCCTATTTCTAGCCTCACTGGCACGTGGCACAGGGAGTAACCCTGAGATTACAACCCTCGAGGTCCTGCTTTGTAGCTTACTGCCTAACACCCTGAACCCCTTCTGCAGGACCTCATCACTCTTCCTGCCTATTTCATTCGTACCTTCAGGCAATGCTGCGTCCAGCAGGGAGATGAACGGGAAGGTACGGGTTAGAAAGAGGCCTTATCGGCGATGTGTAGACTTGGAGGAGGCATCTTTGCAAATCCTCCGGAAATTGGCGGTGGTAGAGATGAATGGAACAGAGGTGTTTGAAGGAAAGCTGGATAAAGGAAGGAGAAAGGTTATGTTGATTGGATGAGATTATAGCGGACTGGAGGAGACTCCTGGAGCAAGAGGACAGGCACAGATGGAACAGTTGAGCCAGGTATGGGCTGCTTCCATACAATTTATAATAATTTAGGATGGCCGGCTGGCTATTCAAGCTTATCTGCAGTAAACCAAGATTGATGCTTCTTTAACCGGTTTAAAATCTTTGACAAGGTGCCGAAAGGTGCAGACTGTGAGCCGTGTCTGAGGTGGACATATTCTCGATTCTAAATCAGAAGGTCCTGGGTTCACGTTCCACCCTAGAGACTGACACTCCCTGTGCAACACCGAGGGAGGTCGGGACAATCAGTGGTATTAAACTAAGAGCCAGTTTGCGATCTCAGGCAGATATAAAAGATCCAAGTGCACGATTTCAAAATGTATATCTCAAATAACATCAGTAAAGAGATTATCGAGCCGTTAAGACATTGCTGTACATGGTGCCTTGTTAGGCACATACTGTCTGCTGTGTTTGCTACATTTACAACACCAGTTTCAGAAAGTACTTATGTGGTTGTAAAATGCTTCGGGACATTCACAGGTCACGAAAGACGCTGAAAACATGAATTATTACATTTTTGCCTTCATTTCTGCAGGTGTCCTTTGATTTCAAAAAGCTTTCCTGCAAGGCTAGTGATAAAATCGTTGTAGAAAACGAGTGGGAAAACCCCTGGGGGTTGGCAGGAATGGAGAGCGGGCTCTGCTCAGAGGTGTTCATGGCTCTACATTGGGTCCACTGCCATCAAGCTCAATTAGGAGTGGGCGTCAGTGGGTAGCTCTGTCCCCGCGGAATCAGAAGATGTGGATTCAAGTCCTTCTGCAAAAGTGATGAATAAAGAGCGAGCAAAGGGGACACTCGCCATCCAGTACGGATGGGGTGCCACACTGTCTGAAGTGCAGTCTTTCAGACGAGAGCCCAACTGTTCTCTCAGGTGGGTGCAAAAGACCTCGATACACTATTTCAAAGGGGTACAGGCGGGTTATCTGTGAAACAGCAACAGACAATGCTGCAGAAACTCAGCAGGTCTGGCAGCATCTGTGGGGCGAGAAAATAAGAGTTGATGCTTCGAGTACGTCTGGATTGGATTTGGATTTGTTTATTGTCACGTGTACGGGGGTACAGTGAAAAGTATTTTTCTGTGAGCAACTCAACAGATCATTAAGTACATGGGAAGAAAAGGGAATAAAAGAAAATACATAATAGGGCAACACAAGGTAACTACATAACACCGGCATCGGGTGAAGCATACAGGGGTGTAGTGTTAATGAGATCAGTCCGTAAGAGGGTCATTTAGGAGTCTGGTAACAGTGGGGAAGAAGCTGCTTTTGAGTCTGTTCGTGCGTGTTCTCAGACTTCTGTATCTCCTGCCCGATGGAAGAAGTTGGAAGAGTGAGTAGGCCGGGTGGGAGGGATCTTTGATTATGCTGCCCACTTTCCCCAGGCAGCGGGAGGTGTAGATGGAGTCAATGGATGGGAGGCAGGTTTGTGTGATGGACTGGGCGGTGTTCACGACTCTCTGAAGTTTCTTGCGGTCCTGGGCCGAGCAGTTGCCATACCAGGCTGTGATGCAGCCCGACAGGATGCTTTCTATGGTGCATCTGTAAAAGTTGGTAAAGGTTAATGTGGACATGCCGAATTTCCTTACTTTCCTGAGGAAGTATAGGCGTTGTTGTGCTTTCTTGGTGGTAGCGTCGACGTGGGTGGACCAGGACAGATTTTTGGAGATGTGCACCCCTAGGAATTTGAAACTGCTAACCATCTCCACCTCGGCCCCGCGGATGCAGACAGGGGTGAGTACAGTACTTTGCTTCCTGAAGTCAATGACCAGCTCTTTAGTTTTGCTGGCATTGAGGGAGAGATTGTTGTCGCTACACCACTCCACTAGGTTCTCTATCTCCCTCCTGTATTCGGACTCATCGTTATTCGAGATCCGGCCCACTATGGTCGTATCGTCAGCAAACTTGTAGATGGAGTTGGAACCAAGTTTTGCCTCGCAGTCGTGTGTGCACAGGGAGCAGAGTAGGGGGCTAAGTACGCAGCCTTGCGGGGCCCCGGTGTTGAGGGCTATTGTGGAGGAGGTGTTGTTGTTCATTCTTACTGGGCCAATAGTTACTCCTCAAATCAACGTCACAAAGACAGATTTTCTGTTCCTTTTCACATTGCTGCTTGCGGGAGCTTCTTGCGCGCAAAGTGGCTGCGCATTGCCTACAGGACAACTGTAGCTACACTCCAAAACGACTTCACTGGCTGTCGGGGAGGTTCGTAGGTTGTGGTAGGTGCGACAGAAATGCAACTCCTCCCTGTTCCCAGCTTTCTCAACCTATTGCTGTCAGCCCATCCCCTAATTCCTTTTATTTCCTGCTGAAATCTCAACCCCCCCCCTCCCCCCCTCACATTGAGACACTTTGACACCCTCTGACCCATTCGGACCCTGTTTGACCTTCTACTCCTGTGAAACCTCTTGCGACATTTTACTGTGTTAAAGTCTCGATTTAAATACAAGTTCCTCTTGGTTCCTGAAAGCTGTTTGTTGGGGCAAGTGTGTATTTCATAGAATTTACAGTGCAGAAGGAGGCCATTCAGCCCATCGAGTCTGCACCGGCCCTTGGAAAGAGCACCCAACTTAAGCTCACACATTCACCCTATCCCAGTGAACTCAGTAACCCCACCCAAACTTTTTGGACACTTGGGGCAACAAACCGCCAATAAACAAAGAAAGGCAAAAGGCACACTCACCATCGCCACTCCCCTGCCAAACCCCACCTCAAACTACCCACCGCAAACACTTTACAATGAACACAAAGGTCCTCTCCAAGGTTCAGTGTTCTCACACTCCTCCCAGTCCATGGTCCCTCAAAACGTCCATCGCCTCCACTGACGAGTTAAAATAAAACTCCTGTGGCAGCCCACAAGCGGGCAGGGTACAAAACCCCAAACTTTACTCCCTTATTAAAGAGGGAAACCTATATCTGATTGAACCCGGCTCTCCTCTTCGCCAACTCAGGTCCAGGTCGGCCCACAGCTCACTCCTTTCCCAGGTGCATTTCCTAGTCTGCCTCACTCATTTCAAGGTCTTTTCTTTGTCCAAGAATCCATGCAGCAGCGGCCACACTACAATCGCCCTCTGGCGGATCCCCCACCTGCAGCCTCCTCCTCACCGCCCTGTGTGTTCGGTCCACCTCAAGGGGTTGGTCAAAGACCCCCTCCCCCTTCAACTTCTCCAGCATCCTCACCACATTTTGGCGGCCTCCGCTCCCTCGATACCCTCGGGCAACCCGAGGATCCTCAGGTCCCGTCTCCTGGAGCAGTTCACGTTAATTCCTCTCTCAGCCTCTTCTGGCAGTCTAACACCATCCCCCTACTCCGTCTCCAACGAGGCCAACCGCTCCTCATGCTTCCCCTCTGCCTTCTGAATCGCCAGGCCCTGAGCCTCCAGCCTCTGCCCCACTCTCCCAATCGCAGCTCTGAGCGGCTCCACCGCCTTGACTAGGTCTTCCGAAGCCTCCTTCCTCTGCTGCAGGTATTTTCCGTTCAAAAACTCGACCAGCTGCTCCGATCACTGGAATGGGTGGCGTTGCCCCCTTGCCCTCCACCATCTTAAACCTATAATGCACCACAAAAACTGTCCTCCTCCAACTGCTCTCTCTTTCTCGTGGCACTTCACGTCCTCGGATCCATACACCGTCCTCACCAGGGGAGTATTACCTTCCTGGAGCACTCACATTCCTTTGGCCGTCAAAAAAAAACCCCTACGAGCGAGGAGGGACCAACAAAATCCACCTTGAGCGGGAGCCACGAAACACGTGACCGCTCACTCCATGGCCGCCACTGGACGTCCCACTGTCTGCCTGTCTGGAATTGACCGGAGCAGTACAATCCCAGTCGACAAGGCAGCTTGTCCTGATGTGGGGCCCTGTGGAATTGGTCTCAGCGTACGTTCAACAGGAGGCACAGAGTCTAAACAAGTCGCCTGCTGCTCCAGTGATGATTTACATCAGTAAATAAATCTGCCAGCCTCAAAATTAATTCTTTCGATCTGAGCCAACCGCCAGTATGCACTCATGGTTTATCTCAATAAAGCCTTTATGAAAGCCAGGCTATCGACAAGCCAACGGAATTAAAATTGCCTTTTATGTCCGAGGTTACAGGCCTCAGCAGAGTGCGTGAGCTATGTGGGGCCGTGCTGCTATCACTAACTCCCTCCCCATCGCCAGAGGTCAGATTGTTGAAATGCAAATACCTCATGACTAAACATCCACCTTTCAATGAAAAACAACCTTCAAACAAAGGCTTTGTCCAGGTCTTAAGACCTGCTGATATGGCTCACTGGTATTGACGGAGGAATGCTGCACCATATCCAGAGGATTAACAAGTCAGGTGGGTCTCTGGCAGTTACAGTTTCTGCTCTGTGTACAGACAGAGCAGTCAATCCCTCACTTGTTCAGTCTGGTTTGGAGACACAACTCACTTCCAAAACACACAGCTCTGCATGGTTAACTAAGTTTAAAGACCTTCGCAATTATACTCTTTCCAACTCAGCAATGGTAACAGCTGTGTGTATCTGCTAACTGAGAACTATTTGCGTGTATTCATCAACAGCGCAGTGTGGCATACATAAATATCTGCATACTTGGGCTGTTAATCTATGAATATGTTAATCCTTGTGTGCCTGTGTAAACATGTTACTCTGTGTACACGTAAGCATGTGTTTGTCCAAATTAATTAAGTATGGAGGGTGTGCATGAGTGTTTGTGTCTTCACGTGTTTGCACACTTGTGCCAGCCTTTGTATGAAGTGTTTCCCAACTTCTCGCCTAGCTTTGAGTTTAAGTTACGTCTGCTTGTCCAATGGGTGCAATACCGATGGAGACGGGTTTGTCACTGTATAAACTGGGGTACAGTACTGGTGGGGACGGGTCTGTCACTGTATAACACTGGGGTACAGTACTGGTGGGGACGGGTCTGTCACTGTATAAACTGGGGTACAGTACTGCTGGGGATGGGTCTGTCACTGTATAACACTGGGGTACAGTACTGGTGGGGACGGGTCTGTCACTGTATAAACTGGGGTACAGTACTGCTGGGGACGGGTCTGTCACTGTATAACACTGGGGTACAGTACTGGTGGCGACAGGTCTGTCTCGGTCTAACACTGGGGTACAGTACTGGTGGCGACAGGTCTGTCACTGTATAACACTGGGGTACAGTACTGGTGGGGACGGGTCTGTCACTGTATAACACTGGGGTACAGTACAGGTGGGGATGGGTCTGTCGCTGTGTAACACTGGGGTACAGTACTGGTGGGGATGGGTCTGTCACTGTGTAACACTGGGGTACAGAACTGGTGGGGATGGGTCTGTCACTGTATAACACTGGGGTACAGTACTGGTGGGGACAGGTCTGTCACTGTATAACACTGGGGTACAGTACTGGTGGGCATGGGTCTGTCATTGTATAACGCTGGGATACAGTACTGGTGGGGACAGGTCTGTTACTGTATAAAACTGGGGTACAGTACTGGTGGCGTACTGGTGGGGACTGGTCTGTCACTGTATCACACTGGGATACAGTACTGGTGGGGACTGGTCTGTCACTGTACAACACTGGGGTACAGTACTGGTGGGGACGGGTCCGTCACTGTATAACACTGGGGTATAGTACTGCTGGGGACGGGTCTGTCACTGTATAACACTGGAGTACAGCAATGGTGGGGACAGGTCTGTCACTGTATAACACTGGGGTACAGTACTGGTGGGTACAGGTCTATCACTGTTAACACTGGGGTACAGTACTCTGGGGACGGGTCTGTCACTGTATAACACTGGGGTACAGAACTTGTGGGGATGGGTCTGTCACTGTATAACACTGGGGTACAGTACTGGTGGGGATGGGTCTGTCTCTGTATAACACAGGGGTACAGTACTGGTGGGGACGGGTCTGTCACTGTATAACACTGGGGTACAGAACTGGTGGGGATGGGTCTGTCACTGTATAACACTGGGGTACAGTACTGGTGGGGATGGGTCTGTTTCTGTATAACACAGGGGTACAGTACGGGTGGGGACGGGTCTGTCACTGTATAACACTGGGGTACAGAACTGGTGGGGATGGGTCTGTCACTGTATAACACTGGGGTACAGTACTGGTGGGGACGGGTCTGTCACTGTATAACACTGGGGAACAGTACTGGTGGGGACGGGTCTGTCACTGTATAACACTGGGGTACAGTACTGGTGGGGACAGGTCTGTCACTGTATAACACTGGGGTACAGAACTTGTGGGGACGCGTCTGTGACTGCATAATACTGGGGTACAGTACTGGTGGGGACGGGTCTGCAACTGTATAACACTGGGGTACAATATTGGTGGGGACGGGTGTGTCGCTGTATAACACGGGGTACAGTACTGGTGGGGATGGGTCTGTCACTGTATAACACTGGGGTACAGTACTGGTGGGGACGGGTCTGTCACTGTATAACACTGGGGTACAGTACTGGTGGGGACGGGTCTGTCAGTGTATAACACTGGGGTACAGTACTGGTGGGGATGGGTCTGTCACTGTATAACACTGGGGTACAGTACTGGTGGGGACGGGTCTGTCACTGTATAACACTGGGGTACAATACTGGTGGGGACAGATCTGTCACTGTATGACACTGGGGTACAGTACTGGTGGGGGTGGGTCTGTCACTGTATAACACTGGGGTACAGTACTGGTGGGGATGGGTCTGTCACTGTATAACACTGTGGTACAGTACTGCTGGGGACGGGTCTGCCACTGTCTAACACTGGGGTACAGTACTGGTGGGGTTGGGTCTGTCACTGTGTAACACTGGGGTACAGTACTGGTGGGGGCGGGTCTGTCACAGTGTAATACTGGGGTACAGTACTGGTGGGGACGGGTCTGTCACTGTATAACACTGGGGTACAGTACTGGTGGGGACAGGTCTGTCACTGTATCACACTGGGATACAGTACTGGTGGGGTACTGGTGGGGACTGGTCTGTCACTGTACAACACTGGGGTACAGTACTGGTGGGGACGGGTCCGTCACTGTATAACACTGGGGTATAGTACTGCTGGGGACGGGTCTGTCACTGTATAACACTGGGGTACAGGACTGGTGGGGATGGGTCTGTCTCTGTATAACTCAGGGGTACAGTAATGGTGGGGACAGGTCTGTCACTGTATAACACTGGGGTACAGAACTGGTGGGGATGGGTCTGTCACTGTATAACACTGGGGTACAGTACTGGTGGGGATGGGTCTGTCACTGTATAACACTGGGATACAGTATTGGTGGGGATGGGTCTGTCACTGTATAACACTGGGGTACAGTACTGGTGGGGATGGGTCTGTCACTGTATAACACTGGGGTAAGGTACTGGTGGGGATGGGTCTGTCACTGTTTAACACTGGGGTACAATACTGGTGGGGACGGGTGTGTCGCTGTATAACACTGGGGTACAGTACTGGTGCAGATGGGTCTGTCACTGTATAACACTGGGGTACAATACTGGTGGGGACAGGTCTGTCACTGTATAACACTGGGGTACAGTACTAGTGGGGACAGGTCTGTCACTGTATAACACTGGGGTACAGTACTGGTGGGGGTGGGTCTGTCACTGTAAAACGCTGGGGTACAGTACTGATGGGGACAGGTCTGTCACTGTATAAAACTGTGGTACAGTTCTGGTGGGGACAGGTCTGTCACTGTATAACACTGGGATACAGTACTGATGGGGACGGGTCTGTCACTGTATAACACTGGTGTACAGTACTCTGGGGACAGATCTGTCACTGTATAACACTGAGGTACAGTACTGGTGGGGACGGGTCTGTCACTGTATAACACTGGTGTACAGTACTCTGGGGACAGATCTGTCACTGTATAACACTGAGGTACAGTACTGGTGGGGACGGGTCTGTCACTGTATAACACTGGGGTACAGTACTGGTGGGGACGGATCTGTCACTGTATCACACTGGGATACAGTACTGGTGGGGTACTGGTGGGGACTGGTCTGTCACTGTATAACACTGGGGTATAGTACTGCTGGGGACGGGTCTGTCACTGTATAACACTGGGGTACAGAACTTGTGGGGATGTGTCTGTCACTGTATAACACTGGGGTACAGTACTGGTGGGGATGGGTCTGTCTCTGTATAACTCAGGGGTACAGTAATGGTGGGGACAGGTCTGTCACTGTATAACACTGGGGTACAGAACTGGTGGGGATGGGTCTGTCACTGTATAACACTGGGGTACAGTACTGGTGGGGATGGGTCTGTCACTGTATAACACTGGGATACAGTACTGGTGGGGACGGATCTGTCACTGTATAACACTGGGGTACAGTACTAGTGGGGACAGGTCTGTCACTGTATGACACTGGGATACAGTACTGGTGGGGACGGGTCTGTCACTGTATAACACTGGGGTACAGTACTGGTGGGGGTGGGTCTGTCACTGTATAACGCTGGGGTACAGTACTGATGGGGACAGGTCTGTCACTGTTAACACTGGGGTACAGTACTCTGGGGACGGGTCTGTCACTGTATAACACTGGGGTACAGAACTTGTGGGGATGGGTCTGTCACTGTATAACACTGGGGTACAGTACTGGTGGGGATGGGTCTGTCTCTGTATAACACAGGGGTACAGTACTGGTGGGGACGGGTCTGTCACTGTATAACACTGGGGTACAGAACTGGTGGGGATGGGTCTGTCACTGTATAACACTGGGGTACAGTACTGGTGGGGATGGGTCTGTCACTGTATAACACTGGGATACAGTACTGGTGGGGATGGGTCTGTCACTGTGTAACACTGGGGTACAGTACTGGTGGGGACAGGTCTGTCACTGTATAACACTGGGGTACAGAACTTGTGGGGACGCGTCTGTGACTGCATAACACTGGGGTACAGTACTGGTGGGGACGGGTCTGCAACTGTGTAACACTGGGGTACAATACTGGTGGGGACGGGTGTGTCGCTGTAGAACACTGGGGTACAGTACTGGTGCAGATGGGTCTGTCACTGTATAACACTGGGGTACAGTACTGGTGGGGACGGGTCTGTCACTGTATAACACTGGGGTACAGTACGAGTGGGGACAGGTCTGTCACTGTATGACACTGGGATACAGTACTGGTGGGGACGGGTCTGTCACTGTATAACACTGGGGTACAGTACTGGTGGGGGTGGGTCTGTCACTGTATAAAACTGGGGTACAGTACTGGTGGGGACGGGTCTGTCACTGTGTAACACTGGGGTACAGTACTGATGGGGACAGGTCTGTCACTGTATAAAACTGGGGTACAGTACTGGTGGGGACGGGTCTGTCACTGCTTCACACTGGGGTACAGTACTGGTGGGGAGTGGTCTGTCGCTGTATAACACTGGGGTACCATACTGGTGGAGACGGGTTTGACACTGTATAACACTGTGGTACAGTACTGGTGGGGATGGGTCTGTCACTGTATCCCGCTGTGGTACAGTACTGCTGGGGACGGGTCTGTCACTGTCTAACACTGGGGTACAGTACTGGTGGGGTTGGGTCTGTCACTGTGTAACACTGGGGTACAGTACTGGTGGGGGCTGGTCTGTCACAGTGTAATACTGGGGTACAGTACTGGTGTGGACGGGTCTGTCACTGTATAACACTGGGTTACAGTACTGATGGGGACGGGTCTGTTACTGAGGAATTGAACAAATGAATGTGATATAAAATAGTTTGTTCAAATATTAGTTACAGTAATGTAGATAGTAGTGAGTTCACAAAGGAATTCAGAAAGCATGGCAAGGAGGATGGGGAAAAGGTGCTGGGTAACAAGAGTCCCAGCATTAGGGAATGCGAAGTGTGCCAATCAGGATGTATGGCCAGGCCAGGAGGTGTATAGGGTGACCTATGGGAATCTTGTATGTGAAACTTGATGCCATTTGAATGCATTTGCAGAGATTTGTTTGTCTCCGACCTCTCTCGGTTCTAGGGTTCCAGGAGACAGCTTCTGTGTTCTGAATCTCTGTGGAGCGAGTCAGCCTTGCAAGTTGGTTAAAATTATTAATACTATACCTACAAATCCATCTCGAGTTTTATTGAGGCCAGACTGACGGGTAAAGAATTCAATATTGTCATTTGGTGCCGAAACCCGGGATTTATCCAGACGGTCACCGGCCAGCTGCGAAATCAGAATTAGACTGATGTTGGACAAGGAAAGTGGAAATGGGCCCACAATGTGTGTAGCTGGAAAATGACCACATTGATTTTCCCCTCTTCTCATGGTCTGATTGGTCTCGTCACTCGCGGTTGGTACGGAAAGATCGTCTCGACGAAATCAAAGGTCAGTCTGGGGATTAGAAAATTAAACTGATGGGATATCATAATATTGATAGTTCAGTTTTGGTTTAATTGTGGAATTGATGGGACATTGGAAGGATGGGTCAGTTCCACGTGTGTTTTTGATTGGGGAATTATCATATATTATCTTAGAATTTACAGTGCAGAAGGAGGCCATTCGGCCCATCGAGTCTGCAGCGGCTCTTGGAAAGAGCACCCGACCCAAGGTCAACACCTCTACCCCATTCCCATAACCCAGTAACCCCACCCAATACTAAGGGCAATTTTGGACACTAAGGGTAATTTATCAGGGCCAATCCACCTAACCTGCACATCTTTGGACCGTGGGAGGAAACCGGAGCACCCGGAGGAAACCCACGCACACACGGGGAGGACGTGCAGACTCCGCACAGACAGTGACCCAAGCCGGAATCGAACCTGGGACCCTGGAGCTGTGAAGCAATTGTGCTATCCACAATGCTACCGTGCTGCATTCTGAATTGATGGGACATCGGAAGGATGGTTCAGTTCCACGTGTGTTTTGAAACTATAGTTGATTAAGCTAAATTGTATCCTTGGACTGTAGTGGCGAACAACATAGTCTTGAGGACTAGTTCGAGATTATGGGGAATTGCTTGGATGACACGAGTGATCCAAACAGTTCATTGCAAATATTATGTGATATTTATCCAGATAAAGCGAGGGAATTTAGAAAAATGTCAGCAACTTTAAGGAAGAAATTGGGTGATGAATGGCCACTAGGGGGCACTGAAGATCTGGACATCATTAAGAAAATTCAGGGTGAAATCTGGAAAAAGCCAAAGTATGAAAGCAAAAGAGTTAATTGGATTATGGAGACAATATTGTCAAGAGGAGAGGGATAAGATCATGTTATCAAGTTGGCAAAATGCCCTTAAAATGGGGATTCCAATTAGTGAAGGGGGGAACCAGAAAACTCTGAAGATCTTGAAAAAGGAGTGTGCATTCAAAAAACACGCAAGTAAAGAGAGGGAGACACCTAGCGGGGCAGGACTGGAGTAAATAAAATGGGCTACGTAGTTCAATGGCTGGCCTTGCATTGACAGAGGCAAATGGTGACCTAGAGAATTGGACCATGTCGGGTAGAGTCCCGACTGCATCAGTAGCATTGTCTGCACTAATTCCAGAACCACCAGGGTATAATTTATACCCAATCACGCCAGCCCCTCCAGTCCCTTTGGTTGATAGTTTGGGTCCTATTTCATAGAATTTTACAGTGCAGAAGGAGGCCATTTGGCCCATCGAGTCTGCACCGGCTCTTAGAAAGTGCACCCTACCTAAGGTCAACACCTCCACCCTATCTCCATAACCCAGTAACCCCACCCAACACCCAGTAACCCCACCCAACACGAAGGGCAATTTTGGACACTAAGGTCAATTTATCATGGCCAATCCACCTAATCTGCACATCTTTGGACTGTGAGAGGAAACCGGAGCACCCGGAGGAAACCCACGCACACACGGGGAGGATGTGCAGACTCTGCACAGACAGTGACCCAAGCTGGAATCGAACCTGGGACCCTGGAGCTGTGAAGCAATTGTGCTATCCACAATGCTACTGTGCTGCCCGTTATTTCTGCACCTTCACCTTCTGTTAGAGAAGGGGAGCTCTGTTCCACAAGCCCAGTTAGCTCTCGGACAATGAGAGATATGGTAGGACAGAAAAGTATGAGAACAAAGAAAGAGGACGGGAATGGTTCTGAGGAGCCGGAGCTCCCCCTATCGGAAGGGAAGGATGTCGAAGTCTTTGAAGAGCTAGATGAATCCGCTAAAGCGCCCCCTAGTGAGACTCTGAGACAGTTGCCGATTAGGAAAATACCCAACCCTGATGCTGCAACAGCAGCAGCCCAGCACACGATAGACGTTTATTTCCCATGGAGACCCCGTGAGATGATGGCTATTCTGTCTGCAATCCCAGACAGGAAGAAATCTCTCTGCTGCTTTTGTGGAATATCTGAGAACTCCCATCTCAGTTTATTAAGCTGATTCAAGGGACCTCTGGGCCCTTGTCCAGCAGCTTTTAACCCCAGCAGAGTACCGCAGACACCTCGACCACTTGAATTATGGTAGCCACGCCGCACTTCAGCAAGCCCATGCTTTGGACGATGACAGACGGGCACAAATCCTGAATGCGTTGAATGTCACATTTCAAAAGCCCATAAACATCTCTGCTCTCTTAGACCTCAAACCTAAAAAGACTGAGGAGCCAGAGGAATTTCTGGAACGTTTTAATGAAATCTACTGTGGGCAGTCAGGCGACTTGCTGTACCAAAATGGTCAGAATTCCCCTCAATATTGTGCTATGTTAATGCATTGCCTCCCACCTTCCGTGGCTACTGCCATGAAATGTAATAACATGAATTGGACAGAGAACGATCCTTCCCAGATGGCCCAGGCAGTCAGATTTTATTGGAAGGAGGGTGTAGGCCAGGAAGGAGGCTCAGTTACAAAGGTTAAGACTGAGTATGTAATGAAAAAGGATGATCTGAGACCCCAACCAGCGGCAGATACAGTGGCGTACCAGCTGGAACCCCAATATTGTGACCTTGGGTGGGTGGATCAACACGGGGGAGGATATCAAACCCACCCAAATGGACCCTCAGCCCCTCTTTATGGCCCACCGTATGCACCAACAGCTTTCCAACTGCCGCCCTCTCTGAGGGGCCATTAGTCTACTGGGAAAATTGGACGGGGCAGATATAGAGGGAACAACACATGTTTTAATTGTGGCCGTACAGATCACTGGCATCAGGAATGCTCCTTTAAAAGACAGGCAGCAGAAGGAGACTACCCGACCAAAAGGAGGGGGTACCCACCAGGGGGAGGACAGACGAGGTACACCGACTTCTCCCAGGCAAACCCTTTCCCAACACAAGATTGACTAGCTAATTTAGTCATAAGGACTCTCCAATCGGACAGGGAACCTATTATCTCTCTGCAGATAGGAGATCAAGGAGATCAACATCACCCATTTGTAATCGACACTGGAGCAGCCATGTCTTCGGTGCAATCAGAACTTTGACTACCACTATCCGACCACACCCTGCATTTGTCGGGGTTCCAAGGACAGGTGCGTGAGTACCCTATTTCTGAACCTGTGACAGTCACTTATGAGAATAAGTCTACAGATCATCAGTTTGTGGTGACTACTGGATTGGACTGTAACTTGTTGGCCTGAGATTGATCTTTCAGCTACAGCTGGAGTGCAGAGACGAAGGGGTAACGGTTCAATCATGGAGGATGAGACAACAGTGCTATATTTCTATTACACCCCAGTGGTGGGCTTTAGACATTGAACATTCACTGCACCACGTTACCCTGGCCTATGACAGAACCGGACAGAACAGGGAGTTGGAGGACAAATACCGGCCATTAATTGGGACCGAATGGCCAGTCAAGGTTACAGCCACAGTCACTGGAAAAGAAGGTACAGCCGATTTTGTTACAATACCACCACATTTATGGCCACAGTCAGCTTCTGTAGGCCCTCATGTTACACGTCAGGTCCACGACCAGTACCATGCCAAGGATCTGGGGCCTATGGTAAGGAGGGCAGTGGATCATTCAGACCCAACAGAGTACGCACTTCAAGTCACGCCAGACGGCACTGCCATAAAATATTTTGATGTCCCTGAAATGATTAACACTCGACTTCAGCATCACCTGGGACGTGACGTTTTGGGATATGTCAACCCACAGCTCTGGAAGAATAGGGGATTCCTTACCTCGGCCGGCACGGAAATATCCCACCGGGGTTTAGTTAATGACCTACTACAGGCCCTCCTTATGCCCGCGCAGATTTCCGTCATTAAATGCGTTGCCCATACAAACGGTAAGACCCCAGTTGACGTTGGTAATGAACGAGCAGATTGTGCAGCGCGGACAGCCGCTCAAATTCAGCAAGTGATGGTGCCTAAAATGTTAAGTCAGACTAAATGTTCTGCAATAAATAAGTCTGCCTCTGACAAGCCAATGCCAACCATCCAAGACGTCATAAGGTAACAGGAGGACGCTCCCGAGAGTGATAAACAAATGTGGAACCGGTTAGGTTGTACATATGATTCTGTTTCTTCTTTATGGACCAGGCCAGCACATCAGACTTGTATGTCTGAGGTACTGGCTTTATGGGTCATCGAATGTGTACACTTTGCAACTCATTGTGTGGCTCGGGGGACTAGTGATTTGTTGCCGGACACTTGGTGGCACCCTAAAATGCAGGGGTTGGCCAAGAGTATCAGTAATCGGTGTTTGATTAGTCAGCAATATAACACCGGCAAAGGTATCCCTTGTGGGATGGGGCAAACCCCGTTGCCCAGTGGTCCCTTTGAGGCGCTCTAAATGGATTACATTGAGTTTGAAAGGTGTCAATGTTATAAATATGTTTTGGTCATAATGGATGATAATAAAGCTGCTACTGTGGTTAAAGTTCTGATGCGGGAAATCATTCCCCGGTACGGCATACCAGCTCAGTTAAGTTCTGATAACGGGCCTCATTTTATTGGACAGATTAACCTGCCTCCCTTCCCCAGTGCTGTTTTACAGGTGTGGAGCATGATGGGGTGGCTACACACCGCCTGTGTAATCTTCAGCCTCGCCTCGCTTGGAGTGACAACGGCGACGGAAATGGAAAAGGGAAATATCATCTACACCTGTAACCCCAACCAAACTACAAGGACATTTCACTTATGCAGAGGTGACGTCCCCATATACGAGGACATGGTAACGACACATGGAAGGTCATCAGGTTAATGGACAATGCAGGACTCATGAAGCAATTGCACCGGTCCCGACGATGGGAAGGGAACATTGCATGGACATTGCCTTGTTTTTGGAGTACATGTAAATTTGATTTTGGATGTGTTAAGATTGGTGTCAGCCGTGAGGAGAGGGTAGGAAATGAAAATGAAAAAATGAAAATCGCTTATTGTCACAAGTAGGCTTCTAATTAAGTTACTGTGAAAAGCCCCTAGTCGCCACATTCCGGCGCCTGTTCGGGGAGGCTGTTACGGGAATTGAACCGTGCTGCTGGCCTGCCTTGGTCTGCTTTCAAAGCCAGCGATTTGGCCCTGTGCTAAACAGCCCCTGAAAATAATAATAATCACTTATTGTCACAAGTAGGCTTCAAAGAAGTTACTGTGAAAAGCCCCTAGTCACCACATTCCGGCGCCTGTTCGGGGAGGCCGGTATGGGAATTGAACCCGCGCTGCTGGCCTTGTTCTGCATTACAAGCCAGCTGTTTAGCCCACTGTGCTATTGGAGATGAAGGTTGTGAGAGAGAGAGGGGGACTAGAGAGAGGACGGAGTGTGTGAAAAGGGGAGTAAAACTAGAATGTAGGTTATCAGGAGATATACTGAGGGAAAACTGGGTAAAATGCAGGGTGCACTGGAACAGATAGACGCCCCTAGAATCTTGGCTGTTAGGATCCACAAGGGTGCAGCGGATGACGGGGGGGCTGCAACAGGAATTGGAAATGCAGCAACGAATCTTCTTAGATGAGGGGCCGTAGCTACGGGTAGGACAGATAGATTAGGAAATGATAAAAGGAGGGAATGAGGAATTGAACAAACGAATGTGATATAAAATAGTTAGTTCAAATATTAGTTACAGTAATGTAGATAGCAGTGAGTTCACAAAGGACAAAGGAATTCAGAAAGCATGGCAAGGAGGATGGGGAAAAGGATGCTGGGTAACAAGAGGCCCAGGGTTAAGGAATGCGAAGTGAGCCAATCAGGATATATGGCCAGGTCAGGATGTGTATAGGATGAGCTATGGGAATCTTGTCTCTGAAACTTGATGCCATTTGAATGTATTTGCAGAGATTTCTTTGTCCCCGACCTCACTCGGTTCCAGGGTTCCAGGAGACAGCTTCTGTGTTCTGAATCTCTGTGGAGCGAGTCAGCCTTGCAAGTTGGTTAAAATAAATAATACTATACCTACAAATCCATCTCGAGTTTTATTGAGGCCAGACTGATGGGTAAAGAATTCAATATTGTCATCACTGTATAACACTGGGGTACAGTACTGGTGGGGACGGATCTGTCACTGTACAACACTGGGTTATAGTACTGGTGGGGATGGGTCTGTCACTGTAGAACACTGGGGTACAGTACTGGTGGGGGCGGGTCTGTCACTGTATAACACTGGGGTACAGTACTGGTGGGGACGGGTCTGTCACTGTATAACAATGGGGTACAGTACAGCTGGGGACGGGTCTGTCACTGTATAACACTGGGGTACAGTACTGGTGGGGACCGGTCTGTCACTGTATAATACTGGGGTACAGTACTGGTGGGGACGGGTCTGTCACTGTATAACACTGGGGTACAGTACTGGTGGGGACGGGTCTGTCACTGTATAACACTGGGGTACAGTACTGGTGGGGACGGGTCTGTCACTGTATAACACTGGGGTACAGTACTGGTGGGGACGGGTCTGTCACTGTATAACACTGGGGTACAGTACTGGTGGGGACGGGTCTGTCACTGTATAACACTGGGGTACAGAACTGGTGGGGACGGGTCTGTCACTGTATAACACTGGGGTACAGTACTGGTGGGGACGGGTCTGTCACTGTATAACACTGGGGTACAGTACTGGTGGGGACGGTTCTGTCACTATATAACACTGGGGTACAGTACTGGTGGGGACGGGTCTGTCACTGTATAACACTGGGATACAGTACTGGTGGGGACAGGTCTGTCACTGTATAACACTGGGATACAGTACTGGTGGGGGCGGGTCTGTCACTGTATAACACTGGGGTACAGTACTGGTGGGGACGGGTCTGTCACTGTATAACACTGGGGTACAGTACTGGTGGGGACGGTTCTGTCACTGTATAACACTGGGGTACAGAACTGGTGGGGGCGGGTCTGTCACTGTATAACTTTGGGATATTGTACTGGTGGGGATTGATTAATTTGAGGTGATGATTTCAAACTCGTTCAGAAAGCTGTGATTACAACATTTCTGCAGTGACTTGATTTCAAAACGATCTCATTCCTACAAGGCTCTTCTTGACATGAAATAAAGTATAAATGCTATTCGACGTGAAGTTTTGTGACAGTGAATTGAATGAACCTGGATATCGTGTGTGCTGGTTTTAATCCCACCTGGAAAGTATGGTGCACCAGGGAGAGGGATAGCAGAGTTTAGGAGAGCTCATGAAATCACCCCCGCCACCACCCCCCTCCCTGCCCCCGTCAACACACATTCCCAGCACACAGCCCACTACAATAGCTCAATGGCTGACTTCACCACTGTTTTGTGAACTGCAGGAATGTGTACACAATCTAATCTAATCCCCTTTCACATCACCAACCCTTACATTCCTGCCTCAATAGGCAGGACAATCACCACTTTATACCAGAGACTATGAACAAAATCCCGTCCTTTATCTGGCACCCGATCCACATGCCTCAGGCTACCATAAATACACTTCACGTATAATGAACAACGTTTTGGGAAATTATCCTTGGCAATCTGAGCAGCAAATTGCAAACCAGCAAACAAGGCTGTTATATTACCGGACTAGTAATCCAGGGAATAAGAGTTTCAATTGAGTTTTCAATAACAAATCTGCATTTCTAGTGACTCCTTTCACAACCCGAGGTCCCAAACTGTTTCTAGTAAAAGTGTTTTTCAAATGTGGTCACGGTTGTCTGTCGCGCAGAACCACTGGAGGTAATTCCCCTACTCTTCTTCAAAATAGAGATCGTGGGTCTTTCATACTAACCCGAGGGAGCTGTCAGGGCCTTGGGCTTTAACATCTCATCTAAAACACAGCACCAATGATAGTGTGGCACTCCCCCACCGCTGCAGCACTCCCCCAGACCTGCACCAGGACCATCAGCCGAGACGGTTCTTTTCTGTCCACATTCTGGAACTTGCAAAACACAGCATTTTGAGGAATATTGAGGTGTTATGGGCCAGGGTTTAGAGAACCCCAAAGTGTATCATGGAGTTCACCTGACCCACAACTTTTAATAGATTGTGGTATGGGGAGCACACGGCCCACTCTACAGGTGTGGGACAGCAGAAATGGAAAAGTATTTTTTAAAGCAAAACAATGTTTATTCTATGAACTCAAGTTAACCTTTTTGAAACAAACAGTGAACATCATAGCAACCATTAATTCAAATACACCCCCCAAAGAATACAACACTAAGTAATCTGTATGCTGTCCTTTTAACACCCAGAAAACTTAACAAACCTTTAAACAGAAGCACATCAGGGTTTACATTCAATACTGAAGGCATTTATAATTCTGAATTCACCAAATGATCCCGAGATAGTCTTTCATGGCAGAGAGAATAGCAGTACAGCTGCTTTGTCTGATTTCAGCTGCAACAAGGAAACCAAATAGACAGACCACCCAATCTTTTCTCAAAGTGAAACTAAAGAGCAGAACCAGAGCTCAACTCCACCCACACTCTGAAATGTAACATGAGCAGCCAAACATTTCTTAAAGCGACATTCTCATGACAGAGGGGGATAGAAGATATTCTTTGGGATACTTCATGAGCAAAGGATTGAAGAGTAAACTGGGGCTGGCCTTGCAATGTGTGTCAAGTTAGCCAATGTCTGTGCCGGGGAACGACTAACTGCTCTCCAAACTCTTCAGAGTACAGAACGGAGAGATCAGGTGGAGTTTTGTGCTCCTGAACTCTTACGCAGCCATGCCTGGTGGCAAGTGCATGTGAATGTCTGAGGACAAGGCCTGGCCGTGATGGTGTCACAGTCGAATAGTCTATCGACCCTCAGTTTTTTAGCCTCAGGCATGAAGAGCAGCCACTTGGGCAAGGCACCAGAGTGCCACTACACACCAAAAGTCGGTACCTCGATTCGAAAGAGGCAGCAAGAACATTGGAATGGGAAGCTGAAGGGTTTAATTATTCGTAAGAACTAAACAATGCATCAAATCCTTCAGAAAATGAGTGTAGTTCAGAAGTTTGAACTAATAGAGCTGCTTAAAATGATAAAGTAATTTGGTAGCTGTCGTGATATCATAGTTGTGTTGTAATTCACCGACTGACCAATAGGAGTCTCACTATTATAAAGTGAATGTTAGAGTCAGGTGACCTCAGACTGGCTGGAGGGAGAGGTTGCTTGTGCATGTTAATACTGTTATTCACCAAATGTTTTTTATATAGTTTACCCACAGTTAATGTTAATAACTCGTTTATAGCTTGAGCGACAAGTGTTCTTTATCATAGATTATCATAGAATTTACAGTGCAGAAGAAGGCCATTCGGCCCATCGAGTCTGCACCGGCTCTTTGAAAGAGCACCCTACCCAAGGTCAACACCTCCACCCTATCCCCACAACCCCACCCAACACCAAGGGCAATTTTGGACACTAAGGGCAATTTATCATGGCCAATCCACCTAATCTGCACATCTTTGGACTGTGGGAGGAAACCGGAGCACCCGGAGGAAACCCACGGGGAGGGTGTGCAGACTCCGCACAGATAGTGACCCAAGCCGGGAATCGAACCTGGGACCCTGGAGCGGTGAAGCAACTGTGCTAACCACAATGCGGGGAGAATGTGTGAACTCCACACGGACCGTGACCCAGGGCCGGGATTCGAACCCGGGTCCTCAGCATCGCAGTGAATTCCAAAGAATTTAAGCGTACTCATACGAACATATAAACAAGGAGCTGGAGTAGGCCATTCAGTCCCTCAACCGTGCTCCGCCATTTAATCTGCAACCTGCCTAACCCCCCCCCCCCAATAACCTATCTGATGCAAATTCAATAAAATCATTTTAAATAACAGCACAATCCGGAGATTGCTAACTTGAAGGTTACACTAAGGCTAACTAAATAGTTTACAGCCCTGGACTATCATGGCCATGACCTCAAATGCTCGATATGGTCTTCCGACTCTGATCCACCATTGAAAAGTGGCAGCTACCTTATGCCCGCTCTCTCAACTCCCTCTATTAACCCCTACGTCTCCCATCGACCATTACTTGGCAGACCTCAAACGCAACTTTTTGGACTTGTCCTCTTACTTATCACCATCATTCCTGTTAGCTATTCCCTCCCGCCCATCATCCCACCTCCAGAACATGTCACTGGACTTTTAAAAAAATTAAAAAGGCGCTATCCAAATGCAGGCTGCTAAAATCTTGAGGGTGACTGGACAATCGCCCCGAGGAACTGTCCCGAGGAACAGCAGTAGATGCGGGGGGGAAGAGTTTAGTCGAGGAATGTGGAGCGAGGGGAATTAAAATGATACCCTTCACTATGACAATTGTCATAATATACACCAGTATATCATGGTGCTGACCCTTTGCTACAGCGTGTCATGCGCCACCTAACAGACGGGTGGCTCAAGAGCCAATGCCCTCAGTTCTATAACGTCAGAGATGATCTGGCGGTAGTAGACGGGGTTCTCCTGAAACTGGACCGCATTGTCATCACGCATAGCGGAACAGCTACACGAGGGCCACCTTGGCGTGGAAAAGTGCTGCCGGCGGGCCCGAGAGGCAGTGTACTGGCCCGGCATTAATGACGACATAGCCAACACAGTGCTCAACTGCCCACCTGTCAGCGCTTCCAGACCCTGCAGCCCCATGAGTTGGTCAAGTCACCTTGGACCAAGGTGGGCATCGACCTGTTCTGCACGCTGGGTAGAGACTATGTCCTGATTGTGGACTACTTTTCAAATTACCCAGAGGTGATACGGTTGCATGATATCACATCGTCTGCAGTCATCCGTGCCTGTAAGGACACCTTTACTCGACACGGCATCCCACTCACGGTGATGTCGGACAATGGCCCCTGCTTCGCAAGCCAGGAATGGTCCAACTTTGCCAGGAGGTACAACTTTGTGCATGTGACATCCAGTCCCCTGTACTCCCAATCCAACGGCAAAGCGGAGAAGGGCGTCCACATCGTCAAACGGCTCCTCTGCAAGGCTGCCGATGCTGGGTCCGATTCCTACCTCGTCTTGCTGGCCTATCACTCCGCCCCACTGTCCACTGGCCTGTCGCCAGCCCAGCTGCTCATGGGTCGCACCCTGAGGATGACGGTGCCGTCCATTCATGTCCCAGACCTCGACCACGTTCCGGTCCTTCAACGGATGCAGCTGTCTCGTGCACAGCACAAGGCGGCTCATGACACCCGTGCAGCTGATCTCCCTGCTCTGGCTCCAGATGACAACGTCCGTGTCCATCTTCCGGATAGTGACTGGTCTGCAACTGCTGCGGTTCTTTGGAAGGTGACTCCCCGCTCGTTCCTGGTTTGTCTACCGGGTGGCTCCATTCTGCGCCGCAATCGACGTGCCCTTTGTCTCTTTCCGCGCTCGCTACATGATCCTCCACTGTCACCTCACCCTCCTGCTGACCCTGCCCTGGACTATGCAGAGATTCCGGTCACTCTGCATCCTCCTCTGACGCAGTCCAGCCCGCTCCTCAGCTGGCGGCTCCCGACCCACCCTTGAGGCGGTCAACCAGAATTTGTCGCCCACCGCAGAGACTTAATTTGTGAACTTTGTGGACTTATGGACTTTCTGATTTGTTCTGTTCTTCCGTTTAATCGTTTACGTGGTTTGTATATTGTGTTCATCTCGTTATTCTTGTGACACACTGTGTTTCTGCACCAGGCACCTTCCCATGTAAATAGCTTAGTTCTCATGTACACAGTTCTGTAAATATTTCGCACACCCGTAGTCAGGGACATTCACCATACACTATTTATTGCCACGCAGGTACATATTTTATAAAAGGAGGGATGTCATAATATACACCAGTATATCATGGTGCAGACACACATTGATGGACACACAGTGGGACCAATCAACACACACAACACCGCAGCCAATCACCAGTGAGAGCACACGCACTTTAAAGACAGGGGGCATCAGAGTTCCCGCTCATTCGAGTAGCAGCTAGCTAGGAGGACAGAGCTCACAGCCTGCAGCACAGACATTCACCATGTGCTGAGTGCATCGACTGGTTAGGACAAGGCAAAGGTCTTTAGTTAAAGCCAGTATCGTGTTAACCCACAGTCAGAGTATGTTAAACAGTTAATGATTAAATACAATAGTGTTGCACTATTTCAAGTGTTGGTGACCTGGATGTGTTCCACGGATCCAGAACACCCAACAGATGAACCATGTCCTGTTTCAGCTTGGCGAGCCACTGCAGTCCAGTCACAAGGTGCTTGTTGGCACTGCCACCACAGCAAAGGGCAGATTGTTTCTTGACGGGAGCCTTCACCGGGACTATTCGGAGGGAGGAATTCATGATTGATTTGATCAACTCGAGAAACATTTTTTATCATTTCTCTGATGTTACTTCCCGGATTTAAGATATGCAGCCTACCCAACCTCCCTTCATTATTAGACTCCGTGAAGCACACACACACACACACTGCACTGACACCCGTCATAGTTATGATGCATCCTCTCACTGAAATCAGTCACAGAGCGAGCTCACTGCGGCACATTTTGTGAATTGGGGCCTCAAGAAGATTAAAAGTCCAGTTGGGACCCCCCCCCCCCCCCCCCCCACCCCCCCCCCCACCCCCCACCACCCAGTGATGAGTCTGAGTAGTGGGGACATAGGAGCAGGATGAGGCCATTCAGCCCCTCAAGCCTGTTCCTCCATTCAATTACACCATGACTGATCGGTGATGCAGCTCTACACACCTGCCTTTGCCCCTTATCCCTTAGTACCTTTGAAAAAAAAAAAAATCAGTCTCAGACTTAAAAGTTTACATTTGACCCCAAATCATTTGTTTGTGGAAGAGAGTTCCAAGGAAGAGTCAGGATCTAGTGCTTTTGAAATTGAGGTACAGGTCAACCATGATCTCTCTACCTCTTCATGCCGATGAAGAACTCTAGTCGGTCGCTCCTCATCTCTTGTCGAGCATTCTCCAGATCTCAGGGGACATGTGGTCAACTCACTGACAATTGAGGATGCTGAAGCTGAGCTGCATTGTTAAAGGTATGGCTCGATAATGTAATCAAGGCCAAGTGGATTCAACAGGCTTAGGAGGGAAGTTATTTGAGGAAGGAACCTGTGCTGTGGATAAAGGGGAGCCGGTGGGTATATTGTACTTAGATTTCCAGAAGGTATTTGGTAAAGGGCAACATGAAATGAAATGAAATGAAAATCGCTTCTTGTCACAAGTCGGCTTCAAATGGAGTGACTGTGAAAAGCCCCTAGTCGCCACATTCCGGCGCCTGTTCGGGGAGGCTGGTGCGGGATTTGAACCGTGCTGTTGGCCTGCCTTGGTCTGCTTTCAAAGCCAGCGATTTAGCTCAGTGTGCTAAACCAGCCCCGGTTATTATGGAAAATGAGAGCTCACAGTCTTGGAGGCAAGACATTGACATTGGGAAAAGATTGGCTGGCAGACAGGAAGTATAGAGTGGGCAAAAATGGATATCTTTGAGGTTGACAAGATGTAACAAGTGGTGTGTCACCAGATCATTGCTGGAATCTAAACGGTTTACAATTTAGATTACGAGTGGATGATCGCCAAATTTGCTAATGACACAAAGAAAGATCAGAAAGTAACTTTTGAAGAGGACATAGGAGGACATAAGAGGAGGCTACAAAAAGACACAGATTTTAAGTGAGTGGACAAAGGTAATGTGGGAAAATGTGAAATTTTCCATTTGGCAGAAAGAAAAAAAAAGCAGATTATGGTGAGAGATTGTAGAGCTATGAGGTGGAAAGGGAATGGGTATTAATGCAGGAATCACAAAGACTAGTGTACAGGTACAACAAGCAATTAGGAGGACACTGGATCTGTACTTGTTCGGAGTTTCGAAGGATGTAGGGGGGGAGAGCTTATTGAAACTTACAGGATACTGCGAGGCCTGGATCGAGTGGACGTGGAGACGATGTTTCCACTTCTCGGAAAAACTAGAACCAGAGGACACAACCTCAGACTAAAGGGACGATGCTTTAAAACAGAGATGAGGAAGAATTTCTTCAGCCAGAGGGTGGTGAATCTGTGGAACTCTTTGCCGCAGAAGGCTGTGGAGGCCAAATCACTGAGTGTCTTTAAAACAGAGATAGATAGGTTCTTGATTAATAAGGGGATCAGGGGTTAAGGGGAGAAGGCAGGAGAATGGGAATGAGAAAAATATCAGCCATGATTGAATGGCGGAGCAGACTCGATGGGCCGAGTGGCCCAATTCTGTTCCTATGCCTTGTGATCTTTATTTAATGCTTATAATTTATTTAAATACAAAAGTAGGGAGGTTCTGCTTCAGTTGTACAGGGTATTGGTGAGGCCACATCTGGAGTATTGTGTACAGTATTTGTCTCCTTATTTAAGGAAGGATTCAGATATTTTGGAAGCAGTTCAGAGAAGGTTTACCAGAGTAACACCACAGTACGAAGTCTTACAACACCAGGTTAAAGTCCAACAGGTTTGTTTCGATGTCACTAGCTTTCGGAGCACTGCTCCTTCCTCAGGTGAATGAAGAGGTCTGTTCCAGAAACACATACATAGACAGATTCAAAGATGCCAAACAATGCTTGGAATGCGAGCATTAGCAGGTGATTAAATCTTTACAGATCCAGAGATGGGGTAACCCCAGGTTAAAGAGGTGTGAATTGTCTCAAGCCAGGACAGTTGGTAGGATTTCGCAGGCCAGATGGTGGGGGATGGATGTAATGCGACATGAATCCCAGGTCCCGGTTGAGGCCGCACTCATGTGTGCGGAACTTGGCTATAATGCTCGCATTCCGAGCATTGTTTGGCATCTTTGAATTTGTCTATATATGTGTTTCTGGAACAGACCTCTTCATTCACCTGAGGAAGGAGCAGCGCTCCGAAAGCTAGTGACATTGAAACAAACCTGTTGGACTTTAACCTGGTGTTGTAAGACTTCGTACTGTGCTCACCCCAGTCCAACGCCGGCATCGCCACATCAGAGTAATACCAGGAATGGGAAGGTTGTCGTATGAGGAACGGTTGGACAGGCTGGGCTTGTATCTACTGGAGTTTAGAAGAGTAAGAGGCGGCTTGATTGAAACATGTAAGATCCTGAGGGGTATTGACTGGGTGGAGAGGATGTGTCTTCTTGTGGGAGAATCTATAACCAGGGATGACTAAGGGTTGCCCAAGGGTTTGGGGGGGCATGGTATCACAGTGGTTAGCACAGTTGCTTCACCGTTTCAGGGTCCCAGGTTCAATTCCCAGCTTGGGTCACTGTCTGTGCAGAGTTTGCACGTTCTCCCCGTGTGTGCGTGGGTTTCCTCCGGGTGCTCCGGTTTCCTCCCACAGTCCAAAGATGTGCAGGTTAGGTGGATTGCTCATGCTAAATTGCCCTTAAGTGTCCAAAAAAAAAAGTATGAGAGCACCCTACGTGCTCTCATCCCACGTACTCCCCGCATTGGAGATCTTTACTGCCTACCGAAAATACACAAGGCCAACACACCCGGCCGTCCTATCGTTTTAGGCAATGGGGCCCTGTGTGAGAACCTCTCTGGCTACATCGAGGGCATCTTGAAACCCATCGTACAAGGTACGCCCAGCTTCTGTCGCGACACGACGGACTTCCTACAGAAACTCAGCACCCGTGGACCAGTTGAACTAGGAACATTCCTCGTCACAATGGACGTCTCAGCACTCTACACCAGCATCCCCCATGACGACGGCATTGTTGCAACAGCCTCAGTACTCAACACCAACAACTGCCAATCTCCAGACGCAATTCTGCAACTCATCCGCTTCATTCTGGATCACAACATCGTCACCTTCGACAACAAAGTCTTCATCCAGACACATGGAACAGCCATGGGGACCAAATTCGCACCCCAATACGCCAACATCTTCATGCACAAGTTTGAACAAGACCTACTCACCGCACAGGACCTTCAACCAACGTTATACACCAGATACATCGATGACATTTTTTTCCTTTGGACCCACGGCGACTACACGATGACATCAATAAGTTCCATCCAACCATCAGACTCACCATGGACTACTCTCCAAAATCAGTTGCGTTCTTGGACACACTCGTCTCCATCAAGGATGGTCACCTCAGCACTTTGCTTTACCGCAAACCCATGGATAACCTCACGGTGCTCCACTTCTCCAGCTTCCACCCTAAACACATTAAAGAAGCCATCCCCTATGGACAAGCTCTCCGTATACACAGGATTTGCTCAGATGAGGAGAAGCGTAACAGACATCTACAGATGTTGAAAGATGCCCTCGTACGAACGGGATATGGCGTTCGACTCATCGATCGACAGTTCCAACACGCCACAGCAAAAAACCGCACCGACCTCCTCAGAAGACAAACATGGGACACAATCAACAGAATACCCTTCGTCGTCCAGTACTTTCCCGGAGCGGAGAAACGACATTTTCTTCACAGCTTTCAACACGTCATCGATGAAGATGAACATATTGCCAAGGTCATCCCCACACCCCCACAACTTGCCTTCAAACAACCGCGCAACCTCAAACAAACCATTGTTTGCAGCAAACTACACAGCCTTCAGAACAGTGACCATGACACCACACAACCCTGCCATGGCAATCTCTGCAAGACGTGCCAGATCATCGACGTGGATACCACCATTACACGTGAGAACACCACCCACCAGGTACGCGGTACATACTCGTGCGACTCGGCCAATGTTGTCTACCTCATACGCTGCAGGAAAGGATGTCCCGAAGCGTGGTACATTGGCGAGACCATGCAGACGCTGCAACAACGAATGAACGGACATCGCGCGACAATCACCAGGCAGGAATGTTCCCTTCCAGTCGGGGAACACTTCAGCAGTCAAGGGCATTCAGCCTCTGATCTCCAGGTAAGCGTTCTCCAAGGCGGCCTTCAGGACGTGCGACAACGCAGAATCGCCGAGCAGAAGCTTATAGCCAAGTTCCGCATACATGAGTGCGGCCTCAACCGGGACCTGGGATTCATGTCACATTACATTCGTCCCCCACCATCTGGCCGGCAAAATCCTACCAACTGTCCTGGCTTGACACAATTCACACCTCTTTAACCTGGGGTTACCCCATCTCAGGATCTGTAAAGATTTAATCACCTGCTAATGCTCGCATTCCAAGCATTGTCTGGCACCTTTGAATTTGTCTATATATATGTTTCTGGAACATACCTCTTCATTCACCTGAGGAAGGAGCAGCACTCCGAAAGCTAGTGACATTGAAACAAACTTTAACCTGGTGTTGTAAAACATCTTACTGTGCTCACCCCAGTCCAATGCCGGCATCTCCACATCAAAAAAAAAAGCTGGGTTGGGTGGGGTTACTGGGATAGGGTGGGGTGTGGGCTTAGGGAGGGTGCTCTTTCCAAGGGCCGGTGTAGACTCGATGGGTCGAATGGCCTCCTTCTGCACCGTAAACTCTTATGATTCTGTAAATTCTGATATAAAACTGTGGAAATGAGGCTTTCACTCAGAGGGTGGTGTTTCTTTGGAATTTTCTTCCTGAAAAGGCGGTGGAAGTAGAGTCTTTGAATATTTCTAAGGCAGAGGTAGGTATATTCTTGGTAAGCAAGAAGGTGAAAGGTTATTGGGGTTGGAGGGATACAGGTTTGAAGTCACTATCAGGTCAGCCATTGTCTTATGAAATGGCGGAATAGAATCGAGGGGTTGAATGGCCTCCTCCTGCTCCTTGCTTGTATGAGAGAAGGACATTTTGGGGGTGGGGGGGGGTAGGTAAAAGGTTCACCATAACTCACAAAAAAAAACAGAATGGAGATTAAGGTTCATATTATTGGCTGTTCCCATGTTGTCCTTTTGCCAACGGCAAATCCAGGATGGAGGGGTCAGGAGCCGCACAGCATGACGGATTCTGATTGGATGTGCTCCTTGTAGTTTCATCCAATGACTTCCCGTTTCAATCAATGTCCCTGACCCAACTTTATATTTTTATAATCAATTAATTAATGGAAATGTTTGATGAAAATGAGGTTGTAATTCATTGTTAGTGCTCCCTTGGAGTTTTCCCCCAGGTGTTGCCTGTACAGTGTCCAGGAGATTTATCTTTAAGTCAATGTAAAAAGTTGACACCTGTTGGCAGCGCTGCGTTTGCAGCTACGAGAGCAGGAGTGAGAGAGTCACTGCAGCACAAGTGGAGTGTGAAACCTGCTCCTTCGTTAGGCTGCGCTCAGTCACATCACCCTGTCACGGCCACAATGCTTCTGTATACAGTACCCACCCCACATAACCGTATAGGAATGATCACCCGCACGTTCTATAAATATACATTTCCAACGTCTCCCTCTCCCAAAGGGATCGGGTGATCCCGGGGATCAGTTCTATCGGCACCACATACCCTCCAACATTCACCTGGGGTGGTTATTGGGTGGAGAAACTGGGTGGGAAATCTCGAGACAATTTCCGTATATTTGGAGCATGGATCAAGGAAAGCATTCCAGGAAAGGTGCGTGGGTTGGGGAAGGGTAGTTTGTACACCACCCTTCTTAATGCTTAAGTCTACAGACTGCAATTAAATAACAGGATGCTTAACTGAGGAGGCATCACGACATTTGGTGAAACATTAAACCTGAAGCCCTGATTACCCACTCCATGAAGGTGAATGATCCCATGGTCACTATTTCGAAGAGGAGCAGAGGAGTTCTCCCCTGTATCCTGTGTCAATTTTTATCACTCCACCAACGTGACCAAGTCAGATTATCTGCTCATTATCCCATTGCTCTTTGTGGGAGCTTGCTGTGCTCAAATCTTCAGCCATAGTTCCTACATTAGAAGGGCAACTACATTTCAACAAGAGCAACCTAATTGATTCTGAAGCATTTTGCTAAGGCCTTAAGTTACAAAAAGTACTGTCTAAATGTCAGGTCAGAAATGATTGAGCAGACTGGGACTCTTGTCACTAGAAAAGAGAAGACTAAGGGGTGATCGAAATTAGAGTTTGATCAGACAACTGTTTTGAAGGTGTCGCCACTTGTGGGGAAAAGCAAAACTAGCGGCCAAAATAATAATGATAATTAATCTTTATTATTGCCACAAGTAGGCTTACATTAACACTGCAATGAGGTAACTGTGAAAATCCCCTAGGGTCGCCACACTCCAGCACCTGTTTGGGTACACCGAGTGAGAATTCAGAATGTCCAATTCACCGAACAGCACGTCTTTCAGGACTGTGGAAACCGGAGCACCCGGAGGAAACCCACGCAGTCACGGGGAGGATGTGCAGACTCCGCACAGACTGTGACCCAAGCCGGGAATCGAATCTGGGACCCTGGAGCTGTGATGCAACAGTGCTAACCACTGTGCTACCATCAGCGCATGGTAGATGAGGATGGAAGCTCCTGCCCCATGTGGCGCAGTGTTATCCTGCCAGGTGTGGCACATCCACTGCACCCATTGGCGTTGCGTTAATTCTGGTGCAATGTTGTCGCTTAGGTTCTTGATAATTTAGGTAAAATAGTGACAATATTGATCTGAATTCAACTTCACTACAGGAAAATATGTTGAGGCACTTCAGTGAAATGGCTATCTGGCTAAAAGGAGGAAACTAATAGATTCTACATCAGTTGGAAACAAATTGATGTTCTATGATTTACAAACTGCAGTTAGCAGACGGACTTCCCCCTCTAACTGCTAGCCTTTTTCCACATTGACACTGGGTGTTAAGGGAGCAGCTCACATTCTTACACTTAGAAACTATATTCATCACCAAAGCCATTAGTGGTACAGAACCGCCCAGAGTGGATAATAAGATACGGGACATAAGAATCTCATTTGTCAAATGCAGTCCTGTATCTGAAAACGTTCCCAAGGCCACCTCACAGAGACTTAATTCGGAAGTGACAATTAACTGATAGGGAGTTTTTTTAAAAACCTAGAGTTTGCAGGTGGAGCGCAAGACAGGCAATTAAGGAATTTCACATTGTCACTCACCAGGAAACTAATGAGTGAAGGGTAGATGGAGGAGTGAATCTCGAGAACGTCATTAGGAGGTAGAATCTGTGCAGACTGTAATTGGCTCTCAGTAGGGATGAGGGATCATTATCCGATGGGATCTGTCATACAATCTTCCTTGGAGTATATCAGTGGGTCTGGTTTGTTACCCTGGATTATTGCCCTCCAGCCAATTTGGTGCCAGTGTGAATTGATTTGAAAGATAATCCTGGACTAAAAAAAAAAGGAATACTTGGGCAGCACAACTCACCAACTTCAACACGATAAGTTGGAGAGGGACAAAAACAGAGAATTGAAATGTATTTCCTCCCACATTGCCCACTGGAATGGAACTCCACAGATTGCAATGATTATTTTGTTTAAAAAAAAATCAGCATTGCCCTTTTAAATAAATATCGCCATAGTTCACAATCGAGGTGGGTTTTTGAAGCTCCCAATGAATAACAAAATACTGGAAGATTATCCACAGACACTAAAATAAAAATCGCAATTTGGAAGGCGAAAAGGTGACCTTTAAATATTAAAGACGGTCCTCCGGCTGCTTTGATCAGCACAGTACCAGTCGGAGCTGCACTTTGGGTTCAGATACAGAATTACTCACCCAGCATGGAGAAGATAAAATCCTTCGCGGTGTGGATTTCCAGGGCTCTGTGATCATCGTATTCCCGCTGATCCTGCTTGGTGAATTCCTGGATCAGCCTGTTCAAGTCCTCGATCCTGGCCCCAGACCTGAAGTCCAGTTCCACCAGTGTTTTAGCTGCACTGGAACAAGGCTTAATGCCTGTTCCGTTCACAGCCGCCATCTTTCAGTAGTTTTTTTATGGAAAGGGAGGGGGGAGAAAGAGAAAGAGAGAGAGAATATGTTAATTTTTAAAAAGCCAAGGGTGATTTCACACACTGTCCTTCCTCTCTCCTCTTCTCCCTTCTTTTTGCCGTTGAGCTATTTTCAGGTAGCTCTTAACAAGCCTCCCAGCCTGCAGGTTCTGCCCTCAACATGGTCTCCCTCTCTCTCTCTATCTGATGAATGAAATCGACCTGGGGCATTGACAATTGAAACTGACCTCGAATCAACAAGCGTGTTACAATGTTGCGCCGGAGACTCTTAAAGCCGCCACCGCCCTCAAACTCAACATGTCCATCGCGCCTCGACATCTTGCTATTTAGTTTCCCCTTGCTTTAAGAAAAGGGGGAAATCCCTCGATGATGGAAGTTGTGTATCTTTTGCGAAATTGCAACAAGTGGCTCTCAATTAACTGCAACACTGATTTGCAACATTGCAGGCTTTACTTTTTCCTTTTGTTTAAAGAAAAAATAAGTTTTTTTAAAAACATGCTTTGGACAAAAACCAGGGTCAGTGAGCGTGGGAAATGATTGGGGAGCTGGGTCTAATCCCATTGTAAAGTAGGACGTTCTTTCCGTCTTGCGAATTCTGATTTCCACTTTTAAAAATCATTGCCAGGACGGTGGGCATTTACTGCCAGGCTCCTGCCTTGAGCTGGGCGGCTCGGCATGAACCACACTGGTGTGGGACAGGCTCTGATTGCAGGGCTAAGGACAACAGCTGGGTCCTTCCCAAAGGACATTGGGTTTATAATGGACGTATGTTGCCTAAAGAAAAGGGAGCTTCAGTATTGGGTTGCCAACGTTTCTGGTCTCCAGAAATTGAGGATCAATGTCCAGGACACTGCAATGGCTAAAATGTTAAAACCCTGTTTAAAATGTAATCATCGGCACTTGTAAAAAAAACATTGTTGTTTCTTTGTCATTTTCTTTGAAGATATTTCTTTTCCAGATGTAAAGATATTGAAAATTGGAGTTGGGGGGAACGCTGTGTGAACTGACAGTCAAGAATCATCCAATTGGATAATGAGTCTTTTTGCTTTCCAAGTCAGTGTATGTGTTGACAAAGAACAAAGGAAAGTACAGCACAGGAACAGGCCCTTCGGCCCTCCAATCCTGTGCCCAAACTAAAAATAACCTTCTGCCCTTACTCTGTCCGTATCCTTTATTTCCTATTCATGTACCCATCCAGATGCCTCTTAAATGTTGCTAATGTGCCTGCTTCCACCACATCCTCTAGCATCAAGACACCCACCATTGTCTACGTGGAAAACGTTCCCTGCACATCGCTCTTGAACCCCTTTCACCTTGAATCTATGCCCCCTTGTAATTGACACTGACTATCCACCCTGTCTATGCCTCTCGTCATTTTGTCGACCTCAATCAGGTCTCCCCTCTGATAAATGGGGCCTCAGTTTGAACAGCTATTCTGAAATACTTGTCCTGAGGTAATTGTATCCTCCCAGCAGTGGCTGTATTCTGTGAAATCCTGAACAATGTTACATTTAAGACTCAGTGGGGTTGAAATAGGTCTTAGGCACTGTGCAAAAATGCACAATAACCAATCGGCAGCAGCCCCGAGGTGACTTCCTTTACCAAAACTGTCTGTAAGACAAGCTGACAATTAATTCTCAGCCAATTGGCACTCTTATACTCTATATGTTGCCGGGGCAGATTCCTACTCAGTGGGCCTGGTGACCTGCTCCAGTTCCTGTTTCTTGTGCAGAAGTTAGATCAGGGAAAATTGTCAAGGAAGAGCAGTTCCCACAAGCAGGACGTGGGACGTTGCCGGGGGCAGGGGGGGGGGGGGTGGGGGGGGGCGCAAGTAGTCATCACCTGGAACTCGCTGCCAATGATGGTGTTGGAAGCAGAGACAATCAGAGATTGCAAAAGAAATTGGATAGGCTCTTGAGGGAAATAAAGTTACAGAGCTACAGTGAGTGAATGGGATTGGCTAGATTGGTGGACTGAGAGCTGGCAAGGACTCGATGGGCTGAATGGTCTCCTTCTCTACTCTAATGACTCTATGTCTACATCCCAAGACCAATTTACCACTTAATTCACAGCATTTTGTGTGTTTCACGATTCCTTGCTCGAACCAGTAAGAGATCATCTTCACGACCTAATAGGAGAACATTTCCACTTGTGGAGATTGAAAAGTTGGAAATACACCAAAATCTGGTGTCAGGAAAAGAAAAGTGAAGATGAAGCTGTTGTAAAACCCAACTGGTTCATGTGTGACCTTCAGTGAAGGAAGCCTACGCTTCCGGTTGTGGCGATGCACTGCTAAGCCGCACGTTTCAGCAGCTCCCGTTCTAACGGACTTTTGGGCTCTTTTTGGGAGCCCCAATGGAAATTGTTTTGGACCAAACCCAGTGTGGGGTGACGAAGGAAGGAGTCCCCCCCGGGTGTGTATGGAAAGGATCGGTGGTAGTGGCCAGATTGTGGAGGATCCTTTGGAGCAGCAGCAGAGAAGGGAAGGAAGAAGCAAGATGGCGACGGATGGAGCCCAGATGACATGGGGCCCGGACCAGCAGGAATTCCTCCGACGGTGTGTGGAGGAATTAAAGAAGGAGGTGCTGCCGCCGATGTTATTGGCAATCGAAGGGCTAAAAGAAACGCAAAAGGCCCAGGCGATAGAGCTCCGTGGGGTGAAGGCGAAGGCAGCTGAAAATGAGGATGAGATTCTGGGCCTAGCGGTAAAAATGGAGATGCACGAGGCGCTACATAAGAGGTGTATCGAAAGGCTCGAAGTCCTGGAGAACAGCTCGAGGAGAAAGAACCTCCGGATTCTGGGTCTCCCCGAGGGAGTGGAGGGAGCTGACGCTGGGGCTTATGTGAGCACAATGCTCCATTCGCTAATGGGAGCTGAGGCCCCCTCGGGCCCCCAGGAGGCGGAAGGGGCTCACCGGGTCCTTGTGAGGAGACCAAAGGCTTGAGAACCACCAAGGGCAAAAGTGGTGAGATTTCACCGTTTCACCGACAGAGAGGCGGTTTTGAGCTGGGCCAAGAAGGTACGGAGTAGCAGGTGGGAGAATGCGGTGATACGGGTGTATCAGGATTGGAGCGCGGAGGGTGAGCTTTAATCGGGCCAAGGCGGTGCTTCACAAAAAGAAAATAAAGTTTGGGATGCTGCATCCGGCGCGTTTGTGGTCACACACCAAGGCAAACATTACTACTTTGAAACGTCGGATGAGGCATGGACCTTCATCCAAGAAGAGAAATTGGACCAGAACTGAGGGATTGATGCTGTGGGGGAGACGACGATGTTGATGGTACAGAAATGTAAATCGGGGAATGGGAGGTTCACAGTATCGGGACGATAGACGGGGTTCTTTTTTCTCTTCTTGACGGGGGGACATTGAGAAATGTGGGCGCCGGTGGAAAAAGGGACTGGGGGGGGGGGATGGGGAATGGGGGAGTTGCGCCATGGGGGGCGGGGACGATCCAGGAAAGCGCGGGTTTTTTCCCACGCTAGGGAGATGATGGCGGGAATATAGGCGCAAGGAGGATGAGAGTTCCACACACGGGGGGGGGGGAGGTCAAGGAGAGAGCGGGGGAAGCCGGGGTCAGTTGGAGTCAGCTGACTTTCGGAAGCATCATGGGGGGAGTGACCATGCTGGATGGGGATCTAGCGGGAGGGGGGGGGGGGTCAACTAGGTTGCTGCTGCTGGGAGCGAGAGGGAGCTGGCAAGGGAAGAGGTGGTCGGGACGGGAGTGCGCCGCCTGGGGGACGGGTGGGTGCGCGTGACCTGGACGGGGGACTGGCCTAGAATAGGGGATGGCTAATCGGCGGGGGGGGGGGGGGGGGGCCCAATCCGGCTGATCACGTGGAATGTGAGATGCCTAACTGGGCCGATTAAGAGGGCCCGAGTGTTTGCGCACTTAAAAGGACTGAAGGCAGACGTGGCCATGCTTCAGGAGACGCATCTGAAGGTGGCGGACCAGGTTAGGTTAAGGAAAGGATGGGTGGGACAGGTGTTCCACTCAGGGTTGGACGCAAAAAATAGAGGGGTGGCTATATTGGTGGGGAAACGGGTGTCATTCGAGGCTAGGAATATAGTGGTGGACAACGGTGGGAGATATGTGATGGTGAGCGGTAGATTGCAGGGAAAGGAGGTTGTGCTGGTAAATGTATATGCCCCGAACTGGGACGACGCGGGATTTATGAAGCGGATGCTGGGACGTATCCCGGACCTGGAGGTGGGAAGCCTGGTAATGGGGGGGGGACTTCAATACTGTGCTGGATCCAGGGTTAGATCGGTCTAGATCCAGGACCGGAAGAAGGCCGGCAGCGGCCAAGGTGCTCAGGGGGTTTATGGAGCAAATGGGGGGAGTGGATCCGTGAAGATCTGCCAGGCCGTTGGCCAAAGAGTTCTCCTTTTTCTCCCATGTCCATAAGGTATACTCCCGGATAGATTTCTTTGTTTTGAGCAGGGCACTGATTTCCAGGGTGGCAGGAACGGAGTACTCAGTCATAGCCGTTTCAGACCATGCCCAGCACTGGGTGGATCTGGAACTAGGTGAGGAGAGGGAACAGCGCCCACTCTGGCGACTGGATGTGGGACTATTGGCGGATGAGGGGGTCTGTGGAAGGGTGCGGGGATGTATTAAGAGGTACCTGGAGGCCAATGATGACGGTGAGATCCAGGTGGGGGTAGTATGGGAACCACTGAAGGCGGTGGTTAGGGGAGAGTTGATCTCCATTAGAGCTCACAAGGAGAAACAAGAGGGCAAAGAAAGGGAGAGATTAGTGGGGGACATTTTGAGGGTGGATAAAAGATATGCAGAGGCCCCGGACGAAGGACTATATAGAGAGAGGCGAGGACTTCAGACGGAGTTTGACCTGCTGACCACAGGGAAGGCAGAGGCACAGTGGAGGAAGGCACAGGGGATGAGATACGAATATGGGGAAAAGGCGAGCCGGCTGCTGGCCCACCAGCTTCGTAAGAGGATAGCGGCGAGGGAAATAGGAGGAGTTAGGGATGAAATGGGAACTACGGAGCGGAGAGCAGGGAAGGTAAATGAGGTGTTTAAGTCCTTTTATGAGAGGCTAAATAGGTCCAAACCCCCGGAGGGAAAAGAGGGGATGCAACAGTTTCTGGACCAACTAAGGTTCCCGAGGGTGGAGGAGCAGGAGGTGGCAGGTCTGGGGGCACCAATTGGGGTGGATGAGGTGACTAAAGGGCTGGGGAACATGCAGGCAGGGAAGGCCCCGGGATCAGACGGGTTCCCGGTGGAATTTTACAGGAAATATGTGGACTTGTTGGCCCCGCTGCTGGCGAGAACCTTTAACGAGGCCAGAGAAGGGGGGATTCTACCCCCGACAATGTCGGAGGCGACGATATCACTGATCCTGAAGCGAGATAAAGATCCGCTGCAATGCGGGTCATATAGGCCTATCTCGCTCCTGAATGTAGACGCCAAGTTGCTGGCAAAAGTGCTAGCGACGAGGATCAAGGATTGTGTCCCGAGGGTGGTGCATGAAGACCAGACAGGGTTTGTAAAGGGGAGACAATTGAATGTCAACGTGCGACGGCTGTTGGGGGTGATAATGATGCCCCCAGCGGAGGAGGAGGCAGAGATAGTGGTGGCGATGGATGCAGAAAAGGCATTCGATAGGGTAGAGTGGGAGTATTTATGGGAGGTGTTGAGGAGGCTTGGGTTCAGGGAGGGGTTTGTCAGTTGGGTCAAACTCCTCTATGGGGCCCCAGTGGCAAGTGTAGTCACAAATCGGCAGAGATCGGAGTATTTTCGGTTACATAGGGGAACAAGGCAGGGGTGCCCCCTGTCCCCATTACTGTTCACGCTGGCAATTGAACCACTGGCCATAGCGTTGACTCTAGGAAATGGAGGGGGGTGGTTAGAGGAGGAGAGGAACATCGAGTGTCACTCTACGCAGATGACCTACTGCTGTATGTGGCGGATCCTGTGGAGGGGATGACAGAGGTTATGCAGATATTGAGGGAGTTTGGAGATTTTTCGGGATATAGGCTTAATATGGGGAAGAGTGAGCTTTTCGTAGTACACCCCGGGGATCAGGGAAGAGGGATAGACGCCCTGCCGTTAAGGAGAGTGAAAAGGAGCTTCCATTATTTGGGGATTCAGGTAGCCAGGAGCTGGGGAACTCTACACAAACTCAATCTGACGCGGCTGGTGGAGCAGATGGAGGAGGATTTCAAGAGGTGGGATATGCTGCCGCTCTCATTGGCGGGCAGGGTGCAGGCGGTCAAGATGATGGTCCTCCCAAGGTTACTTTTTGTGTTTCAATGTCTCCCCATTTTGATCACTAAGGCCTTTTTCAAGAAAATAGACAGGAGTGTTATGAGTTTCGTGTGGGCAGGGAAGACCCCGAGGGTAAGGAGGGGGTTCCTGCAGCGCAGCAGGGACAGAGGGGGACTGGCGTTGCCGAATCTGGACGATTATTACTGGGCCGCCAATGTGGCGATGTTTTGCAAGTGGATAAGGGAGGGAGAGGGGGCGGCGTGGAAGAGGCTGGAGATGGCGTCCTGTAAAGGAACGAGCCTAAAGGCGCTGGTGATGGCGCCGCTACCGCTTTCCCCGAAAAGGTATACCATGAACCCAGTGGTGGTGGCAACCTTAAGGATCTGGGGGCAATGGAGGCGACATAGGGGGGTGATGGGTGCCTCGGTGTGGTCCCCGATCAGGAATAACCATAGGTTTGTCCCAGGAAGGATGGACGGAGGGTTCCAGAGCTGGCATCGGGCAGGAATTAGGAGATTGAGAGACTTGTTTATTGATGGGGAGTTTGCGAGCCTGGGAGCGCTGGAGGAAAAGTATGAGTTGCCCCCGGGGAATATCTTTCGATATATGCAAGTGAGGGCGTTTACGAGGCAACAGGTGAGGGAATGTCCGCTGCTCCCGACACAGGGGATCCAGGATAGAGTGATCTCGGGGGTATGCGTCGGGGAGGGCAAAGTGTCCAAAATATATTAGGAGATGAGAGACGAGGGGGAGGCGCTGGTAGAGGAGCTGAAAGGAAAATGGGAAGAAGAGCTGGGGGAGGAGATTGAGGAGGGTCTGTGGGCTGATGCCCTAAGTAGGGTAAATTCCTCTTCCTCGTGTGTCAGGCTTAGCCTGATTCAATTTAAGGTTCTACACAGAGCACATATGACGGGAGCAAGACTGAGCAGGTTCTTCGGAATGGAGGACAAGTGCGGGAGGTGCTTGGGAAGCCCGGCGTACCACACACACATTCTGGTCGTGTCCGGCACTGGATGAGTACTGGAGGGGAGTGGCAAAGGTGATCTCAAAGGTGGTGAAGGTCCGGGTCAAGCCAGGCTGGGGGTTAGCGATATTTGGGGTAGCGGAAGAGCCGGGAGTGCAGGAGGCGAAAGAGGCCGATATTCTGGCCTTTGCGTCCCTGGTGGCCCGGCGAAGGATCTTACTCATGTGGAAGGAAGCGAAACGACACCTTAGAACTTAGGCAATGTCTATCCTCTCTGGGAGACGAAAAATGTCCCCACCGCACTATGTTGAAGAAGAACGCCGGTTGTCACTGTGTCCTGGCAAATGCCACCCCCTCACCCAACATCACGAATAAACAGATTAGCTGGCCATTATTGTTGCTTGCGGGATCCTGCTGTGCAAAAAATGGCTGCTGCATTTCCGACATTACAACAGTGGCCAACACTTCAAAACACTATTGGCTGTAACAAATTCTGAAATGACCTTTGGTTGTCCCAGGTGCCAATGAAAATACTTTCGCTATACCTTTAACTTGTCGGAGAAGTGTATTAGCAAGAAACCAGTCAATACTTGTTTGATCGAGGTGCATGACATAAAGTTAATGAGGTTGGCTCATTCCACACTCGCCATTACCATCAGATGCAGCATGTAGCTAAGTGGTTTCTACGGTAACCAGCAATTTTATGGCATTTATTGATAAAAAAAGATATGTCCTCTTGGACACTTTGGATTTCTTTAAATTGATTAAAATTAAATTGATGGGTAGAATCAGGGGTTCTGTCCTTTATAAACTATTAATGACTAATTTATTTCTTACGAACAAATTAGTCCCAAGGCAGGTCGTGCAAATATCATTCAAAAATAAAAATCGCTTTGCAAATGGTCCCAATCGAGTGCAATGCACAGCTGTGATAACTCAATTCCAATGCTGCATTCTGGATTTCATGTTCATTTAATCACGTTAACTGCAAACCTGTAATGCCCTTTATCCAGGACAAGCCATCAATCAACAATCCTTCTACTCAGGTCTCTCCCTATTATTACGATCCGACACCAGACTCCAACAGTGGCTCAGATACTGGACCAAAACCCCAATATTTTAGTTTATTTGTAAGACGGTGTGGAAAGAATGATTGCAAAAAAAAAATAGGGTTTTGGTATTTCTAAAACAAAACTTTATTATAAATACAATCTTAAACTTTTAATTTCACATCCAAAAAGAACAGTTTATATTAACATAAGTATACAATTTCCCATTGAACAACAAGAAAAGAATCACACAGCTCTTACTCCAGCTTAAAACGAGCAGGGCACAGAGCAATACCTGTGGTACAAAACAGATTCTGGCTCTTGTTAGAACCCCTTCAGACTCTGGCTGAATATCTTCAAATAGCTGCTTCAGCTAGGTTGTTTCAGCCTTTTCCTTGTCTTCAGACAAGATTGCTTTGCTTTAAAATATTATTACTCTTTTGTTTTAATCTATCCTACTTGTAAGAAAAATGGTGCACTCAGGGTCAGGCAGATCAGAACGCAGCTCCCCTCTCTCTCAATGCTTCCCCAAACTCACTGCCTCTCTGCCTTTTTGAGTTCCACCCATCAATGACCTCATCTCCCCATGCAAAAAAACCCAAACTATCTCTGCAGGCTGCAAAAGCACATTAACTCCCCAGGGACCTCCCCAGTCAAACAACAGTCTATTAGCCTAGACTGAAAAACACATCCCCCTGTCAATTTCACCTTCTGTTTTCTGGAAGCAAAACAAAATCCTTTTTTAAAACCAGGATCACTGCAGCCACACACCACACCCACAGGCCTTTAACTCTTAACTTGTTCCAATATTTCGAAGCCAATATTCCTAAAATCTTCCAATCGTCACACTGTGTCGGTTTCTACCCATCATCCTTCTATTTTATTTCGACAGGAAGAACAAGAAACTGCATTCTCCGCAGGAAATAAGACTTTGCGTGGGCAGGAGGAAGTAGAGACATGGGGCGGGATTCTCCGAAATGGCGGCTAAGTGTTGACACCGGTGTAAACACCGGGGAGTTTCACGCTGGCATCAACGGGGCCCTTGGCCCAGCAATTCACTTACCTGAAGGGGGGCAACCTGGCGCCAGAGTGCGTCTGCCAATACGGGACCCTGCACCTCCAGCCGCGGGTCGGCGCAACGTGGCAGACCCACACAGCGGACCGGCCCCCACAAAATAGATCCCCCCCCCTTCCCCGAGGTCGCACGTGCCCGCCGATCGGTGGCCCCCGGTCGGAACCCTGGCCGTCCTGGAGGACCCCTCGGTGACGGATCCCCCTGCCCCCCCCACCAGGGTGGCCGCGGCAGCCGCCTGGGGCTGGTTTAGCACACTGGGCTAAATCGCTGGCTTTTAAAGCAGACCAAGGCAGGCCAGCAGCACGGTTCAATTCCCGCACCAGCCTCCCCGAACAGGCGCCGGAATGTGGCGACTAGGGGCTTTTCACAGTAACTTCATTTGAAGCCTACTTGTGACAATAAGCGATTTTCATTTCATTTTCATTTTTCACCCTGAGTGCCCGCCGGGTGGAACCATGTTAGAACCATGCTGGTGGAAACTCGGCCAGCTGCCGGTGGAGAATCGCTGCGGGGGCCTCTTTCAATGGTCCCCGAGCGGTGCGCGCGACTGGCGGCGATTCTCTGGTCCATGGAGAATCGCGGGAAGGTGTCGGACCCGATCGCGGGTCTGACGCCCCATTCTCCTCCCCCGCGCCAAGCGCGATTTCGGCGCGGCGACTCGGAGAATCCCGGCCAATGTGTTGGACAGCACAGGAAAGGCCCTTAGGCCGATCAAGTCTGCACCGGCAGTAACTATCCCTAATCTCTCGCTAATCCCAGCGGCAGATGTTCACACATCATTAAAATCTTCCAGCAACAAAACGAGCAGCAGAACCGGTGCTCTGCCCCAGTTTAAATTGCCTGGCCCTCCCCGACTTTATCATACTGGAAAGTCTGAACTCCTGTGCCAGTGCCTACTACGGGACCAATGCATCTCTCCGTGTTTCTAGCATCTTGGAAGTAAGCGCTAGTAACAAAGTGGAGTATCCCACATAAACTGCTAATCTCTGTGAAGGAATACACCTGTACTCAGGTGAAACAATAATCCTTATTTTGGTCTGTGGTCTTTGCCCTGTATCCCTTTCTGCCCCTTATCCCTTTTACCCTATAAATGTGCTGGCGTTACATAGCAATACCCCCTCCCCCTGTTTGAATGTGTGACAAATAAACTAACGCTGATTTTACCCTATCTCAACTTTGCTGTGGGGTTATCAATAAAGAATTGGGTCACTCAAGGTGTCAGATATATATAGGGAAATGAGGGACGAGGGGGAGATTATGGTAGATGAGCTGAAAGGGAAATGGGAAGAAGAGCTGGGGGAGGAGATTGAGGAGGGGCTGTGGGCAGATGCCCTAAGTAGGGTAAACTCATCGTCCTCGTGTGCCAGGCTAAGCCTGATTCAATTTAAGGTGTTACACAGGGCGCATATGACTGGAGCACGGCTCAGTAAATTTTTTGGGGTAGAGGATAGGTGTGCGAGATGCTCGAGAAGCCCAGCGAATCACACCCACATGTTCTGGTCATGTCCGGCACTACAGGGGTTCTGGGTGGGGGTGACAAAGGTGCTTTCAAAAGTAGTGGGGGTCCAGGTCGAACCAAGCTGGGGGTTGGCTATATTTGGGGTTGCACAAGAGCCGGGAGTGCAGGAGGCGAGAGAGGCCGATGTTTTGGCCTTTGCGTCCCTAGTAGCCCGGCGCAGGATACTGTTGATGTGGAAGGAAGCCAAGCCCCCGGGGGTGGAGACCTGGATAAACGACATGGCAGGGTTTATAAAGCTGGAACGGATTAAGTTCGTCCTAAGGGGATCGGCTCAAGGGTTCACCAGGCGGTGGCAACCGTTCGTCGAATACCTCACAGAAAGATAGAGGGAATGGAAAAGAAGAAGGCAGCAGCAGCAGCCCAGGGGGGGGAGGGGAGGGGAGGGGGGGCGGAACCAGAAGGCCTCTCAGGGTTGTTAATATATATGTATAATATGTATAGGTCGTTGCTATAAATAATTGTATACTGGACTGTTAAATCATATTTTTGGAGAGTGTTTATCTGAGACAAGGCAGTTGCCATTTAGTTTTAGTTTTTGTTATATATTATTTATTCTTTGTTTATAAAACAGGTCATTGTTATTTATACTGTTATATTATTGTGTAAAGGATACACAATGTACTGTGATGGTTGACCAAAAATTTTCAATAAAATATTTTTAAAAAAAAGAATTGGGTCACTCCAAAACCAAGGGATTAGGGAAAATAAAAGGGGACATCAAAAAGATCAGAAACACGGGAGAAATCCGGGCTGTTTTAAACTAAACCCCCTTGTGCCCGTGACAATTGATTTTTAATTTCCAGCCAAATGTTTAAATTTACTGGCAGTGGCTTTGCCCTCAGGTAGTCTGGCCTCTTGAGCATCCTTAATTTCAATCATTCCACCATTGGCAGTAGTGCCCTCAGTCGTTTGTGCTGCAGCTCTGGAGTTCCCTCCCTATCCTTCTCCTCTTCTCTCTCCATCTTGGAGAAGCTCTTTGAAACTCACGCCTTTGATCAAGCCTCGGCCATTTGTCTAAAGGACTGTGTATGTAACTCAGTGTCAAATAACCAGCAGCACTGCTATGGAGCACTTTGGGAAGCTTTGCTACACTGAAGAGGCTATATAAATATAAGTTGTTGTTTTTGTGATGTTTTGCAACCTTCCTGGCCTGAATCTTTAAGGTGATTACTGCTCCAAATAAGGTGGAGGCAACTGTGACTCAAGTGACCTGTTGACATTGCTCCAAGTGCAGCTGTGGGGAGTTCCAATTTCCAGCTGCAGCTTTTGACGTTGCCTGCTTTCCCTTTCAATTATCTCCCATTTTCACACAGGAATTGTTGGATGAAGATTGACCCTTTAGAAAATACTGGCTCAGCCTCACCCTGGTCTGCGCACTACATTTTGCGGAGGATGTGAACACATTGGAAAGGACGCAGGAAATACAAGAAATGGCTCCGGTTGGAGAGACCTCAGTTACGAGGATAAGATTGGAGCAGAGAGGGTAGCTGTTATAACCTGCCGACTTGCCATTGGCTGGGGACTAATGACTATCCCACAATCCTGTGGGAGTATGAGCTTCCCCAATGAGGGGGGGTGGAGAAACCACTAGTAAACTCCTAGTATAAATAAAGCTGGCCAGTTTAGGAACCAGCAGGAAGGAGTGTGCAGCAAGGGAAGTTGCCGCTGCTGTTATATATATATGTTATTGTAAATAAATATTATTACTTTGTATCCTTAAAACTCGTGCTGGATTCTTCGTGGCCCTCACAAAACTGGCGACGAAGGTAAAAGTGAATAGCTGTTTACACTGCTGAAGCCACCTCCCTGGATTTTTGTTGGATACAGGTTGGAAGTTGTTTTCTATTATACCATGCCTCTGTACGGACGTTTGGATGTTTTTGATGCTGTGCTGGAACCAGTACACACAACGGATGCGTTACTATTTCCGGGCAAACAATATCACCGGAAACGAGCGGCAGGTGGTCATATTGCTCACCGCCTGCGGCCCGCGTACGTTTGGGGTGATTAGGAGCCTTACGTACCCAGCTGCGCCGGACACCAAAACGTTTGATGAACTTGTGAATATAGTGGGGCAACATTTTAACCCAACCCCGTCCACGATAGTCCAGTGTTATCGGTTTAATACCGCTGAGAGGACCCCTGGAGAATCCCTTGCCGATTTTCTATCCAGGCTACGCAGGATTGCGGAATACTGTGACTATGGTGAGACCGTGTCAGAAATGTTACGCGACCGTTTGGTTTGCCGTATTTACAATGCAGCCACCCAGAGAAAGTTGTTAGCTGAGCCAACATTGACTTTTCAACAGGCGATTCAAATAGTATTGTCCCGAGAGAGCGCAGAACGAGGAGTGCAGGAGCTACAGGGAATGGAAGTGCATGCCTTGGGGCGCAACCCCTTCCGTCCGAAAACGTCCCCCCGCACTCCTGCGGTACCTTGGGCGAGGCAACGTCCGGACCGACGCCAGTGGCCGTCGGACATTCCTCCCCGAAGGGAGCCTTCTCCAGAACCAATGGATGAGGAGCCATGTCCGTATCAGACTTGTAGGTGCCGACCCCGTCGCGGACGGCGGTCCTGGGGGTGCCAGAGGCGCCGTCGTTCCGACCGAAACTGGGACCAGCCCAGGGGCCGTAACTGGGACCAGCCCAGGGGCCGTACCTTCCATGTGGATGAACCTGCGGCGACTACTCCTGAGGACGTGGAGACGGAGGACAACTGCCTGCAGTTGCATTGTGTGGCAGCTCCCCGTGTGGCCCCCATTAAGGTGACAGTACAGGTCAATGGCCACTCGCTTGAGATGGAGTTGGACACTGGCGCAGCGGTCTCCATGATCGCCCAGAGGACATTCGACCGCATCAAGCAGGGTATACAGACCCTTACATTAACCGACTCACAGGCCAGGTTGACCACCTACACGGGGGAACCACTGGACATTGCAGGAACTACAATGACCCCTGTTGTTTATGGACGCCAGGAGGGGCGTTTCCCACTTATCGTGGTCATGGGCCCAGCCTGTTGGGTCAGGACTGGTTGCGCCATTTGCGGTTGCAATGGCAGCACATCCTCCAAACAGTTTCTGAAGGGTTGACTGAGGTGCTAGGACGATACCCAGATGTATTCCAGCCTGGTTTGGGGAAAATAAAAGGGGCCATAGCCCGTATCCAAGTCGAACCAGGAGCCACGCCGCGCTATTTCCGGGCACGCCCGGTGCCTTACGCCTTGCTCGAGAAGGTAGAAGGGGAGCTCACTCATTTGGAGAGTTTGGGTATTATCAGGCCTGTCCGTTTTGCTGACTGGGCAGCACCAATTCTACCTGTAATGAAGCCAGATGCCACAGTTCGCTTGTGTGGCGACTATAAACTTACAGTGAATAACGGCTTCCCGACTCGACCGATACCCAATGCCTCGCATAGAGGATCTCTATGCGAAGCTTGCAGGTGGACTCTCGTTCACAAAATTAGATATGAGTCACGCCTACCTGCAGATGGAGCTGGACCCTGCCTCCCGACCATATGTAACGATTAATACACACCGGGGCCTGTATGAATATACATGGTTGCCCTTTGGAGTATCCTCTGCCTGCGCAATTTTTGAACGTGTTATGGAGGGCATTTTGAGAGGTTTACCACGTGTTGCTGTCTACTTAGATGACGTTTTGATTACAGGGACGTCGGAGCAAGAGCATTTGGAAAATCTGGAGGCTGTCCTTAAACGCCTTTCGGAGGCTGGAGTCCGTTTACGTCGCACAAAGTGCGTATTTCAGGCAAAGGAAGTAGTCTATCTAGGTTATCGGGTGGACCGCGAGGGTCTGCACCCCGTCGCAGAGAAGGTGCGTGCAATTCAACAGGCCCCCACCCCGACTGACACTTCGCATCTTCGTTCTTTTCTCGGTCTCATAAACTATTACGGGAAGTTCCTCCCCAATCTGGCAACTACGCTGGCCCCTTTGCACCTTCTGCTAAAGAAAGATCATACCTGGGTTTGGGGTCAGCCGCAAGAAACTGCTTTTCGGCGGGTAAAGCAACAATTGTCGTCGTCTGGGTTACTAACCCACTATGATCCTGGAAAGCCTTTGCTCGTCACATGTGATGCATCCCCGTATGGTATTGGGGCTGTCCTGTCCCACAAGATGGAGAATGGGGCTGAGCGACCGATAGCTTTCGCCTCCCGCACATTGACTGCAGCGGAGAAAAAGTACGCGCAGATCGAGGAGGGCCTGGCAGTGGTTTTTGCAGTGAAACGCTTCCACCAGTACGTGTATGGCCGCCATTTCACTATCGTGACTGATCATAAGCCTCTGCTGGGACTTTTCAGAGAGGATAAGCCAATACCGCCCATTGCTTCCGCACGGATCCAGCGCTGGGCTTTGTTGCTTGCTGCATACGAGTATTCTCTGGAGCACAAACCAGGTACGCAGATAGCAAATGCCGACGCACTGAGCCGATTGCCTTTATCGACCGGCCCCATGTCGACCCCCACGACCGGTGAGGTGGTTGCAACCCTAAATTTTATGGACACCTTGCCTGTCACGGCATCACAGATCCGTGAGTGGACCCAGACGGAGCAAGTCCTGTCAAAGGTTTGGCACATAGTCATGTATGGTGGGCAGCATAGACAGCTCCCAGGCGAGTTGCGGGCATTTTCCTCCAAGTTGTCAGAATTCAGCGTGGAAGACGGCATCCTCTTGTGGGGGACGCGTGTGATTGTCCCGGAAAAAGGCCAGGAGCTGATACTAACAGACTTGCACAATGGGCATCCAGGTGTGACCAAAATGAAAATGTTGGCCCGGAGTTATGTCTGGTGGCCAGGCCTCGACACCGACATTGAGAAGGTGGCCCAAAACTGCTCCATTTGCCAGGAGCATCAGAAGCTTCCGCCGGCCGCGCCCCTACATCACTGGGAATGGCCAGGGCGGCCTTGGGCACGCTTGCATGCAGATTTCGCAGGCCCTTTTCAAGGATCCATGTTCCTTCTATTAATTGACGCCCAGTCTAAATGGCTAGAGGTGCATAAGATGCAGGGGACAACGTCCTGCGCAACAATTGAAAAGATGCGTTTGTCGTTTAGTACGCATGGCCTCCCCGAGGTGCTGGTCACATAGAACATAGAACATAGAACATTGAAAATACAGCACAGAACAGGCCCTTCGGCCCACGATGTTGTGCCGAACCTTTGTCCTAGATTAATCATAGATTATCATTGAATTTACAGTGCAGAAGGAGGCCATTCAGCCCTTTGAGTCTGCACCGGCTCTTGGAAAGAGCACCCTACCCAAACTCAACACCTCCACCCAACACCAAGGGCAATTTGGACATTAAGGGCAATTTATCATTGGCCAATTCACCTAACCCGCACATCTTTGGACTGTGGGAGGAAACCGGAGCACCCGGAGGAAACCCACGCAGACACGGGGAGGACGTGCAGACTCCGCACAGACAGTGACCCAAGCCGGAATCGAACCTGGGACCCTGGAGCTGTGAAGCAATTGTGCTATCCACAATGCTACCGTGCTGCCCTTGAGAACAAATAAATCTACACTATATCATTTTACCGTAATCCATGTACCTATCCAATAGCTGCTTGAAGGTCCCTAATGTTTCCGACTCAACTACTTCCACAGGCAGAGCATTCCATGCCCCCACTACTCTCTGGGTAAAGAACCTACCTCTGATATCCCTCCTATATCTTCCACCTTTCACCTTAAATTTATGTCTCCTTGTAATGGTTTGTTCCACCCGGGGAAAAAGTCTCTGACTGTCTACTCTATCTATTCCCCTGATCATCTTATAAACCTCTATCAAGTCGCCCCTCATCCTTCTCCGTTCTAATGAGAAAAGGCCTAGCACCCTCAACCTTTCCTCGTAAGACCTACTCTCCATTCCAGGCAACATCCGGGTAAATCCTCTTTGCACCTTTTCCAAAGCTTCCACATCCTTCCTAAAATGAGGTGACCAAAACTGTACACAGTACTCCAAATGTGGCCTTACCAAAGTTTTGTACAGCTGCATCATCACCTCACGGCTCTTAAATTCAATCCCTCTGTTAATGAACGCGAGCACACCATAGGCCTTCTTCACAGCTCTATCCACTTGAGTGGCAACTTTCAAAGATGTATGAACATAGACCCCAAGATCTCTCTGCTCCTCCACATTGCCAAGAACTCTACCGTTAACCCTGTATTCCGCATTCATATTTGTCCTTCCAAAATGGACAACTTCACACTTTTCAGGGTTAAACTCCATCTGCCACTTCTCAGCCCAGCTCTGCATCCTATCTATGTCTCTTTGCAGCCGACAACAGCCCTCCTTACTATCCACAACTCCACCAATCTTCGTATCGTCTGCAAATCTACTGACCCACCCTTCAACTCCCTCATCCAAGTCATTCATGAAAATCACAAACAGCAGAGGACCCAGAACTGATCCCTGCGGTACGCCACTGGTAACTGGGCTCCAGGCTGAATATTTGCCATCCACCACCACTCTCTGACTTCTATCGGTTAGCCAGTTCGTTATCCAACTGGCCAAATTTCCCACTATCCCATGCCTCCTTACTTTCTGCATAAGCCTACCATGGGAAACTTTATCAAATGCCTTACTAAAATCCATGTACACTACATCCACTGCTTTACCTTCATCCACATGCTTGGTCACCTCCTCAAAGAATTCAATAAGACTTGTAAGGCAAGACCTACCCCTCACAAATCCGTGCTGACTATCCCTAATCAAGCAGTGTCTTTCCAGATGCTCAGAAATCCTATCCTTCAGTACCCTTTCCATTACTTTGCCTACCACCGAAGTAAGACTAACTGGCCTGTAATTCCCAGGGTTATCCCTAGTCCCTTTTTTGAACAGGGGCACGACATTCGCCACTCTCCAATCCCCTGGTACCACCCCTGTTGACAGTGAGGACGAAAAGATCATTGCCAACGGCTCTGCAATTTCATCTCTTGCTTCCCATAGAATCCTTGGATATATCCCGTCAGGCCCAGGGGACTTGTCACGGATAACGGCACTCCATTCACGAGTGAGGAGTTTGCGAGGTTCACGAAGATGAACGGCATACGCCATATCCGCACTGCCCCTTACCACCCGGCTTCAAATGGGTTGGCAGAGCGCGCAGTGCAGACATTCAAAAGAGGCCTAAAGAAGCAGTCTTCCGGATCAATGGACACGAGACTGGCTCGCTTTTTGTTTACGTATTGGACCACCCCCCATGCGGTGACTGGGGTAGCTCCCGCAGAACTCCTAATGGGCCGGAGACTTCGCACCCGCCTTAGTATGGTTTTCCCGGACATTGGTGCAAAAGTACGGCGCACACAAGAACGGCAGGGACAGGGATTTTCTCGGCATCGGCCGATTCGGCAATTTGCGCCCGGTGACCCAGTGTTCGTTCGGAATTTTGCTGGTGGTGCCCAGTGGGTTCCTGGTGTAATCTTTCACCAAACGGGCCCTATATCTTACCAGGTGCAAGCCCAGGGTCGTCTCCAGCGCAAACATGTAGACCACGTTCGGTCCAGAAGACTATCCCCTCAAAAGATTCCCTGCCCCCAGAGCTCATTTCTACAGCCGCAGGGACCAGAGACAAGGGAAGGTAGTCCTCACAATCTTCCACTGGTGCCTCACTCAAAGCCTGCGCAGGTCGTTACAGAACCGAATGGAGATAGAGACGCTGACATGACGGAGGCAGCAGACTCTGACTCCGAGATGGAGACACAGGATGCATCAGAGGGGGAATCCTCGGGTCCACGGGCCGTGGATGTACAACCGTTGCGCCGTTCATCACGGAAGCGCCGGTCTCCGTCTCGTTACACGCCGCCTGATCCAGCGCCGCGTGCAAATGGTGTCCGGCTTGCGGCAAAACGAGTCCGACGCCCTCCTTCGCCAGGGTCTTCGGTGGATTCCTTGGACTTTGGGGGGGAGGGATGTTATAACCTGCCTGCTTACCATTGGCTGGGGACTAATGACAATCCCACAACCCTGTGGGAATATGAGCTTCCCCAATGAGGGGGGTGCAGAGAAACCATGAGTAAACTCCTAGTATAAATAAAGCTGGCCAGTTTAGGAACCAGCAGGAAGGAGTGTGCAGCAAGGGAAGTTGCTGCTGCTGTTATATATATATATGTTATTGTAAATAAATGTTATTACTTTGTATCCTTAAAATTCGTGCTGGATTCTTCGTGGCCCTCACAAAAGTAGCAAAAGGATTTGATGGAGATGTTCAATATCATGAGGTCAGAGTGGACAGGGAGAAACTATTCCCATTGGTGGAAGGATCGAGACCCAGAGGGCACAGGTTCCGGGTGATTGGTTAAAAACAACCTACGGGGAAAATGTTTTCATGCAGGAAGCGGTGAGGGTTTGGAATGCGCTGCCTGAGGGTGCGCCAGAGGCAGGCTCAATTGTGACTTTCAGAAAGGAATTGGATCATTATCTGAAAAGGAAAAACGGACAGGGTCAAGGGGACAGGACAGGGAAGTGCGCTGTGCTGCTCTCGCAGAGAGCTAGACATGCCAGGGTCATGAAAGACTGAATGACCTCCTTCTGTGCTGTAACCATTCTACGATTCTAAGAAAGCCCAAGGTTAATCAAGTTTCCTTTCTACCGTCATATAATAATGGAGAAATTGATTAATCACAGTGATCAGTCTCTTATCATTGAGTCTACAACAGATACAGACAGGACATGTGGAAAACCCCCAGTGGAGGAGAGTTTGATAAACCAGAGGGCCAAAGACACCTGTTCCTCCCCAAACCACGTCACGCCTCAAATTACTCAGATACTCAATCCCAAAATGTAATTTTCTGGAATAAATTTGCACTGGAATAAATCTTTAGTGATAAAATGTGAAGTTTGCTAAGTATAATTGATCGGTGTATCAATGTATCCGTGTGGAGTTAGACTCAAGGCTTTTATGGATTGAATTTGCTAATTGCTCCGAAGGTGTCAGCAAAGCCTCAGTGGGAACCTCCTCACAATGACTCACAAGGGCCGGGTTCAAATCTCACTCCCATTTGAGGATGGTACTGCCGGTGCAGTACTGGCTGTGAAAGATCGCCTGGCACTATTTTGAAGGGCAGAGAGTTCTCTCTGGTCAAGATTCACCCCTCATCACGGCGCCGAGGTCCCAGATTCGATCCCGGCTCTGGGTCACTGTCCGTGTGGAGTTTGCACATTCTCCCCGTGTCTGCACGGGTTTCGCCCCCACATCCCAAAGATGTGCAGGGCAGGTGGATTGGCCTCGATAAATTGCCCCTTAATTGGAAAAAATGAATTGGGAACTCTAAACTTAAAAAAAAAAGATTCACCCCTCAAATGCCATCACCAAGGTAGATCACCTGTTCATTTTTTTCTCTTCCATGGAATGAGGCTGTCACTGGCAAGGCCAGTACTTGATGCCCATCCCTGTTTACCCGTGAACTGTGGGTTTGGAGGGCAGATTTTCAAAATAAATTTGTTTGTGGCTCGCCAACATTTATTGCCCATCCCTGAGGGCATTTAAGAGTCAACTACATTGCTGTGGGTCTGGAGTCGCATGTAGGCCAGGCTGGATAAACACAGCAGATTTCCCTCCCTACAGGACATTAATGAACCAGATTGGCAACAATCGATGACAGTTTCATTGTTACCATTACCGAGTCCAGCTTTTAATTCCAGATTTAATAATTGAATTTAGGTTCCACCATCTGCCGTGATGGGATTTGAACCAATCTCCCCAGAAAGCCGACATCGCTCCCTGGGTTACTAGTCCACTGATGTCACCGCTGCACCACCGTCTTTCACTGCTGTCCATCCGCCTCCCCCGTCCCAGGACGACGATGTGTTCACTGTCACACTGGTGTTTGTGCGGCCTCGCTCTGCACACACTGGATGAAAACTTAGCTGCAGCCAGGATCGTTTCCGAAGCAATTTCTAATTTTGAATCATACCTACGCTATCAGCACTCACACTAATTTGATCCTCAAAGCTAAATTAATGATTTGTAGTTAAAGAACAGATGTTCCGATTCTATCCACCAGTTTAATTCAATAGTAAATTTGGAACCATCAGAATGCCTTGTTCCATCAGCAAAATCCTGGGCTAATCCAATTATTTCCAGCCTCCTGTTGTGATTTTTGTCCTAGTTAGTTGTGAACTGCTGGTGCTACACTGCTCTGCCCAGTGTTAGGAGGACAAGGGTGGTTTTAAGTGATTTATATTCGAATTGGTAAACATTAGAAATAAGGTATAGTTTTAGGTGGGTGTAGCATGGTAGCACAGTGGTTAGCACTGTTGCTTCACAGCGCCAGGGACTCGATTCCCGGCTTGGGTCACTGTGCGGAGTCTGCACATTATCTCCGTGTCTGAGTGGGTTTCCTCCGGGTGCTCCGGTTTCCTCCCCCAAGTCCCGAAAAGATGTGCTGTTAAGTAATTTGGACATTCTGAATTCTCCCTCAGCGTACCCGAACAGGCGCTGGAATGTGGCGACGAGGGGATTTTCACAATAACTTCATTGCAGAGTTAATGCAAGCCTACATGTGCCAATAATAAAGATTATTATTAATTTAACGTATCTGGGCCTGTGAGGACCATACAGTTGGATTCATGCTGGGAAAAGGTTTTTGTGTGTGTGCAGGTTGGTTAAGTTCCAACAGGGTTTTACCATGACAGAGAGAGCTACATTATGAAGAATAAATATAGTTGCTTTACAACAAGAGGCCCTTGTAAGAAAAAATAAACTTTCCTTTGTTCTTTAGTTTTGGATGGAAGCTACTGCAGGCAGCTAGAGATGGAAACATTTCTCTCAGCTTTGCTGGAGGAAAATACATACAATGGAGTAATGGTAAAGAAAGCTAGTGCCAGAAACCTAAATGACAGTTACTTCAGGAAACTAGAGAAATGAAGAACAGTTTCCAAGGAGCCTGAGGTTAAAGGAACAAAGAGGAACAGGGAGCAGAAGAAGGGTGCTGTTCATTTCAAGTCACTTAATGTAAAGGAACTGGTTAGTGAGAAGTCAGAAATATATCTGAAATGTTTCTAAGGTGTGTGATATCGTTCTACAGTTTGTGAGACATTAATAGAAATAATTGTGGAGCAGTTGGTGGCTGGATATCGGAGCTTCTGTGTGCAAAAGCAGGCAAGAAAAAGAAATCCTAAAAGGGGCTGGTGTAAAACCTGGAGTGAATTTGCAGGTAGAATTGGAGTGGAAGCTCTCTTCAAAAGAGTCATTTGGAAAATGTGGAGTGGATTTCAGAATGTAACTAGTTAATGGAAAGCCTTATTACGAGACAAGGCTTCAAAGCATGTGTTGGGAGTGGAACTCGGAAACTCTCATGTGACAATCATCAGGGATTCTAAGGAGAAATCCACAGGCACGAACTTCATTTCAGAGCGCAGTGTGTATTTGACCACCGGCAATTGGCGTGCCTTGAAAAAGGGACTTTGTGTGTCAATGAGACCACTGTAGCTTCAAATATACTGTGCCATCCATATTAATCTTAAAACCATTGTTTAATTGTTAAACTACGGGGGCAGTAAATGAGTATTGTATTATAGTCCATTTTTTCCGGTTTAATAAATGCTTTAATTAGCAGTCCTGTGACTCTGTTCGACAATGTTTTCTAAAAACAAAGCAAACGTTATGGTCTCGTGAGCTAAGGTTCTATTCTGGGAGCTTCTCGTCCAGTTATAACACCAACTGGGATCATAATATCAGTGTGTTTTCAACACCATAAATGGGTGATTAGAATTTATCCTACTCATGGTGGGATTGTAAATGTGTCCTTTCAAGAGGAATTTACAAATTCACTACAAATACTGACTGGAACTAAGAGTCATTGATTTATGAAAGGCAGCGTCCATTCAGATAATTCCTTGAGAAGCGTCTCAGAGGAAGATTCAACCGTGGCTTGCAAAAGGGAACTGGGTAGTTATCTGAAGAGAAAATTATTACAGGGTTCCGGGGAAAATGCCAGGAGCGAAAGGACACCTTTTCAATCTCACTAAAAGTACCCATCATCACCCTTTCATTATAAACTAACTGACTCAGATTTGTAAACCCACTTTCATGAAGAATAAAGGGATTAAGGGTGATGGTGTTCGGGCCGGAAAGTGGAGCTGAGTCCACAAAAGATCAGCCATGATCTCATTGAACGGCGGAGCAGGCTCGAGGGGCCAGATGGCCTACTCCTGCTCCTAGTTCTCATGTTCCTACGTTCATGACTGCAGGATGTCTTTTACGTCCACAATGAGAGGTTGGCGCCTTGGTTTTTAATGAATCATCTCCAGGATGGTACCTCAGACAGTCCAACGGCTCCCTCAGTCCTGGCACTGGGGGTGCCAGCCAGGTTTATGTGCTCAACTCCCCACTGTGGGAACTTGAACCCACAACCTGCTTCCTCAGTACCTGACAGGGTTACAGCTACCGAGCCAAACCATGTCCCACACACGAAAAGAGTGAGGGTAACTCAAAGAGAATTTCAATTTTCTTTATTGCATAGGAACAGAAAAGGCTCCACATTCTCATATCTTCCGATTTTGTTTTATAATCTCCTAGAAATTTCTGCTTCTGCTATCCCGCTCCGATTTCTTTGTTGGCCGGGGTGGGGTTTTAATATCATTGCTTTAGATGAAACGGCTCTTCCGTAGCTGCAAAATGGAGACCGCAGCCTGGGTCCCACCTCGAGTCTGTTTTCGATGGCAGCAATGCTAGCTGCTGCCCTCAAGCTTGCCTGTCCACCTGACCGTACATACCTATAGCCAGTCTTGCTGTACCTGGTCTTCCACACGTCCACGTGGTTGAAGCCCCTAAACCTGAAGATTTCTGTCGAGGTCTGATTGGCGTAAGGGTATGTCAGCGTTTTGTGTGGCATGTAGCACAGGATCTCACCACCGGATGGGTGGACGTATTGGGACTGTTGCCTCTTGTAATGCCTGCCTGCCTTCGGGTGCCTCAGTTGCATATTTGAGGGAGGCACCATCTGCTCGAGCGGGTAGTGGACCCTTCTGTGCCCCTTCCTATCGCCCCATCGTCCGAAGACTGCCCCCAGCATGCTTCCAGCCCTCCTCTTCAGTGCGGCCAGAGGGCGGAGCAACAGGGAGCCTTGTGGAGCACTCGAATCACATTCTGCGGCAAACAGAAAAGAGGAAGAGGTTGTTATTGGTTGCGATTTACCCTGGCTTCCCGCCCAGCAACTCGTCTATTTTAACGTTTTCTTCCTTATTTTTCTCCAAGGCATCACACCCCCCACCCCCTCCTCTCCTATATCTGTAATTTCCTCTAACCCTCCGAGATATCTGTGCTCCTCCAATTCTGGCCTCTTAGCCATTCCCAGTCTTCACTGATACATAATTAGATGCCGTGCCTTCTCTTGCCTTGGTCCTAAGCACTGGAATTTCCTCCCTAAACCTTTCCACCTCTCTAGCTCTCCCCTTTAAAACACTCCTAGAAAACTACCTCTTTGTCCAAGCTTTTGGTCGTCTTAAGTGACTTGGTGTCTTGTGAAGGGTGTATGGGAAATTTCATTATGTGAAGGATGCTTTGTAACTGCAAGTTTCCTGCCCCAATTAATTTAATTTTAAAACCAAGGTTTGCATTTATATAGCAACTTTCCCATCCTCTATGCTTCACAGTTAATTGAAAGCATTGAAATGCAGAAATTTAGCAGCTAGTCTGCACACAGCAAGATCCCCCAAACAATAATAAATGGCCAGGTCAATGTTTACAGAGATGTTTATTTTGGGATAAATATTGACCCAGGAAACCAGGGAGATCTCTTTTGCTCTTCAACAAAATATTGGAACTTTCACCTCCTCGAGAGAGGGAGAACGGGGCCTCGTACTAACGTCTCAGCCAAAAGACGCAGCTCCAACCCCGCACGCGAGTGGATTATCTGGTCAAGTGTTCAAGAGGCAGGTTTGAACCCACAACCTTTGTACCTGGAGAGACGTTTGTTACCCACTGAGCACTGTCTCGCAGCTACAAAATAATACTTAATTTCATTTATTGTGCATGACATTTGTACAGATAATGGGGTGTCTGCTTTAATGTGACTGTGCGAGTGAGTGTGAAAATGAGTGAGTGTGAGCGAGTGTGAGTGAGTGTGAGAGTGTAAGTGTGAGTGGGTAAGTGTGAGAGTGTGAGTGAGTGTGCAAGTGTGTGGTCGTGTGAGTGAGTGAGTGTGAGTATGCGAGTGTGAGTGAATGCAACTGAGTGTGACTGAGTGTGAGAGTGTGTGTAAGTGTGAGAGTGTGTGAGAGTGTGTGTGTACATTTTGTGTGCGTTTTGAGAGTGCAATGTGTCATGTGAGAGTACCTTTAAGAAATGGGTGTTTAAGAAATGTGCCTTTAAGAAATGGGTGTTTATCAGTGATGTCAAAGTGTGGGTGGAGCTGGGCTGTCTGTCGGCTTTTTACTTTCGTTTTAGGCTGTTTGCTGCAGGGTGTGTTTTAGTTTTGTTTTCAGTGTTGGAGCTGAAGCCAGACAGAGCAGGTGTACTGTTGATCTCTCTGCCATGAAAAGACTATCTCTTGATCATTTGGTGAATTCAGAATTATAAATGTTTTCAGCAGTGAATGTAAACCTGATGTGCTTCTGTTAAAAGGTGTTTCTTCTGTCTTCTGGATGTTGTTTGGGAAGTTATTAAGGATTACTTAGCGTTGTATTCTTTGGGGGTTGTATTTGAATTGATGGTTGCTAAGATGTTCACTGTATGTTTTAAAAAGGTTAACTTGAGTTCATAGAATAAACATTGTTTTGCTTAAAAAATACTTTTCCATTTCTGCTGTACCACACCTGTAGAGTGGGCCGTGTGCTCCCCATACCACAATCTATTAAAAATTGTGGGTCAGGTGAACTCCATGATACACTTTGGGGTTCTCTAAACCCTGGCCCATAACAAATTGGGGGCTCGTCCGGGATAAAAGTCTATCTATTCGATTGGCTTAATGAACTTAAAGACAGTGGGGGATGAGCATATTGTGGTTGCTTTTCAGGTGTGGTATTCTAGTTTAAGTGGGGAGTGTGTTGTGGACAATGGCTCTTTCAGAGGCTCTGAAGTTTTTGGGGGTGGAGACGGCCACACGCAGTACCTTACGGACAGAGACTAAAAGCAGACTGTTAGATTTGGCAAAAACATTGCAGTTAACATTACCTGACAAAATGCGAAAAGATGAGGTAATTATGGCGGTGGCTAAGCATTTAAAGTTGCCTGAGATACAGTTTGACTCGTTGGAAATGGCAAAAATTCAGTTACAAATTAAACAAATGGAACATGAGAAATTAATGCAGCTTGAATACGAAAGAGAGAGGAAAAAGAAAAGGAGAGAGAAGGAGAAAATAAAGAATAGCTCGAACAAAACAAAAAGAAAGAGAAAGGGAGATACAGATCAAGGAAAAAGATAAAGAGAGAGAATTTGAAATTCAGAAAATGGCCATGATACATGACAGTCAGTTAAAATTGGTAGACGTAAAGGGAAACGTACAGTTGGATGATAATGATGACGATAGTGAGAAAGAGTGTCAAAGTCGAAGGCTTGGTGGGGATCTATTTAAATATGCCTAAGCATTGCCAAGGTTTGATGAGAAGGAGGTAGAAGCCTTGTTCATTTCATTTGAGAAGGTGGCTAAACAGATGAAATGGCCACAGGACATGTGGGTATTACTGATTCAAAGAACAAAAAACAAAGAAAAGTGCAGCACAGGAACAAAGCTGATAGGTAGGGCGAGTGAAATGTTTGCATCATTACTGGAGGAGGTGAACAAATCCATCTTAGGTGCATATGAATTAGTGCCTGAAGCTTACAGACAAAGGTTTAGAAATTTAAGGAAAGAATCTGGTCAAACATACATGAAGTTTGAAAGGATCAGAGTAATTTTGATAGGTGGATAAGGGCTTTGAAAATAGACCAAACGTATGAAGCTCTCAGAGAAATTATATTTTTGGAGGAGTTTAAAAATTCAATTCCTGATGTAGTGAGAACTCATGTGGAAGAGCAGAGGGTTAAAACTGTGAGATTAGCAGCAGAAATGGCAGATGATTATGAATTAGTTCATAAATCAAAGCTTGGTTTCCAACATCAGTTTCAGCCTGTGAGGGACAGAAACTGGGGACATGAGAAATACTCAAGTGGTAGAAGTAAAGGTGATCTGATGGGAGATAATAAGGAGAGTGTACCTCAGATTAAATAAGAAATCCAGGAGGGTGGAAAAGAAATGTAAAGTTTCAAATGTTTTCACTGTCATAAACTAGGCCATGTAAAGTCACAATGTTGGTGGTTGAAGAAAAGCACTGGGAAGGCTGATGTGGTAAAACAGGATAAGACAGTGGGGTTTGTTAAAGTGGAACGGAAAGCCCAAGTGAAGCGAAGGAGGTGCAAAAGATTGTACAACCTGATCAAGAGGTGATTGAGAAGAAGGTGCCAGATCTCTTTAAAGAATTTACTTGTGTAGGTAAAGTTTACTCATGTGTATCAGGAGGAGCAGGTAAAGAAGTCACAATTTTAAGAGATCTGGGAGCTAGTCAATCTTTAATGGTAAGAGATGAGGAGTTATGTAGTTTGTGAAGAATGTTGCCAGAAAAGGTGGTAATATGTGGAATTCAGGGTGAGAGGAGTAGTGTTCCATTATATAAGGTAAGGTTGGAAAGTCCAGTGAAGAGTGGTGAAGTGGTAGTAGGAGTAATAGATAAACTATCTTGTCCAGGAATACAGTTTATCTTGGGTAATGATGTAGCTGGATCGCAGGTGGGGGTGATGCCTATTGTGGTTGATAAACCAGTGGAAAATCAGACAACTGAAGTGTTGAAGGACGAATATCCTGGGATTTTTCCGGATTGTGTAGTAACAAGGTCGCAAAGTCACAGGTTAAGAAAAGAGGAAAAATCAGAGAGTGAAGATAAAGGTGAAATGCAATTATCAGAAACAATTTTTGATCAGATGATTGAAAAAGAACAAGAACAGGTGGAGGATGAGGCGGATGTTTTTAGTTCAGGAAAATTGGCAGAGTTACAACAGAAAGTTATACAATTAAAACGGATGTAACAGAAAGCATACACAGAAGAGGAATCTGAGTGTATACCAGAGTGTTATTACCGTAAAAGTGAGGTCTTGATGAGAAAATGGAGACCTTTACCTATGCAGGCGGATGAAATGTGGGCAGAAGTTCATCAAGTACTTTGCCGGTAGGGTATAGAAAGCAGATGTTGCGAGTTGCACATGAGGTACCAGTAGGAGATCATTTGGGAATAAGGAAAACTCAAGCTAAAATACAAAAACATTTTTATTGGTCTGGACTACATAAAGATGTAGTTAAATGTTGTTGATCATGTCACACATGTCAAGTAATAGGGAAACCTCAAGCAGTGATAAAACCAGCGCCCTTAATGCCCATTCCAGTATTTGAGGAACCTTTTACAAAGGTCCTAATTGATTGCGTAGGACCACTTCCTAAAACGAAAAGTGGGATTCAATATCTTTTTACTATAATGGATGTGTCTACTAGGTTTCCAGAGGCCATTCCAGTACATAATATTACAGCTAAAAAGATTGTGGAGGAGTTACTTAAATTCTTTACTAGATATGGACTACCCACAGAAATGCAATCTGATCAAGGATCAAATTTTACCTCAAGGTTATTCAAAAAAGTTATGGACAGCTTAGGAATAAAACAATTTAAATCAACTGCGTACCACCAAGAATCGCAGGGAGAATTAGAAAGGTGGCATCAGACATTAAAGACAATGTTGAGGGCTTATTGTCAAGATTATCCAGAGGATTGGGATAAAGGAATTCCATTTGTTCTGTTTGCAATTAGGGATGCACCCAATGAGTCAACCAAATTTAGTCCTTTTGAACTAATTTTTCGTCATGAGGTAAGAGGACCACTTAAATTGATTAAGGAAAAATTGGTGACTGAGAAATCGGAAATTACATTATTGGATTACGTGTCAAATTTTAGGGAACGATTAAATAGAGCAGATGAATTGGCTAGACAACATTTAAAAGTTGTATAGAATGTGATGAAACGTGTAGTGGACAAGAAATCCAAAGTTCGTAGTTTTGCCAGTGGAGATAAAGTTTCAGTGTTGTTACCAGTGGTAGGGGAGCCTTTAAAAGCTAGGTTTTGTGGACTGTATCAGATTGAAAGGAAATTAAGTGAGGTGAATTATGGGATAAAAACACCAGATAGAAGGAAGACTCACCGAGTGTGTCATGTGAATATTCTTAAAAGCTACTTTGAAAGGGAAGGAGAGAAAAAGGAGGAGGTTTTAATGATTCTAACTCAAAGTGATGAAGCAAATCCAGATGATTGTGAATTTGGCATACTTCAAATTAAATTGGAAAATGAGGATGTTCTTAAAAATTGGGATAAATTGTTGAGTTACCTTCCAGAGGAAAAACAGACTGACCTAAAAGAGTTATTGATATCACATGGGCAAGTTTGTGGAGATAAATTGGGAAGTACTAAAATGGCTATACATGATGTAGATGTCGGAAATGCTGTTCCGATCAAACAACACCCATACAGACTTAACCCTTTAAAATTGGCACAGGTGACCAAAGAGATTGAGAGTATGTTTAAAAATGGCATAATTGAAGTGGGTTGCTGCCAATGGAGCTCACTCATAGTGATGGTACCTAAACCAGACGGTACACAACGGTAGTGTGTGGACTATAGAAAGGTTAATGCAGTTACAATTCTGGACTCTTATCCTATCCCACGTTTGGAGGATTGCATTAAGAAAGTGGGACAATCAGCTTTTATTTCTAAACTGGATTTACTTAAAGGTTACTGGCAGGTACCTTTATCCGAAAGGACGAAGGAGATTTCAGCTTTTGTGACTCCAGATGGTATATACCAATTCAAAGTTATGCCATTTTAAATGAAAAACGCCCCAACCACATTTCAACTGTTAACGAACAAAGTTGTTTCAGGATTACCCAATTGTGCGGTATACATCGACGATCTGGTAATTTTCAGCCAGACATGGAAAGAACATTTAAAACATCTGAGGGAGTTATTCGATCGACTACAGGAGGCGGGTCTGGTGATAAACCTAGCCAAAAGTGAATTTGGAAAAGCCCAAGTCACTTTCCTTGGCCATGCAATTGGACAGGGTCGAATGGTCACACGGGATGTGAAACCAACAGTTATTGAGGAGTTTTCAATACCCTCAAGACAAAGGGAAATAATGCGATGTCTTGGCATGACTGGATTTGATCGAACATTTGTGCAAAGGTTTTGGAGCGTGATTGCTCCACTGATGAAAATTTCAATGGCCAGCGGAGTTCCAACAGGCATTTGACTGCCTGAAAGCTGTGATAACCAATGCTCCTGTGTTGGAGAACTGCAAGGGACTCTGTGATCAGATTGAACTAAAGTATCTGACTTTAAATCGAAATGCCGAGGCGTAGAGAAATGGACGGATCGTGCAGAGACCTTCTTGTTCAAAGAGACTGTCAATCGAGAAGTAGTTTCAGTTGGAAGAAGAACAAAAGAAAAATGGACTATATTATTATACTTGTTTGCGTGTTGTTTTTTGAAATGAAAAAGTATATTTACTGTGTGCATTTCTTAAAGGATAGTGAAAAGGTGAAAAATGAAACCATGAAGTTGATGGGTTTTTTTTTCCTTGGGGGGAGGTGTCATGTGAGAGTACCTTTAAGAAATGGGTGTTTAAGAAATGTACCTTTAAGAAATGGGTGTTTATCAGTGATGTCAGAGTGTGGGTGGAGCTGGGCTGTCTGTTAGCATTTTACTTTCGTTTTAGGCTGTTTGCTGCAGGATGTGTTTTAGTTTTGTTTTCAGTGTTGGAGCTGAAGCCAGGCAGAGCAGGTGTACTGTTGATCTCTCTGCCATGAAAAGACTATCTCTTGATCATTTGGTGAATTCAGAATTATAAATGTTTTCAGTAGTGAATGTAAACCTGATGTGCTTCTGTTAAAAGGTGTTTCTTCTGTCTTCTGGATGTTGTTTGGGAAGTTATTAAGGATTACTTAGCATTGTATTCTTTGGGGGTTGTATTTGAATTGATGGTCGCTAAGATGTTCACTGTATGTTTCAAAAAGGTTAACTTGAGTTCATAGAATAAACATTGTTTTGCTTTAAAAAATACTTTTCCATTTCTGCTGTCCCACACCTGTAGAGTAGGCCATGTGCTCCCCATACCACAATCTAGTAAAAGTTGTGGGTCAGGTGAACTCCATGATATACTTTGGGGTTCTCTAAACCCTGGCCCATAACAAAGGTGAATGTGTCTATAAAAGCAAACTACTGCAGCTGCTGGAAACCCAAAATAAAAAGAGCAAATGGTGGAAACACTCAACTGGACTGGCAGCACCTGTTTAGAGAAAAACAGAATTAACGTTCCACATCCTTTCATAGGCATTGGGTCAAGTTAAGCGATGGAACAGGATTTGAGCAAGTACAGAGCCAGGATAAGAAAGAGGGAGGATCTGTGATAGGCTGGAAGGCAGGGATGATGGCGCAAGCCAAAAGGAGATGGTAATGGAAACTAAAGATGGTTCCTGAGGAGCTGTGAATTGGGAAAATAGCAACAACTGCATCGGACGAATAGGAGGCAGGGGCGCTGGCCTGAAACCGCTGAACTTGAAAAATGAAAATCGCTTATTGTCACAAGTTAGGCTTCAAATGAAGTTACTGTGAAAAGCCCTTAGTCGCCACATTCCGGCACCTGTTCGGGGAGGCTGGTACGGGAATGTTGAGTCTGGAAGGCTGTGGTGTGCTTCATGAAAAAATGAGGTGCCGATTCTCGAGCTTGCATTGAGCTTCAGTGCAAGTGGCCAAGGGCAGGGGTGTCAGAGTGGGCGCAAGGGGTGCTCAGGGTCGCACTTCAAACTGAACGGAGGGGTGCCGCAAAGAGGTCACCTAATCGGAGTTTGTTTTTCCGGTGTACAGGAGGCTTCAGTGCGAGCAATGCACGCAGCAAAATAAATTGTTCTTTCACCTGGATGTAGTGTCTGGAGCTTTGGATAGTGGGAGGAGGAGAGGTAAAAGGACAGACATTGCATCTCCTACACTTGCATGGAATGGTGCTATAGGCGAGGGATTGGTAGGGGTGATTGAGGAGTGGATCAGGGCATCACGGACGGAATAGTGCCTTCGGAATGCTGAAAGGGGCGGGGAAGATGTGTCTGGTGGCGGGACCGTCATATGAGGAGAGCCGAAGTCGGTTACGATTATATTCATCGGAGTTTAGAAGGATGAGAGGGGATCTCATAGAAATTGACAAAATTCCACCAGAATTAAGACAGGGTAAATTTGGACAGAATGTTCCTAGTGGTGGGGGAGTCCAGAACAAGGGGTATTTGAGGATAAGGGAGTTGAGGAGAAATTTATTCACCCAGAGTTTGGAATTCACTCCCACAGAATGTGGTTGAGGTCAAAACGTTGTGTGATATCAAGAAGGAATTAGATACAGCTCTTGTGGCTAAAGGGATCAAGGGATATGGGGGGAAGGCGGAGCAGGGTATTGAACTTGATGATCAGCAATGATCATAATGAATGGCGGAGCAGGCTCGAAGGGCCGAATGGCCTCCTCCTACTTCTATTTTGTACGTTTTGGTTCTATCATATTGGAGGTAGTAGAATGGCAGAGGATGATCCTTTGAAATGGTAGCTGATGGGATGAAACACGAGGATGTGTGCGGGTGTCCTGCACAGCATTCCGTGCCAAGTGCTGCATGAGCTACATTTCAGCGAGAGTTCATTCCCAATGTAAGAGTTCATTCCCTTTTTGTAAGTATAAATTCTGTGATTCGCCCACGAACGTGACTTGTGACACAGAAAACTCTTCACTTACCCTCTGATTGAGTCCTTCTGGAACTCTTCACAATGGTGCGAACACCATTGAAAATCTACACAAAGACACATGCACAATCTTACATTTCAGTGTAGAATTTCAAATATCAAACCTGTCAGATGAAATAAGAAGAAAAACAAATGGAAATATGCTCCAGATGTTTCACCCGCTCACTCTAAAGGGAGAAGACAGGTTTATGTTCTTTTAAAATATCTTTTAAAATATATTAAACATTAATCTGAAGCTGTTATGTATTTCTAGCAAGTAGAATTTTCTCACCAGCTTTATATTCATACATCATCCTTATTGTCACATTTTATGTTCATGTTTTTCTGTTAACATTTACCATTGTAAATTGCTGTGTCAACTTTTCCAATTGAATTTTGCTACGTTAACATGTCACGAGGTAGTTGTGATCTCTGGCCACCAGGTGGCACTGTGGACCCTCCCAAGCACTGCTATCGGACATAGAAAATACACGGGATTATCATAGAATTTACAGTGCAGAAGGAGGCCATTCGGCCCATCGAGTCTGCGCCGGCTCTTGGAAAGCTGAAAGATTATATCAGAGGACAGCTCACTGTATAGACGGTGGTCCCAGAGTGAGAGGTGCACTGCTATATACAGAAAGCCCAAGGCAGGAGCAACGGCAACACAAACCAGTGCAATAGCACAACTCACTGCTGGATGATTCCAATTTTCCCTCACAGCACCAAGGACAGAGGTTCGCTTCCGGCCTTGGGTGACTGTGTGGAGTTTGCACATTCTCCCCGTGCCTGTGTGGGTTTCCTCCGGGTGCTCCGGTTTCCTCCCAGTGTCCAAAGATGTGCAGGTTAGGTGGATTGGCCGTGATCAATGTGTGAGGTTACAGAGATGGGGTGGGGGGAGTGGGCCTAGCTGGGGTGCTCTTTCGGAGGGTCAGCGCAGACTTGAAATGAAAATCGCTTATTGTCACAAGTCAGCTTCAAATAAAGTTACTGTGAAAAGCCCCTAGTCGCCACATTCCGGCGCCTGTTTGGGGAGGCTTGAACCGTGCTGTGGGCCTGCCTTGGTCTGCTTTCAAAGCCAGCTATTTAGCCCAGTGTGCTAAACCAGCCCTTGATGGGCCGAATGGCCTTCTTCGGCACTGTAGGGATTCTTCCATGCATTCTATCAATCCCTATCATTGAATCAACAACAGAACCAGACATGAGTGGAAAAACCCCCGTGGGCGGAAAGCTTCAGAAACCACAGGATCAATAATACCTGTTCCTCCCCAATCCACACCCAACTCAGCAGACGTCACACCTCAAATTACTGAGATACTCCATTCCAAAAGAGTGCAGTGATTAACATGTGAACATGACATGGCAGAGGGCAAGGTTGAAGTGTAGTTGATTGAACTGTATTCCTGGATTTTCTGCTCAATATCCTTTGGAAATCAATGGTGAAACGTCACTGTTTTTATTGATTGACCTTCACATTCACCTCCTTCAGGACAGGAGCCAAGGCTGGGAGAGGTACTGACATGCAGAGGTTGCATGGAGCTGGCACATTTTGGTGGACTGTGTTGGATTTAACATAGTGTCCATTCCATATCCATCTCACCTGCCCAAAGGAAACCGACAAACCCATCACAGCTTGGCGCACATCCCGGTAGCAACTCAAGGTTAAACTGTAATGAGGGATGAGCTGTGGTTTGAACTTTGATCGATTTGAATTAAAGTGGCTCTTGAGTCAGTTATTACACTGGGATCTTGCTCTGCACAAACAGTACATCATGTTTCCCGACGTTCCAGCCATTACTGATAGTAAGTAATTCAGTAGCTGTGAAGTAAGTGTTCCAGTATACACCGAGGCTGTGAAATGCATCATACAAATACATTTTCTATCCTTTTGTTCTCTAGTCCAGTAAATTAAACAGATGGAATGGCTTACATTTATATATATATATATATATATATATAGAAGCACTCCCTGTAACCACACATTGCTGTGTGTGGGATCTTACTGTGTGAAATTGACTTCCATGTCTCGCTACATTTCAACAGCGACCAAACTTCCAAAAGTACTTCACTGGCTGTAACGCGCTTCCTGACATCCTAAAGTTGTGAAATATGTTAATGCAAGTACTTTTGATAACTAGCCAAGGTTGTAGAACACATGGTAGCCAAACTGTAGATGGCAAGATGCTGGAAGTAGCAACGTGATTGTGGTCAGACAATCAGTTAATTATAGCATGGGAAACACACATGGTCCAGGACTAACAGCAATCTCTAAATTTGACAAGTTTTATTTGTTTGTTCTCTCTCCACAGATGCTGAACAATCTGCTGAGTGTTTCCAACACCTGCACTTTTTATTTTGAAAGCGGAGAAAGGAACAGTTATGGGGAAAGTGATGGGCAATGGGAATAAACAAGCAACTCATTTAGAGGGCTAACACAGGGCAATGGGCTGAACGCTCTCCGTCTGCTTGTTTGGTAACTTTAAAAAAAAAATCCAATTAAGGGGCAGCACAGTAGCACAGTGGGTAGCACAGTTGCCTCATAGCTCCAGGGTTCCAGGTTCGATTCCCAGCTTGTGTCACTGTCTGTGCGGAGTCTGCACGTTCTCCCCGTGCCTGCGTGGGTTTCCTCCGGGTGCTCCGGTTTCCTCCCACAGTCCAAAGATGTGCAGGTTAGGTGGGATTGGCCTTGATAAATTGCCACCTTGTGTCCAAAAAGGTTGGGTGGGGTTACTGGGATAGGTTGGAGGCGTGGGCTTGGGTGGGGTGCTCTTTCGGAGGGTCAGTGCAGACTCGATGGGCCAAGTAGCCTCCTTCTACACTGTGAATTCTATGATTCTATGGGGCAATTTAGCGTGGCCTATCCGCCCACCCTGCACATCTTTTGGATTGTGTGGGGTGAGACTGGTGCAAACACGGGGAGAACGTGCAAACTCCACATGGACAGTGACCCAAGGCCGGGATTGAACCCGGGTCCTCGGCGCCGTGAGGTTGCAGTGTTGTTTTGTAACTTTAACAAGATTATAACCGCTAGTGGTAGATTGAGGAATCATTCAGTTCATCACCATCTATTTCCTTATGTCTGCACCTGTTACAGTCCGCGAGTAATCGGTTAGACAAGATGCGAGAACAATCTGTGGCCTCAACAGCCGAGAAGACAAGTTTTAATCGTAGAATCACAGAATTGTTATGGTACAAAAGGAGGGCATTTGGCCATTGTGTCAACACTGGCTTTCCAAATGGGCATAATGTTTGGTGTCACTATCCTGACTTTTCCCTGTTCCCCTGCACATTGCTTCTATTCAAATAATCGACTAATGCCCAACTGAAAGTCTCGATTGAACCTGCCTCCAGCACACTCCCAGGCCGTGCACTCCAGACCTGAACCACTCGCTGTGTGGAAAAGTTTTTCCCCACATCGCATTTGCAAATCACTTTAAATCTGCGCCCTCTCATTCTCGACCCTTTTACGAGGGGGGAACAGTTTCTCCCCGTCTACTCTGTCCAGCCCCTTCATGATTCTGAACATGTCTATCAAATCTCCTCTTGCCCATTTCTCTCCAAGGAGAACAGTCCCAACCTCTCCAATCCGTCCTCGTCACTGGAGTTTCCCATCCCTGGAGCCAGTCTTGTGGCTCTCTTCCGCTCTCTCTCCAATGTGTTCACATCCTTCCTATAGGGTGGCTCCCAAAACTGTACACAATATTCTTGCTAAGGTCTAACTAGTGTCTTGTATAAATTCAGCATAACCTCCTCGCTCTTGTGCTCTATACCCCTATTAATAAAGCCCAGAATTCTATTTGCTTTATTAATCGCCCTCTCCACCTGTCGTGTCACCTTCAATAATCTCTGCACCTACACGCGCAGGTCTCTCTGGGTGTACTGCATCGCAACTGCACACCATTATGAATTTTACCCTTTAGTTTATAATGTCTCTCCATGTTTTTCTCACCAAAATGTATCACCTCACACTTCTCCTCATTGAACTTCATCTGCCACCTGCCTGCCCACTTTGCCAACTTGTCTGTGTCCTTCTGAAGTTCTACACTGTCCTCCTCACAGTTTCTAAATTTTGTTTCACTCGCAAACTTTGAAACTGTCCCCTGAACCCGGTGATGGGGATGTGCTGAGTAATCGTACACCAGATGGCTCGCCTCCTACAAACCTGAAAATAGGCTCATTGACTCGAAATAGCCACTAATACAGGCAAAATACAGGGGCAGCACGGTAGCATTGTGGATAGCACAATTGCTTCACAGCTCCAGGGATCCAGGTTCGATTCCGGCTTGGGTCACTGCCTGTGCGGAGTCTGCACATCCTCCCCGTGTGTGCGTGGGTTTCCTCCGGGTGCTCCGGTTTCCTCCCACAGTCCAAAGACGTGCAGGTTAGGTGGATTGGCCAATGATAAATTGCCCTTAGTGTCCAAAATTGTCCAAAATTAGTGTTGGGTGGGGTTACTGGGGATAGGGTGGAGGTGTTGACCTTGGGTAGGGTGCTCTTTCCAAGAGCCGGTGCAGACTCGATGGGCCGAATGGCCTCCTTCTGCACTGTAAATTCTATGATAATTAGAAAAAAGTATTCCCTGCACCTCGACCAACACCAGAAACAGCAAATCCAGTGGCCGAAAAGAGACGGAAAAAGCCAGGAGAAGCAAGTGGCTGAGCTGGTGGATACATGAGGAGATGAAACTCGGGCTACACCAGAGCAAGGACAGGGAGCCCCCCCCCCCCCCCCCCCCCACTACCCCCCCTCCCCCCCTCACCAGAGGGTGGTTGGAGAATTGCTTCTCTCCAGGAAACTGAGAGGACACAGAGAGCAGACAAAGTCTAATATCCAGGCAGCAGTCAGGGTGGTGGTCGCGTAAGCTCTGCCGACCTGCAGGTGGCCCTGGACAAGGCGGAGAGGCGACTGGAAGCCAGGAGAGCAGCATCAAGGAGATTGAGAAGGCCTCAACAGACCAGAGCGACTGGATTGCCGCTCTGGAGAAAGAGATAACAAGGTTATTGAAATTTACAACTCGTTTATATTCTCTGAAGGGGAGGGCAAATGTGATAATCGCAAAATTTGATAACCACTGCCAGATGAAGACTAATGAGATCTTGGAAAGATTTAGATTTTATAAAAGGTTGCAGAAACATGGCTAGCCAATCACAAGGTTTGTCACCAACTTAAAGTGGCGAGCACAGGCATGTAACTTCACTGATTTGCGTGGTTCGCTGATAAGGGATCAGGTTGTAAATGGACTTTGAGGGAAGCATCATTTAGGCAAAACGATTTAATGCTTAAAATCGCGATTGAGAAATGTATTTCTCATGAACAAAGCAAGAATCAATATCTGGAGTTTTATCAACGTGAAAAGGGCGTGAAAGTCCACCAGAAGGTCGAGGGTGTTAAAATGGTGTTGCAGGCAGCAAAGAAGCACATTTCGGATGGCAGCTAACTTGCGCGCGTACGCACTCCAGCCCGGGACATGCGCAGTTCGCTCGAAAATGCGAGTCTCATGATAAGAAGTCTGCGCATGCGCGAACGTGCATTATGCGTCAGAGAGACGATGTCACGACGTGAAACCGCTGTGGTAACGCCCACTTAAAGGGGAAATCCCCTGCTATGGGGAGATAATGTCTGAAATGTTTCAAACTCAATCACTTTGCCTCCCAGTGCAAATCTACAGCGATATATCACTCTCTGACACCAAGACAAAACAGCATCAATGTTCGCAGCATTGATACAACGGAGAATCACAAATCAGAGCAAGACTTTTCAGCCAAAGAGGATCATTTTTCCTTGGAGAACACGCTCTTCGTAGGAATTATTGACAAGACAGAGAAACTTCAGGCAACGACCAAGGCTCCTCATCAAATAAATGTCATTGACTCTAACAGTGAATGGACCCCAACAGTGCAAGTCAACAACCTCCCAATCCTCTTCAAGCTTGGCACCGGGGCTTCAGACAACGCAATGACAAGCAAAGATCTTGCATCGATTACACGAGAACACGAGATGATACCTGCTGCATGTAGGCTGAAAGACTACAATGGCAACCAGATTGCTTCAAGATGATTGTGCCACTTAAATGTAGCAAATAAGAAGGTCAATAAAGTACCACGGTTTGAGAACCAGAAATCTTCGCTGTTAGGTGCCCAAGCCTGCAAGGACTTGCAGCTTGTCCAAAGAATTTCCATGAATACCAAAGACAAATCACGACTGGACGATGAGATCCAGCAGCTACTTCAAGAAAACCCTGACGTACTTCGAGGTATGGGTACTTTACCTTAACAATAAAAGATTGTGCTGAAAAAAGACACCAAACCTGCAATTCACCCTCCGAGGGGGGTTCCAGCCCCTTTGCACGAGAGGCTGAAATTAGTGCTGGGAAGGCTACAGTCACAAGGAATCATCTCCAGAGTCACGCAACCGACTGACTGGGTCAGTTCTCCAGTATGTGTCAAGAAACCACCAGGCGATCTCAGAATCTGCATAGATCCCAAGGATCTGAACAAGAATATTCGTAGGGAACATTACCCTAACCCTAAGCGCGAAGAGATTACGTGCGAGACGGCGAATGCTCGCATTTTTACTAAACTCGACGCTTCGCAATGATTCTGGCAGGTGCAGCTAGATGATTCAAGTGAATTGTTTTTTAAAAATATTCAATACTCCATTTGGACGCTTGTGTTTTAACCGCATGCCTTTTGACATCATCTCCACTTCCGAAATCGTTCACAGAATAATGGAGCTGATGACTGAGGGTATCGATAGTGTAAGAGTCTATGTCGATGACATAATAATATGGTCAACTACAGAAGAAGACCACATCGCTCGTTTGAGAAAAGTGTTTCAAAGAATCCACCAGTACGGATTGAAACTCAACCACTCAGAGTGCATGTTTGCACAAACATCTTTAAACTTCTTGGGTGATACAATATCAGCTCAAGGTGTCAGACCAGATGATGCGAAAATTTCTGCGATCCAGAACATGAAATAGCCACAGGATAAAAAAGCTGTGTTAAGATTTCTAGGATTCGTGAACTTCTTGGGCAAGTTTATATCCAACTTGTCGACGAGGACATCGGCTCTACGCAGTTTGATAAGGAAGACCACTGAATTCGAATGGACACAATGCCACCAAGATGAATGGGTGGATCTCAAGCATTAGCTGATAACAGCTCCAATTCTTACTTTCTTTGGCCCAACTGGAACGACCAGAACCTCCACCGATGCCAGTCAAGACGGGATAGGCTCAGTCCTTCTTCAACAAATTGATCACTCAGACTGGATTCCGGTTGCATGTGCATCCAGGGCGATGGCTGCCACGGAGTGCAGGTATGCACAAATCGAAAAAGAGTGTCTGGGGCTGCTCGCAGGAATAATGAAATTCTACGACTATGTGTATGGGCTTCCTACGTTTATAGTGGAAACGGATCACAGACCGTTAGTCCACATAATAGACAAAAACTTGAATGACATGACTCCTCGCCTACAACGCATAATGATGACGTTGAGGAGGTATGACTTTACCCTAGTATACACTCCAGGAAAGGACCTCATCATTGCTGGCATGCTGTCAAGATCAATTAACACTGAAAGTTCACCACCAGAGTATATTGGAGACATCGGAGCACAAACGCAGTTATGCACGGAGAACCTTCCGGCATCTGATGAGAAGCTGCAACAAAATTGTCAAGAGACGCAAAATGATGCGACCCAGCTCAGGGTGATGCACCACCTCCAGCTTGGTTGGCCAAAGGGTCGGTGTCCACAGTATCAGATCATACAGTGTTAAGAAAAATGCAAAAGATATCATTTGAAACATGAGGGACTGATGATAAAACCCAAGGAACATGAGAACCAGCAAAGTAACAGAAAAGATCCTATAAACGTAAATTTAATGAAATGCTAAAAGATGATAAAGGAGAAGTCCCTCAAAGGGTTAACTGCAGACAAAAGTTATTTAGAATACAGACAGCCATTATCACACAGGCCTTGAGATAACGAAGCAGCTCATGCTGTAACCTGATACCTTTAGTTAAAGTTGGAGAAATTTGGATAACTTTGTTTTAAGTTACATAAAGGGAACGAGTTTTCTACCCTTTAATAGAAGTTAATTAGTTTAGCAAGCAATTGATTGGAATTGCCAGAATCTTAAGTTTGAATTACTTGAAATAAAATTTATTTGTGAACGATTGAAACTTAATGACACCAGTTAAAAGTGGAAATCTGGAGGGAACAGTTGATTTTAATACGGGACAATTCACCGCAGCGAACTGCTTCTTGTCAAAAAGCAGTCAACACCTTTTTGTAAAATTGTATAAAGGAAGAATACAACTTGAAACATTTAGGAATACAAGAAAATACAATGTTTAAAAATGAGAAGTGATTGAAAGGCTGGAATGCCACAGAGTAATTAGCAGGAAGCCTCCCTGCCAGTGACATGACAAACTAAGGTCAAGTTAACATGAAGGCACTCTCATGTTAGACATTACGGAAACTCAATGTGGAACCATAGGGACAGAAGCAGAAGACAATACTTTAAAATAACGTCATGTAATCAGCAAGGCTGTTAGAAGGGTGATAGAAATCCTGAATCGCTCCCAGCCAGCCACTCACTCTCAGCCTGCAGGGTGATTTCGGTACATGCGACTGACAGAACACGAAAGCCGAACAGAACCGCAAAACAACCGGGAGAAAACCAACAGATAAAAAAGAGAGATTGTCAAGGAGGCCCAGGAAGGTCTGATCAGCCAACCAGGAGAATCCAGAAGCAAGATCTTTTTACTTTTCTGTAAAGACAGTGATTTTATCTTTTAAAAGAAAAAAAAATAATAAAATAACTTAAAGTTTTAACATGAAACAGTGGTTATTACAAAGTCTACTTTACTTACTTAGCAACGCGGGACCCAGGATCGATGCTACTAAGTGGTAAGTCGATAAAATTCTTCTATGAAGACATGGGTTATGCCGGGGGATAACTTGAAACACTAGTTTGACCCGAATAGCACCCACCTAATCCTGCATTGGAGTCAGGGAGTGAGAATCCCTGTTCACCACTTAGAATATCTTGACCCTTTTTTTGGTATCGGGGGAATTCTAAGAATAGTGGTGAGTTTTTTTACTTCAACAGACAGAATTGACAGTAGTGGATGGACTATTGTTACGCAATGATCAGATTGTCATTCCGCTGAGTCGAAGATCAAAGATGCTACGCAAGACACATGAGGAATGGGGGCAGCACGGGGGCGTAGTGGTTAGCACTGCAGTCTCACGGTGCCGAGGTCCCAGGTTCGATCCCGGCTCTGGGTCACTGTCCGTGTGGAGTTTGCACATTCTCCCCGTGTCTGCGTGGGTTTCGCCCCCACAACCCAAAGATGTGCAGGGGAGGTGGATTGACCACAATAAATTGCCCCTTAATTGGAAAAAATGAATTGAGTACTCTAAATTTTTTGTTTAAAAGAAAAATAATTTTTTTAAAAAAAAAATGTATTTACTTATTTTAAGATTGAAGAAAGTAGGGTGAAAATAATAAGTCGTTAAAGGATGCCAAAAACAGCAGTGAAGAAGGGAGGAAACGCAGGTTCGCCGTTGAGTGAGAGGACCAGGAAAAGTGCTGACAAGATGGCGGAGGCCAGACCGCGTGGTGGGGCCGCCCTGCTTACAGTGGAAAGGATGACCGAGGTGATGGCTGTGGAGCTGGAGAAGCAGTGTGCGAGGCACATGGAGGCGTTGAGGAAGGAGATGGAGGTCACACTGAGATCATTGGTGGAGGAGGCAATCGCCCCGGTGAGGGTATGTGGTGAATGTATTATGCCAATAATCCACCATTGTATTTGTATCTGTTCTGTTGCCCTTGTATTTGTGTGGTGATACACCACTGTACTTCCCTAGCATTGTACATAGTTATATAATAGTTGTGTGTAACGTGGCCCTGTAATCCTGTGTATGGTACTGTGCATTGTACTGTAGCTCTGTAGAGGTTCGGTCACCTGCATGTAACCTGACCTGGCCACGGAGAGCTCCGCCTTGGCCACTCCCCCTGGAGTTAGGTATAAGTCCCAGCTTCTGAGACCTGACCCATTTTGTCTGGGGTCGTCTGTGTCGGGTAAGCTTCCTATGTAGTGTATTAAAGCCTTGGTTAAAGTCTCACATGTCTTTGTGATTCTTGACGCTTAGTGCATCAATTTGTATCTGTGCTATGCTGTTACCCTTGTGGGCTCCTCCTATGGGCCATTGTATGGCATTATCCATAGGGGAACATGTTGGGGCCTGTATGGGCTCCGCCCATAGCTCCTCCCCTTGAAGGGAGGTAGAAAGAGCAGTCGACCTGTAGGCGGTTCTCAGTAGTGGATCAGTCGCAGGCAGGCACTGTTCTAAGTTGATTAAAGCCACAGTTTGCTTCTATTCCCGTCTCGAGTGAATTGATGGTCACATCAATTTAATCAACTTAAACACAATTATGGAATCGGCCCTCAAACCTGACCGACTGGAACTCGATCCGCAGGCCGCGGAGGCGAAAGAATTTTTTTCGCACTGGCTTCGTTGCTTCAAGGCCTATCTCGCAGCCGCCTCCACGCCTTCCGTCACCGCTGAACAGAAGCTGAGCCTCCTCCACGCACGGGTGAGCCATCGAATCTCTGTTCAACTCGATGAGGTCTCCTCCTACGCAGACGCCCTCGCGATGCTCGAACGCCTCTATGTACGGCCCGTGAACAAGGTCTACGCGCGACACATCCTCACCACTCACTGCCAACGCCCCGGTAGCTAGAAGACTACCTACGCGACCTCAAAGTCCTCGCACGCAGCTGCAACTACCAGGCCATTACGGCCACTCAACATATGGAACTCACCGTCCGAGACGTCTACATGAGACAGCGCCTACTTGAAAAGGGGGCCCTGGACCTGGGTGAGACGGTAAGGTTAGCCTCCTCTCTGGAAGTAGCGTTCCAGATCCTTAACGCGTTCCCGGCTGACCACGCGACCCCCTTGTGGACCCCCGACCAAAGACTCCCCCAGGCCTGTGCCGCGTGGCCACCCGCCCACCATGGGGGGCTACCCTGCTATTTCTGCAGCCAGTCCCAACACCCCCGGCAGCACTGCCCGGCCCGGAACGCGAACTGCAGCAGCTGCGGGAGAAAAGGACATTTCGCCAAAGTTTGCCTGGCCAGGTCCAAGAACTCTAACTCACAGGCCCGATCCTCAGACTCACAGGCCCGCAGACCCCGCAGTGTGGCAGCGTGTATGCCGACTCCGCCCCTTGTAGACGCGTCATCAGGCTCGTGCTATCCGTGGGGACAGCCATCTTCCAGCCCTCAGAGCACGTGCGACTCACGGGGGCCGCCATCTTGGCCATCCTCCCCCACGCGGCTGGCCACGTGCGATCCATGGGGGCCGCCATCTTGGCCGCCATCTGTTACGTCGCTCGACGCGTACGATGAACAAGGGCAGCCATCGCGGAACCGCCCCAGCACCTCCGACCACGCAGGCTACGCGCAACTCAGCGCGGTCACCCTGGACCAGTCACGACCCAAGCACCTCCAGAGCTCCATGATGACCGTCCGGGTAAACGGGCTCGAGACGCCTTGCCTCTTCGACTCTGGGAGCACAGAGAGCTTCATTCACCCGGACATGGTAAGACGCTGCTCGCTCCCAATTTTCCCGGCGCACCAAACCATCTCCCTCACCTCTGGGTCGCACTCGGTGCAAATCCGAGGGTGCACTACCGCATCCCCAGCAATACAGGGCGCCGAGTACGCCAATTTTAAATTATCTGTGCTCCCAGACCTCTGCGCTCCTCTCCTATTGGGATTAGATTTCCAATGCAATCTCGGGAGCCCAACCCTGAAGTTCGGGCCCCCCCCGCCCCCCCCCCCCCGCCACCCCCACTCACCATATGCAGCCTCGCGACCCTAAAAGTCGACCCTCCCCCGCTCTTCGCAAGCCTCACCGCCGACTGCAAACCAGACCCCACCAGAAGCAGGCGGTATAGCAAACAGGACAGGACTTTTATCCGGTCCGAGGTCCAGCGTCTCTTGCGGGAGGGAGTCATCGAGGCCAGCAGTAGCCCCTAGAGAGCTCAGGTGGTGGTCGTCAAGACCGGGGAAAAGAACCGGATGGTTGTAGATTACAGCCAAACTATAAACCGGTATACGCAACTCGATGCGTACCCCCTTCCCCGGATTGCAGACATGGTAAATCAGATCGCACACTACCGGGTGTTCTCCATGGTAGATCTGAACTCTGCATACCACCAGCTCCCAATCCGCCCGGAGGACCGCCACTACACGGCCTTTGAGGCAGACGGCTGCCTTTTCCACATCCTCCGGGTCCCCTTTGGCGTCACGAACGGGGTTTCGGTGTTCCAACGAGCAATGGACTGAATGGTGGACCGGTACGGGCTGCGGGCCACATTTCCGTACTTGGACAATGTCACCCTCTGCGGCCATGACCACGACGCCAACCTTCACAGATTTCCCCAAACCCTAAACCTCACTTACAACAAGGAGAAATGCGTTTTCCGCACAACCAGACTAGCCATCCTCGGCTACGTCATGGAAAACGGAGTTCTAGGACCCGGCCCTGACGTATGTGCCCCCTCCTGCAACTCCCCCTCCCCCACTGCCCCAAGGCCCTGAAGAGGTGCCTCGGGTTCTTTTCATATTATGCCCAGTGGGTCCCCAACTATGTGGGGGAGGGTGAGAGCCCCTCCCGGTATGAACTGGACCGAGCTCGTCGGTCATTAAGGCCGGAACACAAAGTCAATGAGCCGCCGAGAGCAGTAATTATCTGCTTCCATAAATACCACGTACAGGAGAAGGTGTTAAGCTGGGCGAAGTACAAGCGGGAGGTGCAGTGGGCTGGTGCTGGAGTTCGGATTTACCAGGACTTGATGGTGGAGTTGGCAAAGAGACGAGCGGTGTTCAGCCGAGTGAAAGCGGCACTGTACAACAAGGGACTGCGATTTGGTATGGTATACCCGGCAAAGCGGAGGGTGACGGACAACGACAAAGATTTTTATTTTGAAACGGTGGAGGCGGCTGAGGCGTTCATGAAGGCAGAAGACTTGGGACAGAAGTGAGGAGTGGAGCTGGAAGAGAGATCGTGGACTGTGATTGGGGAGTTGGAAAATGTATAAATGCTATAACTTTCTTTTCACTGACCTGTGCTGTAACTTACTTGACTTCACATTGTTATAGCATTTAAGTTTTTGTTTGCTTTGATTGGCATTCTTTGTTGCGACAGTTATATGTTATTTCATTGAATTGTATCAGTTCGATTGTCTTTCTTTTTCTTCTGGGACTGGGTGGGAGGGGACAGTTTGCTTTTTTGGGGGAGAGGGCGACTACCCGCGCCAGCTAACTAAAGTCGGCTACTGAACGGTGGTGAGGTGAGAGGAGGGGTGCGGACATTGGGGCCTGGCTAGCAGGTTTCGATGGGCCTATGATGTGAGCAATGGGGGGAGAGGATCGCTACTGGGGGAGATTTTCTCGAGGGGAAGTGCAGGGGGGTTCTGGGAGGGGGGGGAGGGGGTTTGATGTTAATAATGGAAAGGGGCGGGTCAGGTTCATGGGGCAGGACCCGGTGGTGATGGATACAAAGGGGGGGGGGGGGGGGGGGCGGGGGTGAGAGACCCCCAGTTAGGATAGTCACGTGGATAGTCACTGGCGCATCTTAAAAGTTTGAAGGCCGATGTAGCAATGCTGCAGGAGACTCACCTGAGGGTGAAGGACCAGGTGAGACTTGAAAAGGGCTGGGTTAGTCAGGTGTTTCACTCTGGATTTGACGGAAGAGCTCGAGGGGGAGGGGTAATGGTCAGAAAAGGGTACGGATCCAGATGGAGAAGGTGGTTGCAGATCAGGGGGTAGGTATGTGATTGTGACAGGGCCACTGGAGGGGAGGCTAGTGGCGCTGGTAAGTGTATACGGTCCATATTGGGACGATGTGGGATTCGCGAAGAAAGTGTTTGGGGCTATTCCCAACTTGGACACACACGAACTGATAGTGGGGGAGACTGGAACTTGTTCCGGAGCCAACATTGGACACGTCACGGTCACGCTTGCTGGTCCCGTCAGGGGGTGCGAAGGCGCTGGCTTGGCTAATGGTGGAAATAGGAGGGGTGGACCCTTGGAGGTTTCTGCACGCGAGGGAGCAGGAGTACTCGTTTTTCTCAACGGTCCATAAGGTGTACTCGCGGATCGACTTTCTTGTGGTGGGGAATGCGCTGCTGGCTGGGGTTAAAGGTTCGGAGTACTCGACAATTGCAGTGTCAGATCATGCTCCGCATTGGGCGGATATGGGACTGGAAAAGGGGGTGGTACAGAGACCAGGGTGGAAATTAGATGTGGGACTGTTGGGGGACCGAGGGTCCTGTGACAAAATTGAAAAAGTAATCGAGGAATATGTAGGTTTCAACTGCACGGGTGAGGTGTCAAAGGTTTCTGGGAGGCTTTAAAGGCGGTGGTGAGGGGTGGACAAAGAGGAGTGGTTAGAGCGGCAGAGGGTAATAGATGAGATGTTGGAGGTAGATAGGAGTTATGCAGAAGCTGGGGACCCAGTGAAGTTGGACAAGAGGAAGAAACTCCAGGTGAGCTTTGACGACTATCTACCAGGAAGGCGGTACGCCAACTGAGACGAGCAAGGGGGACAGTTTTCGAGCATGGAGAGAAGGCGAATGTTGGCGGGTCAGCTCCGGACGGAGGCTGCGGCAAGCGAAATTGTCCAGTTGCGGGACAGGGCAGGGAAGTTGGTGGTGGCTCCAGATCAGATTAACAAGGTCTTTAAGGAATTCTATGAGAGGTTGTACAGGTCAGAGCTGGGAGACGCAGGAATTTCTAGATGGGTTGGAGTGCCCGAGTTTAGGGGAGGGGGACAGGGCTACATTAGAAGGAGCGATAATGGAGCAGGAGACAAAGGATGCGATTGGGAGGATGCAGTCGGGGAAGTGGCGGGGCCGGATGGGTTTCCGGTGGAATATTATAAAAAATTCAAAAATAAGCTGGTACTGCTGATGGTGGGGATGTGTGAGGAGGCGATAGGGAAGGGGGTGTTACCACAAACTTTGGGGCAGGCATCGATTTCCCCGTTACTTAAGAAAGATAACGATCCGATGTAGTGTGGGTCCATATCACTTTTAAAAGTGGACGCAGATATTGGCGAAGGTACTGGCAGGTAGGCTGGAGGAGTGCCTCCTGAAGGTGATAGGTGAAGATCAGACGGGGTTTGTGAGAGGGAGGCAGCTCTTTTCAAACGTTAGGAGGGTATTGAACGTGGTTATGGCACCGGCAGAGGGGAAGGAAACAGAGGTGGTTGTGGCATTGGACGCTGAGAAGGTATTTGACCAGGTAGATTGGGGGCACTTGTTCTGGAGCGGATTGAGATTGGACCAAACTTAGTGGACTGTGTAAAGCTACTATATAAGGAGCCGAGGGCCAGTGTCCGCACAAACAACATCAGCTCGAGATACTTTTCTCTCCACCGTGGGACTAGGCAGGGATGTCCTATGTCCCCCCTGCTGTTTGCACTTGCGATTGAGCTGTTGCCCATCACATTAAGAAGTTCGAGGGTGGCGGTACGGTGGAGCAGTGGTTAGCACTGCTGCCTCATGGCGCCGAGGTCCCAGGTTCGATCCCGGCCCCGGGTCACTGTCCGTGTGGCGTTTGCACATTCTCCCAGTGTTTGCGTGGGTTTCGGCCCCACAACCTAAAGATGTGCAGGCTAGGTGGATTGGCCGCGCTAAATTGCCCCTTAATTGGAAAAAATGAATTGGGTACTCTAAAATTAAAAAAAAAAGAAGTTTGAGGATATGAAATGAAATGAAATGAAAATTGCTTATTGTCACAAGTAGGCTTCAAATGAAGTTACTGTGAAAAGCCCCTAGTCGCCACATTCCGGCGCCTGTTCGGGGAGGCTGGTACGGGAAATGGAAAGGGATAGTGCGGTGGGGGATAGAGCATAGGGTGTCCTTGTATGCCAATGACTTGTTATTATACGTGTCGGAACCGAGTGTGTCAATAGGGGGAATACTGGAGCTGCTTCGAGTGTTTGGGTCCTTCTCGGGGTACAAATTAAATCGAGGCAAGAGTGAATATTTTGTGATGTCTCGGCCGGGGGTGGGGGTAGGGGTGGGGGGGCTGCCATTCCGTAGGGCAGGGGCTCACTTTAGATACCTGGGGGTGCAGGTTGCCTGGGAGCAGGGGGGGGGGGGGGGGGGCTTCGTAGGTACACCATTTTTAGTTTGGTGGGGAGGGTGAAAGCTGATCTGGCAAGGTGGGATGGTCTCCCTCTGTCACTGGCGGGTCGGGTACAGGCGGTTAAAATGAATGTGTTGCCGCGATTTCTGTTTATTGTCCAATGCCTGCTGATTTTCCTGCCAAAGGCATTTTCAGAGAGATTGAGGGAAGGATTACTTTGTTCATATGGGGGGGAAGGTGGCCAGAGTTAGAAAGGTGCTACTACAGAGGGGAAGGCAGGCAGGGGGGTTGGGTCTGCCGAACCTGATGTATTATTATTGGGCGGCAAATGTGGAGAAGGTACGGAGCTGGGTCAGAGGGGTCGATTCCCAGTGGGTCAGAATGGAGGAGAGTTTGGGTAGGGGGTCGGGATTGAAGGCACTAGCAACAGCGCCGCTCCCGATAGCCCCGGGGAGATACTCAGGGAGTCCGGTAGTAATAGCTTCATTGAGAATTTGGAGGCAGCTTCGCCAACACGGGTTGGGGGCAGGGTCAAGGGAAATGCCGATTCGGGGGAACCATAGATTTGAGCCAGGGAAGTGGGATGGAAATTTTCGGAGATGGGAGGAGAAAGGAATTAGGACAATAAAAGATTTGTTTCTTGGGGTCGGTTTGCAGGATTGAAGGAGCTGGAAGCGAAGTTTGGGCTGGAGCAGGGGGAAATGTTTAGGTACATGCAGGTTCGAGATTTTGACAGAAAGGAGATACAGAACTTCCCGGAGGAGCCGGCCTCCACATTGCTGGAGGAGGTGCTGACGACAGGGAGACTGGTGAAGGGGGTAGTGTCAGCGGTTTACGGAGCTATTTTGGAGGAGGAGAAGGTGCTGCTGGATGGGATCAAGGCAAAGTGGGAGGAAGAGCTGGGAGAGGGTATGGAGGGGTTCCGGTGTGAGGTGCTCCGGAGGGTGAACGCCTCCACCTCGTGCGCGAGGTTGGGGCTGATACAGCTGAAGGTGGTGTATAGAGCGCACCTCACAATGGCGAGGATGAGCCGGCTCTTTGAGGGGGGGAGAAGATGTGTGTGAACGTTGCGGGGGGAGGCCCCGCAAACCACGTTCATATGTTTTGGTCCTGTCCAAAGCTGGAGGGTTACTGGAAGGAGGTTTTTAGGGTAATCTCTAAAGTGGTGCACGTGAAACTGGACCCGGGCCCTCGGGAGGCCATGTTCGGGGTGTTGGAGCAGCTGGGGTTGGAAACGGGAGCTGAGCCTTCGCCTCGTTGATCGCCCGAAGGCGGATCCTGTTAGGATGGAGATCAACCTCTCCACCCTGTGTCCTGGTGTGGCGGGGGGACCTATTGGAATTCTTGACTTTTGAGAAGGTTAAATGTGAACTGAGGGGAAGGATGGAGGGGTTCCACAATTCATTGGCGTTATTCATTATGCACTTTCGAGAATTGAATTACATCGAACATTAGGGCGGGGGGGGGGGGGGGGGGGGTGTTGGGAGGGTTGCGGGGAGGGGGACTGTGTGTCTTAATGGTGACTATGGGTGATTCCTGATTCCTTTTTGTTATTTGTTTATGTTAACATGCGGGCAGGGGCAGTTGTTTGGGGTTTGGTGGGAGGATGGGGGGATCATTGTTGTTGATTTGGGGATTGACATTATATTCGTTCCTGATTATTGCTTATTGTTGGTGGGTGTAAATTTGGTAGAAAATGTGAAAAAGGAGAATAAAAATATATTTTTAAAAATTCATGAGGGACATCTCGGAATCGAGAAATGCAAGAGGAGAGCATATGGCAGGCAGTTTACTGGCCGGGTATTAACAAAAAGATAACCGACATGATCATGACATGCAACACATGTCAGAAACACCAACCGGCACATTGTAAAGAGACACTCCAGCAACATGAGTTAACAATGTCACCGTGGACAAACGTAGGCATCGATTTATTTCATGCTACAGTTCGTGACTATGTTCTCATCATAGACTACGACTCAAATTTTCCTGAAGTGATGAAACCTCCGGATCTTACGTCCTCATCGGTAATAAAGGCTTGTAAGCAGACATTTTCGAGAATGGGATTCCACACCCGGGGTGGGATTCTACGACCACACGGCGGGTCAGAGAATCGGCGGGGCTGGTGTGAATCCTGCCCCCGCCGTGTCCCGAAGTCTCCGCCACCAGAGATTCGGCAGGGGCGGGAATCGCGCCGCGCCGGTCGGCGGGCCCCCCCCCCCCACCGATTCTCCGGCCCGCGATGGGCCAAAGTCCCGCCAGCGTGGATTAAACCACCTTTTGAACGGCGGGGCAAGGCGACGCGGGCAGGCTCTCGGGTCCTGGGGGGGGGTGGGGGGGGGCGCATGGCGATCTGGCCCCGGGGGCGTGTCCCCACCGTGGCCTGGTCCGCGATCGGGAACAACCGATCCGCGGGCGGGCCTGTGTCGTGGGGGCACTCTTTTTCTTCCGCCTTCGCCATGGTCTTCGTTATGGCAGAGGCGGAAGAGACCCCCTCCCCTGCACATGACGTCAGCAGCCGCTGACGCTCCCGCGTATGCGTCGCCCGGCAAAGACCTTTCGGCCCCGGCTGGCGTGGCGCCAAAGGCCTTTCCCGCCAGCCGGCGGAGCGGAAACCACTCCAGCGCGGGTCTAGCTCCTCAAGGTGAGGGCTTGGCCTCTAAAGGTGCAGAGACTTCCGCACCTTTGGGGCAGACCGCGCCAGAGTGGTTCCCGCCACTCCATCACGCCGGAACCCCCACCCCGCCGGGTAGGGGAGAATCCCGCCCACGATTCTGTCCGACAATGGTCCTTGCTTCACGAGCTGGGAGTGGACAGAATTTTCCAATCAGTACAACTTATGTCATGTGACCTTGAGTCCGCACTTCCCAGTCTAATGGGAAAGTTGAGAAAGGTGTGCACATTATCAAGCAATTCAGAAGCAATCCGATATTCACTTGGATTTGCTTTCTAAGCGAGCGTCACCCTTAAGCTCAGGGCTATCACGGCGCAGATGCTTTTTAACCAAAACGTGAGAACAACGTTCTCACCAAATAGTTCTAGGGATGTAGACCCTCACCAATAAATTCTGGTGGAGAGGAAACCCGAGACACTACACGTGTAGTGTCTCCCACCCGCCCTCCTCCTCTAACCTAATAATAAGACCCATTGGTGTGAGGTAAGTACAATATTTTATTATTGTTATTAATAATATTTTTTATTTTTATTTTTTTTTATATAAAAAATTTAATTTAGTTGTTAGCCAGATCTTGGTAGAAAGTTAGAGGAATGGCAGGGAAGGGAGTGCAATGTTCCTCCTGCAGGATGTTTGAGGTGAGGGATGCCGTTAGTGTCCCTGCTGATTTTACCTGCAGGAAGTGCTGCCATCTCCAGCTCCTCCAAGACCGAGTTAGGGAACTGGAGCTGGAGTTGGAAGAACTTCGGATCATTCGGGAGGCAGAGGGGGTCATAGATAGCAGCTTCAGGGAATTAGTTACACCAAAGATTGGAGATAGATGGGTAACTGTAAGAGGGACTGGGAAAAAACAGTCAGTGCAGGGATCCCATGCGGTCGTTCCCCTGAGAAACAAGTATACCGCTTTGGATACTTGTGGGGGGGGGGGGACTTACCAGGGGTAAGCCATGGGGTACGGGCCTCTGGCACAGAGTCTGTCCCTGTTGCTCAGAAGGGAAGGGGGGAGAGGAGCAGAGCATTAGTAATTGGGGACTCTATAGTCAGGGGCACAGATAGGAGATTTTGTGGGAGCGTGAGAGACTCACGTTTGGTATGTTGCCTCCCAGGTGCAAGGGTACGTGATGTCTCGGATCGTGTTTTCCGGGTCCTTAAGGGGGAGGGGGAGCAGCCCCAAGTCGTGGTCCACATTGGCACTAACGACATAGGTAGGAAAGGGGATAAGGATGTCAGGCAGGCTTTCAGGGAGCTAGGATGGAAGCTCAGAACTAGAACAAACAGAGTTGTTATCTCTGGGTTGTTGCCCGTGCCACGTGATAGTGAGATGAGGAATAGGGAGAGAGAGCAATTAAACACGTGGCTACAGGGATGGTGCAGGCGGGAGGGATTCAGATTTCTGGATAACTGGGGCTCTTTCTGGGGAAGGTGGGACCTCTACAGACAGGATGGTCTACATCTGAACCTGCGGGGCACAAATATCCTGGGGGGGAGATTTGTTAGTGCTCTTTGGGGGGGGTTTAAACTAATGCAGCAGGGGCATGGGAACCTGGATTGTAGTTTTAGGGTAAGGGAGAATGAGAGTATAGAGGTCAGGAGCTCAGATTTGACGTCGCAGGAGGGGGCCAGTGTTCAGGTAGGTGGTTTGAAGCGTGTCTACTTCAATGCCAGGAGTATACGAAATAAGGTAGGGGAACTGGCAGCATGGGTTGGTACCTGGGACTTCGATGTTGTGGCCATTTCGGAGACATGGATAGAGCAGGGACAGGAATGGATGTTGCAGGTTCCGGGGTTTAGGTGTTTTAGTAAGCTCAGAGAAGGAGGCAAAAGAGGGGGAGGTGTGGCGCTGCTAGTCAAGAGCAGTATTACGGTGGCGGAGAGGATGCTAGATGGGGACTCATCTTCCGAGGTAGTATGGGCTGAGGTTAGAAACATGAAAGGAGAGGTCACACTGTTGGGAGTCTTCTATAGGCCTCCAAATAGTTCTAGGGATGTAGAGGAAAGGATGGCGAGGATGATCCTGGATAAGAGCGAAAGTAACAGGGTAGTTATTATGGGAGACTTTAACTTTCCAAATATTGACTGGAAAAGATATAGTTCGAGTACATTAGATGGGTCGTTTTATGTACAGTGTGTGCAGGAGGGTTTCCTGACACAGTTTGTTGACAGGCCAACAAGAGGCGAGGCCACATTGGATTTGGTTTTGGGTAATGAGCCAGGCCAGGTGTTGGATTTGGAGGTAGGTGAGCACTTTGGGGACAGTGACCACAATTCGGTGACGTTTACGTTAAGGATGAAAAGGGATAAGTATACACCGCAGGGCAAGAGTTATAGCTGGGGGAAGGGAAATTATGATGCCATTAGACGTGACTGGGGGGGGATAAGGTGGAGAAGTAGGCTGCAAGTGTTGGACACACTGGATAAGTGGAGCTTGTTCAAGGATCAGCTACTGCGTGTTCTTGATAAGTATGTACCGGTCAGGCAGGGAGGAAGGTGCCGAGCGAGGGAACCGTGGTTTACCAAAGAAGTGGAATCTCTTGTTAAGAGGAAGAAGGAGGCCTATGTGAAGATGAGGTGTGAAGTTTCAGTTGGGGCGATGGATAGTTACAAGGTAGCGAGGAAGGATCTAAAGAGTGAGCTAAGACGAGCAAGGAGGGGACATGAGAAGTATTTGGCAGGAAGGATCAAGGAAAACCCAAAAGCTTTCTATAGGTATGTCAGGAATAAGCGAATGACTAGGGAAAGAGTAGGACCAGTCAAGGACAGGGATGGGAAGTTGTGTGTAGAGTCTGAAGAGATAGGCGAGATACTAAATGAATATTTTTCGTCAGTATTCACTCAGGAAAAAGATAATGTTGTGGAGGAGAATGCTGAGCTCCAGGTAAATAGATTAGATGGCATTGAGGTACGTAGGGAAGAGGTGTTGGCAATTCTGGACAGGCTGAAAATAGATAAGTCCCCGGGACCTGATGGGATTTATCCTAGGATTCTCTGGGAGGCCAGGGAAGAGATTGCTGGACCATTGGCTTTGATTTTTATGTCATCATTGGATACAGGAATAGTGCCAGAGGACTGGAGGATAGCAAATGTGGTCCCTTTGTTCAAAAAGGGGAGCAGAGACAACCCCGGCAACTATAGACCGGTGAGCCTCACATCTGTAGTGGGTAAAGTCTTGGAGGGGATTATAAGAGACAAGATTTATAATCATCTAGATAGGAATAATATGATCAGGGATAGTCAGCATGGCTTTGTGAAGGGTAGGTCATGCCTCACAAACCTTATCGAGTTCTTTGAGAAGGTGACTGAACAGGTAGACGAGGGTAGAGCAGTTGATGTGGTGTATATGGATTTCAGCAAAGCGTTTGATAAGGTTCCCCACGGTAGGCTATTGCAGAAAATACGGAGGCTGGGGATTGAGGGTGATTTAGAGATGTGGATCAGAAATTGGCTAGCTGAAAGAAGACAGAGGGTGGTGGTTGATGGGAAATGTTCAGAATGGAGTTCTGTCACAAGTGGAGTACCACAAGGATCTGTTCTGGGGCCGTTGCTGTTGTCATTTTTATCAATGACCTAGAGGAAGGCGCAGAAGGGTGGGTGAGTAAATTTGCAGACGATACTAAAGTCGGTGGTGTTGTCGATAGTGTGGAAGGAAGTAGCAGGTTACAGAGGGATATAAAGATAAGCTGCAGTGCTGGGCTGAGAGGTGGCAAATGGAGTTTAATGTAGAGAAGTGTGAGGTGATTCACTTTGAAAGGAATAACAGGAATGTGGAATATTTGGCTCATGGAAAAGTTCTTGAAAGTGTGGATGAGCAGAGGGATCTAGGTGTCCATGTACATAGATCCCTGAAAGTTGCCACCCAGGTTGATAGGGTGGTGAAGAAGGCCTATGGAGTGTTGGCCTTTATTGGTAGAGGGATTGAGTTCCGGAGTCAGGAGGTCATGTTGCAGCTGTACAGAACTCTGGTACGGCCGCATTTGGAGTATTGCGTACAGTTCTGGTCACCGCATTATAGGAAGGACGTGGAGGCTTTGGAACGGGTGCAGAGGAGATTTACCAGGATGTTGCCTGGTATGGGGGGAAAATCTTATGAGGAAAGGCTGATGGACTTGAGGTTGTTTTCGTTAGAGAGAAGAAGGTTAAGAGGAGACTTAATAGAGGCATACAAAATGATCAGAGGGTTGGATAGGGTGGACAGTGAGAGCCTTCTCCCGCGGATGGAAATGGCTAGCACGAGGGGACATAGCCTTAAACTGAGGGGTAATAGATATAGGACAGAGGTCAGGGGTAGGTTCTTTACGCAAAGAGTAGTGAGGCCGTGGAATGCCCTACCTGCTACAGTAGTGAACTCGCCAACATTGAGGGCATTTAAAAGTTTATTGGATTAACATATGGATGATAATGGTATAGTGTAGGTTAGATGGCTTTTGTTTCGGTGCAACATCGTGGGCCGAAGGGCCTGTACTGCGCTGTATTGTTCTATGTTCTATGTAACGTTACCTACGACTCAACTCAGAGATCCTGACCAATCGTATGTACTCAACATGATCAAACAGCAACGTAACAAACAAAGGCCATGTTATGATCAGCACGCGATTCAGCTAAAACCACTAATGAAGGATGTCACCGTCAGACTGAGAAATCCCGAAGGAGGATGGTCTGTTCCAGCCACAGTACTCCGGCAAGCAGCACCGCGATCCTACATTGTCAAGTCTGCAGAGGGTGTGCTTTTTCGACGTAATCGGCGAGACCTACTGAAAGTGCAACTTCAGACACCAGTCTTTCCCACGTCGAATCTACTTGAATCGCTCAGTAAACAGAACTTGAAAGTCAACAAACCACCTGACAATGTTCGCAAGGACATTAAAACTTCAACACTACTTCAACCAAGGAGATCGAGTGGAAACAGAAGAAAATCCAACCGTTTAAATTTATAAAGATTGGACTCATTGATTAAGTATCAATTGGCTTTGTACAATTCGTTACAATTTGTAGATATTTACAGCATTGTTTCTTATTGTACAATTTTCTTTACAGGATACAGAAAATGTATTCCTCCCACAAGTCCCGAAAGACATGCTTGTTCGGTAATTTGGATATTCTGAATTCTCCCTCTGTGTACCCGAACAGGTGCCGGAGTGTGGCGACTAGGGGATTTCCACAGTGACTTCATTGTGGTGTTAATGTGACCCTACTTGTGACACTAATAAAGATTAATATTATTCTGGGAGGTTTCATCACTTGTCCTCTCAACTCACTGCCTGGGGCAAATCAGAGTTTTCCCCTAAACACCCATCCGCAATGTTTCACATCATTAACAAAAAGGCATTTGACAGAATGTTTTTCACAAGAAGAGTTTTTCTTTTCAGTGACTGCTGCTCTTTCTCTCAAACCCCTGGGTCGCAGCAATGTGCAGGGGGTGAACGCTCGGTTCCTGGGAGGTTTGCAGTCCCTGCCAATGATTCCCAGCTTTTCTGTGCGCGGGGAGAGACGCGTTCTTCATCCCTCTGTCCTCAAGCCCCAGTCTTACCTGTAAGAAGGAGGAGTAGGAGGCCAGGACGATCAGCATGCAGCTGAAATAGAAGAGGACAAAGACAGCCACATGTTGGCAGAAGTAGCCTCCCTCCCAGTCTGCTTCGGGCTCCTCCCGGGGCACCCTGGTGAGGAAATGCATCCGCTCCACGCGTTGGAGAGAAGGGGACCACCCTCCCCTCCGCCTTTGGAAGAACGCCACAGTCAGCAAGGCAGCAGAGAGGCTGTGGTGAAGGTGAAGCTGGAGCTGCAGCTGCTCACTGCCGTCCCGCACTGAGCGGGTGGGGTGGACATAGCAGCATCCTCCCCACACACAGACCACTGACACGGGCCATTGCTTCACAGACCCCGCTTCATGACACAAGAACACGGTCCAGTTACCCTGGGGGCAACATCTGACCAGCAAATTGTGACGCCCCGCAGCTGACACATCCCCCCCCGCCCCCCTCCTCCCACTTTCAAATCAGAAATGCTCACACTGCCACATGACAAATGGACTGGAGCAATTGGGAGGGAAACACCCAACTGCTGCCAACTGGGAATAGTTGAGGCAACTGGGAATGGAACCAGATTCTATCACTCATAACATGATGCATGTCGGGCAGCACGGGGGCGCAGTGGTTAGCACTGCAGTCTCACGGTGCCGAGGTCCCAGGTTCGATCCCGGCTCTGGGTCACTGTCCGTGTGGAGTTTGCACATTCTCCCCGTGTCTGCGTGGGTTTCGCCCCCACAACCCAAAGCTGTGCAGGGTGGGTGGATTGGCCACGCTAAATTGCCCCTTAATTGGAAAAAATGATTTGGGTACTCTAAATTTATTTTTAAAAAACGAAAATAACATGATGCATGTCGCTGTATGAAGGAGAGTCGCCAACCCAGCAGGACCGCCCTCAGGGTCTCCAGGATCACCCCAGGTGTCCAGGACTGGCCCAGGGTCTCCAGGACCACCCCTGGTCTCCAGGATCACCCCAGGTCTCCAGGACCGGCTCAGGGTCTCCAGGATCGCCCCAGGTCTCCAGGACCGGCCCGGGGTCTCCAGGATAGGCCCGGGGTCTCCAGGACCACCCCCAGGGTCTCCAGGATCACCCCAGGTCTCCAGGACCACCCCAGGGTCTCCAGGACCACCCCCAGGGTCTCCAGGATCACCCCAGGTCTCCAGGACTAGCCCGGGGTCTCCAGGACCACTCCCCGGGTCTCCAGGACCACCCCCAGGGTCTCCAGGATCACCCCAGGTCTCCAGGACTAGCCCGGGGTCTCCAGGACCACTCCCCGGGTCTCCAGGACCACCCCCAGGGTCTCCAGGATCACCCCAGGTCTCCAGGGCCGGCTCAGGGTCTCCAGGACCGGCCCGGGGTCTCCAGGATCGGCTCAGAGTCTCCAGGATAGGCCGGGGTCTCCAGGATCGGCTCAGAGTCTCCAGGATAGGCCGGGGTCTCCAGGATAGGCCCGGGGTCTCCAGAAATTGAACACCAATCTCCAGAACACTGACGTGTGCAACCCTGGAGAAAAATCATCGGGACATTGAAAAGGTCTTGGGCGGGATGCTCCGATTTAGCGGCTATGTGCCGACACCGGCGTGGGAACTGTGGCGTTTTACGACACCAAAATCGGCGCCGGACCCTCACCGATCCTGCGACCGGTGAGGTGCTAGCAGCCGTGCCGGGTTAAACTCCCGGCTCCCGCGCCAAAAACAGCCAAAGAATGGCCAGGACCGTGGCCGCGCATGGCGATGACCTGCAGCGGTCGCGGCGCACGACATGGTGCCGGCCGTGCGCGGACCCGACCTGCCATATACTGCCTGCTTGGTCACCCCCCACCAGTCCCCCCAGCCCTCACACAAGCCGCCCCGGCCAGCAGCACGGCTGCCGGGCGACTGTGGCAGAGCTGGACACAGTCCACAGCCGCCACGCCAGGCGCCCGGCCGCCGAGACCACACGTCAACCGCGCGGTCGGAAACACGGGCCATCGCGGGTGGAGCATCGGCGATGGGCCTCCTGATGATGCGCCATTGCCGTTCCAATGGCATGCGGAGCTCGACGTGATGATGCCATTTCAGAGGGGGCATCAAACCGGCACCACACCCAGTTTGGGTGTTGGAAGGGAGTCTCCGCCCAATCGCCGATTACAGTATTGGCGTCGGGCAATGGAGAATCCACCCCCTTGATTTTTTTTGTAACTTTCTTTGAAGATTTCTCATTATCAGATATAAAAATATTGAAAATGGAATGTGGGTTGGGACAATTGGGTAATCTGCCCCTTTGCTTTCCAATTGGGGTAGGATGTCACGAGGATGGATGTGTTGACCGATAAATGGCTGGAGCCCGGGGGACAAGTCATTGATGACAACCCTAGTATTAAGATGTGAGACAAGCTGCCACTGTACAAAAGGGCTGTGCTTGGATTCAGAACCTGTACTCTATTTCCTGACATGAAGAGATAGTGTGAAATGGCGCGAATGTTATTGGACAAGCAATCCAGGAGCCTAGACTAATTCCTTTGGGCGCCCTGGTTCATGTCCCACTATAGTAGTTGGTGAAATTTAAATTCAATTTCTGAAATCCAAGCTCAGTAATGATGACGATGGCAGCAAGTTTTGTAAAAACCTATCAGGTTCACTGATACTCTTCAGGGTACGAGGCCTGCCGTCCCATCTGGTCTGGACTCCACGTGACTCCGGGTCCACAGTAATGCATCACACCAGTAGCATGGTTGACTCTGAACTGCCCTCAGATGGCCGAGTAAATACATGACTATTGTACCTCCACTCCTTCACTGCCGCCAGATGGATCTGCAACAGCAAAGCAAGGGGGAACCCCTGCCCTGCGTTCCAGCCCATTGCCTTTCCTGCAACATTAGTAATACACCAATTGATCCATGTAGCCACAGTAATGGCCTCATTGTGTCTGTGCATCGTACACCTGGTCTGCCCCATGTGCAGACCATGCACCTTCCAAAATCTCAACATGCTCCTCAAACAGCTCTCAACGGGTAAGAGCATTAATTATGTTCCCTTTCGGGAAGGAATTAATGAACCAGATGGTTTTGTTATGACAATTGACAATCATCATTAGATTTTTAATTCCAGATATTTAATTGAATTAAAATTTCACCGTCTGCAGTGGTGGGATTAGAACTCGGGTCCCAGAGCATTACCCTGGGTCTCTGGATTACTCGTCCAGTGATGTCACCAATACGCCACCACCTCCCCCTTTATTTCAGAAAAGATTGAAACCTCTCGGATCCCAGAGAATCATGTTGAAGAAGAGTGGATAAATCCTCCTCTGGTGGTTTGGCCAATATTTATCCCTCAATTAATTATTATGTGGAGATGCCGGCGTTGGACTGGGGTGAGCACAGTAAGAAGTCTTACACCAGGTTAAAGTCCGACAGGTTTGTTTCGGAGCACTGCTCTGAATTCACCTGAACATTCACCTGAGGAAGGAGCAGTGCTCCGAAAGCTAGTGTTTGAAACAAACCTGTTGGGCTTTAACCCAATTAATTATTGATCAGGTGTTTTAATGATGTTGGTGGAGCTTGCAAATGACTGCCGTGTTTCCTACATTATAACACTAACTCCAATTCCCAAAAAGCTTTGGGATGTTCTAAGGTTGTGAAAGAATTCATCTGTTGGACCATTGCATGCCAAAAGGGAGCATCTCCAACAATGCAGCACACCCTCAGTGCCGCACTGAAATGTCAACTTCAGACTCTGTAGTGGGGCTTAAACCCATAACTTAGGAACAGAGAGACCCCAGAATATTCCCCCAGTACTGAACATACTGGGAAAGAGTATTCGGGTGTCATAATCCGATACACATAGGAAAAGAAAAAACAACTAAAATACTGTGCCAGGACAATTATAATTCAACCTTCTGTTCAATTGATTAGAAATAATTTCATAAACAAAATAAAAGCAAATGCTACAAACAAAACCAGAATTTAAGATTGGAAATACTTGGCCAGTTGGGGTGCACTTGCACAGCAATGGAAATCAGTCGTTCTGCATTTAAAGCCTAAGAGTTTTATTATTGGTAGAGTCGAGTTGATATATAATTTTTGTGAAGCAGATAAGAATAATTTTATGTATGCTGTTTTGCAAGGAACCAGTAACATCATTTGAGGTTACCAGGAAAGAGGGTTGGCTGTCATTAAGAGAGACAGCTATATCTTTAATAGATCCAGGGCTCAAAGTGTTGGGTTGCGCACGTTTTCCCTACGAGTTGAAGGCTACACGTGAATGTTTGCAGGCATTACTGCAATTCCCAGGTTTCTTCTCGCCAGGTGCGTACCCTTGGAGGTTTATCGTCCATTCTGCCCTGGTGAACTTATGAGGGTCATAGTTGCAGCACAGATGGCTCAGGATCTCTTGCTCGTCGGGCTCCAGATAGCGCATCCGTCTCCTCTTGCAATGGGCATAGGACTTCTTGTGCCTCTTGTGCCCTCCTGAGGTGGTGCAAGGGAGAGTCTCCCGTGAGCAGGTGGGCCGTGGTGTGCTACGGCTAGGGCATTCCTTCTTGTACATCAGGTCATGCAGGAACATCCACAAACGTTTGAACTCATGAATGATGTGGCTGTAGATGCTGACACACTGGTGATCTTGAGAAGAGGAGAAAAGAAAAAAGCAGATCAACGATCAACCATCCGTAAACATTGTAAGTTCCTCTGTACACCTGCCTTTCCCTTCAACACTGAGCGCCCCTTTCTATTACCCCTTCCCAGAATTTGTGTGACACTGCGACGATCCGTCCCTCCCCATAGAACATAGAACATAGAACATTACAGCGCAGTACAGGCCCTTCGGCCTCGATGTTGCGCCGACCTGTGAAACCACTCTAAAGCCCATCTACACTATTCCCTTATCGTCCATATGTCTATCCAATGACCATTTGAATGTCCTTAGTGTTGGCGAGTCCACTACTGTTGCAGGCAGGGCATTCCACGCCCTTACTACTCTCTGAATAAAGAACCTACTTCTGACATCTGGCCTATATCTATCTCCCCTTAATTTAATGCTATGTCCCCTCATGCTAGACATCACCATCCAAGTAAAAAGGCTCTCACTGTCCACCCTATTCAATCCTCTGATCATCTTGTATGCCTCAATTAAGTCACCTCTTAACCTTCTCTCTAACGAAAACAGCCTCAAGTCCCTCAGCCTTCCCTCATAAGATCTTCCCTCCATACCAGGCAACATTCTGGTAAATCTCCTCTGCACCCTTTCCAATGCTTCCACATCCTTCCTATAATGCGGCGACCAGAATTGCACGCAATAGTCCAAATGCGGCCGCACCAGAGTTTTGTACAGCTGCAACTTGACCTCATGGCTCCGAAACTCAATCCCTCTACCAATAAAAGCTAACACACCGTACGCCTTCTTAACAACCCTCTCAACCTGGGTAGCAACTTTCAGGGATCTATGTACATGGACACTGAGATCTCTCTGCTCATTCACACTACCAAGAATCTTACCGTTAGCCCAGTACTCTGTCTTCCTGTTATTTCTTCCAAAATGAATCACCTCACACTTTTCTGCACTAAACTCCATTTGCCACCTCTCAGCCCAGCGCTGCAGCTTATCTATGTCCCTCTGTAACTTGTAACATCCTTCCGCACTGTCCACAACTCCATCGACTTTAGTGTCATCTGCAAATTTACTCACCCATCCTTCTACGCCCTCCTCCAGGTCATGAAGAAAAATGACAAACAGCAGTGGCCCCAAAACAGATCATTGTGGTACACCACTAGTAACTGGACTACAGTCTGAACATTTCCCATCAACCATCACCCTTTGTCTTCTTCCAGCTAGCCAATTTCTGATCAAAACTGCTAAATCACCCTGAATCCCATGCCTCCGTATTTTCTGCAGTAGCCTACCGTGGGGAACCTTATCAAACGCTTTACTAAAATCCATATACACCACATCAACTGCTTTACCCTCGTCCACCTGTTTGGTCACCTTCTCAAAGAACTCATTAAGGTATGTGAGGCACGACCTACCCTTCACAAAACCGTGTTGACTATCTCTAATCAAATTATTCCTTTCCAGATGATTGTACATCCTATCTCTTATAAACCTTTCCAAGATTCTGCCGACAACAGAAGTAAGGCTCACTGGTCTATAGTTACCGGGGTTGTCTCTACTCCCCTTCTTGAACAAGGGGACAACAGTTGCTATTCTCAGTCTTCTGGCACTATTCCTGCAGACAAAGATGACTTAAAGATCAAAGCCAAAGGCTCAGCAATCTCCTCCCTATCTTCCCAGAGAATCCTAGGATAAATCCCATCCGGCCCAGGGGACTTATCTATTTTCACACTTTCCAAAATTGCTAACACCTCCTCCTTATGAAGTTCAAGCCCTTCTAGTCTAGTAGCCTGAATCTCAGTATTCTCCTCGACAACATTGTCTTTTTCCTGTGTGAATACTGATGAAAAATATTCATTTAGCACCTCTCCTGTCTCCTCGGACTCCACACACAACGTCCCACTACTGTCCTTGACTGTCTCTACTCTTACCCTAGTCATTCTTTTATTCCTGACATATCTGTAGAAAGCTTTAGGGTTATCCTTAATCCTGCCTGCCAAAGACTTCTCATGTCCCCTCCTGGCTCTTCTTAGCTCTCTCTTTAAGTCCTTCTTAGCTAACTTGTAACTCTCAAGCGCCCTAACTGAACCTTCATGTCTCATCTTTACATAAGCCTCCTTCTTCCTCTTGACAAGTGTTTCGACTCCTTTAGTAAACCACGGTTCCTTCGCTCGACCACTTCCTCCCTGCCTGACAGGTACATACTTATCAAGGACACGCATTAGCTGTTCCTTGAACAAGCTCCACATTTCCATTATGCCCATCCCCTGCAGTTTTCCTCTCCATCCGATGCATCCTAGGTCTTGCCTCATCGCATCATAATTGCCTTTCCCCCAGATATAACTCTTGCCCTGCGGTATATACCTATCCCTTTCCATCACTAAAGTAAACGTAATCGAATTGTGGTCACTATCACCAAATTGCTCACCTACCTCCAAATCTAACACCTGTCCTGGTTCATTAGCCAGTACCAAATCCAAAATGGCCTCGCCTCTCGTTGGTCTATCTACATACTGTGTCAGGAAACCCTCCTGCACACATTGGACAAAAACAGACCCATCTAAAGTACTCGAACTATAGCGTATCCAGTCAATATTTGGAAAGTTAAAGTCCTCCATAACAACTACCCTATTGCTTTCGCTCCTATCCAGAATCATCTTTGCAATCCTTTCCTCTACATCTCTGGAACTTTTCGGAGGCCTATAGAAAGCCCCTAACAGGGTGACCTCTCCTTTCCTGTTTCTAACCTCAGCCCATATTACCTCAGTAGACGAGTCCTCATCAAACGTCCGTTCTGCCACCGTAATACCGTCCTTGACTAACAATGCCACCCCTCCCCCTCTTTTACCACCTTCCCTTAGCTTACTGAAATATCTAAACCCCAGAACCTGCAACAACCATTCCTGTCCCTGCTCTGTCCATGTCTCCGAAATGGCCACAACATCGAAGTCCCAGGTACTAACACATGCCGCAAGTTCACCCACCTTATTCCGGATGCTCCTGGCATTGAAGACGACACACTTTAAACCACCTTCCTGCCTGCCGGTACGCTCCTGCAACTTTGAAACTTTACTCATGACCTCATTACTCTCAACCTCCCGTACACTGGAGCTACAATTCAGATTCCCAACCCCCTGCTGAACTAGTTTAAACCCTCCCGAAGAGCATTAGCAAATTCCCCCCACCCGCCCCCCCCCCCCCCCCCCCCCCCAGGATATTGGTGCCCCTCTGGTCCCAGTGGGTACCTTGCTTGATCACTTTGCAGGATTTGTTCAAATCTCTCCACACCTTTGCTCACTCCCTCCCCATCTCCATCGCCTCATCCAACCTGGGATCGCTGTACTCCTCCAACTCTGCCTCATTCCAATCTCCAATTTTTATTACCCCACCATTGGCAGCAGTGATACCAGTTACCGGGGCCCGAAGCTCAAAACATTTCTCCCCAAACCTCTACGCCTCTCTTTACTCATTTAAGATACTCCTTATCACAATCCTGGGCCAGACCCCAACAGTTGCTGGGATACCAGACAGAAACCCCAATATTTAATTTAATTTGTGTGACTGTGAGGAAAGGATACTTCGCCCCAAGAGTTAATCCACGCACAAATAGGGATAAGGTGTATTAAAACAAACTTGGATTGCAACGGGATCTTGACCAATTGGGCCAGTGGACAGATGAATGGCAGATGGAGTAGGTGGACAGGGTGGTGAAGAAGGCATTCAGCATGCTAGGTTTTATTGGTCAGAATATTGAATACACGTCTTGTTGAAGTTGAACAAGTTGGTAAGACCACACACAGAATACTGTGTTCAGTTCTGGTCACCCTATTATAGGAAGGTTATTGTTAAACTAGAAAGAGTGCAGAAAAAATTTACGAGCATGATACAGGACTTGATGGTCTGAGTTATAAAGAGATGCTGGGACTTTTTTCCCTGGAGCGTAGGAGGCTATGGGGTGATCTTATAGAGATCTATAAAATAATGAGGAGCATCGGTAAGGTAGATAGTCAACATCGTTTCCCAAAGGTAGAGGAGTCTAGAAATAGAGAGCATAGGTTTAAGGTGAGAGGGGAGAGATACAAAAGAGACCATACCTCTCATAATTTTGTAGACCTGAATCAGGTCCCCCCTCAACCTCCGTCTTTCCAACGAAAACAATCCTAATCTACTCAACCTTTCTTCATAGCTAGCACTCTCCATACCAGGCAACATTCTGGTGTACCTCCCCAGCACCCTCTCTAAAGCATCCACATCCTTCTGGTAATGTGGTGACCAGAACTGCACGCAGTATTCCAAATGTGGCCTAACCAAAGTCCTGTACAACTGTAACATGACCTGCCGACTCTTGTACTCAATACCCCGTCCGATGAAGGCAAGCATGCTGTATGCCTTCTTGACCACTCTATCGACCTGCATTGCCACCTTCAGGGTACAATGGACCTGAACTCCCAGATCTCTCTGTACATCAATTTTCCCCAGGACTCTTCCATTGACCGTATAGTCTGCTCTTGAATTAGATCTTCCAAAATGCATCACCTCGCATTTGCCTGGATTGAACTCCATCTGCCATTGCTCTGACCAACTCTCCAATCTATCTATATTTTGCTGTATTTTCTGACAGTCCTCCTCGCTATCTGCAACTCCACCAATCTTAGTATCATCTGCAAACTTGCTAATCAGACCACCTATACCTTCGTCCAGGTCATTTATGTATATCACAAACAACAGTGGTCCGAGCACGGATCCCTGTGGAACACCACTAGTCACCTTTCTCCATTTTGAGACACTCCCTTCCACCACTACTCTCTGTCTCCTGTTGCCCAGCCAGTTCTTTATCCATCTAGCTAGTACACCCTGAACCCCATACGACTTCACTTTTTCCATCAGCCTGCCATGGGAAACTTTATCAAACGCCTTACTGAAGTCCATGTATATGACATCTACAGCCCTTCCGTCATCAATTAACATTGCCACTTCCTCAAATAATTCTATTAGGTTTGTAAGACACGACCTTCCCTGCACAAAACCATGCTGCCTATCACTGATAAATCTATTTTCTTCCAAATGTGAATAGATCCTATCCCTCAGTATCTTCTCCAACAGTTTGCCTACCACTGATGTCAAGCTCACAGGTCTATTATCCCTGCCACCCTTCTTAAACAAAGGGACAACATTTGCAATTCTCCAGTCCTCCGGCACCTCACCCGTGCTCAAGGATGCTGCAAAGATATCTGTCGAGGTGGTTTGAGGCGGATACAATTTTTTCCTTTAAAAAGCAGTTAGACAGTTACATGGGCAGGGTGGGTATAGAGGGATATGGGTCAAATGCGGGCAAGTGGGGCTAGCTTAGTGATAGAAACTGGGCGGCATGGACAAGCTGGGCCGAAGGGCCTGTTTTCATGCTGTAAACATCTAGGACTCTATAACTCTACAATATCTTTAACATCATAAAGAAAATAACTTACAATTACCAGTTAAACAATGCTTAACAATGGCAATGAAACACTAACTTCTAACTGCTACATTTTATCTCCACTCAAGCAAAACCCATCGCAGATCACAATCCACTTTTAAATACAGTTAGGCAATCAGAAATACTTGCTGTAAAGAGATGCCTTGTATTAACCTCTTGCAGAGAGAGATATCTTTTAGGAACCAGCTTGCAGATTATTGCCTGTGTCAAACTATTGTTTAACCTGCCAGCCATTTGAGAAACTGCTGTTATGCTCACAGGCAAAATCTAACCTGTTTTAAGAGAATCTGCTGGATTCATCTACATTGAGTATCTCCGACATGGTGTAAAGAAAGAGGCCCAGAAGCTTACCAACTTGAGACAAGAAGGGAACATATGAGTGTGGTTAGCTGCCCCCCAGGAGCAGCGCTCACACTTAACCTCCACCCTCGAGAAGAATCCACTCATCCTCGCTTTAGTCAAATGCGCCCTGTGCACCACTTGAATTGAATCAGACTTGGGCAAGCACAGGAAGACGTGGAGTTGACCCTGTGAAGGGCCTCACTCCATACCTTGCCATCCAGAATGGGACAATCGCTTATTGTCACAAGTGGGCTGCAATGAAGTTACTGTGAAAAGGCCCTTAGTTGCCACATTCCGGCGCCTGTTCAGGGAGGCCGGTGCGGGAATTGAACCGTGCTGCTGACCTTGTTCTGCATTACAAGCCAGCTATTTAGCCCAGTGTGCCAAACCAGCCCCGAGAAGGGGGGGGGGAAACCAGGCTGCTTCTTGAGTTGTGGCCCCTGGAGGCGGGCCTGCCACTTAAGATGGTGAACCAAGAGGCGACTGACCTTGTCCCTGTATTCATAAAGCATAACATTTGGCAGCTGGCACCTCTCTGTCGATACTGGCTCGAATTGCGTTTGCAGCTTTTTCCTACTTGCCAACAACTCCGGGGTAGGGACAAATGAGTACTGGTGGTCTTCCTCAAAAATGGAGTGCAGCAGCCTCGGCTACTCCGCCCTCGCTGTCTTCACCAAATGCACGTCATTTCATTCATTTCATTTCATTTCATTTCATTTCATTTCATAGGAGATAATCTCCCCCCTGAGGACCACCTTCAGTGCCTCCCACAGTGTGGAGGGCAGGGTTGACTCAATTTTATTGAAGTTTACAAAGACCCCAATGGCAATGGAGATGTGTTCACAAAATGTCCTATCCGCTGGTAATTTTACATCTAACCTCCATGGCGGACGCTGGGAGGGACCTGACTCTGGTGCTAAATCAAGTGCGGGGTATGGTCTGGAATCGCTGAGCACTCACCCACCACCACAGAAGGGAGGAGAGACCCATCTATCACCAGAAAATACACCCGCGAGTTTACCTGCCGAACATGCGAGAAAAACAAGAAACTTTGCCACCTGCGTGTAAAAAGCGCCAAGGATCTACCCCCACGCCCCGCCTGCTCCATGAAAGACAACAAAGTTCTGATCACACCTGATGGAGTAAGAGTCTTGGACCGATCCTGACTCGGGTCCAGAACACAGATTAGGTCCTGACGCAAAGTAAGCTGATGCAAATGTAAATTAGTGTGGGAGACCAGCAGATCAATAAAATTTGTATTGTCCAGGTTCGGGACGTAGATATTAACCATCACCGCCGGCGTGCCCACCAGACAGCCAGAGACAATAACCGGCACGATTTCACGCCATGCAAACAGAGAATAACCATGCTGTCAAAACGACTCATTTTTTGGGGGGCCTCAGCAAGGACCGCCCCAAAGAGCGTCAGGGTGGCACAGTGGTTAGCACTGCTATCTCACAGTGCCTGGGACCCAGGTTATGGTAGTGGGTGGGGTTATGATGATAAGGGCAGGGAGTGGGCCCAGGTAGGGTCCTCTTTCAGAGGGTCGGCATAGACTTGATGGTCTCTTTCTGCAGCGTAGGAATTCTATGGTTCCATGGAGGCCACAATTACCTCATTTTTAAAAGCCACCCCTATCTCTCAACCCTCCTCGCACTCCCCACCGTACCTCCGGACAGCTCAACTTACCTGTTAGGAGGACCTCGAGCCCCTCCAGCATCCCACCCCATGAGGGCATGGCACCCCAGACCTGATCCCTGGCATGGGCAACTTGGTACAGCCAGCCTGGCACCCTGGCATTGCCCCTGCCAGCTTGGCAGTGCTAGGGTGGCACTGTCAGGGTACCCAGGCAAACAGTGCCAAGGTGCCTGGGTGTCAGTGGGAACTCAGGGTACCGCCCGGCCCAGGGGCTGACCACTTGGGAGCCTACGTTGGCCTGGGTGACCCCCACCAGGTGCCATTATGCCTGTCAATGTTTGTGTGGACCAGTGCTAAACAGCGCCATGGTGAGGTATCCCAGGCACAGTATTAGTTCACGGGCCTCAGGAGCATCGGTAGGTAACATATTTAAGTGAGCCTGACTGTTCACTTCTATGTAAATTAGGATCGCGACGTGTTCCGAGTGTTGCAAATCTCATGAGAGGATTTAATGACCTTGTTGAGGATTTAAGACCAAGTCGGGGGCAATGAGACCCTCGATCATGTTGAGGTCAGCCAAGATCTTAGAGGCAGGAAAACTTTTGAACCTTTTTATTAATTAATATTGCCGCCCCCCCCCCGGCCCTACCATTGAAACCCGAATGAAAGACTTGTTCTACCCACCCCTTCCGCAGCCTTGTCTGGTCCATGACCCCCCAAAACACCCTATCGGAAATCGGAGTTTAAACTCTTAAGGTGAACAAATACTCCCGACCTCTTCACTGGGCTATTCCAGGTGACCAACCAAATTGTGGGTCTCCCACCCTCCCCACCCCCCCTCAATCCGGAGTCAGCCATTTCCACCAAGAGAGTTTGCCCAAAAGGTACGTAGACAGTCCGGCAAACGGGCCCGCGTAAGATGGCCACCAAACCAAATCAAAAGACAAACAAAATAAAATCTGCAGCCACTGTCAGCAAACGACCCCCACCTCACTCCATCCACACCATCGCGTACATCCAAATATACGTAAAAATAGAAGTACGGCAAACACAGACAACTACAATCTGCTTCTAACAAACCGAAACAAAACAAGAACTCTGAGCTCATTATATTAAAAAACTACTGTAATGAACTGAAGCCAACCTTTCAAAACTGCTCCCGTGAGCTAACTCTTAGGTTAGCAGGGAGGCTCCCAACCAGAGTTATGAAAAATGGTTACAAACAGCAAAATACTAGAAACCCATAAACCATTGTGTTCCGAAAGACCAATCATAACAAACCCCACATAGAACTAAAACCTCAACCCAAACTGTGAAAATTCAACCCCAAGAAGAACAAGAAAATGCAAAAACAAACATGGATCCCCAACAATGTAACAATTCAACATGCCCAACACCTAAACACTCACTCACACCATGCCCAACTAGTGTTTCTGAACAAACGAATACACCTCTCCCGGCGCATCAAATAAATGGTCCTATCCATCGAAAGTCACTCTAAGCCGAGCCGGGTAGACTCTACTTTTATATAGGGCGGCTTTGGCTCTATTGAACTCAGGCCTCTTCTTTGCCAGCCCTGCTCCCACGGTAGAACCTGATGGCGTGGCCCTCCCATTTAAAGTCTCGCTGCTCCTTCGCCCATCTCAGAACCCACTCTTTCTCTTTGAAACTATGGAACTTCACTATTACCACACACGGTGGATTCTCAAGACGGGGGCCTCTGCCGGAATGAATGGTGGACTCAGTCCAACTCAGGAGGGGACGTCAGTCCAACTACACCCCCCCATCCCTTTCTACCATCTTACCAAACATCTCTGTGAAGGACTCTGTGAGTGTTGGGCCGCCCATCCCCTCTGGCAGCCCCACAAGTCAATGTTTTGCCTCCTAGACCAATTTCTATATCATTCACCTTGGCCGGCAACCATTTGTTCACTTTGACCACCAACGATAGCTCCGTTTCCAGTGAGGCAATCTGGTCACTGTGGCTCGAAAGGGCCACTTCCATACCTTCACCCGTTGCTCCATGGGCTTTCACGGTTCCATTGTTTTCCTCCAGCGTTGCTCAGATGGGGGTCAAGGTCTTCTCCATTGATTTCCCATACCAGCCTCCCCGAACAGGCACCGGAATGTGGCGACTAAGGGCTTTTCACAGTAACTCCATTGAAGCCGACTCGTGACAATAAGCGATTTTCATTTTTCCAGAGGTCTTCCGACACAATCCGCCAGTGTTTATAAAATTCCTTCGCAGGGGTATTAGAAAACACTGGATTTGTGATGCTGAAGTAGACTCCCAGAGAACATGAGTTAAATTACATTATGATAGTTTACAACATTGAACTGAGTGAATACCCAGTGATTGGAGTGGCCAGAGTCATGTAGGCTGCCTCCGACATTTTATCTGACGATGAGCTCGTACTTCTGCCGACGTACTTCTGCTGTCCACCTTCTTTCCCCGTACTTTTCTGTTCATTTCAATCAATCAAGACTCTTACTCCATTGATTACTTGCGTGGACAGCGGTTAGTACTGATGTCTCACAGCTCCAGAGACCCGGGCTCGACTCCGACCCTTGGGTCACTGTCTGTGCGGAGTCTGCACGTTCTCCCCGTGTCTGCGTGGGTTTCCTCCGGGTGCTCCGGTTTCCTCCCGCAGTCCAAAGATGAGCAGGTCAGATGCATTGGCCATGATAAATTGTCCCATAGTGTCCAACAGTTGGGTGGGCCTACGGGGATAGGCAGGGGCGTGGGCCTAGGCAGGGGGCTCTTTCAGCGATTAGGTGCAGACTCAATGGGCCAAATAGCCCCCTTCTTATTTAGGAATTTAGGGATTCTATGTGAGTTTCCAAAAGGAAATACCACCTCCTACAGAAAGTGAGGGGCAAAAAGTACAGTATTGCAGTGGGTGCCAATTGGGCACGCCTTCCCTTATATACACGGGGGGGGGATCACGGTAGCATAGTTGTTAGCATTGTGGCTTCACAGCGCCAGAGTCCCAGGTTCGTTTCCCGGCTGGGTCACTGTCTGTGTGGAGTCTGCACGTTCTCCCCGTGTGTGCGTGGGTTTCCTCCGGGTGCTCCGGTTTCCTCCCACAGTCCAGAGAAGAGCAGGTTAGGTGGATTGGCCATGATAAATTGCCCTTAGTGTCCAAAGGGTTAGGAGGGGTTATTGGGGTAAAGGAAGAGGGTTGAAGTGAGGGTTTAAGTGGGACGGTGCAGACTCGATGGGCCGAATGGCCTCCTTCTGCACTGTATGTTCTATGTTCTAAACCACCGCAAGTCAAGTCAGATTTTTAGAACAATTGGATATTTACTGAATTCAATGTCGTAATCTGTCATAATGTAATTTAACTCATGTCCTCTGGGAGTCTACTTCAGCATCACAAATCCAGTGTTGGAAAGCGATCAGTGGATAAATTCATCACCTCAAAGTTCCAGTGCCAAGAGTTGGCTGAATACAGGTTGACCAGAGGCAGACTTACACGTTTGGCGGCCCTGCGCTCTTCCTATTTGTAGGGCCCCACTTCACGCCCCTCCCCCCGATGATGTCAAGCCCCTCCCCCCGATGATGTCAAGCCCCTCCCCCAATGATGTGGAGCCCTGCCCACAGTAATGGTGAGCCTCGCCCACAATGCCGACTCTGTTCACCTGTCAGCTTTCGCTCGGTGGCGGGTCCCTCCAGCCTTGGTGAACACGTGTACACCTTGGATGGCTGCCTGGCTGTTGCAGCTGGCTATATCTCCTCTGTTCTCTCTTGTCCCTGCTGCCTGGTCTGGTTGTTGCCCAGCCCTCTCACACTCAGCTCTGCCTGGTTGGTCTCTAGCTCTGTTCAAGCCCACCAGACCACATGCCAAGATGCAATTCCAAGATGGTGTTGGAGCATGGCGACTCTTTGTGACCTCTCTCGCCCAGATCCTTTGTTTTATCTCTTATCACTGTTCTGACTTACTAAAACTCTTTTCCACTTCATATTTAATTCTGCTCTTGCTCACTTATTTGCTTTGTTTGGCCCCTTGTTCCGCACTATAACCAATCACTGTTTGTTGGTGTACTCTGTCAATTATTCTCTTTTTGTCTCCTATGTACGTGCTGTGTACGTTCCCTTGGCCGCAGAAAAATACTTTTCACTGTTCATAGAATCACAGAATTTACAGTGCAGAAGGAGGCCATTTGGCCCGTCAACTTTGCACCGGCCCTTGGAGAGAGCACCCTACCCAAGCCCACACCTCCACCCTATCCCCGTAACCCCACCAAACCTTTTTGGACAGAATGTATCATGGCCAATCCACCTAACCTGCACATCATTGGACTGTGGGAGGAAACCGGAGCACCCGGAGGAAACCCAGGCACACACGGGGAGAACGTGCAGACTCTGCCCAGATAGTGACCCAGCGGGGAATCGAACCTGGGACCCTGGAGCTGTGAAGTAATCGTGCTAACCACTGTGCTACCGTGTTGTCCATTTGACAATAAATCAAATCAAATCAAACGCCAGAAACTTGGCTGCTGCTTTGCACATTTACTTAATGAAAGTTCAGAAACTTCACAGCAATTCAGGCGCTCGGTGTGTGAACCGCTCCACATCTCCACCACCTCTCAGCATCTGGCAAACAGCTTTCCCGCTCACAAGGGGAGTCCACCAATCACAGCCCGATGTTATTCTGCATTGCCTGCTGCAATTCAAATGAGCCTATCGGCAAATTTGGAGCTACCGAGACTCTGATTGGTGTTCCCATGGTGAACCCACCGCCACAAACACCTCTCTGTGTGCCCCCCCCCCCCCCCCCCCCCCCCCCATCCCCTTTGGCCAGGGCCCTGCACTGCAGCGCCGGCCTCTGACATTCCCAGTGCGTTACTGAGGGAGTGCCACACCGTCAGAGGTGCCGTGTTTAAATGAGATGTTAAACGGCGGCCCTCTCTGCCCACTCAGGCCACGGCCACTGGTTTGAAGCAGAGTTGGAGATTGCTCCCCGGTGCCCTGACCAACATAACAAAATCAGATAAAGTAGCCATAAGCATTTGTTGCTTGCGGGAACTTTCTGTGCACACTTTTCTAACATTACAACATTACAACAGTGATTGCACTCTGGGAAATCCTGACAGTGCTATACCAATGGCAGTTCTCTCTGTTCATAGTCGACAAAGGAAATGGACAACTGTGATTAAGGAACTGAAAGCAACCTTTGAAACTGGAGTGAATGGAGAGGCTAGTCAATGTGTAAATTGGAACCAAACAGGGATATATATACAAAGAAAGGAATATGATGTACTGCGAAAGATCTACCGGTCCACCTAGCATGGTCCATGCAGTTGTGAAACACTATCTATCACAGCACTGACATTCCTTACAACCTCAAAGGCAGGAAATCTCCTGAGAGATGAAAACCCAGTTGAAATTCCCAGGCTAATTAATCAAAATAAAACTTTGCTCCGTCACTCTCTGGTGACCTTAGCTGATCGAACCTAGCTCAGGTGAATGCACTGGCCCGAACTTAGTTCGGGGATACTTACCACTTGTACAACAAGGTGATCTCCCTGACGCCCACAATCCACCTCTCACAGATCAGTATTGGCCTCACAAGCTGCACACAGCCTCACTGAACCTGGGGGAAAAAAATTGCCTCTGACATCGAACCGAGACATGGCCTTAACTTGGCATTCTGACTCAAGTCCTGCCTAACCTCTTCAGCTGAAATATTTGGGCTACATAAATACAATTCTCATTATTTTACAAACCTCTGGATCAAAGCCAAGTCGACATTTCTCTAAAGTGTAGAGAGCCAGTTCTCTGCGCAGGTCTGAGTAACTCAGTCGTGTTAAGGTGGACGTCAATCCTCCGCATCCTCGCCAAACTCCCAATGTCCTCCAAGTCAGGAGACCAAAATAGGACACAATACGTAATCTAAATCAAATCTGACCAAGGTCTTGTGCAAGGGGTTGATGCACAATCAATACTCTTGAGTCCCCGAGGAGTCATATCGATTCAGCTTTAATCAGATAGAACTGTACCCAGCAGAGAAGTTACAGAAGTGGAGGCTGCTGGGACGGCATCGGTTCTTATACCCCGCCTCTCAGGGCGGGGCTATGTACATTGCCCAATGGTAGACCCCGCGGTCTAGCCAATGATCATTCACCTCTCAGGTACTGCAATACCTGGTATTACCACATTCACCCCCTGTTAAAAAAGGACCTAGCGGGGTGATGGCCAGTGCTACTGTCGCCTTTGCATGGTAGGACCAGGTATTGCAGGTACCATGATGTCGAGGGTAACGGAGAAAGTCCTTGTGTTGTTTATTTTCCTCATGGTGCTGCAATCAGACGATCGGGTGGCCTGGTCGTCCTACTGGAGCGTCTTAGTTTCGGCGGCGATCCTGGTGAGGGCCCCGGCGTAGTGACTCCGGGAACGTGGTGTCTGCCTCCCAGGCAGTTTCGTCACCCCTAGGCGGCGCTGTAAGGTTGAAAAATGGGCAGAAGGAAGGGGTGCCTGTAGGGGGCGTCGGTGCCTGCTCGGCTCTGGGTCGGGGTTCTGGCGGCAGTACTGACCCTCCGGTCAGGTGCGGTGTGGGGCGGGGGGGGGGGGGGGGGTGGAGTGGCTCGGGCGCGCGTGGGGCTCCGGCGGGCGGCAGGTCCCGGAGGGAGACCGTATCTTGGCGTCCGTCGGGGAACGCTACGTAGGCGTACTGGGGGTTGGCATGCAGCCGGTGGACCCTCTCGACCAGCGGGTCCGACTTGTGTGCCCTCGCATGTTTCCGCAGCAGGACGGTTCCGGGTGTCGCTAGCCAGGTTGGGAGCGAGGTCCCCGAGGAAGACTTCCTGGGAAAAACAAGGAGACGTTTGTGAGGTGTCTGGTTTGTGGTAGTACATAGCAGCGACCGAATGGAGTGAAGGGCCACTGGGAGGACTTCTTGCCAGCGGGAGACTGGGAGATTCCTGGACCGAAGGGCCAGCAGGACGGTCTTCCAGACCGTTCCATTCTCCCTTTCTACCTGCCCGTTACCCCGGGGGTTGTAGCTGGTCGTTCTTCTCGAGGCGATGCCTTTGCTAAGCAGGAACTGGCGCAGCTCGTCGCTCATAAGGAGGACCCCCTATCACTGTGTATGTACGCGGGGAAACCGAACAGCGTAAAAATACTTTGGAGGGCCTTGATGATGGTGGTTGTGGTCATGTCTGGGCAGGGGATGGCGAATGGGAACCGGGAGTACTCGTCAATCACGTTAAGGAAGTACGTGTTGTGGTCGGTGGAGGGGAGGGGGCCTTTGAAGTCCATGCTGAGGCGTTCAAAGGGATGGGAAGCCTTTATCAGATGCGCCCTCTCTGGTCGGTAGAAGTGCGGTTTGCACTCCGCGCAGATTCGGCAGTACTTGGTGACAGTCCTGACCTCCTCGATGGAGTAAGGCAGGTTTCGGGACTTAACAAAATGGAAGAACCGGGTGACTGCCGGGTGGCAGAGGTCCTCGTGGAGGGCTCGGAGGCGGTCTACTTGTGCAGTGGCACAAGTGCCGCGGGATAGGGCATCAGGAGGCTCGTTCAGCTTCCCGGGACGGTACAAGATCTCGTAATTGTAGGTGGAGAGTTCGATCCTCCACCGCAAGATCTTGTCGTTTTTTATCTTGCCCCGCTGTGCATTATCGAACATGAAGGCCACCGACCGTTGGTCCGTGAGGAAAGTGAATCTCCTGCCGGCCAGGTAATGCCTCCAGTGCCGCACAGCTTCTACTATGGCCTGGGCTTCCTTTTCGACCGAGGAGTGGTGAATTTCGGAAGCGTGGAGGGTACGGGAGAAGAAAGCCACGGGCCTGCCCGCTTGGTTGAGGGTGGCGGCCAGAGCTACGTCGGACGCGTCGCTCTCGACTTGGAAGGGGAGGGACTCGTCGATGGCGCACATCGTGGCTTTTGCGATGTCCGCTTTGATGCGGCAGAAGGCCTGGCGGGCCTCCGTCGACAGGGGGAAGGTTGTGGATTGGATCAGGAGTCGAGCCTTGTCGGCGTAATTAGGGACCCATTGTGCATAATAGCTAAAGAAGCCGAGGCAGCGCTTTAGGGCCTTGGGGCAGTGAGGGAGGGGGAACTCCATGAGGGGGCGCATGCGCTCAGGGTCGGGGCCTATGACTCCATTTCGCACTACGTAGCCTAAGATGGCTAGACGGTCGGTGCTAAACACGCACTTCTCCTTATTGAAGGTCAGATTAAGGAGGTGTGCGGTCTGGAGAAATTTACGGAGGTTGGTGTCGTGGTCCTGCTGGTCGTGGCCGCAGATGGTGACGTTGTCAAGATATGGGAACGTTGCGTGTAAGCCGTACCGGTCAACCATTCGGTCCATCTCACGCTGGAAGACCGAGACCCCGTTTGTGACACCAAAGGGAACCCTTAAAAAGTGGTAGAGCCGCCCATCTGCTTCGAAGGCAGTGTACTGGCGGTCACCATGATGGAGGGGTGGCTGGTGGTAGGCAGACTTGAGATCCACCGTGGAGAAAACCTTGTATTGCGCGATCCTGTTCACCAGGTCGGCTATACGGGGAGAGGGTACGCATCCAGCTGCGTAAACCGGTTGATGGTCTGGCTGTAGTCGATGACCATCCTATGTTTCTCCCCGGTCTTTACCACCACGACTTGAGCCCTCCAGGGGCTGTTGCTCGCTTCGATGACCCCTTCCTTCAGCAGCCTTTGGACCTCGGACTTGATGAAGGTCCGGTCCTGGGCACTGTACCGTCTGCTCCTGGTGGCGACAGGTTTGCAATTGGGGGTGAGGCTCGCAAACAGGGAAGGCGGGTCAGCCTTAAGGGTCGCGAGGCCGCAAACAGTAAGGGGGGGTATAGGGCCGCCAAATTTAAAGGTCAGGCTTTGTAGGTGGCACTGGAAATCCAGTCCCAGAAAGGTGGCTGCACAGAGATGCGGCAGCACGTATAGGCGGAAATTGCGGAAATCCCTGCCTTGGACGGTGAGGTTCGCGAGACAGAACCCCTTTATCACCACTGCGTGTGACCCGGAGGCCAGGGAGATCCTTTGTTTGGTGGGATAGGTGACCAGGGAACAGCGCCTTACCGTGTCGGGGTGGACGAAGCTCTCCGTGCTCCCGGAGTCGATGAGGCATGACGTCACGTGGCCGTTGATGGCGATCGTTGTGGTGGCCTTCGCTAGCATCCGGGGCCGACTCTGATCCAGAGTAACGGAGGCCAGATGCGCAAGGAGTTCTGGTCGGGCAGCGTGTAGTCAGCCATGCTGGGGGCTTGAGGCCCCATCCAAAATGGCGTCGGCGAGGGACAAAATGGCGGCGCCCACCCATCCAGCGTGGTTGATGGGGGGGCAAAATGGCCGTGGCCGCAGGTCGCACGCTGCCTGGGGAGAGAAGGGTGGCGGTGGGCCTTGGACGGCCGGGATAGGATAGAAAGACTGCGGCCGTGGGTCGCAGGTGGCCCTAGGATAGGGGGGTGGAGGTGAGCGCTGGAGCGGGGCGTGCTGCGGCGTTCCGGGGACGCGGGAGACCGCGGCCACTGCGCGGGGCAGTGAGAGCTGGGCGGTCGGGGCCTGGGCGTGCTGCGGCTTTCCAGGGGCGCGGGAGACCGCGGCCACTGCGCGGGGCAGTGAGAGCTGGGCGGCCGGGGCCTGGGGCGGGGCGTGCTGCGGCGTACCGGGGACGCGGGAGACCGGGGCCACTGCGCGGGGCGGTGAGAGCTGGGCGGTCGGGGCCTGGGCGTGCTGCGGCTTTCCAGGGGACGCGGGAGACCGGGGCCACTGCGCGGGGCGGTGAGAGCTGGGCGGTCGGGGCCTGGGGCGTGCTGCGGCGTTCCGGAGGCGCGGGAGACCGCGGCCACTGCGCGGGGCGGTGAGAGCTGGGCGGTCGGGGCCTGGGGCGTGCTGCGGCTTTCCAGGGGCACGGGAGACCGCGGCCACTGCGCGGGGCGGTGAGAGCTGGGCGGTCGGGGCCTGGGGCGTGCTGCGGCATTCCAGGGGCACGGGAGACCGTGGCCACTGCGCGGGGCGGTGAGAGCTGGGCGGTCGGGGCCTGGGGCGTGCTGCGGCGTTCCGGAGGCACGGGAGACCGCGGCCACTGCGCGGGGCGGTGAGAGCTGGGCGGTCGGGGCCTGGGGCGTGCTGCGGCGTTCCGGAGGCACGGGAGACCGCGGCCACTGCGCGGGGCGGTGAGAGCTGGGCGGTCGGGGCCTGGGGCGTGCTGCGGCGTTCCGGGGGCACGGGAGACCGCGGCCACTGCGCGGGGCGGTGAGAGCTGGGCGGTCGGGGCCTGGGGCGTGCTGCGGCGTTCCGGGGGCACGGGAGACGGCGGCCACTGCGCGGGGCGGTGAGAGCTGGGCGGTCGGGGCCTGGGGCATGCTGCGGCTTTCCAGGGGCGCGGGAGACCGCGGCCACTGCGCGGGGCGGTGAGAGCTGGGCGGTCGGGGCCTGGGGCGTGCTGCGGCGTTCCGGAGGCGCGGGAGACCGCGGCCACTGCGCGGGGCGGTGAGAGCTGGGCGGTCGGGGCCTGGGGCGTGCTGCGGCGTTCCGGGGGCACGGGAGACCGCGGCCACTGCGCGGGGCAGTGAGAGCTGGGCTGTCGGGGCCTGGGGCGTGCTGCGACGTTCCGGGGACGCGGGAGACTGCGGCCACTGCGCGGGGCAGTGAGAGCTCGGCGGTCGGGGCCTGGGGCGTGCTGCGACGTTCCGGGGACGCGGGAGACTGCGGCCACTGCGCGGGGCAGTGAGAGCTGGGCGGCCGGGGCCTGGGGCGTGCTGCGGCGTTCCGGGGATGCGGGAGACCGCGGCCACTGCGCGGGGCGGTGAGAGCTGGGCGGTCGGGGCCTGGGGCGTGCTGCGGCGTTCCGGAGGCACGGGAGACTGCGGCCACTGCGCGGGGCAGTGAGAGCTGGGCGGTCGGGGCCTGGGGCATGCTGCGGCGTTCCGGGGACGCGGGAGACCGTGGCCACTGCGCGGGGCGGTGAGAGCTGGGCGGTCGGGGCCTGGGGCGTGCTGCGGCGTTCCGGAGGCACGGGAGACCCCGGCCACTGTGCGGGGCGGTGAGAGCTGGGCGGTCGGGGCCTGGGGCGTGCTGCGGCGTTCCGGAGGCACGGGAGACGGTGGCCACTGCGCGGGGCGGTGAGAGCTGGGCGGTCGGGGCCTGGGGCGTGCTGCGGCGTTCCGGGGACGCGGGAGACCGTGGCCACTGTGCGGGGCGGTGAGAGCTGGGCGGTCGGGGCCTGGGGCGCGGCGTGCTGCGGCGTTCCGGGGACGCGGGAGACCCCGGCCACTGCGCGGGGCGGTGAGAGCTGGGCGGTCGGGGCCTGGGGCGTGCTGCGGCGTTCCGGGGGCACGGGAGACGGCGGCCACTGCGCGGGGCGGTGAGAGCTGGGCGGCAGGGGCCTGGGGCGGGCTGCGGCGTTCCGGAGGCACGGGAGACCGGTGCCACTGTGCGGGGCGGTGAGAGCTGGGCGGTCGGGGCCTGGGGCGGGCTGCGGCGTTCCGGGGGCACGGGAGACCGTGGCCACTGTGCGGGGCGGTGAGAGCTGGGCGGCCGGGGCCTGGGGCGGGCTGCGGCGTTCCGGGGGCACGGGAGACCGGTGGCCACTGCGCGGGGCGGTGAGAGCTGGGCGGTCGGGGCCTGGGGCGGGCTGCGGCGTTCCGGGGGCACGGGAGACCGGTGGCCACTGCGCGGGGCAGTGAGAGCTGGGCGGCCGGGGCCTGGGGCGTGCTGCGGCGTTCCGGGGGCACGGGAGACCGGTGCCACTGCGCGGGGCGGTGAGAGCTGGGCGGTCGGGGCCTGGGGCGTGCTGCGGCGTTCCGGGGGCGCGGGAGACCGCGGCCACTGCGCGGGGCGGTGAGAGCTGGGCGGCCGGGGCCTGGGGCGTGCTGCGGCGTTCCGGGGGCACGGGAGACCGCGGCCACTGCGCGGGGCGGTGAGAGCTGGGCGGCCGGGGCCTGGGGCGTGCTGCGGCGTTCCGGGGGCACGGGAGACCGCGGCCACTGTGCGGGGCAGTGAGAGCTGGGCGGCCGGGGCCTGGAGCGTGCTGCGGCGTTCCGGGGACGCGGGAGACCGTGGCCACTGTGCGGGGCAGTGAGAGCTGGGCGGTCGGGGCCTGGAGCGTGCTGCAGCGTTCCGGGGGCACGGGAGACGGTGGCCACTGCGCGGGGCGGTGAGAGCTGGGCGGTCGGGGCCTGGGGCGTGCTGCGGCGTTCCGGAGGCACGGGAGACGGTGGCCACTGCGCGGGGCGGTGAGAGCTCGGCGGTCGGGGCCTGGAGCGGGCTGCGGCGTTCCGGAGGCACGGGAGACGGTGGCCACTGCGCGGGGCGGTGAGAGCTGGGCGGTCGGGGCCTGGAGCGGGCTGCGGCGTTCCGGAGGCACGGGAGACCGTGGCCACTGTGCGGGGCGGTGAGAGCTGGGCGGTCGGGGCCTGGAGCGGGCTGCGGCGTTCCGGAGGCACGGGAGACGGTGGCCACTGCGCGGGGCGGTGAGAGCTGGGCGGTCGGGGCCTGGAGCGGGCTGCGGCGTTCCGGAGGCACGGGAGACCGTGGCCACTGCGCGGGGCGGTGAGAGCTGGGCGGTCGGGGCCTGGGGCGTGCTGCGGCGTTCCGGGGGCACGGGAGACGGTGGGCCTTGAACAGCAGGGACCTGGAAAAACGGCTGTGGGTACTCGTTGGATACCGCGGCCACCGCGCGGGCTAGGCAGACTGCGGCATAGTGGCCTTTCTTGCCGCACCCTTTGCAGGTGACGGTGCGGGCCGGGCAGCGCGCGCGCGGGTGATTCGCCTGGCCGCAGAAGAAGCAGCGTTGGCCGGCGGCGGTAGCGGGGCGCCTTGCCGCGCAGACCTGCGGAGTTAGTGGGTAAGTCTGCGCGTTAAGCGGGTAAGTCTGGGGGGCTGTCGCAGCGGGGTGCCACGCAGCCTAGGGGGGCGCGGTGCACGCGGTGGCTTACGCAAGGGCGTTCTTGTACGCCACGTCCATGGACCCTGCCAGGGCCCGGGCCTCGGTGAGGCCCAATGTGTCCATTTCGAGGAGCCTTCGGCGGATGTCGGGGGAAACCATACCTGCCACGAAAGCGTCTTGAATTTAAAGTTTGGTGTGCTCGTTCCCTGTCACCGCTGGGCAGCCGCAGTTTTGGCCCAGCGCTATCAGTGCCTGGTAGAAGTCTTCGAGCGTCTCATCTGGGCTCTGCCGTCTCGTTGCCAGCAGGTGACGGGCGTAGACCTGGTTCAGTGGACGAATGTAATGTCCTTCCAGCAGTTCCATGGCTTTATCATAGTTCACCGCCCCTTCGATCAGGGGGTAGATCGCCGGGCTGACCCGCGAGCGTAGGTGGTGTATCTTCTGCTTTTCCGTGGGGGTGTCAGCAGCCGTATCGAGGTAGCTCTGGAAGCATGCCAGCAAATGCTTAAAAATCGCGGCAGAGTTTTCTGCGTGAGGGCTGAGCTGAAGGCACGTCAGCTTGATGCGGAGATCCATCCTTCAAAGTACTTATCTGATTAAATTGATGCACAATCAATACTCTTGAGTCCACGAGGAGTCATATCGATTCAGCTTTAATCAGATAGAACTGTACCCAGCAGAGAAGTTACAGAAGTGGAGGCTGCTGGGACGTCATCGGTTCTTATACCCCGCCTCTCAGGGCGGGGCTATGTACATTGCCCAATGGTAGACCCCGCGGTCTAGCCAATGGTCATTCCTCTCTCAGGTACTGCAATACCTGGTATTACCACAGGGGTATACTTTTGTTTTGTAGAGAATTGCACTTGTGAACACATCTCAGAACCCTGTTTAAAAAAAAGACTTGCATTTCCATAGAACCTCTCATGGCCACTGAATGCTTTACAGCCAATTAAATACTTTGAGGTGAAGTAATTGTTGTGATATAAGAAACGGAGCAGCCAATCTGTGCACAGCAAACTCCCACAAACCGCAGTGAGACGATGATCAGATAATCTATTTTTACGGTGTTGATTGAGGGATGAATAACCACGCAGGACACGAGAGAGAACTCGCCTACTCATCTTCGAAATAGTGCACGGGAGTTTCTTTTTACATCTATCCGAGAAGGCAGACTGTATTGTGTTATGCTCTTGACGTAGCACAAGCTGCTTCCTTGATGTGCACTCTGACAAAGGAAGGTTCAGACTTGGAGATAGCTTTAACACGTTTATTAAACTGTTAACAATTCTCCTACTTGGATTCGACACTATTGTTAATCCTGCTATTGCTACTCAGACTGACGAACCAGTCTGCTACAATCCACGTGGTGGGTGTGATGTTCAATCAACCCTGTGTCTGTACTCACTGAGTGTCTCCACTGGAAAGGCTGAGCATGCGTGCTGTGTCCTTTTATATGGGTTGGTGTAAAGCCCCCCTGTCGTAGTGTCACCTCTGTGTGTATCTTGAATGGCCATTGGTCGTGTCCTATCTTACTGACCTATTGGTTGACTGTCTGTGTGTCATGTCTCTGGTGCTCCCTCTAGTGTCTAGCTAGGTGTAGTGTATGTACATTAACCCTTTGTGTACTTACAGTGATGTATATCACCACAGACTGGACCCCGGTTTAATGTCTCACCCAAAAGTCAACAATGCGGTGCTCCCTCGGCGCTGCTGTGGGTCTGATCATTGGGCTCAATTTTCTGAATTTTTTGAACCCAGAAACAGGGGAACTAACAGCCGTCTTTCATTTCAGCCAGTTCCTCCTCGCATTGGCCAGTCTTCTATCTGGGTGGCAAGTTGAAAGTCTGCCCCTTTGAGCTGGATTTAGAATTACCTGCTGTAAGCACATACGAAATAGCAACAAGTGTGGACCTTACAGCCTCTTGAGTCTATTCTACCAATCAGCGGACTGGCCACACTAAATTGTCCTTAGTGTCCAAAAAGGTTAGGTGGGGTTGCTGGATTACGGGGATAGGGTGGAGGTGTAAGGTGCTCTTTCCAAGGGTCGGTGCCGACTCGATGGGCCGAATGGCCTCCTTCTGCTCTGTAAATTCTATGTCTATGTCTAATATCATGGCCGATCGTCCACCTCAATATCATTTTCCCACTCTATCCCCCCCCATACCCTTGATTCCTCAGACTAATGCCTGAGTATCCACAGCTCTCTGGCGTGGGGAATTCCAAAGATTCACAACCCTCAGAGTGAAGAAATTACTCCTCAACTCAGCCCTAAATGGATGATAACTTTTCTTGAGACTGTGCTCCATAGTTCAGGACTCTCCAGACCGAGAAACGGCATCTCAGCGTGACCTTGTTTCAATGGGATCACCTCATTGTCTCGGCTCCGGAGACTCAACTAATTTAATCTCAGCTAGCCTCCCACCTTGCACTCTCTGTAAATTAAAGCTCATCCAGAATTCGGCCGCCTGTCCGAACTCACAGGAAGTCCTGTTCCCCCATCATAGAATTTACAGTGCAGAAGGAGGCCATTCGGCCCATCGAGGCTGCACCGGCTCCTGGAAAGAGCACCCTACCCAAGGTCAACACCTCCACCCTATCCCCATAACCCAGTAACCCCACCCAACACTAAGGGCAATTTTGGACACTGGGGGCAATTTATCACGGCCAATCCACCTAACCTGCACATCTTTGGACTGTGGGAGGAAACCGGAGCACCCGGAGGAAACCCACGCACACACGGGGAGGATGTGCAGACTCCGCACAGACAGTGACCCAGCGGGGAATCGAACCTGGAACCCTGGAGCTGTGAAGCAATTGTGCTATCCACAATGCTACCGTGCTGCCCTCACCACCTCTGCTCCCAGCTGGCTCGCGGTACTGCAACATTGTGATTTTAAAATGCTCATCCCGGTTTTCAAATCCCTCCGTGACCCCACCCCTCCATACCTCGTCAACGTCCTCCTGACTCAGCAACTGTCAGATCTCTGCGACCCCCCCCGTCCTGGCCTTCACCATTAGTGACAATATCCCCCCTCTCTGACTAATGCCCCACTTTATATGCCGGTGCTCGGTTGTATGTATTATATTTCGGGTCGTGCGAATCCGCCACGCCACCCAGATGCCGGGACGCAATTCTCCGCAGAGCGGAGAATCGGCACCATTGGGGCCGGCGTGGTTGGCGCTGCGCCAGTTGGGGGTCACTCTACGCAGCCCCCCCCCCCCCCCCCCCCCCCCGCGACTCTCCAGCCCAGACGGGCCATAAAAAAACAAACCGAGTCCCGGTGGTGCCATTCTAACCTGCTCTGAGCCGGCGGGACCCGGCGTTGCAGGGTCCGGGGGCAGCCTGTGGGGAGGGGGAGGGGGGGGTCCGACCTGGGGGGGGGCCTCCGATGTGACTGGCCCGCGATCAGGACCCACCGATCGGCGGGCCGGCCTCTCTGTCTCCCGGCCTCTTTTCATCCGCGCCGACCCCTATACTCCTGTGCCATGTTGGGTCGGGGCCGGCGGGAACAAGGGAGACAATGCACATGCGCAGAAACAATGCTGGTGGGACTCCGCATGCGCGCGTTCGCGCCGGACCCTCTGCGCATGCGCGCGTCCCCCAGCGCCCATTCCACGGCCGGATCAGCAGCTGGAGTGGCCTGAACCGCTCCAGCGCTCTGCTGGCCCCCTGTAGGGGCCAGAATTGCTGATCCTGGGGCCATGTTGACGCCGTCGGGAAATGCAACGCCGGATCCGACGCCGTCAGCACAGCCTCAGGATCAGAGAATCCCTCCCCAGATGTATGCAGAGATGACACTAGTTTCTACCTATTTGGCAGGTTTTATTCACAGTGCTTTGAAATGCCTGCTCCATGCTACAGCTGTAGCTTCTGGCGCTTTCTACAGCTTTGTTTACTTTTCTGAGCCCAGGCTTAACTAATCAAGCATAGTGAGCATCAATACTAAACAGACTCACATAATCAAAATTTGTAACATTGAACATTACAGGTTCCATGTCCAGATACTTACGTTCACAATACGTGTGGTAGCGGTTGTAAGAATAATTCAGTAATCTCCTAAAGATCTAAGCAAACAAGAATAGATTGAGAGTTAGTTTCTCTTTCGCGACAGCAGGAGGAACTCAAACGGGGGTATTTTTAACTTTGCACAATGGTGTAAGTCGGGCAATAATTGACGTAGCCACCTGATAGGCACCAACCCTCATTTCTCTCTTCCTTAAAAGTCAAATACCAGTCAGAAAATTCAATATTTCCACCTTAAACCATTGGCAGGAGTTAAAGTTATCCCCAACCAGTTTATTTAAGAAGTCTCAGGGGTGAAATGGGTCTTGGATGGTGTATAAATCTGGAACCCGATTCGCTATCACCTGTTCAGGGCCACTGCCCAACACCAATATCCATACACCCTTCACCCGCACCCCCACCCCATCCCCCTAACCTTCCACCACCCCAAAAGCCCGTGGGCATACCCTGATTGGTTGGAGTAAGATAGTAGGTGAGGAGGGTAAACAGCATTTCGGGGTGACATGTGTATCCATGTTGGAATGAATCCCTTGAGGTAGTGCAACCTCAGCAAACTGACTATGCATCAGGATTTGGATGCTGTCTGCCATTAATTTTCCCATCCAGTTAACTTTAATGGATGTTGGATTCATTTGTGTTTCTACTTGGGTGGGTAAAGGGGGGGGGGGGGAGTGGGAATTGAAAACTTGGGGCCATAAACATAACATAGCCACTAATAAATCCAGTGTGGAATTCAGGAGAAACGTGTTTACCCAGAGAGTTGCGAGAATGTGGAACTCGCCACCACAGGGAGTGAATGCAAGAGATGCATTGAGATAGAAGCAAGAGATAAACACATGATGGAGAAAGAATAGGATGTGTTGATGAATGAGATGAACTATTAGCACCATTAGCACCAGCAGGGGCCAATCGGACTGAATGGCCTGTTCCTGTGGTGTTAATTCTCTGTAAAATCAAGGGTAACGTCCTCACAATCTCTTAGTTTGTGTTCCTAGAAGATCGGTCAACAACAGGTGTGAAATGGAAGATCCAGTGTTATTATTTGTTCATAAGCACATTGTAAGAAAGAAAAATGTTGCATTTATAGCACTTTTCAGAGCAACAGGACATCCTGAAGGACTTTACCGCCAATGTGATCAGCTGGGACACTCTTCGAGCAGTGCTGGGGGATTTTTCATATCCATGTGGAAGAATAGGCAGAACCATAGAATCCCTACTGTGCAGAAGAAGGTAATTCAGCCCTGCGGGTCTGCACTGACCCTCTGAAAGAGCACCCTACCAAAGCCCATTCACCCGCCCCGATCCCCAAATGTCAGATCAAAGTGACACTCAAGACCGATGGTGAGGGAACAGTCATCCACAATCCCTCCAGTTCTGCAATCGGGGAAAGCCATGCCTATCGCATTTACACCGGGCAGCTTGTCGCTCCTGAAGAAAATCAGGTCAGGTGGCGGCCAATTGCAGGGGTATCATCGGCAAGAATTGTCTTGCAGACAAAGGAAGGTCTTCAGACAAACAACTGCAAGCAGAAGAAGTGCTGCAACCTGTGTGGCGGAGCAGGCCACCTCTACAAGACCTGCTCCAAACGTGGCCTCACTTACTCTCAGGCAGCGAAAGCCAAGGAGGGCCAAGGAGGCAGCATGACCAGCCTGACTACTGCCAAGGAGAGGTGCAAATGTCCAGCCAGAAGAATGGGATAAAGAAGGACACAGAGGGAGCCAAGAGGAAAGAAATGAGGGAGACAAGAGATGGTCAATCACCGCTCCCCACACCCACCACCTCTCAGTGGACCAAACCAATGGAGGAGAAACCGTCAGAGGACCAGTGAGGCGGCTTAGGACAGGTTGCTCAGCCCATCCGAAGTGAGACAATTTGCGGACACTATGGATGTGCAGGAGCAGACTACAAGACTGGAACTGCCAAAGACAGGTCTGGTAAACACCAAAAGATCTTAATTGTTTCCATTAACGCGCGCGGTGTTAAATCTATGATGTGATGTGTTGCGACATTGGATGGCCTTGCTGAGGTCAAAGCTCAGCCGCTGCAGGCATTGGTCACGCTGCTGGTCCCAGGGGCCATCAATCTGGTCAGAGGAAATGACTCACGTTCCTCCGGCCTGTTGTTGGGGACCAAGCCGGGAATTGAACCTGGGACCCTGGAGCTGTGAATCAACTGTGCTAACCACTGTGCTACCGAGCTGCCCCTTGCAGGTGGAGTGCAGAGTAGATGCAGCTGGTCATGGCCAGGCAGGGCTGCCCGCTCCAGGATAGTCTTCCTGTTTGTGTCCCGGGCATTCACAGTCAGATCCACCAACGTCAAGCCGGTGTTCTTCTCTGACCTCTGCCTCCTACTGGCCAACTGTCACCTACTGGAGGACCAGAGGGTTGGCAGGGGAACATGGAAGCTGGAGGTGAAATTGTTGACCCCAGAGAACATTGAAAAACTCAGAAAGGATTACAAAGGTTGGAGAACGGTGAAACCCCTCTTTGAGCCCCTGACACACAGGTGGGAGGCGACCAAGGAGAACATCAAGAGGTTCCTCATCCTCAAATGTGATAGGACGGTGAGAGAGAGAGAGAGAGAGAGAGAGACACAGTTGGATACTCAGGTCTAGACCTCCTGTATATGAACAAAGTTACCGTCTTCTGCTCAGGTCCGCTGTCATTGCGCAGGCTGATCAATGCCTGCGACCAGTTCAAAGAGGCTTCGGGTGCCAAGATAAATTGTGGCAAGAGTGAGGCCATGTTCTTTGGGAGCTGAGCTGACCGATCCCTTGACCCCTTCACCATCAGGTCAGACGGCCTGAAGGTTCTGGGGATATGGGTTAGAGGAACCAGGACATGGGTTAGAAACTGGAAGGAGTGAGGAGATATACTGAACCAAAAGGTGGGCCGTGGGAGCGATGTTCCTTCTCCATTGCAGGTAAGAACCTGGTCATCAGGTGCGAGGCAGGCTCAGTGTTGCTGTGAGTGGTGCAGATTTCACCCATTCCTCACTCCTGCGCCGTGGCGATTGTCTGAGCCATTCTCTGCTTCATCTGGGGGTCACAAATGGACCGGGTCCAAAGGGACACGATGTACTAACCTCGAAATAAGGGGGGGCGATACCGTGTCCAACATGGCCTAAGGACCACCTTTGTGTGTGGCTGCTTCAAGCTATGCGTAGAACCTTGTTACGTAAACACCAAGTGTCACTATATGTTGAGGTTCTACCGGTGTTCTGGAGGGTGGGTCTGACCACAGTACTGCAGAACGCTCCAAGTGGTTGGACCGTGCCACACCACCTGACCCTCAAGTCAGGTCCATCAGGCACTGGTCTGCACGTAACCTCCCAGAGGCCCAATGGAAAAAGGAGATGGTGGATTCTGTCGAAAGGTTCCCTGAGCAGATTGTCAAGTTCATTTGGTAGAAAACCTCATCACCAGAAATTCCAAACAAACACCAAAATCTAGTTTGGCCATTGGTGGAAAATACCCTCACGGTCAGATCCTTCACCCGGAGTCTCACCCCATCCACATGCTGCCCTCGAGGTGACTGTGGTGGGGGAGAGACCCTCCTTGTAGAATGTGCCTTTGCGAAAGAGGCGTGGGGAGAGATGAGGTGGTTTTTGTTGAGGTTCATCCCGAGCAGCTACGTGACGCAGGACTCTGAGCTCTACAGGGACGCACACCGAGACAAACATCAACTGTCGCTGGAGGGTCATCAACTCGGTGAAAGATGCTCTTTGGTCTGCCCAAAACCTGTTGGTCTTCCAAAGAGTTGCCCCGACTGAGTGTAGCAGACTGGCACATTCCGAAGCCCAGAGCTACGTGCTGAGGGACGCAGTAAAGCTTGGGGCAGTCGCCACAGAGACGCAATGGGGGAAGGTCGCTATCTGAGACCTTTCAGCCATAGTGAACCGAGGGAAGGAGAATTGTATAGAACCCCCTCAGGCTGTCTGACACATTGAATGAATATTACACAGAACACAGAACATACAGTGCAGAAGGAGGCCATTCGGCCCATCGAGTCTGCACCGACCCACTTAAGCCCTCACTTCCACCCTGTCCCCGTAACGCAATAGCCCCTTTTTTGGTCACTGAGGGCAATTATCACGGCCAATCCACCTAACCCGCACGTCTTTGGACTGTGGGAGGAAACCGGAGCACCTGGAGGAAACCCACGCAGACACGGGGAGAGCGTGCAGACTCCGCACAGACAGTCACCCAAGCCGGGAATCGAACCTGGGATCCTGGCGCTGTGAAGCCACAGTGCTAACCACTTGTGCTACCGTGCTGCCCTTTAATGTATCACCATTGTATTGAAGCACCTCAGAGTGCAACTTGATCAATGCAGGCAACTTAAATACCTTTGCACCATTTGGGATGAGCACTTTGAAATGTCTGCAATGTTTCTTTGACTGTATTGAAGGACCTCAGAATTGCAACATTATGTGTCGCGAGAACCTGAATTTTATTGCACTTTGTGTAAAGGACATGTTTGTCATGTCCCTTCAGAAAAGATGTTGAGAGAAATGTTTCCAGTGGCGGGGAGGGGGGCGCGGGGGGGGGGGGGGGGGGGGGGGAGCAGGGAGGGCGGGCGGGGGCAGGGAGGGCGGGCGGGGGGAGGGGAGTGGGAGAGCAGTACATGTTTAAGGTGAATGCCAAAAGAATCAGGGGAGCTGGGAAGAACAGTTTTTCACTCAGTGGATGTTGTGATCTGGGCCACGCAGCCTGACAGGTGCCGGGAGCAGATTCAACAGCAAGATCCCGAAAGGGAATTGGATAAAGGACACCCATGGAGAGGAGGAAAATGCAGGGCCTTGGGAATTGGGGCTGGTCCAGGCCCAATAGCCTCCTTCTGTAATGTTTCATTCTATTATTCCATAAACAGTTAAAGGGAATTAGTTATAATGTTTATTTTCTCTTCACAGGTGCTGAAGGGCCACTCTGTTTTTCCAACATTTTTTTTCCCAATTCAGCACCCTTGGGCAAAGTCTTGCGTTGATGGAGTCCTAACTCGCATCACAAATGCTTAGTATCCAAAATCTTAGCCCAATTTCTTTTCTCCTGCCTTTCAATATGTTCTGCTGCACCTTTTCTGAAATATTTGGATTGGCATGGTGATATTAAAATACCAGCTGATTCCGTACCTTCGGAAGAATATAGAAAGTCACGACAGCCAAGAAAACGCACCCGAGATAGCCAACCAGAAAGATGCACACTTGCCGGCAGAATCCATGCTGGACTGGTGGTGGTGGGGGAGGATCCCAGTATCTCTTAACTCTTCGAAACAAATCCGTCTTTCAGGAGGGAAACGAAGAGTGTTTCTGTGGAGGAATGAGAAAAGCTGTGCATTCGGGGAGGCCACTCTCCAGATGGGTGACCCACATCCTGGGACATTGTGACATCCACAGAGCTGCACATTGTGACGTCTGCAACTTCAGGACACATTGTTACACCTGAGACCGGGTCCATTGTGACACCTGCACAATGGGGACAAGTGTGGCGTGTGCAACCTGGGACCCAGTCTTAAATACCCCCCACGTTGGCAGGAAGTGAAGGATCAGAGTAACGCCAGTCAGTGACCCCCCTCTGATCCCACTTTCCCTCTCGCTGTTTCTTGACATTAGGCCCAGATACCAATGGCAGAATGATGAAAATGATGGGAGCAGCAAAAGTGGAAAATGGAAGGAAAGCAGAGATCTTGGCTGGCCGCAGAGCTGGAGGATGTTACGAGAGATGGGGAGCAAGCTCACAGAGGGGTTTGCGCACAAGGACACATGAGGGAGAATAAATTGCAAGGATATAGAGAAAGAGCGGATGGTGGGATGAACGAGAAAGCTTTTGATAGAATTTGCCATAGGCTTGATAAGCTGAATGGTTTCAGTCCGTGAAGAACTATTCCAAGGTCTGATAAGGATGAGGATTGTAACATTCAGGCATAGCTGGGCTGCTAACCACAGGAATATGTCTAAGGCTGAGCAGAATCTTTTACTGTTGAGTCACTGACATAATGGAAGTGAAACAAAGGTGAACAAAACAGAAAATAAATGGACGAAAAAGCAATCAGAATTATTGAGGGGACAGAATGTCACCATAGATTATCATAGAATTTACAGTGCAGAAGGAGGCCATTCGGCCCATCGAGTCTGCACCAACTCTTGGAAAAAGCACCCTACCCAAGGCCAACACCTCCACCCTATCCCCATAACCCAGTAACCCCACCCAACACTAAGGTCAATTTTGGACACTAAGGGCAATTTATCATGGCCAATCCACCTAACCTGCACATCTTTGGACTGTGGGAGGAAGCCGGAGCACCCGGAGGAAACCCACGCACAAACGGGGAGGATGTGCAGACTCCGCACAGACAGTGACCCAAGCCGGAATCGAACCTGGGACCCTGGAGCTGTGAAGCAATTGTGCTATCCACAATGCTATCATGCTGCCCCATGTGAGAGTACATTTATGAAATGGGTGTTTAAGAAATGTACCTTTAAGAAATGGGTGTTTATCAGTGATGTCAGAGTGTGGGTGGAGCTGGGCTGTCTGTCAGCTTTTTACTTTCGTTTTAGGCTGTTTGTTGCAGGGTGTGTTTTTGGTTTCGTTTTCAGTTTTGGAGCTGAAGCCAGACAGAGCAGGTGTACTGTTGATCTCTCTGCCATGAAAAGACTATCTCTTGATCATTTGGTGAATTCAGAATTATAAATGTTTTCAATAGTGACTTTAACCTGATGTGCTTCTGTTAAAGGTTATTTTTTTTGTAAATCTTCTGGATGTTAAAAGGACAGTGTAAGCATTACTTAGTGTTGTATTCTTTGGGGGTTGTATTTGAATTAATGGTTGCCAAGATGTTCACTGTATGTTTTAAAAAGGTTAACTTGAGTTCATAGAATAAACATTGTTTTGCTTTTATAAAATACTTTTCCATTTCTGCTGTCCCACACCTGTAGAGTGGGCCGTGTGCTCCCCATACCACAATCTATTAAAAGTTGTGGGTCAGGTGAACTCTATGATATACTTTGGGGTTCTCTAAACCCTGGCCCGAAGCAAGAGAGATTAGACTATTATGGTGATGATGTAAATTGGGCTTGTTCTCACTGGAAGTGAGGTTGAGAGGTGGTGTTGCTGCTGTGGTTAAGGTTCCAAAGGGACTGGACGATTGTTTACCTTCACAAGTTACTTCCCCTTGTTCAGAACAACAGAACCAGAAGGCCTGTTCTTGAAAATAGAAAGATTCAAGACTTACCTGTGGTAACGGGCAGTCATGTTTCACGGTATTTGCTGGTATTAATGTGCAAGTAAACCAGCAACTTGGTGAAGTTATATCCTCCGTATTGAGGGCGTCGTTGGACGATTTTTCTTCTTCATTCATGGGGGCAGGCGCATCGCTGGCAAGGTTACTATTTATTGTCCAACTCTAATTGCTGGAGTGCTGACCTTGGGCTGCATTAAAGTGCTAAAGTGGGAGTTCGGTGACTGAGGGATATTTAGGGTTCATTTCTACCTGAAGTCTTGTCTTTCTTTTATTTCCTAAATTAACTTAAATGTTGCTGTATGGGTTAGAAGAAGGTTGAGTTTAAAACCAGCGTTAAACAGAGTTTACTCAGGCTCTACTTGCAGCTGCAAATTGTTAATTAATTAATTAGATAACTGGATTAAGCCAGTTTTCAGAGGCTAGAATCTGACAGAATAAAAGTGAGCCATTTTACAGTGCTGACTTTGTTTCCACTGGAGTGCTGATTTTGGGCTGCATTAGAGTGCTAAAGTGGGATTTCGGTGACTGGTGGATATTAAGGGTTAATTTCTATCTAAAGTCCAGTCTTTCTTTTATTTAGTAATGTTATGGGCCAGGGTTTAGAGAACACCAAAGTGTATCATGGAGTTCACCTGACCCACAACGTTTAATAGATTGTGGTATGGGGAGCACACGGGCCCACTTTACAGGTGTGATGCAACAGAGATCTAAAGTACTTTTAAAACAAAACCATGTTTATTAATGAATCCAGTTAACACTTTATAAACCCACAATAAACATCTTAACAACTATCAACACCAATAATCACCACAGATATAATATTCTATAATGAAAATGAAATGAAATGAAAATCGCTTATTGTCACAAGTAGGCTTCAATGAAGTTACTGTGAAAAGCCCCTAGTCGCCACATTCCGGCACCTGTTCGGGGAGGCTGGTATGGGAAATCAATGGAGAAGACCTTGACCCCCATCTGAGCAACGCTGGAGGAAAACAATGGAACCGTGAAAGCCCATGGAGCAACGGGTGAAGGTATGGAAGTGGCCCTTTCGAGCCACAGTGACCAGATTGCCTCACTGGAAACGGAGCTATTGTTGGTGGTCGAAGTGAACAAATGGTTGACGGCCAAGGTGAATGATATAGAGATTGGTCTAGGAGGCAAAACATTGACTTGTGGGGCTGCCAGAGGGGATGGGAGGCCCAACACTCACAGAGTCCTTCACAGAGATGTTTGGTAAGATGGTAGAAGGGGGGGGGGGGGGGGGTTGGACTGACGTCCCCTCCTGAGTTGGACTGAGTCCACCATTCATTCCGGCAGAGGCCCCCGTCTTGAGAATCCACAGTGTGTGGAAACAGTGAAGTTCCATAGTTTCAAAGAGAAAGAGTGGGTTCTGAGATGGGCGAAGGAGCATACATAGAACATAGAACATAGAACGATACAGCGCAGTACAGGCCCTTCGGCCCACGATGTTGCACCGAAACAAAAGCCATCTAATCTACACTATGCCATTATCATCCATATGCTTATCCAATAAACTTTTAAATGCCCTCAATGTTGGCGAGTTCACTACTGTTGCAGGTAGGGCATTCCACGGCCTCACCACTCTTTGCGTAAAGAACCTACCTCTGACCTTTGTCCTATATCTATTACCCCTCAGTTTAAAGCTATGTCCCCTCGTGCTAGCCATTTCCATCCGTGGGAGAAGGCTCTCACTGTCCACCCTATCTAACCCTCTGATCATTTTGTATGCCTCTATTAAGTCACCTCTTAACCTTCTTCTCTCTAACGAAAACAACCTCAAGTCCATCAGCCTTTCCTCATAAGATTTTCCCTCCATACCAGGCAACATCCTGGTAAATCTCCTCTGCACCCGCTCCAAAGCCATCTATTCTAATAGCCTGGGTCTCAGCATTCTCCTCCACAACATTATCTTTTTCCTGAGTGAATGCTGTCGAAAAATATTCATTTAGTATCTCGCCTATCTCTTCAGACTCCACACACAACTTCCCATCCCTGTCCTTGACTGGTCCTACTCTTACCCTAGTCATTCGCTTATTCCTGACATACCTATAGAAAGCTTTTGGGTTTTCCTTGATCCTACCTGCCAAATATTTCTCATGTCCCCTCCTTGCTCGTCTTAGCTCTCTCTTTAGATCCTTCCTCGCTACCTTGTAACTATCCATCGCCCCAACCGAAACTTCACACCTCATCTTCACATAGGCCTCCTTCTTCCTCTTAACAAGAGATTCCACTTCTCTGGTAAACCACGGTTCCCTCGCTCTACGCCTTCCTCCCTGCCTGACCGGTACGTACTTATCAAGAACACGCAGTAGCTGTTCCTTGAACAAGCTCCACTTATCCAGTGTGCCCAACACTTGCAGCCTACTTTAAATGGGAGGGCCACGCCATCAGGTTCTACCGTGGGAGCAGGGCTGGCAAAGAAGAGGGCTAAGTTCAATAGAGCCAAGGCCGCCCTATATAAAAGTAGAGTCTACCCGGCTCGGCTTAGAGTGACTTTCGATGGATAGGACCATTTATTTGATGCGCCGGGAGAGGTGTATTCTTTTGTTAAGAAACACTAGTTGGGCATGGTGTGAGTGAGTGTTTAGGTGTTGGGCATGTTGAATTGTTACATTGTTGGGGATCCATGTTTGTTTTTGCATTTTCTTGTTCTTCTTGGGGTTGAATTTTCACAGTTTGGGTTGAGGTTTTAGTTCTATGTGAGGTTTGTTATGATTGGTCTTTCGGAACACAATGGTTTATGGGTTTCTAGTATTTTGCTGTTTGTAACCATTTTTCATAACTCTGGTTGGGAGCCTCCCTGCTAACCTAAGAGTTAGCTCACGGGAGCAGTTTTGAAAGGTTGGCTTCAGTTCATTACAGTAGTTTTTTAATATAATGAGCTCAAAGTTCTTGTTTTGTTTAGGTTTGTTAGAAGCAGATTGTAGTTGTCTGTGTTTGCCTTACTTCTATTTTTATGTATATTTGGATGTACGCGATGGTGTGGATCAACACCAATAATCCCCACAGATATAATATACTATAATGAAAATGAAATGAAATGAAAATCGCTTATTGTCACAAGTAGGCTTCAATGAAGTTACTGTGAAAAGCCCCTAGTCGCCATATTCCGGCGCCTGTTCGGGGAGACTGGTACGGGAATCGAACCGTGCTGCTGGCATGCCTGGGTCTGCTTTAAAAGCCAGCGATTTAGCCCAGTGTGCTAAACCAGCCCCTAAAGATAATTGCTAATTGTCACGAGTAGGCTTGAATGAAAGTTACTGTGAAAAGCCCCTCGTCACCACATTCCAGCGCCTGTTCGGGGAGGCTGGTACGGGAATTGAACCGTGCTGCTGGCCTGCCTTGGTCTGCTTTAAAAACCAGCGATTTAGCCCAGTGTGCTATACCGGAAGTGACCCTTCATAACTTTCCTAACAACATCCATAAGACCAAAAGACCCTTTTTACAGAAAGACAGCAGGTTTAAATTCTCCACAGAAACAGGTATTACTTTGAAATCCTCAAATGATCTGGAGACAGTCTTTAGATTGCAGAGAGATCAATGCACCTTCTTACTGTGACTGCAGCTTCTTCAACTCTGAAAAAGGAAACTAAAACACACACAACACCAGGCTTTTTGCTCAAAGCGAAAGTAAAAGCTGAGTCATAGCTTAGCTCCACCCACACACTGACATCACTGCAGCTATTTGATAAACAGCCATTTCTTAAAGGTACATCCATTACAGCTATTTGATGAACATCTATTTCTTAAAGGTATTCTCACATGACAGAAAATTAACTTAAATTTGCTGTTTGGCCAGAAGAAGGTGAGTTTTAAATCAGCTTTGAACAGAGTTTATTCAGGCTCTACTTGCAGCTGCAACCTGTTAATTAGTCAATTAGATAACTGGATGAAGCCAGTTTTCAGAGGCTAGTGTCAGACAGTATAAAAGTGGACAATCTTACATGGCTGACTTTGTTTACACTGGAGTGCTGACTTTGGGCTGCATTAGAGTGCTGAAGTGGGAGTTCGCTGACTGAGGGAGTTTGGTGAGGAGGGAGCAAGGTGCCCCTTTCATTTCCTACATTTCCTCAAAGAGCGTGAGGGGAGCCGGGAGTTTACAAAGACTGCAGCTGACTGGGAGCAGAGTCGGTGGGCGGCGTTCCAGCTGGTTCACAGGGCAGACTCTCAGCTACATTCTGTAAGGCAAGAGTTGTTCCTTTTTAGGGGGCAGCAAGCTATATTTGTATCATTCAGCTGAATCACCAATTTTAGAGGGTTCACTCGAGAGAGTAGCAGCAGAATATATATGTATATATTTTTAAGGGCCTAATGGTTGTTTAATCTTGAATTTCTTTTTCCGTTTAAATCTCTTTGGGAATTCAGATCAGAAGGGATGGAAGTTAGGGCAGTTGCATGCTTCTCCTGTAGGGTGTGGGAGGTAAGGGACACCACTAGTGTCCTCATTGACTACACCTGTGGGAAGTGCACCCAACTCCAGCTCCTCGGAGACCGCGTTAGGAAACTGGAGCTGGATGAACTTTGGATCATCCAGGAGGCAGAGGGGGTGATAGAGAGGAGTTACAGGGAGGTAGCCACACCCAAGGTGCAGGACAAGAGTAGCTGGGTTACAGTCAGGGGAAGGAAAGAGAACAGGTAGACAATGCAGGGCTCCCCTGTGGCTGTTCCCCTTCAAAACAAGTATACCGTTTTGGATGCTGTTGGGGGCGGGGGGGAGGGGGGGGGGAAGATGGGGGGGGGGGGTAACCTACCAGGGGAAGGCCATAGCGGCCAGGTCTTTTTTTCATTTAGTTAAAAAAAAATTTTAGAGTACTCAATTTTTTTTTTCCAATTAAGGGACAATTTAGCATGACCGAGCCACCTACCTGCACATCTTTGGGTTGTGGGGGTGAAACCCACGCAAACACGGGGAGAATGTGCAAACTCCACACAGACAGTGGCCCAGAGCTGGGACCGAACCTGGGTCCTCAGCGCCGTGAGGCAACAGGGCTAACCCACTGCTCCACCGTGCTGCCATGAGGCCAGGTCCCTGGCATTGAGTCTGGCTCTGTGCTCAGAAGGGAAGGGGGGAGAATAGAAAAGCAATAGTGATAGGAGACTTAATGGTTCGGGGAACAGATAAGAGATTCTGTGGTCACGAACAAGACTCCCGGAAGGTATGTTGCCTCCCGGGTGCCAGGGCCAGGGATGTCTCGGATTGAGTCTACAGGATTCTTAAGGGGGAGGGGGAACAGCCAGAAGTGGTGGTGCACATAGGCACCAACAACATAGCTAAGAAATGGGATGAGGATCTAAAAGTGATTTTAGGGGGTTAGGTTGGAAGCTAAAGAGCAGAACGAGAAGAGTAGTAATCTCAGGATTGCTACCGGTGCCACGTGCAAGTGAGGCAAGGGACAGACAGCATGTGCAGCTGAACATGTGGCTATAGGGCTGGTGCAGGAGGGAAGGCTTCAGATATGTAGATCATTGGGATACCTTCTGGGGAAGGTGGGACCTGTATATGAAGGACAGATTGCACCTAAACTGGAGGGGCACCAATATCCAGGGTGGGAGGTTTGCTAGAGCTCTTCGGGCGGGTTTAAACTAGTTTGGCAGGGGGATGGGAACTAGAGCTATGGACCAGAGGATAAGGTAGATGTTGAACAGGCAGAAACAGTATGCAGCGAGTCTGTGAGGAAAGATAGACAGTTGATAGGGCGAAGTTGCACTCAGTGGGATGGGTTAAAGTGTGTCTGTTTCAATGCAAGGAGTGTCAGGAATAAGGGAGATGAACTTAGAGCATGGATCAATACTTGGAACTACAATGCTGTGGCCATTACGGAGACATGGATTTCACAGGGGCAGGAATGGTTGTTAGATGTTCCAGGGTTTAGATGTTTTAAGAAGAATAGGGAGGGAGGTAAAAGAGGAGGGGGAGTGGCACTGTTAATTAGAGAGTGTATCACAGCTGCAGAAAAGGTTGTCGTCAAGGAGGGTTTGTCTACTGAGTCAGTATGGGTGGAAGTCAGAAACAAGAAAGGAGCAGTCACTTTATTCGAGTTTTCTATCGACCCCCCAGTAGCAGCAGAGAGAAAGGAACAGATTGGTCGACAGATCTTGGAAAGGTGCAGAAGTAACAGAGTTGTTGTCATGGGTGACTCTAACTTCCCTATTATTGACTGGAACCTCCTTACTGCAAATGGTTTGGATGGAGCAGATTTTCTCCGGTGTGTACCGGAAGGATTCCTGACTCAATACGTAGATAGGCCGACTAGGGGGGAGGCCATATTGGACTTGGTGCTCGGCAACAAACCAGGCCAGGTGTCAGATGTCTCGGTCGCAGAGCATTTCAGTGACAGTGACCACAATTCCTTGACCTTTACCATAATCATGGAGAGGGATAGGATCAGACAGTATGGGAAGGTATTTAATTGGGGGAGGCGAAATTAGACTGCTATTAGACAGGAGCTGAGGAGCATAAATTGGGAACAGATGTTCTCAGGGAAATGCACAACAGTAATGTGGGGGTTGTTTAAGGAGCACTTGCTGCGAGTGCTGGATAGTTTTGTCTCACTGAGACGAGGAAGGAATGGTAAGGTGATGGAGCCTTGGATGCCAAGAGAAGTGGAGATTCTAGTCAAGAGGAAGGAAGCTTATGTAAGGTTGAGGAAGCAAGGATCTGGCACGGCTCTAGAGGGTTACAAGGTAGCCAGGAAGGAACTCAAAAATGGACTTAGGAGAGCTAGAAGGGGGCATGAAAAAGCCCTGGCGAGAACGATTATGGAAAACCTCAAGGCGTTCTATACTTATGTGAGAAATAAGAGAATGATCAGAGTGAGAGTAGGGCCGATCAGGGATAGTGGAGGGAACTTGAGCCTAGAGTCTGAGGAGGTAGGGGAGGCCCTAAACGAATATTTTGCTTCAGTATTCTCTAGAGAGAGGGACCATGTTGCTCGTGAGAACAGTGTGAACCAGGTTAATAGGCTCGAACAGGTTGATATTAAGAAGGAGGATGTGCTGGAAATTTTGAAAAGCATCAGGATAGATAAGTCTCCTGGGCCAGATGGGATACACCCAAGATTACTACATGAAGTGAGGGAGGAGATTGCTGCGCCATTGGCGATGATCTTTGCGTCCTCACTCTCCACTAGAGTAGTACCGGATGATTGGAGGGAGGCAAATGTTGTTCCCCTGTTCAAGAAAGGGAATAGGCAAATCCATGGGAATTACAGACCCATCAGTCTTACGTCTTACGTCAGCAAAATATTGGAAAGGATTCTGAGAGATAGGATTTATGATTATTTAGAAAAACATAGTTTGATTAAAGATAGTCCGCATGGCTTTGTGAGGGGCAGGTCATGCCTCACAAGCCTCACTGGATTATTTGAGGATGTGACGAGACACATTAATGAAGGTCAGGCAGTGGATGTGGTGTATATGGATTTCAGTAAGGCATTTGATAAGGTTCCCCATGGTAGGCTCATTCAGAAAGTTAGTGGGCATGGGATACAGGGAAATTTGGCTGTCTGATACAGAATTGACTGGCTGAAAGAAGACAGCGAGTGGTAGTGGATGGAAAATATTCTGCCTGGAGGTCGGTGACCAGTGGTGTACCACAGGATCTGTTCTGGGACCTCTGCTCTTTGTGGTTCTTATAAATGACTTGGATGAGGAAGTGGAAAGGTGGGTTAGTAAGTTTGCCGATGACACAAAGGTTGGTGGAGTTGTAGATAGTGACATTGACAGAGTGCAGAGCTGGGCTGAGAAGTGGCAGATGGAGTTCAACCGAGATCAATGTGAAGTTGATAGGGTTGTTAAGAAGGCGTTTCGTGTGTTGGCTTTCATTAACAGGGGATTAAGTTTAAGAGCCGCGAGGTTTTGCTGCAGCTATATAAAACCCTGGTTAGACTATGTAATAATATGTGTATATGTATATAACTAAAGGGTTATTTATAACATTTAGCTGTAACACTACCACTAGAGGGCATCACTAGATCCACCTAGAAGTATCAACTCCCAGAGGATCTTGGTCTCTTTCAACCCAGGAATGTTTGGTAAGCCGTTGTGTATAATAGATAACTCTCAATATAGTTAGTATTTATAGTTGTGACTCAGTTAATTTAATCATATTTAATTACTTGATTTCTCGAGATAGTTCTGAGAGTGTCGAATTCAGATATAATCAATCGTTACTTTAATAAATTAGTGTGCTTTAAGTTGAAGGCTCGTGGTTTTTTCAGGATCACACCATCGGACCATCTGCATCAACAGCAACTAGTAACGATACATAATACGAGACCCAGTAATATAGCAGACCACACTTGGAATATTGTGTCCAGATCTAGTTGCCTCATTATAGGAAGGATGTGGATGCTTTGGAGAGGGTGCAGAGGAGATTTACCAGGATGCTGCCTGGACTGGAGGGGATGTCTTATGAAGAAGAGTTGAGGGAATGAGGGCTTTTCTCACTGGAGCGAAGAAGGAAGAGAGGTGACTTGATAGAGGTGTACAAGGTGATGAGAGGCCTGGATAGAGTGGATAGCCAGAGACTTTTCCCCAGGACGGAAGTAGCTGTCACGAGGGGACAGTTTTAAGGTGATTGGAGGAAGGTATAGGGAAGATGTCAGAGGTCGGTTCTTTACCCAGAGAGTGGTGGGTGCGTAGAATGTATTGCCAGCAGAGGTGGTGGAGACAGAGTCATTAGAGATATTTAAGCGACTCTTGGACAGGCACATGGACAACAGTAAATTGAAGGGGTGTAGGTTCGGTTGATCTTAGATTAGGATAAATGGTCGGCACAACATCGTGGGCCGAAGGGCCTGTACTGTGCTGTACTGTTCTATGTTCTAATTGCCTTTGAGAGGATGATGATGTGCTGCCTTCTTGAGCCGCTGCAGTCCATGTGGTGTAGGTGCACCCAAGGTACTGTTCAGGCAGGAGTTCCAGGATTTTAACCCACTGGCTGTGAAGGGCTTGGAGGGGAACATAGTTTCCCCATGCTGTCCTAATTCGTTTAGATGGTAGCGATCGTGGGTTTGGAAGGTGCTGTCTCAGAAGACTTGTTGAGTTCCTGCAGTACACCTTGTAGATGGTACACACTGTTGCCACGGCGCGTCCGTGCGGGCTGCTTTGTCCTGGATGGCGTTGAGCTTCTTGAGTTTTGTTGGAGCTGCACTCATCCAGGCAGGTGGAGAACATTCATCACTCTCCTGAATTGAGCCTTGTAGATAGTGGACAGGTTCTGGGGAGTCATGAAGTGAGGTGCTCGCCACAGAATTCCCAGCCTCTGTATTTCTATGGTTGATCCAGTTAAGTTTCTGGTCAAAGGTATTCCCCAGAATGTTGATGGGGGTTGATTCAGTGATGGAATTTTAAGGGAAGATGGTTCTATTCTCACATATTGGAGATAGTCAATCTACTTGCAACTGATCAGCCCAGCACAGTGTGTTGTCCAGGTCTTGCTGCACGAAGGCACAGACTAACTCAGTATCTGAGGAGTGGTAAATGATACTGAACATTACGGAATCCTCAGCGAACCGTCCCCACTTATGAGCTTTTGATGGAGGAAAGATCATTGACGAAACAGCTGAATAAGTTTGGGTCAAGGACACTCCATTGAGGAAGTCCTGCAGTGATGGTCCTTGAACTGAGTTGATTGGCCTCCAACCACTACAACCACCTTCCTTTCTGCCAGGTTTAGAAACATAGAAAATACAAGCAGATTGGAGGCCATTCGGCCCTTCGAGCCTGCTCCGCCAGTCATTATAATCATGGCTGATCATCAAGTTCAATACCCTGATCCCGCCTTCCCCATATTCCTTGATCCCTTTAGCCCCAAGACCTGTATCAAATTCCTTCTTGAAATTATACAATGACTCCAACCTGTGGAAGATTTTCCCCCTCATTCCCATTGACTTCAATTTTGTGAGGGCTTCTTGATGCCATAATCTGCCAAACGCTGCCTCAGTGTCCAAGGACAATCACTTGCATCTCATCTCTGGAATTCATCACTTTTTTCCATGTTTGTATCAAGATTCTAATGAGGTCTGGTGTCAGGTTGCCTTGGCAGATGCCACTCTGAACATCACTGAACAGCCTATCGTTGAGTAAGTAAGTATTGCTTGATAACGCTGTTGACACCATCTTCTCATCACTTTGCTGATGACCGAGAGTAAACTGATGGGGCAGTGATTGATTGGGTTGGATTTGATCTGCTTTTTATGGATAGGACTATCTGGGCAATTTTCCACCATGTGAGGTAGATGCTAGTTCCAGAGCATAGTTCTTCAGCACTACAGCCAGGAAGTTGTAAGCATAATGGCCTTTGCAGTATCCAATGCCTTCAGCCTTTCCTTGGTAATGCAAAGGACAGAGAGGAGAAAGCGTTTCTCAAGTGAATTTTCTTCAGTATATTTCCAGCCCAATGAGAAAGGGAGCAATATTGGATCTGGTTCTTTGAAATGAAATGGGCCAATTCGATCAATTGATAGCAGTGAAACAATTTAGGGAACTTTGATCATTGTATCGTAAGATTTAGGTTGGCTTTGGTAAAGGACAAGGAGAAGTCCACAGTATGAATAATTAATTGGGGGAAAGCCGACTTCAGTGGAGTAAGGATTGGATTGGATTGGATTGGATTTGTTTATTGTCACGTGTACCGAGGTACAGTGAAAAGTACTTTTCTGTGAGCAGATCAACAGATCATTAAGTACATGAGAAGAAAAGGGAATAAAAGAAAATACATAATAGGGCAACACAGCATATATAATGTAACTACATAAGCACTGGCATCGGATGAAGCATACAGGGCGTAGTGTTAATGAGGTCAGTCCATAAGAGGGTCATTTAGGAGTCTGGTAACAGTGGGGAAGAAGCTGTTTTTGAGTCTGTTCGTGCGTGTTCTCAGACTTCTGTATCTCCTGCCCGATGGAAGAAGTTGGAAGAGTGAGTAAGCCGGGTGGGAGGGATCTTTGATTATGCTGCCCACTTTCCCCAGGCAGCGGGAGGTGTAGATGGAGTCAATGGATGGGAGGCAGGTTCGTGTGATGGACTGGGCAGTGTTCACGACTCTCTGAAGTTTCTTGCAGTTCTGGGCCGAGCAGTTGCCATACCAGGCTGGGATGCAGCCCGACAGGATGCTTTCTATGGTGCATCTGGTGGATCTGGTCCAGGTAAATTGTGGGCAGCACGGTAGCACAAGTGATTAGCACTGTGGCTTCACAGCGCCAGGGTCCCAGGTTCGATTCCTCGCTGGGTCACTGTCTGTGCGGAGTCTGCACGTTCTCCCCGTGTCTGCGTGGGTTCCCTCCGGGTGCTCCGGTTTCCTCCCACCGTCCAAAGACATGCAGGTTAGGTGGATTGCCCTTAGTGACCAAAAACGGTCAGGAGGGGTGATTGGGTTACGGGGATAGGGTGGAAGCGAGGGCTTAAGTGAGTCGGTGCAGACTCGATGGGCCGAATGGCCTCCTCCTGCACTGTATGTTCTATGTCTAAATTGGAACCAAAAAGTAGCGGACAAAACTGCCACTGAACAATTGGCTGCCTTTAAAGAAGAGATAGAACATAGAACATAGAACAATACAGCGCAGTACAGGCCCTTCAGCCCACGATGTTGCACCGAAACAAAAGCCATCTAACCTACACTATGCCATTATCATCCATATGTTTATCCAATAAACTTTTAAATGCCCTCAATGTTGGCGAGTTCACCACTGTAGCAGGTAGGGCATTCCACGGCCTCACCACTCTTTGCGTAAAGAACCTACCTCTGACCTCTGTCCTATATCTATTACCCCTCAGTTTAAAGTTATGTCCCCTCGTGCCAGCCATATCCATCCGCGGGAGAAGGCTCTCACTGTCCACCCTATCCAACCCCCTGATCATTTTGTATGCCTCTATTAAGTCTCCTCTTAACCTTCTTCTCTCCAACGAAAACAACCTCAAGTCCATCAGCCTTTCCTCATAAGATTTTCCCTCCATACCAGGCAACATCCTGGTAAATCTCCTCTGCACCCGCTCCAAAGCCTCCACGTCCTTCCTATAATGCGGTGACCAGGACTGTACGCAATACTCCAAATGCGGCCGTACCAGAGTTCTGTACAGCTGCAACATGACCTCCTGACTCCAGAACTCAATCCCTCTACCAATAAAGGCCAACACTCCATAGGCCTTCTTCACAACCCTATCAACCTGGGTGGCAACTTTCAGGGATCTATGTACATGGACACCTAGATCCCTCTGCTCATCCACACTTTCAAGAACTTTACCATTAGCCAAATATTCCGCATTCCTGTTATTCCTTCCAAAGTGAATCACCTCACACTTCTCTACATTAAACTCCATTTGCCACCTCTCGGCCCAGCTCTGCAGCTTATCTATATCCCTCTGTAATCTGCTACATCCTTCCACACTATCGACAACACCACCGACTTTAGTATCGTCTGCAAATTTACTCACCCACCCTTCTGCGCCTTCCTCTAGGTCATTGATAAAAATGACAAACAGCAACGGCCCCAGAACAGATCCTTGTGGTACTCCACTTGTGACTGTACTCCATTCTGAACATTTCCCATCAACCACCACCCTCTGTCTTCTTTCAGCTAGCCAATTTCTGATCCACATCTCTAAATCACCCTCAATCCCCAGCCTCCGTATTTTTTGCAATAGCCTACCGTGGGGAACCTTATCAAACGCTTTGCTGAAATCCATATACACCACATCAACTGCTCTACCCTCGTCTACCTGTTCAGTCACCTTCTCAAAGAACTCAATAAGGTTTGTGAGGCATGACCTACCCTTCACAAAGCCATGCTGACTATCCCTGATCATATTATTCCTATCTAGATGATTATAAATCTTGTCTCTTATAATCCCCTCCAAGACTTTACCCACTACAGACGTGAGGCTCACCGGCCTATAGTTGCCGGGGTTGTCTCTGCTCCCCTTTTTGAACAAAGGGACCACATTTGCTGTCCTCCAGTCCTCTGGCACTATTCCTGTAGCCAATGATGACATAAAAATCAAAGCCAAAGGTCCAGCAATCTCTTCCCTGGCCTAGCATAGAATCCTAGGATAAATCCCATCAGGTCCCGGGGACTTATCTATTTTCAGCCTATCCAGAATTGCCAACACCTCTTCCCTACGTACCTCAATGCCATCTATTCTATTAGCCTGGGGCTCAGCATTCTCCTCCACAACATTATCTTTTTCCTGAGTGAATACTGACGAAAAATATTCATTTAGTATCTCGCCTATCTCTTCAGACTCCACACACAATTTCCCATCCCTGTCCTTGACTGGTCCTACTCTTTCCCTAGTCATTCGCTTATTCCTGACATACCTATAGAAAGCTTTTGGGTTTTCCTTGATCCTTCCTGCCAAATACTTCTCATGTCCCCTCCTTGCTCGTCTTAGCTCTCTCTTTAGATCCTTCCTCGCTACCTTGTAACTATCCATCGCCCCAACCGAAACTTCACACTTCATCTTCACATAGGCCTCCTTCTTCCTCTTAACAAGAGATTCCACTTCCTTGGTAAACCACGGTTCCCTCGCTCGACGCCTTCCTCCCTGTCTGACCGGTACATACTTATCAAGAACACGCAGTAGCTGATCCTTGAACAAACCCCACTTATCCAGTGTGCCCAACACTTGCAGCCTACTTCTCCACCTTATCCCCCCCAAGTCACGTCTAATGGCATCATAATTGCCCTTCCCCCAGCTATAACTCATGCCCTGCGGTGTATACTTATCCCTTTCCATCATTAACGTAAACGTCACCGAATTGTGGTCACTGTCCCCAAAGTGCTCTCCTACCTCCAAATCCAACACCTGGCCTGGTTCATTACCCAAAACCAAATCCAACGTGGCCTCGCCTCTTGTTGGCCTGTCAACATATTGTTTCAGGAAACCCTCCTGCACACACTGTACAAAAAACGACCCATCTACTGTACTCAAACTATATCTTTTCCAGTCAATATTTGGAAAGTTAAAATCTCCCATAATAACTACCCTGTTACTTTCGCTCATATCCAGAATCATCTTCGCCATCCTTTCCTCTACATCCCTAGAACTATTAGGAGGCCTATAAAAAACTCCCAACAGGGTGACCTCTCCTTTCCTGTTTCTAACTTCAGCCCATACTACCTCGGCAGAAGAGTCCCCATCTAGCATCCTCTCCGCCACCGTAATACTGCTCTTGACTAGCAGCGCCACACCTCCCCCTCTTTTGCCTCCTTCTCTGAGCTTACTAAAACACCTAAACCCCGGAACCTGCAACATCCATTCCTGTCCCTGCTCTATCCATGTCTCCGAAATGGCCACAACATCGAAGTCCCAGGTACCAACCCACTCTGCCAGTTCCCCTACCTTGTTTCGTATACTCCTGGCATTGAAGTAGACACACTTCAAACCACCTACCTGAACACTGGCCCCCTCCTGCGATGTCAAATCTGTGCTCCTGACCTCTATACTCTCATTCTCCCTTACCCTAAAACTACAATCCAGGTTCCCATGCCCCTGCTGCATTAGTTTAAACCCTCCCAAAGAGCACTAACAAATCTCCCCCCCAGGATATTTGTGCCCCTCAGGTTCAGATGTAGACCATCCTGTCTGTAGAGGTCCCACCTTCCCCAGAAAGAGCCCCAGTTATCCAAAAATCTGAATCCCTCCCGCCTGCACCATCCCTGTAACCACGTGTTTAAATGCTCTCTCTCCTTATTCCTCATCTCACTATCACGTGGCACGGGCAACAACCCAGAGATAACAACTCTGTTTGTTCTAGTTCTGAGCTTCCATCCTAGCTCCCTGAAAGCCTGCCTGACATCCTTGTCCCCTTTCCTACCTATGTCGTTGGTGCCAATGTGGACCACGACTTGGGGCTGCTCCCCCTCCCCCTTAAGGACCCGGAAAACACGATCCGAGACATCACGTACCCTTGCACCTGGGAGGCAACATACCAAACGTGAGTCTCTCACGCTCCCACAAAATCTCCTATCTGTGCCCCTGACTATCGAGTCCCCAATTACTAATGCTCTGCTCCTCTCCCCCCTTCCCTTCTGAGCAACAGGGACAGACTCCGTGCCAGAGGCCCGTACCCCATGGCTTATCCCTGGTAAGTCGTCCCCCCCACAAGTATCCAAAGCGGTATACTTGTTTCTCAGGGGTACGACCGCAGGGGATCCCTGCACTGACTGTTTTTCCCCAGTCCCTCTTACAGTTACCCACCTATCTCCAATCTTTGGTGTAACTAATTCCCTGAAGCTGCTATCTATGACCCCTTCTGCCTCCCGAATGATCCGAAGTTCTTCCAACTCCAGCTCCAGTTCCCTAACTCGGTCTTGGAGGAGCTGGAGATGGCAGCACTTCCTGCAGGTAAAATCAGCAGGGACACTAACTGCATCCCTCACCTCAAACATCCTGCAGGAGGAGATAGTTCAAATGTAGAGCACAGTCAAGGTATATTCCCACAAAGGGGAGAGGCGAGGCAAAAAAACCCAGAGCTCGCTGGATTCTGAAAATGAGAGATTAAAATGAAGCAGAAAAAGTGTGCTTATGACAGATGTCAGGTGGATAATACAGTTGAAAACATATGCAGAAGATTCAGAGAGGAATTAAAAATGGAAATAAGAGATGCAAAGAGAGAGTATGAGAAGAAACTGGAAGCTAACATAAAATGGAATCCCAAAGTCTTCTGTGGGCATTTAAATAATAAAGGGTGGTGAAAGGAGTGGGACCGATTAGGAACCAAAAGGGGGATTTACATATGGAGGCAGGGGACTTTGCTGAGGTACTAAATGAATACTCTTTTTACCAGAGAAGATTCTGCCCTCGTCATGGTGAAAGGAGGTAGTTCAAACACTGATAGGTTTAAAATTGATCAGGAAGAATTATTGGAGGAAGGGGCACAGTGGTTAGCACTGCTGCCTCACAGCATCAGTGAGGTTCGATTCTGTCTGTGTGGAGTTTGCACTTTCTCCCCGTGTCTGCGTGGGTTTCCTCCGGGTGCTCCAGTTTCCTCCCACAGCTCAACGATGTGCAGGTTAGGTGGATTGGCAGGAATAGGACGGGGGATTGAATCTAGGTAGGGCCGTCTTTCGAAGGGTCAGTACAGACTGAATGGGCCAAATGGCCTGCTTCTGCACTGTAGGGATCCTAAGATAGGCTATTTACACTTAAAATAGATAAGGCCCCAGAACCAGATGGAATGCACCTCAGGATACTTAGGGAAGTAAGAGTGGAAATTGAAGAGGGACTGGCCCATAATGTTCTAATCTTCCTTCGACTCGGGGTGGTCCCAGAATATTGGAGAATTGCAAATGTCACATCCTTGTTTAATGATAAGCTCAGCATATACAGACCAGGCAGTTTAACCTGGGGAAGCTTCTCGACACAATTGGGGACAAAATTAATAGCCACACAGGCAAATGTAAGATAGTTAATGAAAACCAACATGGATTTGTCAAGGGAAAATCATGTTTAGCTAATTTGCTTGATTTTTCAATGAGAGCACGGTGGTGCAGTGGTTAGCACAGCTGCATCAAGGACCCAGGGTCAATTCTGGCCTTGGGCGACTGTCTGTGGAGTTTGCACGTTCTCCCTGCGTCTGCTTGGGTTTCTTCTGGGTGCTCCTGTTTCCTCCCACAGCCCAAAGATGTGCAGGCTAGGCGGGTTGGTCATGCTAAATTGCCCCTTAGTGTCCATGGATGTGTGGTTACAGGGATTGGTTTCTTTTTCAGAGGGTCGGTGCAGACTCAACGGGCCAAATGACCCCCTTCTGCACTGTAGTGATTCTGTGATGGCAAAGAGGGTTGATGAGGATGCTGTTGGTGAAGTGGTGTACATGGATTCCCAAAAGGTAGTTGATTTGGATTCACAAACCTGTGAGAAAAGTTAGAACTCATGGAATAAAAGGGACAGTAGCAACATGGATGCAGAATTGGCTGAGCGATGGGAGACAAGTAGTGGCGAGCCATTGTTTTACCAACTGGAAGAGTGACGTTTGCTCGGAACTGGTATTAGGACTCCTACAGTTCCTGATATATATTGACATAGACCTTAGCGTACAGGACACAATTTCAAATTTTGGTATGATATGAAACTTCGAAATATTGTGAACCATGAGGATAGTGTAGAATTTCAAACATACATAGATTGGTGGAATGAATGAACAAGTGGCAGGTGAAGCTCAATGCAAAGAAATGTGAAGTCATTCGTTTTGGTGAGAAGAATGCAGAGAGACAATATTAAGTAAAGGGTTGAGTAGAGGAAAGGTGGTGAGAGGATGTCATTATAAGGGAATTGGCATTTGATTGGGCACTCTGGAGCACCCATCAGGAGAGAAGGCATGGGAGAAGCCTCCTCCTCTTCCACCTCCCTCCACCCGCAACTTTCCCTTTCCCCAGCCTATGTTCCATCTTCCTGTTGTTCTGCAGACCCAGAGCATTGTCACTGCTGCCTCCATACCTACTGCAGCCTTTGTGCGGACAGGTCACTAGATCCTCTGCCCTTCCTTTTTGAATGGATAACATATGCATTCAGTGGGCCTGTAGGTCCAACTTCCAAGAACGTGCTGCACTCCACTAAAACATCTGTTTGACCGTTGTGACGATTCTGCTGCACACATGGCCTGCTCATGCTTCTCAACATGAGACATGCCCACCCTGAGGGCCTCCAGCTTCCACAACACTGGGTCCAGCAGCACTGAAGAGTCACACTTCTAATCCCTTCCTTGTTTTTGGAAAAGGCTTCTGCTACAAAGAACATAGAACATACAGTGCAGAAGGAGGCCATTTGGCCCATCGAGCCTGCACCGACCCACTTAAGCCCTCACTTCCACCCTATCCCTGCAACCCAATAACCCCTCCTAACCTTCTTTTTTTGGGTCACTAAGGGCAATTTATCATGGCCAATCCACCTAACCTGCACGTCTTTGGACTGTGGGAGGAAAGCGGAGCACCCGGAGGAAACCCACGCAGACACGGGAAGAACGGGAAGATTCCGCACAACAGTGACCCAGCAGGGAATGGAACCTGGGACCCTGGTGCTGTGAAGCCACTTGTGCTTCCGTGCTGCTACATCCTGTCTTATTTTTCAGTATTCACTGCATGCTAACGATCAGGTTGATATTCACACAGTTCCACTGAGATTGCCCCTGATGTTTGGAGCGTATTTTATATGGAATAACAGTCTTCTGTATTAATCGTTTCAACTTTGGTCATGTTATCCTTAATTGGCCTTCATCTTATCTAGTGTCAGCCTTGGCTCAGTGGTAGTACTTTTTTTTTCTAAGTTGTGGATTCAAACTCCACTCTGGAGTGTTCAGTACCTAACCGAAGCTGACACTTCAATGCAATGCTGAGGGAGTGTAGCACCGACAGACGCATCATTTTTTTCTTATTCATTTAAGGGATTCACAACCTATCGAAAAGACAGAGAGGTGGGCAGAGGGGGTGGGGTTGCCTTGTTAATTAGGAATGAAATTAAATCAATAGCACTAAACGACATAGGGTCAGATGATGTGGAGTCTGTATGGGTAGAGTTGAGGAACCACAAAGGCAAAAAAAACCATAATGGGAGTTATGTACAGGCCTCCTAACAGTGGTCAGGACCAGGGGCACAAAATGCACCACGAAATAGACAGTGCATGTCAGAAAGGCAAGGTCACAGTGATCATGGGGGACTTCAATATGCAGGTGGACTGGGTAAATAATGCTGCCAGTGGACCCAAGGAAAGGGAATTCATTGAATGTTTACAGGAGGGCTTTTTGGAACAGCTTGTGATGGAGCCCACGGGGGGACAGGCCATTCTGGACTTAGTGTTATGTAATGAGCCAGACTTGATTAAAGATCTTAAAGTAAGGGAACACTTAGGAGGCAGTGATCATAATATGATAGAATTCAATCTCCAATTTGAAAGAAAGAAGGTAGAATCAGATGTAAAGGTGTTACAGTTAAATAAAGGTAACTCCAGGGGCATGAGGGAGGAACTGACGAAAATCGACTGGGAGCAAAGCCTAGTGGGAAAGACAGTAGAACAGCAATGGCAGGAGTTTCTGGGAGTAATTGAGGACACAGTACAGAGGTTCATCCCAAAGAAAAGAAAGGTTATCAGAGGGGGGATTAGGCAGCCATGGCTGACAAAGGAAGTTAGGGAATGCATCAAAGCAAAAGAGAAAGCCTATAATGTGGCAAAGAGTAGTGGGAAGTCAGAAGATTGGGAAGGCTACAAAAACAAACAGAGGATAACAAAGAGAGAAATAAGGAAAGAGAGGATCAATTATGAAGGTAGGCTAGCCAGTAACATTAGGAATGATAGTAAAAGTTTCTTTAAATACATTAAAAACAAACGGGAGGCAAAAGTAGACATTGGGCCGCTCCAAAATGACGCTGGTAATCTAGTGATGGGAGACAAGGAAATAGCTGAGGAACTAAATAAGTACTTTGCGTCAGTCTTCACAGTAGAAGACATGAGTAATATCCCAACAATTCAGGAGAGTCAGGGGGCAGAGTTGAATGTGGTAGCCATCACAAAGGAGAAAGTGCTAGAGAAACTAAGAGGTCTAAAAATTGATAAATCTCCGGGCCCAGATGGGCTACATCCTAGAGTTCTAAAGGAGATAGCTGAAGAAATAGTGGAGGCGTTAGTTATGATCTTTCAAAAGTCACTGGAGTCAGGGAAAGTCCCAGAGCATTGGAAAATCGCTGTTGTAACCCCCCCTGTTCAAGAAGGGAACAAGGAAAAAGATGGAAAATTATAGGCCAATTAGCCTAACCTCGGTTGTTGGCAAGATTCTAGAATCCATTGTTAAGGATGAGATTTCTAAATTCTTGGAAGTGCAGGGTCGGATTAGGACAAGTCAGCATGGATTTAGTAAGGGGAGGTCGTGCCTGACAAACCTGTTAGAGTTCTTTGAAAGGATAACAAATAGGTTAGACCAAGGAGAGCCAATGGATGTTATCTATCTTGACTTCCAAAAGGCCTTTGATAAGGGCCTCACGGGAGACTGCTGAGTAAAATAAGGGCCCATGGTATTCGAGGCAAGGTACTAACATGGATTGACGATTGGCTGTCAGGCAGAAGGCAGAGAGTTGGGATAAAAGGTTCTTTTTCGGAATGGCAAGCGGTGACGAGTGGTGTCCCGCAGGGTTCAGTGTTGGGGCCACAGCTGTTCTCTTTATATATTAATGATATATATATATATAAAATGATCTCCACATCATTATATATTAACGATCTAGATGACGGGACTGGGGGCATTCTGGCTAAGTTTGCCGATGATACAAAGATAGGTGGAGGGGCAGGTAGTATGGAGGAGGTGGGGAGGCTGCAGAAAGATTTAGACAGTTTAGGATAGTGGTCCAAGAAATGGCTGATGAAATTCAACGTGGGCAAGTGCGAGGTCTTGCACTTTGGAAAAAAGAATAGAGGCTTGGACTATTTTCTAAACGGTGACAAAATTCATAATGCTGAAGTGCAAAGGGACTTGGGAGTCCTAGCCCAGGATTCTCTAAAGGTAAACTTGCAGGTTGAGTCCATAATTAAGAAAGCAAATGCAATGTTGTCATTTATCTCAAGAGGCTTGGAATATAAAAGCAGGGATGTACTTCTGAAGCTTTATAAAGCTTTATAGGCCCCATTTAGAATACTGTGAGCAATTTTGGGCCCCACACCTCAGGAAGGACATACTGGCACTGGAGCGGGTCCAGCGGAGATTCACACGGATGATCCCAGGAATGGTAGGCCTAACATACGATGAACGTCTGAGGATCCTGGGATTATATTCATTGGAGTTTAGGAGGTTGAGGGGAGATCTAATAGAAACTTACAAGATAATGAATGGCTTAGATAGGGTGGACGTAGGGAAGTTGTTTCCATTAGCAGGGGAGACTAGGACCCAGGGGCACAGCCTTAGAATAAAAGGGAGTCACTTTAGAACAGAGATGAGGAGAAATTTCTTCAGCCAGAGAGTGGTGGGTCTGTGGAATTCATTGCCACAGAGGGCGGTGGAGTCCGGGACGTTGAGTGTCTTTAAGACAGAAGTTGATAAATTCTTGATTTCTCGAGGAATTAAGGGCTATGGAGAGAGAGCGGGTAAATGGAGTTGAAATCAGCCATGATTGAATGGTAGAGTGGACTCGATGGGCCGAATGGCCTTACTTCCGCTCCTATGTCTTATGGTCTTATGGATGTGGGCTTTGCTAGCTATTGTCATAGTCATAGAATTTACAGTGCAGAAGGAGGCCATTCGGCCCATCGAGTCTGCACCGGCTCTTGGAAAGAGCACCCTACCCAAGGTCAACACCTCCACCCTATCCCCATAACCCAGTAACTCCACCCAACACTAAGGGCAATTTTGGACACTAAGGGCAATTTTATCATGGCCAATCCACCTAACCTGCACATCTTTGGACTGTGGGAGGAAACCGGAGCACCCGGAGGAAACCCACGCACACACGGGGAGGATGTGCAGACTCCGCACAGACAGTGACCCAAGCCAGAATCGAACCTGGGACCCTGGAGCTGTGAAGCAATCGTGCTATCCACAATGCTACCGTGCTGCCCATAAGCCAGCGAAGCTAGCATTTGTGGCCAATCCCTAATTGCCTTTGGGAAGATGGTGGTGAGCTGCCTTCTTGAACTGCTGCAGTCCACGTGGTGTGGGTACACTCAAAATGATGTTAGGGAGTTTTCCGATTTTGACTCAGCAACAATGAAGGGAAGGCGATATATTTCCAAGTCAAGATGGTGAGTTGCTTGGAGGGGAACTTGCAGGTGGCGGTGTTCCTGTATATCTATTACCTTAATCTTCTAGATGGTAGTGGTCGTGGGTTTGGAAGGTGCTGTCTCAAAAGCCTTGGTGAGTCCCAGCACTGCATCTTGTAGATGGTACATATTGCTGCTATAGTGCATCGCTGATGAAGGGATTGAATGTTTGTGGAAAGGATGCCAATCAAGTGGGCTGTTTTGTCCTGGATGACAAGCTTCTTGAGTGTTGTTGGAGCTGCACTCATCCAGGCAAGTGGAGAGTATTCCATTACACTCCTGACTTGTGCCTTGCAGATTGCGGACAGGCTTTGGGGAGTCAGGTGGTGAGTTACTCACCACAGGATTCCTAGCCTCTGATCTCTTATAGCCGCAATATTTATATGGCTAGTCCAGTTCAGTTTGTAGTCAATGGTGAACCCCAAGATATTGATAGTGGTGGATTCAGCAAGGATAATTGAATGTGAAGGGTGATGGTTAGATTTGCTCTTGTTGGAGATGGTCATTGCCTGGAACTTGTGAGTTGTGAATGTAACTTGCCACTTGTCCATCCAAGACTGGATGTTGTCCAGGTCTTGCTGCATTTGGACAGTGTCTGAGGAGTCACCAATGGTGCTAAACACTTTATAATCATCAGCATACACCCCTACTTCTGAACTTATGGTGGAAGGAAGATCGTTGGTGAAGCAGCTGAAGATGGTTGGGACGATGCCACCCTGAGGAACTCCTGCAATGATGACCTGAAGCCGAGAAAACTGACCACCAACAACTGCAGCAATCTTCCTTTGTGTTAGGTATAACTCCAACCAGCAGAGAGTTTACCCAATTCCCATTGACTCCAGTTTTGCAAGGACTCTTGATGCCATATTCGGTCAATTGCAGCTTGTTGTCATGGGTAGTCATTCTCACCTCTCCTCAGGTGTTCAGCCCTTTTGTCCATGTTTGAACCAAGGCTGTATTGAGATCAGGAGCATCAATGAACATATTATTGCTAAGCAAATGTCACTTGATAGCACAGTTGATGATCTCCTCCATTACTTCGCTGATTTGCTTTTGACATGCAAGCACTGTTGTAATATCGACAAACATGGCAATCAACTTGCAGACAGTAAAATCCCACAAACAACAGTCACAGTGACCAGATCTCCTGTTTGATTGATGTTGGGTTAAAAAATAAGTATTGGCCAGGACACTGGAAAACCCCTCCTAGGTTTTTTTCCCCCAAATAGTAACATAGGGGCCCCATCCGCCTGATGGGGCGGGAACTGGCTGGGTTGGATTTGTCCTGCTTTTTGCTTCCAGGACACACCTGGGCAAATTTTTCACAATTCTGGACAGATGCCAGTTAAAAAATATATATATTTTTTCCCAATTAAGGGGCAATTTAGCGTGGCCAATCCACAGACCCTGCACATCTTTGGGTTGTGGGGATGACACCCATGCAGACATGTGGGAGAATGTGCAAACTCCAAGCGGACAGTGACTTGGGGCCGGGATCAAATATGGATCCTTGGCACCATGAGGCAGCAGTGCCAACTACTGCGCCACCGTGCCGCCCAATAGATGCTATTGTTGTCGCTGTACTGGAACAAGCTTGGCTAGGGGCCAAAAATATTAAACTGAGGTTCCATCTGCCTTCTTAGGTGGATAGAAACATAGAAAATAGAAGCAGTAGGCCACTCGGCCCTTCAAGTTTGTTCTGAAATTGAAATGAAATGAAAATCGCTCATTGTCACAAGTATGCTTCAATGAAGTTACTGTGAAAAGCCCCTAGTCACCACAATCTGGCGCCTGTTTGGGAAGGCTGGTACGGGAATTGAACCGTGTTGCTGGCCTGCCTTGGGCGTCTTTAAAAGCCAGCGATTTAGCCCAGTATGCTAAACCAGCCCCAGAAATTCATTAGATCATGGCTGATCATCCAACTTAATGGCATGATCCCACCTTCCCTGAATTTTCCAGCCGTTCACACTGGTGAGATCTTCTGGTCCACCCAATGGCACATCCCATCACAGGTTTCCCGGTGTCGAGAGGTGCATTCAACAGGAAACCCCATTGACAACGGCAGGATCGGAATTTCCTGCTTCTAGCCAATGGTGGGCTGCCTCCACAATACACACAGCAGATTGTGCTGAAAACCCTGCCCCAATGTTACTATTTTAAAAAAAAGCATAGGAGGGGTTTCCCAGTGTCCTGGTCAATACTTATTTTTTAACCCAACATCAATCAAACAGGAGATCTGGTCACTGTCACTGTTGTTTGTTAAGCAAGTTGATTGCCATGTTTGTCAATGTTACAACAGTGCTTACATGTCAAAAGTAAAGCTGTTAAGTACTTTATTTAGTATGTTCCATGATAATGTGTGTTGTATGGAGTGGAAGCTTTTCCTTTCGTGACATCCTCTCAGATATGCAGCTACTTTTTTCAGACAGAATTACTTGTTTATTTTTAAAATCCTGAAAAAAGAGTGAATTAGAATTGGTGTCCATGATGTGGAGATGCCGGCGTTGGACTGGGGTGAGCACAGTAAGAAGTCTTACAACACCAGGTTAAAGTCCAACAGGTTTGTTTCGAATCACTTGCTTTCAGAGCACTGCTCCTTCCTCAGGTGAATGAAGAGGTGGATTCCAGAAACATATGTTTCTGGAACATACCTCTTCATTCACCTGATGAAGGAGCAGTGCTCTGAAAGCAAGTGATTCGAAACAAACCTGTTGGACTTTAACCTGGTGTGGTAAGACTTCTTACTAGAATTGGTGTGTGAGAGGATGCAGGAAGGATAGAAATGCACCTTACAAAACGGAATATTTTTCAAAGATATTTTAATTTGTTTTTTAAATTAGGTGGAAATTGTTCAGAAATTGTAAAAAGGTATGAAAAAGCCTTTAGTCATAATCCCCGATGAATTTGGAACTTCAGAATGTCACAAAGAATTAGTGTATTAATATGTAACTAGACAGGATGCAACAAATGTAGACTGAGTAGATCTGGTCACCAATGAAGACAGAAAGATGTAAGTTCATCATTTGCAATCATGAAAGCTGGGGGATCTTGCTAAAGGGATCTTGTCAACTCTTCTGTACTTGCAGCTTCCAGAACTCCATTTCCTGAGGAATACAAGAAATTATTTCACAGACTTGTCACATGAGTTTAATAAAGGTGAAAAGGAATCAAAGATGAGTAACATACCAAAGACATTTATTTATAACACAGACTATGTTCAAAGGGGCCCGGTCAGACTTTGCCGGGTCCTCTCTCTCTCTCCGTTGGTTGGTTTCTTCCTATCTGGCTGACCTTATATACACATGGTGATAGCCCCGCAGTTAGTGGGGGAGCTCATGATCCTCGGGCCACTCGCGGTACCAATCAAGCCAGCCCTGTGTAGATTATTACAAAGAGCAGGAAAAGGCCATTCGGCATTCCAAGCCCATAGCTGCTGTGATATTGATCTCCTCACACCAGCTCCTAGACCTGGCAATCTGATAGCCAGTGAAACATAAGACCAGCTGTTTCCATTAGTGGTGACCAGGCAGACCCAGCATGATCGCAGTGATGATCAGGGAAAGCTGTATCCTCCGGCCTATTGAATTCATGTCAAGGCTGTCCTACCAATATGACAACAGGAGAGCCGTAGAAACCCCCAAAAATAGCACAAACACAAAGTTATGGATATATGGATGATGACCTGCAGAAATTCAATCCTGCTCTGCTCTGCAGTATAAAAGATCTTTGACATAAAGAGCCAGCGCAGGTGCAGCAGGCAGTAAAGAAGGCTAATGGTATGTTGGCTTTCATTGCGAGTGGTTTCGAGTATAGAAGCAGGAATGTGTTGCTGCAATTATACAGGGCCTTGGTGAGGCCACACCTGGAGTATAGTGTGCAGTTTTGGTCTCTTTCTCTGAGGAAGGATGTTCTTGCTCTCGAGGGAGTGTAGCGAAGGTTTACCAGACTGATTCCAAGGATGGCGGGACTGTCATATGAGGAGAGATTGATTAGGCTCGGATTGTTCTCGCTGGAGTTCAGAAGAATGAGGGGGGATCTCATCGAGACTTATAAAATTCTAACAGGACTAGGCAGGGTAGATGCAGGGAAGATGTTCCCGATGGTGGGTGGGTATGTCCAGAACCAGGGGCGAAGTTCTCCGACCCCCCGCCGGGTCGGAGAATCGCCGGGGGCTGGCGTGAATCCCACCCCCGCTGGTTGCCGAAGTCTCCGGCACCGGAGATTCGGCGGGGGCGGGAATCGCGCCGCCCCGGTTGGCGGGCCCCCCCGCTCGATTCTCTGGCCCAGATGGGCCGAAGTCCCACCGCTAAAATGCCTGTCCCGCCGGCGTAAATTAAATCACCTACCTTACCGGCGGGACAAGGCGGTGCGGGCGGGCTCCGGGGTCCTGGGGGGGGGGGGGGCGCGGGGCGATCTGGCACCCGGGGGTGCCCCCACGGTGGCCTGGCCCGCGATCGGGGCCCACCGATCCGCGGGCGGGCCTGTGCCGTGGGGGCACTCTTTCCCTTCCGCCTCCGCCACGGTCTCCACCATGGCGGAGGCGGAAGAGACTCCCTCCACTGCGCATGCACGGGAATGCTGTCAGCGGCCGCTGACGCTCCCGCGCATGCGCCGCCCCAGGAGATGTCATTTCCGCACCAGCTGGCGGGGCACCAAAGGCTTTTTCCGCCAGCTGGCGGGGCGGAAATTCCTCCGGCGCCGGCCTAGCCCCTCAATGTTGGGGCTCGGCCCCCAAAGATGCGGAGCATTCCGCACCTTTGGGGCGGCGCGATGCCCGTCTGATTTGCACCGTTTTGGGCGCCAGTCGGCGGACATCGCGCCGTTTCCGGAGAATTTCGCCCCAGGAGTCAGTCTGAGGATTCAGGGTAAACCATTTCGGACAGAGATAAGGAGACATTTCTTCATCCAAAGAGCGGTGAGCCTGTGGAATTCATTGCCACAGGAAGTAGTTGATGCTAAAATATTGAATATATTCAAGAGGCGGCTGGATATAGCACTTGGGGAGAATGGGATCAAAGGCTATGGGGAGAAAGCAGGATTAAGCTATTGAGTTGGATGATCAGCCATGATCATGCTAAATGGCAGAGCAGGCTCGAAGGGCCAAAAGGCCTCCTCCTGCTCCTATCTTCTATGTATAATGGTCCAAATGCCCTCTTTCTATGCTGTAATCATTCTATGATTCAATGATCAATCATCATATCTCCCTGTGCATCATAACCTTCAACCCCTGATCTCTCCAGAAATCTGATGAATTCCCTCTGCTTCAGTGTTCTTCCTTCACTCGTTCTGGAACTCGTTCGGGTAAAAAAACAATCCTTCTCCTAAATTCCTAATTTCTATTCACCAGTCTATGATTGTGAAACTGTACTCCTAATGGTAAGTTGGTAATAGTACCAGGAAAACATACCTTACCCCATGGGGTGATTGTCTCTGGGTAGTATGAAACAAGATTGGAAGCCCATTCTTTATACATAGATGAATGATTTTGTTGTACAGTGGGCACGATTCTCCAGAAAAATTTCTAAGTGTGGTAGCGAGCGGGAACTGCCGCAGGCTTCCCGGCGCTCGGCCCCGCAAGGCCGGGAACGCTATTCAACGATAATTGGTCTACTTAAAGATGCCCCACGGGCTTCTCGCCAAAAATGAAGGCTCGCTAGCCGATTCGCCAGGACCACGCTTGCCAGCCCCCCCATTAACAAGGTTGAGCAGCAATTAAACAGCAGTTGATCCTGCAACCCCACTCACCTCGCAGCCATGAAGTCGAGATGCCTGGCCCCAGGCTTTGGAGACCCGAACCTGGGGAGGCTCCTGGATGCAGTGGAGGCCAGGAGAGATGCCCTGTTGCCCCAAGGGTCTCGGAGTCACAGTGCCCCCTGGGATGAAGTGGCAGTGGCCATGAGCTCAGGAGGTGTGACCAGAGGACTGGTCTCCAGTGCCCAAAAAAAGGTCAACAACCTACACCGGGCAGCATGGTGAGTTGAAACCAAATCCCCCTCCCCACCCATAACCCTCCTTGCGGCCGCCAACCCTCCCTTTACCCTTCAGCACCCCCCCCAACCCTTACTTCACCACCGCCGCACCCCCCCCCCCACCTCTGAACTACACGTGCGGCTAACACAGGAGGAGCTCTCCCTCAATCGCTGGGAGAGGGCCAGGACTGGCGGAGGCGTGTGCTGGACATCAGAATCCTCATGACCTGAAGGGAATGGGCTCTGGAGGTGACAGAAGTGGCCAAGAACAGAGCGGTTACCAATGCGAAAGTTGGCGCATGCCGCAGACGTGAGGATCCACCGGGCCCCACCCGGAGGACCTGTCACAAGTGACTTGTTAATGCCACACTGACTGACCCATCCCTCCCACTAAGCACATGTCCATTCTTCCACAGGTCCTCCAGCTGAAGGCACCGGTCCATCCAGGATGGCCCATCTCCCCTGCCTCCCATAAGACCACCTCGGAGAGCTCTGAGGAAGCCACGATCGATGCAGCACAGCTTTCTACTTTCCACCAGCTTAGATACACGCATACGGGAGTGGGCCTGTTGCATCGCAAACTGTTTGGTGCCTGCCGTGGTTCACGTTTTCGGCCTCTCCCGCTGTTCACCAGCCTCGTTTAGCTCGAGTGAGAGTTTTGGGAAAATCTCTGTGTTGAAAATTCGTTTTGTTCCCTACACTGAAAATCTGCCTGAGCACGGAGATTAGAGTTAAGCAAATGAACTGCAAAAGCTAATAATTCATAGCTTATCACAGAGCTGGTAAAATCTGTCACTTGGTTTTAGCTCTGTGATGGACAGTACTTTAAAATTAGAAATATCAATCAGAACAAAGTAAATTAAAAAAAAAAAAGTTAAAAAGCTGAAGCAAAGAAAATCCTGATGCTGCAAAACAAGTCATTTGGCATCTGAAAGAGGATATTTTGTGTTGATCTTTCAGGTGGTACAAAATAGCCTTGAATGCTATTGCACACTGATATAAACTACCTGTAAATGCCACCACTGGTTTCAGTGCAAAATTTACACTGAACCCCGTGAATAATATTAATTAAAAGCTGAAGGTTTTGATTGTTGACTGATTGATTGATTGACATTTATTGTCACATGTACCGAAGTACAGTGAAAAGTATTTTTCTGCAGCCGAGGGAACGTAGACAGTACGTACATAGTATGCAAAAGAATAATTGCCAGTGCACATTGACAAATGGTATATCAACAAACTGCCAAACTAGCAGTACATGAGCAAGAGCAGCATAGGGCGTCGTGAATAGTGTTCTTACAGGGAACAGATCAGTCCGAGGGAGAGTCGTGGAGGAGTCTTGAAGCTGTTCCCTATAGCTGGATGTGCGGGTCTTCAGACTTCTGTATCTTCTGCCTAATGGAAGGGTCTGGAAGAAGGCAATGCCTGGGTGGGAGGGGTTTCTGATAATGCTGTCTGCCTTCCTGAGGCAGCGAGAGGTGTATACAGAATCAATGTGAGGGTGGCAAGCTTGTGTGTTGCGTTGGGCTGAGTTCACCACACTGCAGTCTCTTGCGCTCTTGGACCTAACAGTTGCCATACCAAGCTGTGATACAGCCGGATAGGATGCTCTCTATCGCACATCTGTAGAAGCTTGTGAGTGTCGTTGCAGACATGCCAATTTTTTTCTCGCTTCCGTAGGAAGTAGAGGACTTGTTGGGCTTTCTTGACTGTTGCATCAATGTGAGTGGACCAGGACAGACTGTTGGTGATGGTGACCCCCAGGAATTAATAGACCATCTCCACTTCAGAGCCATTGATGTAGACGGGGCGGGGGGGGGGGGGGGGGGTGTTGTTGTGCTATGCTTCCTGAAGTCGATGACCTCAGTTCCTTGGTCTTCCCAACATTTAGAGACAGGTTGTTTTCGGTACACCATGCAACCAAGTGATCTATTTCCCTTCTGTAGTCTGATTTGTTGTTGTTTGAGATACGGCCCACCACAGTCGTATCATCCGGAAACTTATAGATCAAATTGGAGCTAAATCTTGCCACACAGTCATGTGTGTATAGGGAGTACAGTAGAGGACTGAGCACACATCCTCGCAGGGCCCCGGTGTTGAGGACTATTGTGGAGGAGGTGCTGTTGCCTATCCTGGCAGATTGCGGTCTGTTGGTGAGGAAGTCAAGGATCCAGCTACACAGGGAGGGGTCAAGTCCAAGTTTGCAGTTTGGTTATTAGTCTTGTCGGGATAATGGTGTTGAAGGCGGAGCTGAGGTGTCCTTGTTGTCAAGGTGTTCAAGCGTTGATTGTAGAGCCAGGGAGATAGCATCTGCTGTGGACCGGTTGCGGTGATAGGCAAACTGCAGTGGATCAAGAACGTCTGGGAGGCTGGCGTTGATTCGTCTCATGACTCGCCGCTCAAAGCATTTCATGATAACAGACGTCAGGGCCACCGATCGGTAGTCGTTGAGGCAGGCTACCTTGTTTATCTTTGGTACTGGTATTATGGTGGTCTTCTTGAAGCAGGTGGCGACCTCGGAGCAGAGAAGTGAGGTGTTGAAGATATCTGCACATACACTCGCTAGCTGGTCAGTGCAGGCTCTGAGTGCTCGCCCAGGGACTCCGCCGGGGTCCTTCGCTTTCCGTGGATTCACTTTCAAGAAGACAGCTTTTACCCCTGAGGCTGTAATAGTGGGTATGGGTGTGTCCAGGGCTGTTGGGGCGGGTGGCACTGATGTATTGGCTGACTTGTTCAGTTCTTCGGGGAGGGATGCTCCAGCCCCAGAGATTCCGTCTGGCCTTGCTGTGTAGCCTGTGACCTCGTGTAAGCCCTGCCATAGACATTGCGGGTTTGTTTCGTTGGCCTAGGACTCTAGTTTGATCCAGTATTGTCTTTTAGCGTCCGGATGGCTTTCCGTACGTCGTACCTGAATTTCTTATATAGGTCAGGATCGTCAGACTCAGCAGCTACTGCTCTATGTGGGGATGTTTCTTGTTGAAAGCTCTTTGCAATTTACATAAATAATTTAATTTCCCTCTGCAGGGAGCAGATAATTAACTTCTGAGATCACAGTTCTGGTGTGGGAAGATTTCCTCAATGCAAGGTAGTTAATTAAATCGCAAAACCCTTCTTTAGAAATGGGTTTATTTGTTCCTTGTACACAGAGAAATATTCACATTTTGTAATAAAAGTTAAGAACAAAATCATACCTGCGATTATGGTCAAATTAACAGAAGCAATAACCATCACCCCGCCACCCGCCCTTCTTCCCAACTGTTGTCGAGTTATTTTAATACCAGCTCACTCCATCGGTTGGAAAGCAAAATCCATAGATGAACTAACTTTAAGCTTTCTGCATACACAGCAGGAAGGGAAGGTGAGTTGTTGCAATTACAACATAGCCGAATATGATAATAATGGCAAGTGAAATTTACTCAACAATATGTGGCCTTGGAGAGGTTAAGACCCCTCCTATGGCTCAGCTGGTTAAGCACACACGAGTACGGCCTCAACCCGGACCTTGGATTCATGTCGCATTACATTCAACCCCACCATCTGGCCTGGGCTTGCAAAATCCTACCAACTGTCCTGGCCTGAGACAATTCACACCTCTTTAACTTGGGGTTACCCCTATCTCTGGATCTGTAAAGACTTAATTACCTGAAAATGCTCGCATTCAAAGCATTGTCTTGCATCTTTGACTTTGTCTCTTTCTATGTTTCTGGAACATACCTCTTCATTCACCTGAGGAAGGAGCAGTGCTCCGAAAGCTAGTGATTTGAAACAAACCTGTTGGACTTTACCCTGGTGTTGTAAGACTTCTTACTCAGCTGGTTAAGTCAATGAATGCTGAGCTATACATGTCAGAAAGATGTACTGTTTATGTAGATCTCAATGGACCAGCAGTAAATTTTCTACAATCAGCCTCAGCATCCTTGGGTTAATTGAATCATTGCCCTATGACTAAACGGGAATCTAGTCATAGTAGAAGTGGTCCTTGCGTTAAGGAGTAGAACATAAGCAAACGTTCCTGCTCCTGGTTATTATCTATCTACTGACCTGTCAAAGTGCTCCATGTAAATGTCAGTTAGGGACAGACCAGCTCAGCTGTGGTACCTACAGTAAGAGAGATTGTTAACCTACAATCTAGGGTTTCTTATAAGGAACAGCTATTTGGGCAAGATATTAGAGAGCAACCATAAGCCTGCAGGAGTCAGGATAGAAGCATATAATGAAAATAGTAATGATAGTTTTTGCGATTGTGTTCCAGGCATACATCTGAAACAGCATGCCCAATAGTGCAACTGCTGTTACAATAACAATGATTATCCCTATTGAAAGTCTGATGGTAATAATGAAAATTCTCATTGCATTATCTGTATAAGTGAAAAGAAACAATCCACTAAAATAATCAGTTCACATTAAAAACATTACAACATCAATATTGTGTCTAATACTTTGAGAGTTCTGACAACTTGTAAATGAAAGTAGAATCACAGAATGGTTACAGCAAAGAATGTGGCTATTCAGTCATGAGGTCCATGTCAGCAATATGCAACAGTCCATTCCCCACATTCCCCCATAACCCTACAAACATTAAGGGCGCAATATAATGGCCGCATTGCGCCCAGCGCGTATCTTTGCGGGTAAATAGCGGGAGAGGCTAAAATCGGGATCCGCGCCGGGCGCCGATCAGTTCGTGATCAAACCAGCCCACTCCTGTTCGCGGGTTCCGGAGTCCACCCAGACGTGGCCTGGCCAGGTCGGCATCCCCGAAGTATGGAGCAGGTCTGCATGGTGGAATGGTTGTGTGCTGACTGGAATGTGTTCAGACGTAGCATTTGAGTAGCTCCCCCTTGTTAGAGGGGAGCTGCCAGATGAGGTCCAGGCGAATAAGCTGGTGGGACAGCCATTTCCATCATGAAGCTCGTGAGGGAACATTTCTGGCACTAAGTGTCGTTAAATACGGGTCATGCTCTCGCCGGCTCGGCCGTCTGGAAGTCGCACCCAATATGGCATTTATCATAGATTCATAGAATTTACAGTGCTGAAGGAAGCCATTCGGTCCATCGAGTGCGCACCGGCCCCTGGAAAGAGCACCCTCAGGCCTTCACCCTATCCACGTAACCCCACCTAACCTTTTGGACACTAAGGGGCAATTTAACATGGCCATCTTTGGACTGTGGGAGGAAACCAGAGCACCCGGAGGAAACCCACGCAGACACGGGGAGAAAGTGCAAACCTGGGACTCTGGAACTGTGAAGCAGCAGTGCTAATCACTGTGCCATCGTGCCGCCCCCCGCCCCCCCCCCCCCCCGTTACTTCTACCGTTAAATCATGCCCTAAATCTCCAGCTGTGTATACAATTACCTTGTGCAAGTCATGACTGAATCTACCTCCACCATATTCCAAGACAGTGCATTCCAGATCCTAACCACTTGCTGTGTTGAAACAAAAAATCCACATGTCATCATAGGTTCCTTTGGCATTCAGTGTCCTCTGTCAATCATTTTGCCAACGGGAACAGTTTCTCCCTGTCTACTCTGTCTGGACCTCTCATGATCTTTTAAAAATAAATTCCAATTAAGGGGCAATTAAGAGTGGCCAATCCAACTACCCTGCATATCTTGGGCGAAATTCTCCCCCAACGGCGCGATGTCCGCCGACTGGCGCCCAAATCGGCGCCAATCAGACGGGCATCGCGCCGCCCCAAAGGTGCGGAATGCTCCGCATCTTTGGGGGCTGAGCCCCAACATTGAGGGGCTAGGCCGACGCCGGAGGGATTTCCGCCCCGCCAGCTGGCGGAAATGGCGTTTGTTGTCCCGCCAGCTGGCGCGGAAGCGTCAGCGGCCGCTGACAGTTTCCCGCGCATGCGCAGTGGGGAGAGTCACTTCCGCCTCCGCCATGGTGGAGGCCGTTGCGGAGGCGGAAGGGAAAGAGTGCCCCACGGCAAAGGCCCGCCCGCAGATCGGTGGGCCCCGATCGCGGGCCAGGCCACCGTGGGGGCACCCCCCGGGGTCAGATCGCCCCGCGCCCCCCCCAGGACCCCGGAGCCCGCCCACGCCGCCTGGTCCCGCCGGTAAATACCAGGTTTAATTTACGCTGGCGGGACAGGCAATTTCTGGGCGGGACTTCGGCCCATTTGGGCCGGAGAATTGAACGGGGGGTCCCGCCAACCGGTGCGGCCCGATTCCCGCCCCCGCCCAATTTCCGGTACCGGAGTCTTCGGCGGGGGCGGGATTCACGGCGGCCAACAGCCATTCTCCGACCCGGCGGGGGGTCAGAGAATGACGCCCCTTATTTCTCACGCGGAAAAAGAGATGGAAATCCATAGATGATGTCAGGTATCCACATCCCTTGCTTTGTCCCCACGAGTACTCTCAAGGGTTTCCCAGGTAGTGCAGATACAAGCATAGTAATACAGTACTCATGAAGCAGGAATCATGGTGCTCCCTGTCTATTCAGACTCTACTTGCCACTTTATGCAGTGTGACAAGTGCAGTCAGACTAAAGGATATGAGGGGCGGGATTCTCCCCTACCCGGCGAGGCGGGGGGGTCCCGGCGGGATGGAGTGGCGTGAACCACTCCGGCGTCGGGCAGCCCCAAAGGTGCAGATTTCTCCACACCTTTAGGGGCCAAGCCCTCACCTTTAGGGGCTAGGCCCGCGCCGGAGCGGTTGCCGTCCCACCGGCTGGCGTGGAAGGCCTTTGGCGCCACGCCAGCCGGGGCCGAAGGGGATCCGCTGGCCGGCGGTAGTCCGCGCATGCGCGGGAGCATCAGCGGCTGCTGACATCATCCCCGCGCATGCGCAGGGGGGTCACCTCCCCATCGGCCATGGCAGAGGCTGTGGCCGACGCGGAGGGAAAAGAGTGCCCCCACAGCACAGGCCCGCCCGCGGATCGGTGGGCCCCGATCGCACCTTCAGGGGCTAGGCCTGCCCGGAGTGGTTTGCTCCTCGCCGGCCGGCGGGAAAGGGGCTTGGCGCCTCGCCAATCGGCGCCGAAGGGCCTCCGCCAGCCGGCACAAATCGGCACATGCGCGGGAGCGCCAGCGTATGCTGGCGTCATCCCCGCGCATGCGCAGAGGGCTTTGCTTCCGCACCGGGAATGGCGGAGGACCACGGCCTCCGGTGCGGAAGGATAGAGTGCCCCCACGGCACAGGCCCGCCCACGGATCAGTGGGCCCCGTTCGCAGGCCAGGCCACTGTGGGGGCACCATCCGGGGCCAGATCCCCCCCCGCGCCCCCCCAAGAACCCAGGATGCCGCCCGCGCCACCAGGTCCCGCCGGTAAGGGAACTACTCCAATTTACGCCGGCGGGACTGGTAAAGAACGGGCCCATAGCAGGCCTGAGAATTTGAGGAGCCCCGGGGCCCATTCAGTCGCGCCGGCCCCGCCATTCTCCGAGGTGGGTGGCGACTCACGCCGGGCCGATTTTGTGGGGGCGAGAGAATTTGGAGGACGGCGGGGACGGGATTCACGCTGACCCCCGGCGATTCTCCGACCCGACGGGGGGTCGGAGAATCCCATCCGAGAAGTTTGGGTTCACAGAACAAAAACAGAAAATACTGGACAATCTCAGCAGGTCCGACGCGCCTGTGGATAGAGAAGGGAGGTAACGTTTCGAGTCTGGATGACTCGTTGACATTGTCCAGTATTTTCTGTTTTTGTTTTAGATTCCAGCATTTGCAGTAATTTGCGTTTATCTTCGAGTCCAAGGAAGTTTTCTTTCTTTCACAGATTAGCAGGGTGAGCATAATATGCTGAGACCTTGTGGCTGTTGTTTTTGAACACCACCAGAAGGCAAGCAGGTGATAGCCACATCCCTTCCATTTATAATAATAATAACCTTTATTAGTGTCCCAAGTAGATTTACATTAACACTGCAGTGAAGTTACCGTGAAAATCCCCTAGTTGCCACACTCCGGCGTCTGTTCTGGTACACAGAGGGAGAATTCAGCATGTCCAATAACAAGCATGTCTTTCGGGACTTGTGGGAGGAAACCGGAGCACCTGGGCCGACACGTTAAGAACATGCAGACTCCGCAGACAGTGACCCAAGCCGGGAATGGAACCCGGGTCCCTGGTGCTGTAAAGCAACAGTGCTAACCACTGTGCTACCATGCCATTTCTTTCCCTGCCAGGGATCAAGCAAATACCGGTAGGTTGAAGTCATGCCAGCAGAGCACACTTGGAGCGTCTTTCATCTGACTCATGACCAGTTGGCTCAAGCCCGAGTGTGGAACTCATCTGATTGAGGAACAATTACCACCAACTGAGCCAAGCTGACACTAGTTACTTTGAAATGTAAAAAGCTTATGGGCACTGATGTATTTCCATATTCATGCAAAGAGAACCTTATAAATAGATATAGATGGGTTAGGAGAGTGGGCCAAAATATAGCAGATGGTGTTGAACGTGGATAAGTGTGAGGTCATCCATTTTGGTCGGAAAATGGGAAGGCAGCTTATTATCTAAATGGGGACGGCACGGTAGCACAGCGGCAACGGGCCCCAGGTTCGATTCCCGGCTTGGGTCACTGTCTGTGCGGAGTCTGCATGTTCTCCCCGTGTCTGCGTGGGTTTCCTCCGGGTGCTCCGGTTTCCTCCCACAAGTCACGAAAGACGTGCTGTTAGGTGAACTGGACATTCTGAATTCTCCCTCAGTGTAGCCGAACATGCGCCGGAGTGTGTGCGACTAGGGGATTTTCACAGTAACTTCATTGCAGTGATAATATAAGCCTACTTGTGACAATAATAAAGATTATTATTATTATGGAAAGACTTTGGGGTGCTCTGCTGCAGAGGGATCTGGGGATCCTTGTTCATGAGTCACAGAAAACTAGTATGCAGGTACAGCAGGTAATAAAGAAAGCAAATGGAATGATCGATTTATAGTTAAAGGAATACAGTAAGGTAAGGAAGGGTTGTTGCATCCATACAAGGCATTGGTGAGACCTAGAGTATCGTGCAGTTTTGGTCCCCTTATTTGAGGAAAGATGTAGTGGCATTGGAGACAGTTCAGAGGCAGTTCACTGGGTTGATTTCAGAGATGAGGGGTTTGTCGAGAGATTGAACAGAGTTCAACAGTGGATAGCACTGTTGCTTCACAGCGGCAGGGTCCCAGGTTCGATTCTCGGCCTATCCTCTCTCGAGTTTAGAAGAATGAAGAGAGATAATATTGAGGGAAACAAGATGATAAAAGGTAAGGATAAAATAGATGTGAAGTGGGTGCTTCCTCTTGTGGGGCATTTTAGAACAAGAGGTCATAGTCTTAGGATAAAAGGTCGCACATTTCAAACCGAGATGAGGAGAAACTACGTCTCCCAAAGGGTTGTAAACCTGTGGAATTCACTACCCCAGAGTGCGGTGGATGCTGGGACAGTGAGTAAATTTAAGCAGCAGCTAGACAGATTTTTAATTGGTAATGGGTTGAAGGGCTATGGAGAACGGGCAGGACGGTGGAGTTAAGGCCAGGATGAGATCAGCCATGATCAAATGGCAGAGCAGACTCGATGAGCCAGATGGCTTAATTCTGCTCCTATATCTTATGCCTGAGATATTAATTTAGGCAGAAGCAATTTTGGTTTCACTTTACTGGTGTAGTAGTTTACGCAATAATCACAAGTGGTTAGGAGCTGGAATGAACTGCTTCACTGTGTGGTGGAGGCAGTTTCACCCATGATTGTCTAAAAGGAATTGGATAATTATCAGAAGAGAAAAAAACTGCAGGGAAAGAGCAAGGTAGTGGAACTAGCTGTGTTGCTCTTGCAAAGAGCTGGCACAGACACAAATGGCTGAATTGCTTCCTTCAGGGCTGTGACTGTTCTATAATTTTATAACCATACTTAAACCAGTCGCTGTAGCTCTACGTTCTGTGCAATTCTTACCATCCTGTGCCTATTCTTTCTCACAGTGAGGACCTTCATGGGTTATTGGGCAATGACAGTGAAAGCTTTGAGAACCATCTGCTTCATAAGTTGCCTCCAGACAAATGTCTCCATTCACACATGGATTATTGAGACAGAGGCCAGCTACAAGAACAAATATGAAGAGCGTTAAAACTCACATAAAGGGTATTTATATGTCCTTCTTTCTCTCTCAACAGTGGTCTATCAATTGCTATTTCAAAAGGTACCATACAACTAGATGTTCTAAAAACTGACAATTGTTTTAAGAAGCGTAAACATTAACATTTTCACAATTTTTGAACGTTCACATTCTGAGTACCAAGCTTCACCTGATGAGAACAGGGGCGGGATTCTCCGACCCCCCCGTCAGATCGGAGAATCGGCGGGAGTCGGTGTGAATCCAGCCCCAGAATTCTCCGGCACCGGAGATTCGCAGGGGGCGGAAATCGCACCAGTCGGCGGCCCCTGCCCCCGGCGATTCTCCGGCCCGCAATGGGCCGAAGTCCCGCTGCTGTAATGCCGGTCCCGCCGGCGTGAATTAAACCACCTCCCTTACTGGTGGGATCAGGCAGCGTGAGCGGGCTCCGGGGTCCTGGGGGGGCCGCAGGACGATCTGGCCCCGGGGGGGTGCCCCCACGGTGGCCTGGCCCGTGACCGGGGCCCACCGATCCGCGGGCGGGCCTGTGCCATGGGGCACTCTTTTACTATGCGTCAGCCGTGTAGGTCTCCGCGATGGCCGACACGGAGGTGACCCCCCCCTGCGCATGCGTGAGGATGACGTCAGCAGCCGCTGACGCTCCCGCGCATGTGCGGACTTCCGCCGGCCGGCAGAGTCCCTTCGGCCCCAGCTGGTGTGGTGCCAAAGGCCTTCCATGCCAACCAGCGGGACGGCAACCACTCCGGCGCGGGCCTAGCCCCTAAAGGTGAAGGCTTGGCCCCAAAAGATGATGGAGAAATCCGCACCTTTGGGGCAGCCCGACGCCGGAGTGGTTCACGCCACTCCATCTCGCCGGGATCCCCCGCCCCGCCGGGTAGGGGAGAATCCCGGCCCACATATCGGAAATTTAGCTCATGTGCTCCATGATTTCCCTCCATTATTCCTTTTAGGTTCAGTCAAGTTGCACTCTGTTAAAGCAGTACTTCATCGATTGATAGTCTCGACACTTGCATTGAGTGGATTGACAAAGTGGAAGTTGCAAATTAGCACTGCTCATGATGGATGAATGTATATTACTGGCTGAGGTTGCATAGATGTGACAAGTGAGCATGGTGACTGACATCCTATCTGAATTTTCTCTGACTGTGTGATTAGCTTCTCTTGCCTGGTACTACTCCAGCATCAAGCACGTTGGCCTACATCCCACTTCTTTATCCCTGCGTTTTCATGGAGTTATTGCAATTCACCGCATTATTGGGATGAATCATTTTGCTGTCAAAGGCAAGAGCTACTTTTTAGGCCACAGTTTCTTGATGTCTAGCAGATAGGCTCACTAAACAAGTGTTCAATCTGGGGGTATTATGCCACTAGTCGGGGTTTTTGTGATCTTCCAAACTGACGACTAGAATGCATGGATGTTGCGATACAACTGAGTCATATATAAATAGTGCCCTTTTGCACATAGCCTCTCTTGTTTTATTTTACAGTATAAGGTGGGTGTTCAGTGGTTGATTTTGAAATGGTTTGTCTGTTGCATGTGGAACACGAACTGCCGTTACAGGGAAGACATTCCTCTTATTGCACATGAGCATGAAAGACAGGACACGGAGAAAGATTGTACAAAAAGAATTGCTTTCACGCTATTCGAATGGCTGTAACAGGCAATCTTCCTTTATAGCTCCAATCATTCCTGCCTGATTTTCCTCTGTAGTATGCCCATTGATCCTTGCTGTTAAAGTGCACTGACAGGAATAGAACATACAGTGCAGGAAGAGGCCATTCGCCCTATCGAGTCTGCACCGACCCAGTTAAGCCCTCACTTCCACCCTATCCCCGTAACCCAATAACCCCTCCTAACCTTTTTTGGGATCACTAAGGGCAAATTAGCATGGCCAATCCACCTATCCTGCACTTCTTTGGACTGTGGGAGGAAACCAGAGCACCCGGAGGAAACCCACGCAGCCACGGGGAAAACGTGCAGACACCGCAGACAGTGGCCTAGCGGGGAATCAAACCTGGGACCCTGTGCTATCCACTTGGGCTATCGTGCTGCCCCAATCTCTTTGTTTCTTTCTAGTATCTGGCTAGATCTCGTTGCCAGATATCATTTAGGCCAGAATTCTACGCTCGTCTTCTGGCGAGAGTGTGAAACTGAAGAAACAGAATTTCCTCTCTGTTCCGTCTGCCCCGGCCTCACAGTGATTTTATGCTGGGGTGGGCAAGGCCTTGGAAAGGATGCCCACCTTACCCCAGTTGAGGCCTTCAAGTGAGCAATTATTTGCCACTTAAGGGCCGTTTCACGCCCAGGCTCAATTTTAAGGCTGGCGAGAAATCTTGCTTGCAGCCATTAGATAGTTAAATGGCTGTGGGGCACTCAGAGTCGATGGGGATGTGTTCCCTGACAACTCTTCGGATGGCGAAAAGGGAAACCCTGCCAGCCTAAAAATTCATGTCTTAGTTTTTTTGTTATTTTATAGCAGGGAGGCAAGCACGAGATGGAAATGTTTGCCTCGGACTGTTTTATCTTGGATTGGCTTTTTTCTCTCCATTGAGGCTTCAGTCTCAGTAGATTAGATGTTGTAATAACATGCTGTGCTTGGTAACAGAAGGACAAATGGCTCACAAAATTGCCTGTGGAGTTAAAACCTGGAAAATTTCAATTCGAGTACTAGTGGATAATTCACAGATTTCCAATAGTTTAATGCAACCCAATCCAGCAGGATCTAGTTAAGCACCATGAACCAGCTGTGACCATAGGATTAACTGCATCTGAGGTACTTGAAAGCCAGCAACACAGCTTGAGTTGTCACAATGGGGACTGCTCACAGCTCACAGAAATCAGATCTTAAAAGAGCATTATTACACTTTCAGTGAGATCTTGGAGTGGTCAAGTTAGGACTGACACTTGAAGGAAGCTCCTTATGGGAATCCATGGTCATGGAACCTATAGTTTTCCACCCATAGTACCTCCTATTAGAGGACTCCTAGCTGGGAGGACAACGTCAGGCCTCTCATTCCATAACTTGAGGGCAGGAACCTCTTAAAACAAACTTATCCGATTCCTTCGAAACAAGGATAACAGTCATTACAAAGAAACTGCAATTATGTGACTTTGCAATGTAGCTGGTAAAGGAATCGGAGGAGAGAGTTACCCAGATACCAGGGGCGAAATTCTCCCCCAACGGCGCGATGTCCACCGACTGGCGCCAAAAACGGCGCCAATCAGACGGGCATCGCGCCGGCCCAAAGGTGCGGATAGCTCCGCATCTTTGTGGGCCGAGCCCCAACATTGAGGGGCTAGGCCGGCGCCGGAGGGATTTCTGCCCCGCCAGCTGGCGGAAATGGCGTTTGTTGCCCCGCCAGCTGGCGCGGAAATGCGGCGCATGCGCGGGGGCGTCAGCGGCCGCCGACAGTTTCCCGCGCATGCGCAGTGGGGAGAGTCACTTCCTCCTCCGCCATGGTGGAGACCGTGGCGGAGGCGGAAGGGAAAGAGTGCCCCCACGGCACAGGTCCGCCCGTGGATCGGTGGGCCCCGATCGCGGGCCAGGCCACCGTAGGGGCACCCCCCGGGGTCAGATCGCCCCGCGCCCCCCCCAGGACCCCGGAGCCCGCCCACGCCGCCTGGTCCCGCCGGTAAATACCAGCTTTGATTTACGCCAGCGTGACAGGCAATTTCTGGGCGGGACTTCGGCCCATATGGGCCGGAGAATTGAGCGGGGGGTCCCGCCAACCGGCGCGGCCAATCTCCAGTACCGGAGACTTTGGCGGGGGCGGGATTCACGGCGGCCAACGGCCATTCTCCGACCCGGCGGGGGGTCGGAGAATGACGCCCCTGGTTTCAGAAATGAAAACTTACATTTCACTTCTGCACATTATGTGCAAGAAGATGAGTCAGAATGTTTTAGAAACATAGAAAATAGGAGCAGGAGTAGGCCATTCGGCCCTTTGAGCCAGCACCACCATTTAATATGATCTCGGCTGATTATGCAAATTCAGTATCCCAATCCTGCTTTCTCTCCATACCCCTTAATCCCCTTAGCCACAAGGGCCACGTCCAGTTCACTCTTGAATATATCCTACGACCTGGCCCCAACAACTTTCTGTGGGAGAGAATTCCACAAGTTCTCAACTCTCTGAGAGAAGAAGTTCTTCCTCATCTCAGTCCTGAATGGCTGATCCCTTATTCTTCGGCTGTGACCCCTAGTTCTGGACGTCCCCAACATCGGGAACATTCTTCCCGCATCCAGCCTGTCCAGTCCCATCAGGATTTTATATGTTTCTATGAGATCATCTCTCATTCTTCTAAACTCCAGTGAGTAAAAGCCCGGTCGATCCAGTCTTTCTTCATATGTCAGTCCTGCCATCCCAGGAATTAGTCTGGTGAACCTTTGCTGGATACCCTTCTGTCCTTCCTCAAACTAGGAGACCAAAACTACACACAATACTCAAGGTGTGGCCTCACCAAGGCCCTGTGTAATTGCAGCAAGACATCCCTACTCCTGTACTCAAATCCTCGCGCTATGAAGGCCAGCATGGCATTAGCTTTCCCCACCGCCTGCTATACCTGCATGCCAACCTTCAGCGACTGTTCCACCATGACCCTCAGGTCTCATTGCACTTCCCCTTTCCCTAAACTGCCACCATTCAGATAATAATCTGCCTTCCCATTTTGCCACCAAAGTGGACAACCTCACATTTACTCACGTTATATTGCATTTGCCAAATATCTGCCCACTCAGCCAGCCTGTCCAAGTCACCCTGCAGCCTCTTTGCATCCTCCTCACAGCACACACTGCCACCCAGCTTAGTGTCGTCTGCAAATTTGGAGATATTGCAATTCCTTCGTCCAAATCATTCATGCATATTATGAACAGCTGGGGTCCCAGCACTGAACCCTGCGGTACCCCACTAGTCACTGCCTGCCACTGCCTGCCACTCTGAAAAGCACCCATTTATTCCCACTCTCTGCTTCCTGTCTGCCAACCAGTCCATGTCAATACATTACCCCCAATACCATGAGCTTTAATTTTGCTCTCTAATCTCTTGTGTGGGACCTTGTCAAAAGCCTTTTGAAAGTCCAGATACACGATATCCACTGGTTCACCCTTGTCCACTCTACTGGTCACATCCTCAAAAACTTCCATAAGATTTGTCAAGACTGATTTCCCTTTAGTGAATCCATGCTAACTTGGACCGACCCTGTCCCCACTTTCCAAATGCCCAGTTATTTCATCCTTAATAATTGACTCCATTATTTTCCCCACCACCGATGTCAGGCTAACCGGTCTATAATTCCGCGTTTTCTCTCTCCCTCCTTTTTTAAAAAGTGGGGTTACATTAGCTACCTTCCAATCCATTGGGCTGGTTTAGCTCACTGGGCTAAATCGCTGGCTTTCAAAGCAGACCAAGGCAGGCCAGCAGCACGGTTCAATTCCCATACCAGCCTCCCTGAACAGGCGCCGGAATGTGGCGACTAGGGGCTTTTCACAGTAACTTCATTGAAGCCTACTCGTGACAATAAGCCATTTTCATTCATTTCATTTCATTTCATTCATTGGAACTCTCCCAGAGAATGCTGGAAAATGATCACCAATGCGTCCACTATTTCTAGGGCCATTTCCTTTAGTACTCTGGGATGCAAAGCATCAGACCCTGAGGACTTAGCGGGTTTTAATCCCACCAATTTTCCCAATATAATTTCCTGACTAACATAGAACATTACAGCGTAGTACAGGCCTTTCGGCCCTCGATGTTGTGCCGACCTGTGAAACCACTCTAAAGCCCATCTACGCTATTCCCTTATCATCCATATGTTTATCGAATGACCATTTAAATGCCCTTAATGTTGGCGAGTCCACTACTGTTGCAGGCAGGGCATTCCACGCCCTTACTACTCTCTGAGTAAAGAATCTACCTCTGACATCTGTCCTATATCTATCTCCCCTCAATTTAAAGCTATGTCCCCTCGTGCTAGACATCACCATCTGAGGAAAAAGGCTCTCACTGTCCACCCTATCCAATCCTCTGATCATCTTGTATGCCTCAATTAAGTCACCTCTTAACCTTCTTCTCTCTAATGAAAACAGCCTCAAGTCCCTCAGCCTTTCCTCATAAGATCTTCCCTCCTTACCAGGCAGCATTCTGGTAAATCTCCTCTGCACCCTTTCCAATGCTTCCACATCCTTCCTATAATGCGGCGACCAGAATTGCACGCAATACTCCAAATGCGGCCGCACCAGAGTTTTGTACAGCTGCAACATGACCTCATGGCTCCGAAACTCAATCCCTCTACCAATAAAAGTTAACACACCGTACGCCTTCTTAACAAGGATTTTCTTCTTAATAAGGATTTCAATTTGTTCCTCCTTCATACTAGACCCTCTGTTCCCTAGTATTTAGAAGATTATTTGTATCTTCCTTAGTGAAGACAGATCCAAAGTAATTGGTCTGCCATCTCTTTGTTGCCCATCATTAATTCACGTGATTCTAACCTGCATTTGTCTTTATCTCGCCACATATCTATAGAAGCTTTTGCGGTCAGTTTTTATGTTTTCTGCAGGCTTACTCTTTTCCCATTCCGAATTAAACCCTCTGTCCTCCTCTGCTGAATTTTAAATTTCTCCCAGTCCTCAGGCTTGCTGTTTTTCTGGCCAATTTAAATGCCTCCGCTTTGGCTTTAACACTCTCCCTGATTTCCCTTGTTAGCCATGGTTGAGCCACCTTCCCCGTCTTACTCTTGCGCCAGTGCAGGATGTTCAATTGTTGAAGTTTATCCATGTGCTCTTTAAATGTCTGCCATTGCCTATCCACTGTCAACCCTTACGTATCCAGTGCCAGCTTATCCTAGCCAATGCATCATCAAAGTTAGCTTTCTTTAAGTTTAGAACCCAAGTCTGTGACTTAATTGTGTCATTTTCCATCTTAATGAAGAATTCTACCATATTATGATCACCCTTCCCTAAAGGATCTTGCACCACAACGTTGCTAATTAATCCTCTCTCATTGCACAATATTCAGCCTCGGATGGCCTGCTCTCTAGTTGGTTCCTTGACATATTGGCTGAGAAAACCATCCCTTATACATTCCAGGAAATCCTCCTCCATCGCATTGCTACCAATTTGATTAGCCCAATCAATATGCTGATTGAAGTTACCCATAATGCGATGTTACCCTTACTGCACACACCTCTAATTTCCTGTTTGATGCCATTTCCAACCTCACAACTACTGTTTGGTGCGCTGGACACAAATCCCACTGAGGTTTTATCCCCTTTGGTGTTCCGCAGCTCCACACTCATATATTCGACATCATCCAGGCTAATGTCCTTCCTTACTCTTGCTTTTCAATCTTCAATCAGCAAAGTTCCCCCACCTCCCTTTCCTTTCCTTCTAACTTTCCTGAATATTGGATACCCCTGGATGTTGAGTTCCCATCCTTGGTCACCCTGGAGCCAGGTCTCCATGATCCCAATTACATCATATCAATTAATGATTGTCAGTTCAGTTAATTCATCAACCTTATTGCAAATACTTCTTGCATTGAGACACAGAGCCTTCAGCTTAGTTTTTTTGACGTTTTGGAATTATGATGTAATGTGGCCCTTTTTGATTTTTGTCTTTGGTTTCTCTACCTTCCACTTTTCCCTTTACTGTCTTTTGTTTCTGTCCCCACCTTACTTCCCTCTGACTTCCTGAATCGGTTCCCATCCCCCTGCCATATTAGTGTAAACCCTCCCCAACAGCACTAGCAAACACTACCCCATGGACATTAGATCCACTCCTGCCCAGGTCCAGACAACCCAGTCTGTACTGGTCCCACCTCGCCCAGGGTTTCCTGGGGTGATTGATATCAAGTAGGTACGCACGTGGATAGTGGAAGAATGGAAGAAATGCGGGAAGGTCTGAGAAAGATGGCAGTATGTTGGAGTGGAGGTTGAAGACAGGGCAGTATGTGGAGAGGATAGAGGAGTGAGAGTTGCTTTTTGCAGTGGGGATCATGACAGCAGTTTTGAAAGATGCTGAAACTGAGCCAGAGGCAAGCACAAGTTGATAATGTGGTGACCATGGAACTGAGAACTGGAGTGGTCAGAAGCTGTAACTGGGTGATGGGGCTTGATCTGGGATAGGGTACAAGCAGCCTGACAGGCTAGGGGACAAGACGAGCATTGGAATCAGCCAGGTGGAAGTGACATAGACATGGTTGAATGTTTCAGCAGCAGATGGGTACAGGTATTGGGCAAGGGAGGTAATGTTGTAGGGATGGAAGTAGGCGATCTTTGTGATAAAAAGCATAGGAGACGATTCTCCAAGCCCCACGCCTTAGCGCGCGATTCTGCAAGGTGCGGAGAATCGGTGCCATTTGCGCTGGTGCATTTGATGCGGCACCGGCGATTCTCCAGCCCGGATAGGCTGAGCGGCTGTGCGGATACGACAGAGGTCCGCCGGCGCCGTTCACCCCTGGTCGCTGCCGGCGGGAACTCTGCTCAAAGGGCCGGGGGGGCGGCCTGTGGTGCGGGGAAAAGCGATCCTTCACCGGGGGGGACGGGACACGACCTCCGATGGGGTCTGGCCCGCGATCGGCACCACACCCCCCCTCCCCAGGCCTACTTTCCTGCGCGGCCGGCCCCTGAACACCTACGCCATGTTGAGTCGGGGCCGGCGCACTGAAGAAGTCCCCCACGCATGTGCAGGTCGGCGCAGCCCAAATGCGCATGCGCGGGTTGGCGCGGCACCCATTTGGCACCGAGGGGGGGAGGCTGGAGTGGCGTGAACCGCTCCAACGCCGTGCTGGCCCCCTGTGAGGGACAGAATCGGACGTCCCTGTGCCAGTTCGTGACGGCGTTCGCGACGGCGTGAATACTTGGGCTCCATTTTGGAGAATCGCCCCCTTAATAGGGTTGATTTTGGGCTCAGGCTCTTTGGCTGTATGTGAGTTAAACTGCCCAGTAAATGGTGTGTCCCCAAGGGATATTATTCGACATTTAAAATACAAATTATTGTTGTATGTTTTCCATTCATGAAACTTCAGTTGACTTTGCCCAAAATTCCTCACGCGTCTCATTGATGCAGAATCTCCCCTGTAGAGAAAGAGACTGAAATGGGTCAATTGTTACTTTCACCGCAGGGCTGTAAACTGGTGATCGTGGATCAGCCACTTGTTTTACACTCATCCCATTTTCCCATCCTTCAAGCAGATGATACTTACGGTCGGTTTCACACCCAATGCTGGAAGTTACAAGCTACCCTGAGCATAGTTAATGTACATTAAATGGGAAAAGTATGTTCTTACATCGATAGCATCCTCGGATGAGATGAACGGTGGTACAGGTTGTGTTGGGTGCACATGGCGATCTTGTACAGTTAACTGTTGCAGTTCCAATGCACACACAAGTCTCAGAGCAATCTTCAGTCAGAAATTTTTCCCCAATCTATTGGCAAAGGGCAGAGAAATTAGATTTATATCAAGACCACACTAATAATCTTTAGACACAAATAGACCATTTAGTTTATATCGAAGATCTCCGACACATATTTCTAAATCCAATAACATTTGAATACTATTTGCTGACAAGAATGTGTATAGTTCCTTTTGACTCTGTCACTTGTTTTTGTTCCATTAGCCTTGTTAATAGTGTTTTCCAATTATTTATCAGTTCTTCATAGAAAAATATTTCCTGAAGATCCCATTTTCCTTTGTCATCTTTAATTTGACCCTTGGACTTGAAATTCTGACTGAATTGTCATGTCAACAGAAATACAGAAGGATTGCCCCTTTACCTCCCAATGGTGGGTACCAAATGGTGGGGTTGGTATCATTTACACTCTGGGTCCAAGTGATCTATGTCTATTGGGCACATCAGCATTGCTCGTCCCAATGCACCGGTAGCAAAGTGAGTGATGCCATATTGGTAGCGGTAGTGTAACTGGACTAGTAACCTAGAGGCCAGGGCAAATGTTCTGGAGACTGGTTCAAATCCCACCACGGCAGCTAGTGGGATTTTAATTCAATTAACAAATCTAGAATGCAAAGCTCGTCTCAGTAATGGTGACCAGCGTTTCCTGGTCTGGCCTACACGTGGCTCCAGTTGCACAGCAATGTCTTAACTGTCCTCGGTTCATGGACAATCGAGTTGAGCAACAAATGCAGAGCTTGTCAGTGACACACGTGATGAAAGAATACATTTTTAAAAATGGTTCTGAGGTTGACAAGGGGGCCTGGGGAAGGCCCATTTAAAGAGTAATATTTTTCATGTGCTGCGCCTAATGGGTTTATTGATTCTTTTGTTTCAGGAAATTGAACCTCGCCGGCATTGATTTCTGATTGATGGGCTGCAGAACTTTTAGAGCCTTTCCTAGTATCATAACCTGGGCTTAAGCAGCTCATGGGACACTAATGAAACCATAAGCAAGTCATGGGACACTTATGAGACTGGGGGATTGATATTTTCAAAGGGAAAATGCATTCCCCCACTTCTAGGACCTGTATAGAACCGGAGCGCCATGAGCTGTGAGCCGGCTCCTGTAGTAGAGTAATTGCTCTGTACTCTTGTAATGTTGCATTAAACCTTTTTCCTTTTGATTCAGCCTGTTCGGCTCCATGTGGACTCCTTTCCGGGCCTTATAATACTGGTGACGCGGAGTAAACTCTGATCTCTGTACGATGCGCAGCCTTTGACCTCTGCCACCTCCCAATCCCCCGAGTTCCGGTTGGGTTCTTCTGTGCCCTGGAATGCCGTTGTTTGGTGGTTGGATCCATTTGATGTGGCTCAGGAGAGTTGGGTCCACTACGCTGAGCGCGCTCACTTTTCCTTTCAGGCCAATTCCATTGTTGCGAATGAGCAGCAAGTGGTGATGGTCCTCACCGAGGTGGGGATTGAGACTTACGGTTTGATCTGAGATTTGGCTTTTTCTGCTGCACAAGACTCCTGCACTTTCAAACAGCTGATCGAGGTGGTCAATGGCCATTCCACCCCTCCGCCTTCGGTAATTGTTATGGGCCAGGGTTTCAAAAACTCAAAAGTATAGCGTGGAGTTCACCGGATCTATAACTTTTGATTGAATTTGGCCAGGATGAGCAAAAGAGCCTGCCTTTCAGGTATTATTCAACAGACCCCATAGGCGCTTTTAATCAAAAAAACAAACTTTATTCTAAGAACTTAGGGGCTCCAGTCTCGTCTCCACGCGGCCAACCACCACCTTGATCGGGTCCACTAGCCGGGCCAGGTCCCCCGCACTGTATTTCCGCTGCTGGGTGAACTTCTCATTCAGGAAGCTCACCAACTGGTCCATCGACCACTGAGCCGGCAGGGCCAAACCCTGCACATCCGCCATCTCTGTGTGCGTTGTCTGCTTCTCGCTCGCCTCAACCAACTGGTTTGCTTGCTTCCGGGCACGTCCGGACCGCAGCTCCATAAGCTAGGGGTCACTTTCTTCCGCTTTCGCTTCTACATCTTTTTCTTACAAAATTCCTGCGACAAACCGACGTAAAGGCCACAAAAAGACCAAATATGCAACCACTCACTTCATGGTCGCCACCGGAGGTCCTCCTGCGGAACTTCTGTTGGGTCAACGTCTACGGACCAGATTGGGGTTGTGTTGCAAGACGTTGGGGCAAAAGTACGTAAGGCGCAGGATCTTCAGACCATGGTTCCGTCTGCCAAGCATCCGGTTCGTGTTTTTGTCCCGGGTGGGAGATTTACATCCGTAACTATGCTCAGGGTGACCGCTGGCTTAAGGGCACTGTTCTGCGGTGGACCGGGCCAACCTTGTATCACCAGCAAGTGGGGGACCAGCAGGTGAAGCATCATGTGGACTACCTTGGACCCAGGCGCCAGGTGGCCCCGCCCGCGAGCAGCTTCTCCGACCCCACAGACCCTGTTGGACCCCTACGATGTCCTGCCCCTGCTGTGCCACAGGGCGACCGCACCGTTCTGCCCGACTCCCTGTTGGGACTCCTCTGACTCGGAGATGGACTCCCCCGGTACCGGGACCGCCAATGTCTTCCCTGTCGACACCACAGGTGCCCGAAATTCCCCACCAGTCTGGGCGGAAGAGGCGCACCTGGCTCTGCTACTCGTCGCCGTACCCTCCGCCGTCTGTCGCTGTTGAGGACCAACCTTTTCTTAAAAGATGCCAGCGTCTGCCCTCGACTCCTGATTCCGTCTCGGCCCGGCCGCATGTGTGACTGCACCGCCACAGACTTCTGGGGGGAGGAATGTCATAACCTGGGGATAAGCAGGTCATGGGACACTAATGAAACCTCAAGCAACACTTATGAGACTGGGGGATTGATATTCCCAAACTATGGAAAATATGCACTCCCCCACTGATGGGCTGGCACCCCTTCTACATCCTGTATAAAACTGGAGGGCCATGAACAGTGAGTAGTTCTTGTAGTAGAGTAACTGCTCTGTACTCCTGTTCTGTTGCACTAAATCTTTTTCCTTTTGTTTCAACCTGTTCGGCTCAATGTGGACTCCTTTCCAGACCTTATAATACCTAGGGCTTCAATAGGATTCAAGTCAGCTCTCAACCTTAAAATTGCTTACTGCTAGTGAAGGTACTTGGCCAGACATGCTCCCTTGACGTTTGGAGTAGGGAGCTGGTCAGAATATTCACCTTCTTTTACATAGGAATTTTATGGACACAAAGCTGGTCAACACAGGGGCAGCACGGTAGCATTGTGGATAGCACAATTGCTTCACAGCTCCAGGGTCCCAGGTTCGGTTCCGGCTTGGGTCACTGTCTGTGCGGAGTCTGCACATCCTCCCCGTGTGTGCGTGGGTTTCCTCCGGGTGCTCCGGTTTCCTCCCACAGTCGAAAGATGTGAGGTTAGGTGGATTGGCCATGATAAATTGCCCTTAGTGTCCAAAATTGCCCTTAGTGTTGGGTGGGGTTGCTGGGTTATGGGGATAGGGTGGAGGTGTTGACCTTGGGTAGGGTGCTCTTTCCAAGAGCCGGTGCGGACTCGATGGGCCGAATGGCCTCCTTCTGCATTGTAAATTCTATGATAATCTATGAAAGTGGATAGCGCTGTTGCTTCACAGCTCCAGGGTCCCAGGCTCGATTCTCGGCTTGGGTCACTGTCTGTGCAGAATCTGCACATTTTCCCCTGTCTGCATGGGTTTCCTCCGGGTGCTCCAGTTTCCTGCCACAAGTCCTGAAAGATGTGTTTGTTAGGTAAATTGGACATTCTGAATTCTCCCTCTGTGTACCCGAACAGGCGCCAGAATGTGGCGACTAGGGGATTTTCACAGTAACTTCATTGCAGTGTTAATGTAAGCCTACTTGTGACAATAAAGATTATTAAAAAAAAAACACATTCTGTTTTATTGTCTGGCCCCTGTACTGGCATTCTTCCAGAGAAGAACAATGAAGACTTGAATTTTGCATCTTGCAGAAAAATCTAATTGGACCGGTGTCTGCCAAAATATCCTAAAATCTTAATGCTTCTACCATTCACACTTCAACCTTCTCTTTTCAACAGGAAAACATCAGTTTTCTCTCGAAGTTTTTCTAATCTCAAGAGCATCAGTTTAACTATGTATTCAGCTTGATGGGAGACAGAGAGTAGAAAGAGCAGTACAGGAAAGCAAATTATGTTGTACAGTTTGGTCATGCTGTCTGGACAATGTGTTGAGCGTTGTACATTTCTTTGGGCAGTAACTGTTCCCTGTTTATCTAACTATCTAAAGCTACTTTATATGAACTGCGTTGTATTTTTGGTGCCATTGATTAAATCATAGGGTTTGAGCCACAGTTGCAAAGCAGAAATTCTCTGTGACTTTGATAAAATCTTTACCGTCTCAAGAACTGGATTCTGAAAGTTTAGATCTGCTTGAAATGAATATAAGACAACATTTGTGACCTTCACATGGTACATGGATACAGTTTCAAGAGAATAACAAAACCAGTCATAACTTCAAACATGGTTTGCAAGCCCTCAATTCTCCATTGATTTATAAATGAATGCAGTCAATTGGGATAATCCAGGGCACATTAACAATTGCAATATACTTGCTGTAATAGAGTCAGTATTAATTTTACCTCGTAATACTTGTTTCGATAGGTGCATCCACAGTCTTTGTAGGGGACACACTGGAAATCACTCAGTATAAAGCCTGGGAGACACTCACAGCCCTCCATAGAGGGTGCTTCACATTCCGATGGGGCAGCAAAGTTACTGCAGGAAGCTGGGCAGGCTGACATCTGCATATTGTATTGGCTGTTTGCTGCACAGGCCATCGCTGTGGATTAGAATAAAGCAAATGTTCATTGCACGCTAAAAGACACAAAATTTAAGCAGCAAATCTTAAATAAATGAATTTGTATCTGCGGTAAAACAGCAGATGAAGTGACAGCACAGTGGTTAGTACTACTGTCTCACGGCGCTGAAGACCCGGGTTCGATCCCGGCCCCAGCTCACTGTCCATGTGGAGTTTGCATATTCTCCCGGTGTCTGCGTGGGTCTGACCCCACACAACCCAAAGATATACCTGACAGGTGAATTGGCCACACTAAATTGCCAAATTCGAAAAAAAGAATCGGGTACTTTAAATTTCTGTGGTGGTCTGTATTAGGGGTATTAAGGTACCCTGTGATGCCGAGAGGCTATTGGTGGATAGACACTGGGTCCCGACTGGATCAGCCGCCTGCTGGCTCCACCCAGTAAGGCGGAGTATAAGAGCCCGGGTTCTCCCAGCAGCCGCATTCTGTAACTGTGCTGCTGGGGAACAAGTCTGCGTAATAAAGCCATCGTTCGACTCCTTCTCATCTCGTCTCCTGAGTGATTGATTGTGCTACAATTTATTACGCAAACTTTTAAGGACATGGAGCTCCAAATCATTCCGGAGTGTCTGCGAATCAGCCCCCATGCGGCAAACTCAGCGGCCACTTTTAAACATTGGTTAGCGTGTTTTCAGGGATACCTCCGAACAGCCCCCGGCATACCTACAGAAGAACAGAAAATCCAGGTCCTGCATGCCAGGGTGAGCCCTGAAATCTACACTACCATAGAGGACGCGGACGATTTCCCGACGGCGATCGCCATGCTGATAGGAATCTACGTTCGGCCCGTCAACCAGGTCTACGCATGCCACCAGCTCGCAACGAGACGGCAAATCCCCGGGGAATCGCTGGACGAATTCGACAATGCGCTGTTAATACTGGGGAGAAACTGCAACTGCCCATCGGTTTCGGCTAATGAACACACAGAGCTGCTGGTCCGAGATGCGTTCGTGGCAGGTATGCTTTCATCCCAAATTTGCCAGCGATTGCTGGAAAGAGACACATAGGCCTCAAAGAGGCACGGGCCCTCGCGGCCTCGTTTGATGTGGCGTCACAGAACGCCCGCGACTACGCCCCCGACCGCGAGGCAACCCCTTGGGCACTGTGGACCCCCGCCACGACCGAACCCCCGGGACCCCCCGCCCTTCTGCAGGCCTGTGCTGCCAGAGCGGCAAATCACCCAGGGGGGCCCCGTTGCTACTTTTGTGGGCAAGGGAGACACCCCCGAATGCGCAGCCCGGCCCTCTGTAAAGGGTGCGGCAAAAAGGGGCACTTTTGTGCAGTGTGCCAGGCCCGGGGGTTAGCCGCAATCTCCGGGGGGAACCCAAAACTCAACACCCCCAGCGATCCATGTGCAGCCAACGGGCGCCACCATCTTGGGTCCCGGACTCCATGCGGGAGGGATAGGTGCCGCCATTTTGTGCTCCCCCGGCAACGTGCGATCCATGGGCGGTGCCACCTTGTCCACCCCCGACCGTGTGTGACCGGTGGACGCCGCCATCTTGGCTGACGACTAAGGACCCTGGGATGGACGGCCACACGGGGCCTGAAGAAAACGCCCCGATGCAGCAACTACGACTGGCGTCTGTGACCCTGGACCAGTCGCGGCTCCGAACGCTCCAAACAGCATCAACGACTATATTTATAAACGGGTACGACACGCCCTGCCTGATCGACTCTGGGAGCACGGAGAGTTTTATACACCCCGATACGGTAAGACGCTGTTCCCTTCCGATCCACCCGAGTAATCAAAATAAATTTCTGGCGGCAGGGTCCCATTCGGTAGAGATACAAGGGTTTTGCATCGCGAACCTCACGGTGCAGGGGAGGGAGTTCAAGAACTACCGGCTTTATGTCCTTCCCCACCTCTGCGCTGCCACACTCCTGGGATTGGATTTTCAGTGTAATCTCCAGAGTTTAAAGTTTAAATTCGGCGACCCTACCTGCAGCCTCGCGACCCTCAAGGTCGATCTGCCTTCCCTGTTCGCGAACCTCACCCCGGATTGCAAACCAGTCGCCACTAGGAGCAGACGGTACAGCGCCCAGGACCGATCTTTTATCCGGTCAGAAGACCAGCGGCTGCTGAGGGAAGGCATAATTCAGGCCAGCAATAGTCCCTGGAGAGCCCAGATGGTAGTTGTAAAGACCGGGGAGAAGCAGAGGATGGTCGTAGACTATCGTCAAACCATCAATAGGTAGACGCAGCTGGATGCGTACCCTCTCCCCCGCATATCCGACATGGTCAACCGGATTGCACAGTACAAGGTCTTTTCCACGGTGGACCTTAAGTCCGCCTACACCAGCTCCCCATCCGCCCGAGCGACCGCAAATACACTGCTTTCGAAGCAGGTGGGCGGCTCTATCATTTTTCAAGGGTTCCATTCGGCGTCACTAACGGGGTCTCGGTCTTCCAACGGGAGATGGACCGAATGGTTGATCGGTACGGTTTGCGGGCCACATTCCCATACCTCGACAACGTCACCATCTGTGGCCACGACCGGCAGGACCACGACGCCAACCTCCGCAAATTCTTCCAGACAGCGAACGCCCTGAATCTCACATACAACAGGGAAAAATGCGTGTTTAGCACCGACCGTCTAGCCATCCTTGGCTACGTAGTGCGAAATGGAGTGATAGGCCCAGACCCCGAACGCATGCGCCCCCTCATGGAGTTTCCCCTCCCCCACTGCTCCAAGGCCCTGAAACGCTGCCTGGGCTTTTTCTCTTATTATGGCCAGTGTGTCCCCAACTACGCGGACAAGGCCAGATAAAGGCTTCCCGTCGCTTTGAACGCCTCAGTCTGGATTTCATATGCCCCCTCCCCTCCACCGATCGCAACACGTACTTCCTGAATGTGATTGACGAATACTCCCGGTTCCCATTCGCCATCCCCTGTCCCAACATGACCGCGGCCACGGTCATTAGAGCCCTCGGCACCATCTTTACACTGTTAGGTTTCCCCATCTACATACATAGCAATAGGGGGTCCTCCTTCATGAGCGGCGAACTGCGTCTATTCCTGCTCAGCAAGGGCATCGCCTCGAGCAGGACAACCAGTTACAACCCCTAGGGTAACGGACAGGTAGAGAGGGAGAACGGAACGGTCGGGAAGACCGTCCTACTGGCCCTACGGTCCAGACGTCTCCCAGTTTCCCGCTTGCAGGAAGTCCTCCCGGACGCCCTCCACTCCATCCGGTCGCTGCTGTGTATAACAACGAATCAAGCACCTCACAAACGCCTCCTTGTCTTCCCTAGGAAGTCATCCTCCGGAACATCACTTCTGACCTGGCTGGCAGCCCCGGGACCCATCCTGCTCCGAAAGCATGTGCGGTCGCACAAATCGGATCCGTTGGTCGAGAGGGTTCATCTCCTCCACGCGAACCTTCAATACGCCTACGTGGCGTACCCCGACGGCCGACAGGACACAGTCTCCCTGCGGGACCTGGCACCCGCCGGAGCTCCACACCGCCCCCCCAACACCAGTCACCCCCCTCTGGAGCTCCACATCCCCCCAACACCAATCAACCCCTCCCTCCCGCCGGCGCACCCACAGTCACCCCCTTCCCGGGTGGATCGGTCCTTGCCCTGGCCCCGAATAGGGGTATTGGAGCGGGAAGAGGCATCACGACGCTCCCAGAGACGACGGGGCCCGAACCAGTGCCTGCATCACCACCGGGGCTAAGACGATCGGCGAGAATGACCAAGGCACCCATTCGACTCATCGAATCAGTATAGTTAAGCAAGAAATGCCTCTGTAAATAATTTTTTTGGGTTGCCCAGTAAAAGCAGCATTGTAAGTAGTTGATATCGGAGCATAGCCGCCGTGTTAGCGGCATCGTAGGTACCGACTCTAGAAATCCCTACCACCATATGGCCCACTACCCCGCCGGGTTCCTTTTTAACAAGGGGTGAATGTGGTGGTATGTATTAGGGGTATTAAGGTACCCTGTGATGCCGAGAGGCTATTGGTGGATAGACACTGGGTCCCGATTGCATCAGCCGCCTGCTGGCTCCACCAAGTAAGGCGGAGTATAAGAGCCCGGGTTCTCCCAGCAGCCGCATTCTGTAATTGTGCTGCTGGCGAACAAGTCTGCGGAATAAAGCCATCGTTCGACTTCTTCTCATCTCGTCTCGTGAGTGATTGATTGTGCTACAATTTCTATTAAAAAATAGTAGATGAAGGAAGGTTACGTAAATATATCAAGTTTACAGATCTTAATTATTCAGTTAATGGTGGATTCATATGACACTTCTGTTTGGGAGAAAGTGGGCTGGATTCTCCCATTCTGAGACTAGGTGCTGACGCCATGAGGAAACGGTGGCCTTTTAGGACCGGAAACACGGCGCAAAACGGACACTGATCCCCCATCTGGTGAGGGCTAGCAGGCACAAAGCGTAGAGCAGCCGGCTCTAGCTGCCGATACGGCCGGATAATTGCCTGGTCCGTGGCCGTGCATTCGCATGGTGATGGCCTGCAGCAGCTGCACCGTGCAACACGCCGTCTGCCAGGCGCAGTCCCGGCCTGCCAAATAGTTCCCCCTTTGGCCAGGCTCGCCACCCCTGGACTGCCCCCCACCAGTGCCCCCAGCACCAGGCAAAGCCCCCCTACCCACGGATTGGCTCTCCCCCGACTGCGGCGGCGCTGCACTCAGTCCGCATCCGCCACACCGAGTTCCTGACAAAAAATAGCAAGAGAGACCCATCCCGTCGGGAACTCGGCCCGTCAGGGGCGGAGCATCGGGGGGAGGGCCTCAGGTAACGTCCTGAGGCCTTCCATACGTCATACTCCTAGCGTACGCTGTTTTGGAGGGGGCGGAGCATCGTAAAAGTGGCACCGCCCCCGATTTCACCGCCAACGTGGATTCTCCGGCCAATCGGCGAATGCGATTTCGGCGTCGGAGACTGGAGAATCCCGCCCTATGTTCTGGTAAATACCAGTAGTGATCCGCGCCCACGTGATACCCAGCCCGGAAAATAGCGGGAGCCTGGAGACTCTGGTGCCAGGTCTGTTCAGTGGGTGCAAATGGGTCATTAGAATCCTCTTGCTGGCGTGTGGGCGGGAACCCCGATGCTGCCTCCAGAGGGGGTGCTGGAGCACAGCGGTCGGTTAAGCGCCCAGTGCGAACCTCGATTTCGGCTGGGCGCCCAATTGCAATCCCCGTTGCCGGCATCGCGGGGCGGAGAATCAAGCCACTGTGTTTGCACAGCTAACCGTGTCGAGTTTGAATTGGGCGTCAGCAGCTGAACTGATTCTGGAGTGATACAAAGTGAGATTACATCCCCACGGAGTCTCGTTGCTCTTTCTCCAAGTCAGTTCCCACACTGAACATATTTTCAGGCTGAATTAGCTTGATTGCTGCAATATTGGTATAAAGCAAACTGCGACACAGTGCAAAAGCACCCCAACAGTATCAACAACAGAGGATGCTGTAAAAACCCAGCAGGTCTGCCAGCATTTATCAGCGCTTTACCATCACCTGTCACAAATCAAAAGATAGAAAGAGAATGCAGTGATACAGTCCATACCACAGAGGGTGTCTTTCCTCCAATCTCCCAGAGTGACTCCATGCTCCTGACAGTGCCCTGCATATAGTTCCAGGCTGGGGCACATCATCTCAGTGATATTGAACAAAGTGCACATGCTAAAGATGCAGTGCCTAGAAAGGAAAAAAATTCATGTGAATTGTAGGGAATAACCACCATTATCATTCACCACACAATGTGACTAACGAATGTAATCTCTTGGTACAGATGTTGTGTGACCAGGAATGCAAGGAGAATGGGGCCAACAGGGTGTTTCTAGCAGTGAATACAGACATACCATGAATGCAGAAGCAGGACGGAATCGTACCATATTTTTCAAAGTGTCAGGCCTAGACTGAGAACTGGTGATTGATGTGTTGGGTGTTCTGGATCCGTGGAACACATACAGGTCACCAACACTTTAAATAGTGCAACACTATTTTATTGAATCATTAACTGTTTAACATACTCTGACTGTGGGTTAACACGATACTAGCTTTAACTAAAGACCTTTGCCTTGTCCTAACCAGTCGATGCACTCAGCACATGGTGAATGTCTGTGTTACAGGCTGTGAGCTCTGTCCTCCTAGATAGCTGCTCCTCGAATGAGCGGGAACTCTGATGCTCCCTGTCTTTATAGTGCGTGTGCTCTAACTGGTGATTGCCTGCGGTGTTGTGTGTGTTGATTGGTCCCACTGTGTGTCCATCAATGTGTGTCTGCACCATGATATACTATATTATGACATCCCCCCTTTTATAAAAAATGTACCTGCGTGGCAATAAATAGTGTATGGTGAATGTCCCTGACTACGGGTGTGCAAAATATTTACAGGACTATGTACATGAGAACTAAGCTATTTACATGGGAAGGTGCCTGGTGCAGAAAAACAGAATGTCACAAGAATAACGAGATGAACACTTTCTACAAACCACGTAACGATTAAACGGAAGAACAGAACAAATCAGAAAGTCCATAAGTCCACAAAGTTCACAAATTAAGTCTCTGCGGTGGACGACGAATTCTGGTTGACCGCCTCAAGGGTGGGCCGGGAGCTGCCGGTTGAGGAGCGGGCTGGACTGCGCCAGGGTGAGGAGGATGCAGAGTGACCGGAATCTCTGCATAGTCCAGGGCAGGGTCAGTAGGAGGGCGAGGCGACAGTGGAGGATCACGTAGCAAGCGCGGAACGAGACGAAGGGCACGTCGATTGCAGCGCAGAATGGAGCCATCCAGTAGACGAACCAGGAACGAGCGGGGAGCCACCTGCCGAAGGACCACAGCAGTTGCAGACAAGCCACCACCCGGAAGATGGATGCGGACGTTGTCATCTGGAGCCAGAGCAGGGAGATCAGCTGCACGGGAGTCATGAGCCGCCTTGTGCTGTGCACGAGACAGCTGCATCCGTCGAAGGACCGGAACGTGGTCGAGGTCTGGGACATGAATGGACGGCACCGTCGTCCTCAGGGTGCGACCCATGAGCAGCTGGGCTGGCGACAGGCCAGTGGACAGCGGGGCGGAGCGATAGGCCAGCAAGGCGAGGTAGAAATCGGACCCAGCATCGGCAGCCTTGCAGAGGAGCCGTTTGACTATGTGGAAGCCCTTCTCCGCTTTGCCGTTGCATTGGGGGTACATGGGACTGGATGTCACATGTGCAAAATTGTACCGCCTGGCAAAGTTGGACCATTTCTGGCTTGCAAAGCAGGGGGCCATTGTCCGACATCACCGTGAGTGGGATGCCGTGTCGAGCAAAGGTGTCCTTACAGGCACGGATGACTGCAGACGATGTGATGTCGTGCAACCGTATCACCTCCGGGTAATTTGAAAAGTAGTCCACAATCAGGACATAGTCCCTGCCCAGCGCGTGGAACAGGCCGATGCCCACCTTGGTCCACGGTGACATGACCAACTAATGGGGCTGCAGGGTCTCACGTGGTTGGGCCGGTTGGAAGCGCTGACAAGTGGGGCAGTTGAGCACTGTGTTGGCTATGTCGTCATTAATGCCGGGCCAATACAGTGCCTCTTGGGCCCGTCGGCGGCACTTTTCCACGCCAAGGTGGTCCTCGTGTAGCTGTTCCAGGACGAGCTGGCGCATGCTATGCGGGATGACAATGCGGTCCAGTTTCAGGAGAACCCCGTCGACTACCGCCAGATCATCTCTGACGTTATAGAACTGAGGGCATTCGCCCTTGAGCCACCCGTCTGTTAGGTGGCGCATGACATGCTGTAGCAAAGGGTCAGCTGCCGACTCGCGGCAAATTTGGACGAGGCGTTCATCCGTGGCAGGTAGATTGGAGGCCACGAAGGCCACATGGGCGTCAACCTGGCAGACGAATCCCGCTGGGTCACACAGAGTGTTGACTGCCCTGGAGAGAGCGTTGGCAATGATGAGGTCTTTGCCTGGGGTGTATATCAGCTGGAAGTCGTATCGCCGGAGCTTGAGAAGAACACGCTGGAGGCGAGGCATCATGTCGTTCAAGTCTTTCTGTATTATATTGACCAGCGGGCGATGGTCGGTCTCGACAGTGAATTGGGGAAGTCCGTACACATAATCGTGAAACTTAACCACGCCGGTCAGAAGACCCAGGCACTCCTTTTCTATCTGCGCGTAGCGCTGTTCCGTGGGGGTCATGGCACGTGACGCATATGCAACGGGGAACCATGATGAGGCCTCATCACGTTGCAGGAGCACTGACCCAATGCCGGATTGGCTGGCATCGGTCGAAATTTTGGTCTCTTTTGCTGGATCAAAGAAAGCTAAGACCGGGGCCGTGGTCAGTTTGGTTTTGAGTTCTCTCCATTCGCGCTCGTGGGCAGGGAGCCATTGGAAGTCTTCCTGACCAGGTTCCTGAGAGCCGTGGTATGAGAGGCGAGGTTAGGGATGAACTTCCCTAAAACGGTGACCATGCCCAGAAATCGGAGGATCGCCTTCTTGGCCTCTGGCGTTTTCATGGCTGTGATAGCAGCTACCTTGTCCGCATCGGGCCACACACCCAACTGGGAGATGTGGTCCCCAAGGAACTTGAGTTCCGTCTGACCAAAAGAGCATTTGGCCCTGTTGAGGCGTAGGCCCTGCTCACATATGCGTTTGAACAGGCGCTGGAGGCGACTGACATGCTCCTGCGGGTTGGTGGACCAAATGATTAAGTCATCGACATAGACGCGAACACCTTCAATGCCTTCCATCATTTGTTCCATGATCCTATGGAACACTTCTGAAGCAGATATGATCCCAAACGGCATCCTGTTGTAGCAATATCTGCCAAAGGGGGTATTGAATGTACACAGTTTCCTGCTGGATTTGTCAAGCTGGATTTGCCAGAATCCTTTCGAGGCATCGAGTTTGGTGAAGAGCTTGGCGTGAGCCATCTCGCATGTGATCTCTTCGCGCTTGGGAATTGGATAATGCTCCCTCATGATATTGCGATTCAGATCCCTGGGATCAATACAAATTCTCAGCTCGCCGGAAGGCTTTTTTACACATACCATGGAACTGACCCAGTCGGTTGGTTCTGTAACTCTGGAGATCACTCCTTGGTCCTGGAGGACCTGCAGCTGCTGCTTGAGGCAATCCTTAAGGGGTGCTGGGACCCTGCGAGGTGCGTGCACCACAGGCTTGGCATTCTGTTTCAGTAAGATCTTGTAGGTATATGGGAGCGTGACCATGCCTTCAAAGACGTAGTGGTGCTGGTCGATGATGGCATCGAGTTGCGCCCTGAAGTCAGTGTCCTGAAAGGCAGACGTGTCATCAGGAGAGAGAGAGTGAACTCTCTGAACTAGGTTCAGAAGCTTGCATGCCTACGCGCCAAGCAGGGGGTCTTTCGAGGAGCCCACGATCTCAAAAGGAAGGATGGCTTTGCGTGACCTGTGCATCACTTCAAGTCAGCACGAGCCGCTAGTAGGAATGACATTGCCATTATAATCCAATAGCTGACAGGCTGATGGCAGGATGGCTGGTTTGACACGAAGGCTTTGGAAAGCAGACCATGCCATGAGATTGGCGGAGGCACCAGTGTCCAGACAGAATCGTATTTGGGACCGGTTGACCGTCAGGGTGGCACACCACTCATCATCTGGATCGATGATGTATACCGACAGCGGCTGGTGTCTTTGCTTCGGGGACAGCCTGTTTTTTGTCACGACACCGACTCGAAAAGGCGCCTTCGGGTCCTCAGTGTCACTGCTGTGTGGGAGGTCCGCATCGGACTCGGTGACCGTGGGTTGAATTGCCCGGACATTCCTGCGAGGCTGGCTGAAGCGATATGAATTGGCAGGCTGAGCTGCTCGGCAGAAGGCAGCATAGTGGCCAAGTCTGCCACATTGTAGGCATTGTCGAGATTTGGCAGGGCATTGCCGTTTTAAATGGGCGGAGCCACAGTTGCCGTACGTCGTAGCGTCAGCCCGTTCGCTGCGCCACCACGCATGTGCGGTCATGCGTGGTGCGCGCCTGCGCATTGCGTACTTCGACGTCGCCGTCCCCTCATTTGATGCACACAAGCGCGGGAGTCCGTGAAAAGCGCGCGAAATGGCCGCCCTCATCCAGGCTGAGGCCCTGGAGTTGCTCAATCACTTGGACCTGTTGCGCTTATGGGGACATTGCCGCGGCGTTTCAGCCGCTTGGATGTGGGAATACCGACTCGTGGCGTTTTTGTGTACGACACAGGTCTCAATGGCGGTCGCTAGGGTGAGCTGCTTTACTTTGAGGAGCTGCTGTCGTAGGGGGTCCAACTGAACACCGAAAACGATCTGGTTGCGTATCATGGAGTCGGAGGTGGGCCCGTAGCCGCAAGACTGCTCAAGGATGCGGAGGTGGGTGAGAAAGGATTGGAAAGGTTCATCCTTACCCTGCAAACGCTGTTGGAACACGTGGCGCTCAAAACTTTCATTCACCTCTACGCTGCAGTGAGTGTCAAACTTGAGGAGGACCGTCTTGAACTTTGTTTTATCTTCATCATCCGCAAAGGTGAGAGAATTGAAAATGTGGATGGCATGGTCTCCGGCCGGGGAGAGGAGGAGAGCAATCTTTCTGGTATCCGAGGCGCCCTCCCTGTCTGTGGCTTCCAGGAAGAGCTGGAAGCGCTGTTTGAAAATCTTCCAGTTGGCCCCGAGGTTGCCAGCGATGCGGAGCGGCGGCGGGCTGATGTTGTCCATGTTGCAGGATGACGGAATGCTGGCGGAAGGCAGATCACTTGCAGGTAGGTCTAAGAAGTGCTAATATCTCTCAACTCCTGGTATCATGATGTGTTGGGTGTTCTGGATCCGTGGAACACATACAGGTCACCAACACTTTAAATAGTGCAACACTATTTTATTGAATCATTAACTGTTTAACATACTCTGACTGTGGGTTAACACAATACTAGCTTTAACTAAAGACCTTTGCCTTGTCCTAACCAGTAGATGCACTCAGCACATGGTGAATGTCTGTGCTGCAGGCTGTGAGCTCTGTCCTCCTAGCTAGCTGCTACTCGAATGAGCGGGAACTCTGATGCCCCCTGTCTTTATAGTGCGTGTGCTCTAACTGGTGATTGCCTGCGGTGTTGTGTGTGTTGGTTGGTCCCACTGTGTGTCCATCAATGTGTGTCTGCACCATGATATACTATATTATGACATCCCCCCTTTTATAAAAAATGTACCTGCGTGGCAATAAATAGTGTATGGTGAATGTCCCTGACTACGGGTGTGCAAAATATTTACAGGACTATGTACATGAGAACTAAGCTATTTACATGGGAAGGTGCCTGGTGCAGAAAAACAGAATGTCACAAGAATAACGAGATGAACACTTTCTACAAACCACGTAACGATTAAACGGAAGAACAGAACAAATCAGAAAGTCCATAAGTCCACAAAGTTCACAAATTAAGTCTCTGCGGTGGGCGACGAATTCTGGTTGACTGCCTCAAGGGTGGGCCGGGAGCTGCCGGTTGAGGAGCGGGCTGGACTGCGCCAGGGTGAGGAGGATGCAGAGTGACCAGAATCTCTGCATAGTCCAGGGCAGGGTCAGCAGGAGGGCGAGGCGACAGTGGAGGATCACGTAGCAAGCGCGGAACGAGACGAAGGGCACGTCGATTGCAGCGCAGAATGGAGCCATCCAGTAGACGAACCAGGAACGAGCGGGGAGCCACCTGCCGAAGGACCACAGCGGTTGCAGACAAGCCACCACCCGGAAGATGGATGCGGACGTTGTCATCTGGAGCCAGAGCAGGGAGATCAGCTGCACGGGAGTCATGAGCCGCGTTGTGCTGTGCACGAGACAGCTGCATCCGTCGAAGGACCGGAACCTGGTCGAGGTCTGGGACATGAATGGACGGCGCCGTCGTCCTCAGGGTGCGACCCATGAGCAGCTGGGCTGGCGACAGGCCAGTGGACAGCGGGGCGGAGCGATAGGCCAGCAAGGCGAGGTAGAAATCGGACCCAGCATCGGCAGCCTTGCAGAGGAGCCGTTTGACTATGTGGAAGTCTCGGAGTAAAGAAAGAGTGTGTGTGGATTGCACCATCAATTTGGTGGGGGAGGACCTGAAAGTGCCGGCAAGGTTGGCTCCACAAACCGAACGGCCCCCTCACGAGCATTGGGGGGGGTTGGGCGGGGGGGCTACCCCAAACACAGCAGAAGCAATAGGGCTCTCCCCCACCCACAATGCCAACATTGAAGAACCACCCCCCTTTGCAGGCATCGGGGTGACCTCCCCTCCCCCTTCCCCCCCACGCAGTCTTGGGGGCACTCTCCTCCCTCACAAGCACCAGCCCTCCCCAACTTACTGAAGGGAGCCCCTCCCACGGGGCTGCCTACAGGACCCACCCCTGGCACTGCCCCTGCAAAAGTTCAGTACGAAGTCTTACAACACCAGGTTAAAGTCCAACAGGTTTGTTTCGATGTCACTAGCTTTCGGAGCGCTGCTCCTTCCTCAGGTGAATGAAGAGGTCTGTTCCAGAAACACATATATAGACAAATTCAAAGATGCCAAACAATGCTAGGAAAGCGAGCATTAGCAGGTGATTAAATCTTTACAGATCCAGAGATGGATCTTTTTTGTGTGGCCACACAAAAAAGATCCATCTCTGGATCTGTAAAGATTTAATCACCTGCTAATGCTCGTATTCCTAGCATTGTTTGGCATCTTTGAATTTGTCTATATATGTGTTTCTGGAACAGACCTCTTCATTCACCTGAGGAAGGAGCAGCGCTCCGAAAGCTAGTGACATCGAAACAAACCTGTTGGACTTTAACCTGGTGCTGTAAGACTTCGTACTGTGCTCACCCCAGTCCAACGCCGGCATCTCCACATCCTGCAAAAGTTGGCAGTGCCAGGTTGGCACAGTGCCAACCTGCACAAGGCAAGTCCCTCTCCCCCAAGGGCTATAATTACCTTTAGGACCCTGGGGGGAACCGCTCGACTGAATCTCATTTTTCAAAACCTGTTGTAAATCTTGCCAATGTGAAGTCACGTCAGTGGGATTTGAATATTCAATGAGGGTGAGCCCACATTAGAGATCCGCGGGATCGCTGACAAGGGCGGAAAATCTGGAGAGATTTACCCAATTTTCCATGCCCCTCACCGGTGGTGCCATGAGGGCCTGAACCTTATTTTAATTGTTTTGCATACATTTTAATATAATTAGCCAGGCCCCTGCCCCCTGCTTGCAGCTGCTGTTAGTGATACTTTAAAGGGTCTGGAAAATTAAAACTTTTATTATCGTTTTAGTAGTCAAGGAGGAGCCTTGAAAGGAGAGTCAAACAATGGTTTATTTCCAACAGGAAAGTATTTAAATTCAACAGTCCAAGTCCCAGCCAGGCGGGACTCCTCTGCAGATCTGCTCCGACCTGGATTGGCTTTTATGGCAATGAATTAACAGGCCCGCTGAGGGGTAACCCCTAAGTGAGGGAACTTGTACTCCACGCAGCTCAGGGGGAGATTAGTGGGTCATCCCCGGGGTCTCATGGGGTTTATAACAACCTTGCAGTGAAATCATTTTATTTTTCATAGAATCATAGAATTTACAGTGCAGAAAGATACCATTAGGCCCATCGAGTCTGCACCAACCCACTGAAAGAGCACCCTGTTTGTAACATAATGAAAAATAACAAATTTAAAAAAAAAAAAGATTTCTTTAAACAGATCCTACTGTCACTCCAGGGTTCACTGGTTCTATAGTGTATAGTGAGTCAGTGGGCAATGAAGTGCCATTGCTTGTTGAAGAGGGCATGGGGGTGAATGGCAGGACAGAGCTTTGCATGGGGGTATGAGGAACCATTGGACTTGGGGGGTGGGCATGAGGAGATGAGGAGTATGTAGGATGTTGCGCAGGTACAAGGACTGGAGGGTCTTTCAGTTTTTATTTTAACCGGGATGAAACCTCACAGCAGCGAAGCTGAACAACCCACCTCGGCACATGTTTGCTGACCCAATTACACCCGCACCCACCCACCAGCAATGAAGATCCCACCTTCACGGACATTTTCTCTCTCTCTCTCTCTCTCTCTCTCGAGGTGGACGATCAAGCTTGGTATTTTCCCAGCTCCTGTTACCTACCATGGTGATGAAAATTTAGACCATAGGCCAACACTAAAAAGGGATGTTTTAATAAATTTCTGCTGACTAGCATCCTTGTTCAACCAATTGCACCTGTCTACTTGATATGCAAAGGAAAATATAGCTTTTAGTTAAAATCTTAGATTTTGGGGGACTGTGTATGTGTGAGAGGCTTATTTTATAGATGGTTACAGTAAGTCAAGTAAAGTATCCAATTTTGTGAGGATTGTTAGAATTGTGAAATTATACAACAATTTGCATTTATATTTTGTATTTGATGTTCTAAGGTGCTTCAAAGGAGCACTGAGCACAATTTAACACTGAGCCACGAAAAGAAGAGACTGGGAGCTTACCAGAAGTTTGGTCAAAGAGGTAGAGTTTGAGCAGCACGTTAAGGAAGGTGAGAGATGTAGGGAGTCAGAAAGGTTTTAGCACAGCTGCCAATGGTGGAGCACTGGGGCACTGTCGGACGGGCAGCTAACATAAGTTGGTGAGCACAGGGTGATGGGTGAACGGGGTGTGAGTCAGGGGATGAACAATGACGGTACTCAAACTGTATATTCAGTGGACTAGAATATATGATTCTTACATTTGATACTGCTCCGGTGAGATAAATCTGTGACAATCGCTGAATGGACCATTCGGGTCGGAAATAATTCCACAGTAATTGGTTCTTTTTATAAAGTTTAGTTCAGATTTTCTGCACAGCATGTCAAATCCAGTGTCTAATTCAATATTTTCAAGATCTTCATCTATAGTAGGGATTTGCCTGCATTCAAATAACAAGCAGTAAAAATATTCATAACAAACAAACAACAACTGCTGTACTTCGGACTGGATTCAGTCTCTTATCTACACATAATCAGAGGCATTCATGGTGGTAATCACCTGTTTATTCATGAATCAATTTTACATTTTAACAGAGCTCATTAATTTGCATATGGCTGATGAAATGAAATGAAATGAAAATTGCTTATTGTCACAAGTAGGCTTCAAATGAAGTTACTGTGAAAAGCCCCTAGTCGCCACATTCCGGCGCCTGTTCGGGAAGGCTGGTATGGGAATTGAACCATGCTGCTGGCCTGCCTTGGTCTGCATTAAAAGCCAGCTATTTAGCCCAGTGTGCTAAACCAGCCCCTTGATTGGAAGTTTTCATAGAATGATAGAATTTACAGTGCAGAAGGAGGCCATTCGGCCCATCGAGTCTGCACCGGCCCTTGGAAAGAGTACCCAATTTAAGCCCACACTCCCAACCTATCCCCATAACCCAGTACCCCTACCTAATCTTTTTGGACACTAAGGGCAATTTAGCGTGGCCAAACACCTAACCTGCACATCTTTGGACTGTGGGAGGAAACCGGAGCACCCGGAGGAAACCCATGCAGACACGGGGAGAACGTGCAGACTTCGTACAGACAGTGACCCAAGCCGGGAATCGAACCTGGTACCCTGGAGCTCTGAAGTAACTGTGCTAACCACTGTGCTACCGTGTCGGCCCTATTTTCATCAAAATGACGGTAAGTAATATATTAGTTTTCCACTTCTTTTTAAACAGACTGCCCCAAACCATAGCATATTTTGTTCAGAGTTATTTCAGAGGTGCACAAAACTGTATTATGTGGTCAGACCATCTTCTGTGCACAGGTGTCTTTTTCGTCATTCTTTCATGGAATGTGGGTGTCACTGGCTGGGCCAGCATTTATTGCCCATCTCTAATTTCCCTTGAATTGAGTGGTGTGCTGAGCCATTTCAGAGGGCAGTTAAGAGTTAATCCTATTGCTATGGGTCTGGAGACCAAGTATGGATGGTAGGCTTCCTTCCCTAAAGGCCATTACTAAACCAGATGGGTTTTTATGACACTTGATAATTTCCTGGTCCCCATGACCGACAATAGGTTTATTCCAGATTTATTAACTGAATTTAAATTCCACCAGCTTGTCTGATGGGATTTGAACTCATGCCTCCAGAGCATTAGCCTGGTTATTTGCATTACTAGTCAAGCAACATTACCCCTATGCCACCATCTCCCCCGATCTGGTATCTGAGCGAGAGGAAGATGAAACAATGGCGGTAACTTTTCCAAATAAGTAGTGGGGACATCTAATACTGTGGGAATGTTCTCTGTAATTCTGTCAATCGGAAAAATCCCTCGCATGCAGTCAGAAAATTACTCCAACAAAAGATGTTTCCATTCTTATTTACACCTGAACTAAGGAACCACAGGAAGGATTTTAATACATAAATTAAAAGCTATTTCAACTGCAATAGCCTTGCAAGATGAAGGCTACTGAAACTGCTCTTACCCAGACACTGCATTGTGATTTTGATGTTGCATCAACAGTTGCTGCTAATCTTACTGCTCGTTCAGGGCTATTGTATATAGTATTACAAAACTATATATTCTTAGCACAGAAGCAACACACTGGTATTTTACTCGACATACACATTGCAAATTTTGGAAATTAATTTTTCATTTACTGCATAAATCATTTGACAATATTGTGGATGTTCTGATGTTCAGGCAGATGACTGGAGCCTGCGGTGAATTAGTACAACCATTGTTTATCTTCCCTCACATACATCCTAATCCTCATTATACCACCCATCACAGGACACACATACCTCTGCCTACTGGCAATGCCTGGTTCACCGGCTGCAGATGTATTTCCATCAAAATCCCAACTTTCACCAAAATGTTTCACTTCAGTAATTCTGGTTCCATCACGCTCGGTAAGATCATTTATCCTCTTTCCCTCAAAATTACCACATAATCCACAAACCCAGTCCCTGTAGGTAATGGGAAGAGTGATGTCTAAAGAGAAAAATGAATATTTAAAAATTCCCTGCAATGGTAATTATTTTAGATTATGATCTTCACCTAAAATCTTATTTCAGGACAGATATTATAACTTTTTGTTCGACGGGAGGAACATTTCTAGAGAGCAGGGAAAATATGGAACTTGCTATCATATGGTGTAGTTGTGGTGAATAACATAGATGCTTTTAAGGATAAGTTCATTGAGCACATAAAGGAGGAAGGAGTGGGAGGACTGTTGTCAGGGCAAAACAAAGAGGGATGGATGGAGGCTTGTGTGAAGCATAAACACCAGCATGGATAAGTTGGACAGAACAGACTGCTTCTGTACTGTAAATTCCATGGAATTATATACACTTCAGTCCAAATTTCTGTTGTTATTTTGAAATGCTCAGTTTGAAATCATGGGAGCGATTCTGCGAGCCCTGTGCCGGGCCGGAGAATCGCTGCAAACACGCCACGACGCCGGTGGGCGATTTTCCAAGATTTTCCGTATGACGTGGCGGCGGCCGTGGGCCGCTGGAATCGGCAGGGCCGTCGATTCTCCGGGCCGAGCGGCCGCGCTGATACGACGGAGTCCCACCGGCGGCGTTCACCCCTGGTTGCTGCCGGCGGGAACTCTGCAGGAACGGTCGGTTGTCGGCCTGTGGGGCGGGGAGCGTGGCTCCTTCACCGGGGGGGGGGGGGGTTCCGATGGGGTCTGGCCCGCGATCGGACCCCACCGATCATGCTGGTCCCCTGTGGGGGCCAGAATCGGTCGTACCCGGGCCCGGTTTGCGCCATCGTGAAACGCGACGGCGTTCACGACAGCGCGAACACTTGGGTTCCATATTGGAGAATGGCCCCATGGGCTTCTCGCCGCAAGCGAAGGCTCGCCAACCGATTTGCCGGCACTGTACTCGCCAGCCCGCCCCCGCTAACAAGGTCGAGCAGCACTTAAGCAGCACTTGCTCAGCCAACCCCAGCCAGCTCACAACAATGGCAGATACCGTCAGTAACAGAGATGGTTATTTCTTTCTGTTCAGCTCCTCAGTGACTGCAGTATCGACTAAAGTTAAATTCGAGTTTTGAAAGATTAGCTGATTGATTATGAACTGCTGCAACCTGTTATAATGATGATTCATGACTTTGTGCCACAGCAAAGACCTATTGCCTTACCTTTCTCAATACAGCAATCTGAGGAGGTTGACGGACGCCGCAGAGGTGATGAACCACTTGGCTCCACCCGGAGAACCTGTCAACCGTGAGTTGTTATTGCCTTACTGACTGACCCATCCCTCCCACTGACTACATGTTCATTCTCCCACAGGTCATCCAGCCTACAGTGCCGGCCCATCCCGGGTGGCCCTGTCTCCAGCCTACCACCTCGGTGGAAAATGTTAGTGGTCAGGTTTCTGGGGCACAATCTGGTGAGCACCACACAGCTGCTGATGTACATCAGGTGGAGGCAGAAACCCCCAGGTGAGACAGCAGTTGGAGGTCTGCTGGATCCCAGGGCCCAGCCGAGTCCCAGCCTGGCGCTGAGCCTATGGAAGTGGTATTCCCGGAGCTTATGGAGCCAAGAGGGAGCAGTCAGGACATTCAGAGGGAGATGTCAGCGACACTCCAGCTGGTCCATGGCCGATTGGAGAAGTCCCAGAGGCTACAGCGGAGGAGATGTCACCGGCAATGCGTGGCACCGAGGCCAACACTGCTAGGGTGGAAACCGCATTGGAGAGCCTGGTGCACAACGTCGGCACCATTAGTGAAGGTGTCCAAGGCATCACGCAGTCGGTGACGGCCATGGCTGATGGTCTTAGCAGAATGTTGCCTCGCTGGGGGATGTTACCCAGTACCAGGCTGAACTTGATGAGGTTCTGCGGGACACATCTCATTCTCAAATGGGAATGCTCTGCGGAGCCTGTCCCAGTCGCAGGTGGACATTGCCGAGGCGCTGCAGAGCATGTCCCAGTCACTGAGGAGCATCGCCGAGGGCGTCAACATGATAATGCAGACCATGGGGAGCTGGCAATACTGCAGAGCAAGATGATGCAGGGGCAGCCAGGGCTCGAACCCCGGGGCCCAAGGGCACCAATTGGGAGGAGGGGGCGCTAGGTGCCAACCCGGACCATGGCCCTCCGGGCTTGCCGGACCCTCGCCGCTGCTGCCTGTCCTGCAGCTTTAGCTGGTCCTCCGGTTCCTCCCTGGGGTCATCCTCCAGCCCCTGCTGGTCCTGCACCGCCTCGTCATCCTCGACCACCTCCTCCTCAGATATGGCCACGTGTTCCTCATCACCTACCTCCATCTCATCGTCCCGCTGCTGTGCGAGGTGTGGAGGACACAGCAGATCACCACAAAGCGGGTGACCCTCCGGGCATCGGAACCACATCTTGACGAGTCCGCTGCACCATTCAATTACAGCCCAACTGGCCACATGTGCCACCCATCCTGGGATGGTCCTCGAAGAGGCTGGGGATGATTGACTGCCCCAGGATGTAGCTGTCGTGGACGCTCCATGGGAAGTGTGCACACATGTGCATGATCCTCATGTGGTGGTCGCATATGAGCTGTATGTTGAGGGAGTGGAACCCCTTTCTGTTAATGTAGGGTACTCCCAGATGGCCCGGTGAGTGCAGGGCAACAAGCCATTCACCAATTCCTGGACCTGTGGAATTCAGCGATGGCGGCGAATTCTGCTCACCCGGACTTGGTCCATATCAAAGGCGATGTAGTTTTCCGCCCGGGCACTCGTGATATGCAGATGCACCTGTGGCCTGCAAGATGCCATTCAGGTCCCCACTCGAGCTCTGGGATGATCCTGAGGCATAAATGTTCAGGGCTGCGGTGACCTTGATGGCCTTCTTGGACCGCTGCAGTCCTTGAGGTGTAGGTACACTCCTGTTAGGGAGGGAGTTCCAGGATGTTGCCCCAGCGAAAGTGAAGGAGCAGCGATATATTTCCAAGTCAGAGTGGTGAGTGACTTGGAGGGGAACCTCCAGGTGGTGGGGTTCCCAGGTAGCTGCTGCTCTTGTCCTTCTAGATGGTAGTGGTCATGTGTTTGGAAGGTGCTGTCTAAGGAACCTTGGTAATTTACTGCAGTGCATCTTGTAGATGGTACACACGGCTGCCACTGTTCGTTGGTGGTGGAGGGTTTGAATGTTTGTGGAAGGGTAAGCAATCAAGCGGCTGCTTTATCCTGGATGGTGTTGAGCTTCTTGAGTGTTGTTGGAGCTGCACTCTTCCAGGCAAGTGGAGAGTATTCCATTACACGCCTGACTTGTGCAATTTTAAATGAATGGGTACAATGTGAGACAATCAGTAGTCAGTATTGAAGGTCAATTACTTACTAATTTGCTAACATTGAAAACCTTGAATTATATTTAGCTGAAAACTCTCCAGTAATACCTGAATTATCTTTCTCATCAAAGCTGATGGCTAAGCCGAAGTCTGTTTCCAGGTGAAGTCTGTTGGATCTCTGATAGATTCGGAAACCATCATGAGGCTGAACTGGGGGCTTTACTAGTTCACCATCCACCTGTAAGAAAATTCATTGCTGTGAACACTGCTGTTATTGATTACTGACCTGCATCTTTAGTTTTTACTGCAACTAAATCAAGTTACTCTTGACATAGTAATCTATCTTTATTCTTTGTGTTTTAAATGCTTACTATTTAACAATCTACAAAACAGGGCAGGACATAAAATACAGAACCAGCTTTAAAATCAGTCATGTAAGCAATGCATTAAAGTCTGCAATGCTGCTTGAACAATTAAAGTAGGGAATTATTCTGTGGCCTAGATTTTGCAGTAATGCTGGTTTGCTTACTCACCACAAGTTTCCGCTGGCCTTTGAACTGAACAGTATGGTTATACACTTCAATAAAGATCTCTTCCAGGTGAACAATGCCTTTCCCATCCTTCAGAGGTGTATTTTTGCCATCAATCCTGAACTTCTGTAGTCTGTTGGGAATGTCAGATGTTTCCACTAGAGTATACAGATGCTTAACTGTGAAGTGGTGGACCAAACCATCGAAGGCCAAATAATATGGTTCTCCCCCAATAGCACACTTCATGAACCCTAAGAACAATACATACATTTAGAATCTCGCTAGGATCCAAGTCAGTTATGTTGGTGCCTTTTTGGCATGATCTATTATATTAATTTATACTTGCTGCAAAAAGTTCCACCTAAGCATCCACATAATTACACTCCAAATCTCAAACATATCTTATAAACGCTCGCTCCTGCACAGCTCAGTCACACTGTTGCTCGAGATGGGAAATAATGCAGATTATAATGATATTGCTTTGTCAGATTTACATGATATGATTATCTGGGAGGGAATCATAAGTAAGAATTGTATCATTGTTACAATCCCAGTTGATGTTATAACTGGATGGGAAGATCCCAGAATGGAACTCTAGCTCAAGACTGTAACTTTCTATTTATTAAACGTGGAAGAACAGAGTCAAATACGCACTTCACTCTGAATCCAAGTTAGTGTCTGTGGATTTCTCCTCAGAATCACCCCAGATGATTGTCACATGAGAGTTTCCACATCCACTCCCAAAAACACACTTTAAAATCTTCTCTTATTACAATAATGCTTTGCCTTAGCGGTTTGCTTTCCGAAATCCAAACTAGGTTTTCCAAATGACAGTTTTAAACAAAGCCTCCGTTCCACTTTTAACAGCAAATCCAATCCAGGATTTACATCACCCATTTTAGGTTTCCTTTATCTTGACTGCTTTTACTCCAAGAACCAGCCACCAATTTCTATAGTTATTTGAACTCATGTTCCACAGGCTGTAATAAATTCTCAAAAACCTGAAAATTACTCCAGATATCTTTCTGGCTTCTCAGCCTTCTTCTAAGCTATGTCTGTCTTCATTGAACAGTGCTCTGTTCTACTACCTTTAACCTCAGACTTCTTGGAAACCTCTCCTCATTTCTCTAGTTTCCTTAAGTAGCTGTTCTTCAGATCTCTGCACTTGTTTTCTCAACCATTACTCCATGGTATAGCTTTTCTTCTGGCAAAGCTGAGATGTTCCCTCTCTATCCAGCTGAACCAACTGCTTCAGAAGAAGCATCTTCTGCACTGTAAATTCTATGATAATCTATGAAAATGTGAGTCCATCCTTTTCAATCACTATCTGTCTCCAACTGCAATCAAATTAGCTAAATTAAAACTTAAAAGCTTCTCTCCCTTACAATGCCCCAGTTGCGAAGCAACACGCACATGCTTATGCCCTCTATTTATTCTGTCTGTTTCTGCTCTCTCTGAGGACAATAGAAACACAGTTCAAACTTAACCAACCCCCACACATACAAAACCTTTGTATTATTCAGCATTAATATTTTTTAAATTTAAAGTACCCAATTATTTTTTTCCAATTAAGGGCAATTTAGCATGGCCAATCCACCTATCCTGCACATCTTTGGGTTGTGGGGGTGAGACCCATGCAGACACGTGGGGAATGTGCAAACTTCACATAGACAGTGACCCGGGACGGGATCGAATCCAGGACCTTAGCGTCATGAGGCAGCAGTGCTAACCGTTATGCCACTGTGTCACCCATCCAGCATTAATCTAACTATAGCTTTTACCCTTCCAGGCACAAAAAAATTAAATTAAACCCACTTAAAACTATACCTTATTCCTAATATTTACCAATACAAATATAAATCGCTTAAAACTTTTATTTTCCAAACAATCATAGCAAAAATTAAGAAAGTGTCAGGAATAGTAGGGAGGAGGATGATGTGGAAATATTGCTGAATACCACAAAGTAGATGCATGTAAAAGTGAATGCAAAGATCAAAGATCAAAGAATATAGTAGTTACCACTTTCAGTTACACACCAATGGATTTGCAGATATATTGCCCATTTTTCTTCAAACTGCAGTTCTCGTCAGGGCTACAGCCATAATCTGTGCAGTTTATCGCACCGCCTTTTCCACAGCTACATTTTTGAGTACAGTGTGGGGTCAACCATATCTCTCCCATCTGAAATGGGTGCACACAAATGTTATTAAACTACGTAGACATGCCAATATGACAAGGCTATACAGTGCATGTTTGTAGGAGGGAATGGTCATCAACTTCCACGAATGCTTTATAACATCTTTACTAAGAAAATGTTAACAGCATGAATAATTAGGGTTGCCAAACCTCCAGGATTGGCCTGATGTTTCCAGGAATTGAATATCAATCTACACGGCACGTGTGTAACGCTGGAGAACAAACATATGGACATTAAAATAAATGTTCTTCATTTTCTTTGAATATTTCTCTTTACCAGATATTAAAATATTGAAAATGGGAAATAATGGCTGTTTGGCAGACAGCCAAGCATCGTCCAATTGGGTAATAAGTGTTTTTGCTTTGCAAGAGCTATCCAATTAGCCATCTCCCCTGCTCTTTCCCCACTGTTTACCCTTCAAGTATTTATTCAATTCTCTTTTGATGCAACAATGTGTTGTCCGACTAATGGCTGGAGCACTGGGGCAAGTTGTGTGATGAAACCTCCAAGAATACATTTTATCACAGTTGACAACCCTAAAAATAATTGACACAAATATCAAATAAAATCGAAAAGCTACTGGAAATACACAATGGCCAAAATTCTCCAGCTGTCGGGATTCACTTTTCCTGCTGGCATTGCACCCCTGCCATTGGGATTTGCGGCGGCCTGGGGTGGCTTCAATGGGAATCCCATGGACAAGCGGTGGGAAGATAGGTCCTGCCACCAGTGAACGGCCGAGAAACACCAGGTTGGGGGACTGGAGAATCTCACCTAACAGGTCTAACACCCTCTGAAAATAAAAAAGACATGCTATGTGCAACTCTTTGCCTGTATACATGATCTGCAGCATGCTGCAGGCATATGTTCAAGAACAGTATTGCCAGTCTTTCCCTTATTTTTGCAGCAATTTACACATTCTGCCTTCTGTCTACTTGTTAGGTCATATAACCCAGGGATGGAACAATAGCATCCCCTTGTGATCTAGACCAGGGGCGAAATTCTCCGTTATCGGCGGAAACTCCGCCGATCGGCGCAAAAAACGGCGCAAATCCCACTTGCGTCACGTCATAAAAATGGGCCGATAGTCTGCAGCCCGAAATGGGCTAGCAGCGACGTAACGGGATCCGCGCTTGCGCAGTGGTTCACGCCGTGCAGCGTCATATGCGCTGCACGGCGTGACGGCTCATAAGGCCGCGCAGCTCCCCCCCACCCGACCGGAACAGCCGACCGCAACACCCGACTTGATGGCTGGCCGTCGCTCAGCCCCGAGGTTCGAGTCACGCGATGTGGAGGCGCTCCTGGATGCGGTGGAGCAGAGGAGGGACGCCCTGTATCCCGGGCACGGCCGCAGAGTTGCCCCACGCCACAGCCGGCGTCTGTGGAGGGAGGTGGCAGAGGCCGTCACCGCTGTGGCCCTAACACCACGGACAGGCACCCAGTGCCACAAGAAGGTGAACAACCTCGTCAGAGCAGGCAGGGTGAGCGTCCCCCATATCCCCTCTCCCCCAAATCCCCCCCTCCCCCATATCCCCCCCTCCCCCATATCCCCCCTCCCCCATATCCCCCCTCCCCCATATCCCCCCCTCCCCCATATCCCCCCTCCCCCATATTCCCCCTCCCCCATATCCCCCATATCCCCCCTCCCCCATATTCCCCCCTCCCCCATATTCCCCCCTCCCCATATCCCCCCTCCCCCATATCCCCCATATTCCCCCCTCCCCCATATCCCCCCTCCCACATATCCCCCCTCCCCCATATTCCCCCCTCCCCCATATCCCCCCTCCCCATATCCCCCCTCCCCCATATTCCCCCTCCCCATATCCCCCCTCCCACATATCCCCCCTCCCCCATATCCCCCATATCCCCCCTCCCCCATATCCCCCCTCCCCCATATCCCCCCCTCCCCCATATCCCCCCTCCCACATATCCCCCCTCCCCCATATCCCCCATATTCCCCCCTCCCCCATATCCCCCCTCCCCCATATCCCCCTCCCCCATATCCCCAAGTGAATCCAGCCCTAACCTTAACCTCTGCAATGCACGCGCAACTGATGGCGTGCATTCATATACCTGCCTAACACTGTTGCCTTTTACCCCTGCCACCACCCCCCCCCCCCCCCCAGGAGAAGCGCGCACACAACAATAGGGAGCATGTGAGGACTGGAGGAGGGCCCGCTGATGAGAGGCCACTGACCGTACACGAGGAAAGGGCCCTGGAACTGGCTGGCGGACCTGAGGACCGGGAGGTTGCTGATGCAGAGGTCGGGGCCCCACGAGCAAGTGAGCCACCAACAGCCCGTCCCCATATCCCCCCTCCCCTATATCCCCCTCTCCCGTATCACCTGATCACTGCCTGATGTCTAACCATGCATGCTTCATTGTGTATCGCAGGACCAAACGTCCAGGCACCCATCCCCGCAGATGCAGACCGCCCGCAGGATGCCCCTCGGAGACCACGGGAGACGGAGAGACCCGCACCCTCCAGCATGCGACGCCCGCAGGATGCCCCTCGGAGACCACGGGAGACGGAGAGACCTGGAGCAACAGGGAGACGACACCCCCGTCACGTGCGGGAGCGACCACCCAGCGATGAGGGGGGCAGCCACAGGCCCCCGTCACATCCGAGCCAGGACACCACTACCCAGGACACCACTATCCAGGACACCCCTACCCGGGACACCACTACCCAGGACACCCCTACCCGGGACACCCCTACCCGGGACACCACTACCCGGGACAGCACTACCCGGGACAGCACTACCCGGGACAGCACTACCCGGGACAGCACTACCCGGGACAGCACTACCCGGGACACCCCTACCCGGGAAGACGAAATACCGGACAGTGACTCAGAGTGGATGGGTGGAGACGAACCCCCACCCCAAAGTGCCATGGACTCAGAGTGGGACGAAGAGCACGACACAACGCCACTGCTGTCACCAACACCCTCCACCATCGCAGAAACACTCACCACGGTTGGGCACTTTAGTGATGAGGCGTCTGGTACACTCACTGGTGCGCACAACACAGCCGTCCCGGTACAGCAGGTGGAGGTAGGAGCAGCAGAGGGACCGGGCGGTCGGAGGGCAGCCCAGGCCAAGCGAACATCTGCCGCCCAGATGGATCCCGGGTTCCTGCAGTTACCACACCCACACATAGATCCGATGCAACCACCGACACGGAGACGAGCGAATAGGGTGACGGGTGGCTTGCGGCGGCTGCGGTCGCAGGTGGAGGAGTCCACCCGCGTCCAGGAGCTGGGAGTGGTCCCGGTCATGCGTGCCACCCAGGCTGACACCGCACGGGTGGCGTCCGCGGTGGAGGCAATGGGTGCGACGGTGTCAGACATGGGGAACGGTTTGCGAGGCCTGGGGCCTTCCGTGCAGGCGGCGTCTGTGGCCCAGGAAATGGCTGCCCTCTCACAGGAGGCCATGAGCCAGTGCCAGCGCCAGATGGCAGAGGCGCTCAACGCCATAGCCCAGTCTCAGCACGCCATAGCCCAGTCTCAGCAGGCCATGGCCCAGTCTCAGCAGGCCATGGCCCAGTCTCAGCAGGCCATAGCCCAGTCTCTGCAGGCCATGGCCCAGTCTCTGCAGGCCATGGCCCAGTCTCAGCAGGCCATCGCTGAGGGCATCGGCGCCAGTGGCCATGTGCGAGCTGGCGTCGCACTGTCGCAGACAGGGTTCGACAACCCCCTGGGCTCCATGGCTGCAAACCTGCAGACCCCTGTCGATACCAGCACGGGCCTCCAGGACTGGCAGCGCCAGATGTCGGGGGCGCGTCGGATGGCCAGTCCGTTCGCATCCCCCACCCATGTAGAGGCCTGGGGGCCATCGGGCACCCCGAGGGAGGAGGAGGTGGTGTGGTCCGTCCCGGCTCCCTCTGTAGGGGAGGTCCCGGTACACCGCGACACCTCGGACTCCCCCCCTTCCGTCCCAGGTGCATCGGGTGGGCAACGGGCAGGACAGGCTGGCAGCTCGCCATCCCAGTCGCCCGGGCCGCAGCCTGGCCCATCTAGGCCAGGACGCCCCAGGAAACGGCCGCCAAAGGGATCCAGTGTCAGAGGGCAGGAATCACAGGAGTCCACCTCCAGTTCTGCTGTACCGTCTGGGGAACCACGTAGACGTAGTCAAAGGGAACCACGTAGACGTAGTCAAAGGGCCCGTAAGGCCAAACAATTAGACACTGAGTAAGTTGGCACGGGTGCAGGGCACAGATGAGTTTTAGGCGCTAGGGCACGTGCATGAACTCCTTTGGTTATTAAAGTCAATGTTACACCTGCCGAAGCTGCCTTTGTGCTCTGTCCAAAGTGTGCGGGGGTGTCATGTACGTTGAGCGCAAGTGTGTGTGTGAGGGGTGGTCTTACCTCAGCTCCAGGTGAGTCTGCCCCCTTCCCCCTGGGCCGCCATCAACATCCCCCGGGCAGAGGACGGGACCGTGCGCTGCAGTGTCACAGCCGCATGCAGGGATGGTCCGGGTGGATGGTGGTACTGTGGCCATGGGTCAGACATAGTCCAACGATGTAGAGCCAGGAGCTCATCGGAGGCGGGTTGTCATCATTCTCCATGGCCTGCGATAGACACGCGTCCACCCGCAACTGGGTGAGCCCGGCCCGTTGTGCCGCCGGTGGATCGGCAATTGGGAGTGGGGGGGTGGTGTGCATGCGGGTGGGGTGTGTGGGGTTGGGGAGGGGGGTGAGGGTGCTGGGTGGGTGGATGGGTGGGGGGTGTGGGTGGTCGGCTGTTGTCATGGTGTGCGGTCTGTGGCCATACTACCCGATTCCCACGCCCATCTAGTCAGTGAAGCGGGCGTCTATCAGTCTGTCCCGTGCCCGCTGGGCCAGCCGGTAACGGTGGACAGCCACCCGTCTGTGTCTACCCCGTCTGCCCTGACCATTGCCCCCATCCCCCTCATCTGGGGAGGACTGGGCCTCTTCCTGCTGCTCCTCCACTCCGCCCTCCTCTGCCTGCGGCACATCGCCCCTCTGCTGGGCTATGTTGTGCAGGACGCAGCACACCACAATGATGCGGCCGACCCTATCTGACCGATACTGGAGGGCGCCCCCAGAGAGGTCCAGGCACCTGAAACGCATCTTCAGCACGCCAAAGCACCTCTCTATCACTCCCCTTGTCGCTACATGGGCATCATTGTAGCGGTTCTCCGCCTCATTGCGTGGCCTCCGTATAGGCGTCATCAGCCACGATCGCAATGGGTAGCCCCTGTCGCCCAGCAACCAGCCCCTCAGCCGGGGATGGCGTCCCTCGTACATGCCGGGGATGGATGACCGCGACAACACGAATGAGTCGTGTACACTGCCTGGGTGACGGGCGCAGACGTGCAGGATCATCATGCGGTGGTCGCAGACCACCTGTACGTTCATCGAATAGGTCCCCTTCCTATTAGTGAACACGGCCCTGTTATCTGCAGGTGGCCGCACGGCGACGTGCATCCCATCGATCGCGCCCTGGACCATGGGGAACCCGGCAATGGCAGAGAAGCCCACGGCCCGGGCATCTTGGCTGGCCCGGTCCACGGGGAAGCGGATGTAGCGGTGCGCCATGGCATAAAGGGCATCTGTCACTGCCCGGATGCACCGATGCACCGATGTCTGCGATATGCCGGACAGGTCCCCACTCGGTGCCTGGAATGACCCCGTTGCATAAAAGTTCAGGGCCACCGTAACCTTGACGGACACGGGGAGAGGGTGTCCCCCGCCAGTGCCACGCGGTGACAGGTGTGCCAGCAGGTGGCAGATCTGTGCCACGGTTTCCCGGCTCATCTGGAGTCTCCTCCTGCATTCCCGGTCCGTGAGGTCCTGGTATGACTGCCGGGGCCGGTACACACGGGGCGCCCTCGGGTGCCTCCGTTGCCGTGGGGCCGCGACGTCCTCCTCCCCCTCCTCGTCCTGTCGGTCAGGTGTCCCTCCAGCCTGGGCGGCTGCCGCCTGCGCCGCCTCTCTGGCACGCTCCTCCTCCTCCTCCTCCTCATCCAGGGCAACATAGACATGAGCGGCTGCCACCACGGCGGCCAACATCGCTGGATGGTCTGAAAACATGACGGCCTGGTGGGGGGGAGGGGAACGACGACATGTCATCATTGCCCATATCCCCTCCTCCCCCCAGCCAGGTGGCATGGACCGCATGGGTCCAACTGTTGGAGGCTGGCACCTGGCCAGGTGGACCAACTCATTTGCCCTCCCATCACCCACCCCGGCACGGACCCCCTCCCCAACCCCCAACCTCCACCCCAGCACGGACCCCCCCCAACCTCCACCCCGGCACGGACCCCCCCCCCAACCCCCAACCTCCACCCCAGCACGGACCCCCCCCCCCCAACCTCCACCCCGGCACGGACCCCCACCAACCTCCACCCCGGCACGGACCCCCCCCCCCAACCCCCAACCTCCACCCCAGCACGGACCCCCCCCCCAACCTCCACCCCGGCACGGACCCCCTCCCCAACCTCCACCCCGGCACGGACCCCCTCCCCAACCTCCACCCCGGCACGGACCCCCCCCCCCCCAACCCCCAACCTCCACCCCAGCACGGACCACCCCCCCAACCTCCACCCCGGCACGGACCTCCACCCCGGCACGGACCCCCTCCCCAACCTCCACCCCGGCACGGACCCCCTCCCCAACCCCCAACCTCCACCCCAGCACGGACCCCCCCAACCTCCACCCCGGCACGGACCCCCCCCCCCCAACCCCCAACCTCCACCCCAGCACGGACCCCCCCCCAACCTCCACCCCGGCACGGACCCCCTCCCCAACCTCCACCCCGGCACGGACCCCCTCCCCAACCTCCACCCCGGCACGGACCCCCTCCCCAACCCCCAACCTCCACCCCAGCACGGACCGCCCCCCATCCTCCACCCCGGCACGGACCCCCTCCCCAACCTCCACCCCGGCACGGACCCCCTCCCCAACCCCCAACCTCCACCCCAGCACGGACCCCCCCCAACCTCCACCCCGGCACGGACCCCCTCCCCAACCTCCACCCCGGCACGGACCCCCTCCCCAACCTCCACCCCGGCACGGACCCCCTCCCCAACCCCCAACCTCCACCCCAGCACGGACCCCCCCCCAACCTCCACCCCGGCACGGACCCCCTCCCCAACCCCCAACCTCCACCCCAGCACGGACCCCCCCCAACCTCCACCCCGGCACGGACCCCCTCCCCAACCTCCACCCCGGCACGGACCCCCTCCCCAACCCCCAACCTCCACCCCAGCACGGACCCCCCCCCAACCTCCACCCCGGCACGGACCCCCTCCCCAACCCCCAACCTCCACCCCAGCACGGACCCCCCCCCAACCTCCACCCCGGCACGGACCCCCTCCCCAACCTCCACCCCGGCACGGACCCCCTCCCCAACCCCCAACCTCCACCCCAGCACGGACCCCCCCCCCAACCTCCACCCGGCACGGACCCCCTCCACAACCCCCAACCTCCACCCCGGCACGGACCCCCTCCCGGCACTCCCCCGGAGCCCAGCCTACTCTAACCGCCCCCCCCCCCCCCGCCGCACACACACACAAGCCGAGACACACCTCTCCTCAGGCAATCAGTCTGCGGCCACGCCATTTCCTGCCCAGAGCCAACCCCCCAGGCCGTCACTCACCTCCTCGCTGGTCGGCGTGAGCCTGGAGCACCGGGTCACGCCGATGAAAAGGAGGTTTGATTCACGTCGACGTGAACGGTCATCACGTCGACGGGACTTCGGCCCATCCGGAAGGGAGAATATCGGCAGGCCGAAAATCGGCTGCCTTGCGCAGACCCGTGACATTCTCCGCGGCAGCGGCGCCATTAACGCCCCGCCGACTTTTCTCCCTTCGGAGACTTCGGCGGGGGCGGGGGCGGGATTCACGGCGGCCAACGGCCATTCTCCGACCCGGCGGGGGGTCGGAGAATGACGCCCCAGATCTTCACACATTTCCCACATTTTGTATCTTCAGTTTTTTAGCAGGTGAATTGGATTACTCTTGAGCAAGCCAGACTTTGGTTCAAATCATTAAGCTGTTTTATTCCATGGTAAGGTGAAACAGTAATTACGATCAGATTCAAGTAGTTCAATTTTGATGCAATATTTGGCCTTTCTGCCTCAGTTTCCCTGTTGCAAAGTAAGCCTGTCCTTTAAATGGTTGTAACTCTATTGAGTATTATTAATTGTGAGAAGTAACTTTATTGCAGTATTAATGTAAGCCTACTTTTGACACTAATAAAGATTGTTATTATTCTTAAATATTTTAAAGCTTTCCTATATAATGAATATGAGATGTTAACTGATTACAAAGACAAGTTACTAAATTATTTACACATCTGTATAAGTGACTGCCTTGGGTCAATCTTTGTCTCCCAGTCAGAGGGCAAAATTTTTGTTTTTGGGACAGGACCATTTCTGGGTCCTGAGCTGGCAGGAGATCCAATTGTTCACCCATCCAATTAAGGGCAGTAATCTGAAGTCCTCCAGCTGTGAGAGACTGGCAGCCCACCTTGAGAGGTGGGAGCTACTGATGTAAGAACATGGGGCAATAGTAGACCATTTGCCCCCCCCCCCCCCCCCCCCCCACCCCTCGGAGCCTGCTCTACCATTTAAATAGATTTTGGCTGATCTTCTACCTCTATGCCATCTTCCACATTCATCTCAGATCTCGATTTCATTGGGATCAAAAAATCTATCGACCTCTGCTCTGAACATACTCAATGATTTAGCCTCCACAGCCTCTGGGGTAGAGAATTCCAAAGAGTCACCACCCTCTGAGTAAAGAAATTCCTCTTACTCTCAGTCGTGAATGATCTACCTTTTATTCTGAGACTGCGCCCCCTGGATCTAGAATCCCCAAACAGGGGAAACATCATTCCTGCATTTACACTGTAGAACCCTGTAAGAATCTTGTACACTTCAATGAGCTTGCCTCTCATTCTTCTAAACTCTAGAAAATGCAGGCCCAGTCTCCTCAATCTTTTTTCAAAGAACAATCATGTCATCCCCAGAGTTAACTGGTGAACATTTGCCGCATTCTCTCTCTGGCAAGTATTTCCTTCCTTAAATAAGGGGATGGTAGCTGCACACAATACTCCAGGTGTGGTCTCACCAAGACTCAATCCAACTGCAGTAAGACTTCCTTATTCCTGTACTCAAATCCCCTTGCAATAAAGGCCAACGTACCATTTGCCTTCCTAATTACCTGTTGCAACTACTTATTAGTCTTCAGCGCTTTATCAAAAAGGACACCAAAGTGCCATTACCAATCTCTCCCCTTTTAAGAAATTCTGTGCAGGACAGCACAGTAGCACAGTGATTAGCACTGTTGCTTCACAGCGGCAGGGTCCCAGGTTTGATTCCCGGCTTGGGTCACTGTCTGTGAGGAGTCTGCACGTTCTCTAATGTCTGCATGGGTTTCCTCCGGGTGCTCCGGTTTCCTCCCACAAGTCCTGAAAGACGTGCTGTTAGGTAATTTGGACATTCTGAATTCTCCCTCAGTGTACCTGAACAGGTGCCGGAATGTGGCGACTAGGGGCGTTTCACAGTAACTTCACTGCAGTGTTAATGCAAGCCTGCTTGTGACAATAATGAAGATTATTATTATTTCTGTTTTTCCGACCAAAGTGGATAACTTCACATTTTTTCATTTTGAACAGCAGCCTGGGAAGGTAAGTGGTTTCACTGATTGAGTGTTCCGACTGGGGACAAAACTGAAAAATGGCATCACAGGAAGGCTGTGATTTGATTAGCTAATAAGTAATCTGTACAAATTTGAAAATCCATTTTAAATTACTGGTTACAAATTGTGTTCAGATTGACGTAATAGGGAGGAATATTTTAAAAAGTTTAAAAACCAAAATTAAAAACCAATTAAATAAAATAGAGATGGTGGGTCGTGTGATGTGTTATACCTGCATGTTTTGGGAGCAAGTGGACCCCATTAATAATAATCTTTATTATTGTCACAAGCAGGCTTACATTAACACTGCAATGAGGTTACTGTGAAAAGCCCCTAGTCGCCACACTCCGGCACCTGTTCAGCTACACTAAGGGAGATTTCAGAATGTCCAAACTACCTAACAGCACGTCTTTCGGGACTTGTGAGAGCAAACTGGAGCACCTGGAAGAAACCCACGCAGACACTGGGAGAATATGCAGACTCCTCACAGACAGTGACCCAGCGGGGAATCGAACCTGGGACACTGGCATTGTGAAGCAACAGTGCTAGCCACAGTGCTACTATGCCGCCCATGGTTCCTAGTGACCACATCTGTAGTAAAGAAGGTTGCTTGCGGAACTCCGGCTCAGAGTTGATGAGCTGGAGTTTGAGCTTCAGACACTGCGACACATCAGGGAGGGGAGAGGTATCTGAACACTGTGTTCTAGGAGGCAGTCACACCTCTTAGGCTCACAACTTTGAATTTGGCCAGTGGTCAAGGACAGGAGGGTATGGCCGTGAGTGAGGGAGGTAGAGTGACCCTAAGTTCAGGCATGGAGGAGCCTCAGCTCTTGACCTTGTCCAACAGGTACTAGGCATTTGCTCCTGATGTGAATGAGGAAAAGGACTGTATGGAAGATGAGCTAGCTGACCACTGCACCATGGTACAGGAGGCCATTCAAAGGGGGGGAGCAAAAGCAAGTGGTATTTGTAGGGGATTCTATAATTAGGGAGACAGATAGCATCCTTTTCAAGCAGGACCAAGAATCCCACATGGTATGTTACCTACCCGGTGCCAGGGTCAGGGACATCTATCACCGGCTTGAAAGGATAATGGAATGGGAGGGGGACCACGTTAGGACGAACAACAGAGGCATGACTAGGATCTGTTTAGGAATTATCAAGAACTAGGAACAAAATTAATGAACAGGTTCTCAAGGGTTATAATCTCTGGATTACTACCCGAGCCATGTGCAAATTGGCATAGGAATGAGGAAATTAGGGAAGTAAACATGTGGCTAAAGAAGTGGTGCGGGAAAGAAGGGTCCCATTTCATGAGGCACTGGCACCAGTATTGGGGCAGGAGGGATCTGTACTGTTGGGACGGTCTCCACCTGAACCGATCTGGGACCAGCGTTCTAGCGGAAAGGATAAATAGGGTGGTCACAAGGGGCAGGAGTCTCCGACCCCCCGCCAGGTTGGAGAATCGCCGGGGGCTGGCGTGAATCCCGCCCCCGCCGGTTGCCGAATTCTCCGGCACCGGATATTCAGCGGGGGCGGGAATCGCGCTGCGCCAGTCGGCGAGCCCCCCCCGGCGATTCTCCGGCCCACGATGGGCCCAAGTCCCGCTGCTGGAATGCCTGTCCCATCGGCGAGAATCAAACTACCTCTCTTCCCGGCGGGACTAGGCGGCATGGGCGGGCTCCGGGGTCCTGGGCGTGGGGCAATCTGGCCCCGGGGGGTGCCCCCACGGTAGCCTGGCCCGCGATTGGAGCCCACCGATCCGCGGGCGGGCCTGTGCCGTGGGGGCACTCTTTTCCCTCCCCCTCGGCCACAGTCTTCACCATGGCCGACGCGGAAGAGACACCCCACCCCTGCGCATGCGCGGGGAGGCTGGTACAAGAATTGAACCGTGCTGCTGGCCTGCCTTTGTCTGGTTTAAAAGCCAGCTCTTTAGCCCTGTGCTAAACCAGCCGTGTAGCTGGACTAAGAAAAGAAACTATCAGAAAACATTAACACTGATACCAAGAGCTTCTATAAGTATACAAAGAAGAGGAAGAGAATCGCCAAAGTAAATGTTGGACCTTTAGAGGACGATACTGAGGTAATAATGCGGAACACAGACATGGCGGAGGCACTGAACCAGGATTTTGCCTCTGTCTTCACGTAGATGAAAATAAAGAATTTCCAGCAGCTAATGCAGAGGAACAATGTGCAATAAACATCACTAGGGAGACAGTATCGAATAAACTGATGGAATTAAGGGCAGATAAGTCTCCAAGTCATTGATATAGATTGTGAATATCTGGAGCCCAAGCACCAATCCTTGCAGTACCTTATCAATCCCATGATGCCCACCGGAGATTGATTCATTTTCAATGGACTCTGTTTCCTATACATTAACCAATCCTCAATCCATGCCAGTATATTTCTCCCCATCCCATGAGCTCTTATTTTGTTTGTTGTGGAACCCTATTGACAGCCTTCCTAAAATCCAAATACACCACATCCACTGGTTTTCCCTAGCATCAGCTAGACATTGGTAGTTGTGCAGGCCACATATTCAACTGGAAAAATCAGTCGGTGTCTCTCCAGTGCCCTTAATAGGTCCTATAATAATAATAATCTTTATTAGTGTCATTAACTTACATTAACAATGCAATGAAGTTACTGTGAAAGGCCCTTAGTCGCCACATTCTGGCGCCTGTTCGGGTACACTGAGGGAGAATTCAGAATGTCCAATTCACCTAAAAGCACGCCTTTCGGAACTTGTGGGAGGAAACCGGAGCGCCCGGAGGAAACCCATGCAGACACGGGGAGAACGTGCAGACTCCGCACAGGCAGTGACCTAAGCCAGGAATCGCACCCCGGTCCCTGGCGCTGTGAAGCAAGTGTGCTACCGTGCCGTCCAATTAAGGGCCTTAATTGGCAACTGCCAATAGCTTGCTGGTAGCCGCCAGTCAACACCCCCCCCCAACCCCCCTCCCCACTTGTCCACCCACTGCCCCCACCAAAACCATCCACTTTTCAAATAACCTGGAGCTGGAACATATTGGCAAAGTGTTCAGATGTCTATTTCACAGCTTTCCTGCCTCCAGTCCCTCTTCCGCCCAAAGGAAAAATTCTGCGCACAAGGTCAAGCATTCAAGTTGCCCTCCATGTCTTCAGCACATAATTAACTTGATATTACCAGTCCAGCACTGATGGATTAGATATTCTGCCTTTCAGAGGAAATTACAAACTGAGATGTTGTCTGCCCATTCAGGCAGTTGTCAAAATTCCATGTGCTATTTGATGTAGTGTTCTCCCAGTGTTCTAGCCAATGTTTGTACCTCAGTAGACACCATTAAAATTAGATTACCTGCTTATTCATCTCATTGCTGTCAGTAAGACCCTGCTGTGTACAAATTGGTTACTGCAGCACAGTGGTTCGCACTGCTGCGTTACAGCATGAGGCACCCAGGGCGGAATTCTCCAAACCCCCGCCTGGTCGCATTGGCGCCGGCGTGGTCGGCGCGGCGCCGGTCGGGGTATGCGCTGATTCTCCAGCCCGGATGGGCCGTGCGGCCGCCAACAAAAAGCCGAGTCCCGCCGGCGCCGTTCTAACATCCTCTGAGCCGGCGGAAACTCGGCATTGAAGCGTCCGGGGGCAGCCTGTGGGGGAGGTGGGATGGGGTGGGGAGGTCCGACCCCGAGAGAGGGGGGGGGGGCCTCCGTAGTGGCCTGGTCCATGATCGGGGCCCACCAATCGGCGGACTGGCCTTTCTGAAACCCCCCCCCCCCCCCCGGCCTCCTTTCCTCCGCGCCGGCTCCTGTAGCCCTGCGCCATCTAGCGTTGGGGCCACCGCGGGGAAGAAGGCCACTGCGCATGCGCTAGTTGCCGCCGGCCCAACTGCGCATGCGCGGACCCCGCGGCGCTGGGTTCAGGCCGGAATCGGCAGCTGGGGCAGCGCAGGCCACTCCAGCGCCATCTTAGCCCCCTGTGGGCCGCAGAATGGGGTCCCGGAACGGGCGCCGACGTCGGAGTAAAACACTCCCGTTTTTACTCCAGCGTCGGCACTTAGCCGCCCGATGGGAGAATCCCACCCCCAGATTTGATTCTGGCTTTGGATGACTGTCTGTGTGGAGTTTGCACGTTCTCCCAGTGTCTGCGTGGGTTTCCTATGGGTGCTCTGCTTTCTTCCCACAGTCCAAAGCTGTGCAGGCTAGGTGGATTGGCCATGCTAAATTGCCTCTTTGTATCCAAAGATATGCAGATGAGGTGGGATTACAGGGTTACGGTGACAAGAGAGGGGTTGGGAAAGCGGGCCTAGGTAGGGTGCTCTTTCAGAGGGTCGATACATACTCGATGGTTCAAATGGCCTCTTTCTGCACCATAGTGATTCTACGAATTCTATGCATTTGCCTACATAACAATTTTGACAACCCTTTAAAAGTAGCTCTTTAACTGAGCAGTGCTTTGGGATAGACAGAAAACATGAGCCCGGATTTTCCATTGCAAGTCCACCCCTATACGTTGCTAGCGAGGACGGAGAATATGGTGCTCAGCCAAATCTCCCATTCACTGCAGTGTGATCGAAGAATCCCGCTGCCTTAAACAGGCAGAAAGAATCCCGCCCATTGAAGTTTCTATTTAAATTATATTTGTTTCTATTACCACAAAGAACAATGATAATGGGAGATTAATGAACATCCAATGCTTGTGACTGATCAGCATCCTTTTCTGATGCAGTATAAATTGTTGTTCCCTTTGAGATTTCGGGTGGGATTCTCCAATAATGGGCTATGTCCCCACGCCAGTGTGAAAAGCGGTGCCAACCACTCAAGGCGTCAACGGTCCCCGATAATGGGGAATGCTCCCCTTCCTAGGGGGCTAGGTCGTAGCCGGATTGGTCCCCACAGCTCCAGCCGACGCAGAACGGCCCGCGCAAGTTCGCTTATGCGCGGAACGGCCGGTGTAATTCCACGCATGCGCGGGGGTTCCCTTCTCCGCACTGGCACCCGGGCAATATGGCGGAGCCGTACAGGGGCCCAGTGTGTAGGCCTCCACGGAGCAGGGGGCCGCTGTCAACAACCCTCGACCGGCGCGGCGGGAATCCTGCGGGCGCCCGAAAATCGGCGCCGGAGAATGGGGAAGCCAGCGGAGGGGCGGTATTCTCGCGTCCCCCCGGGGATTCCTGACCCACCTCCGGGTCGGAGAATCCCGGCCGATATTCTTGTGAATATGTCCTGACGACTGTAAAATGAAAAGTTTCAACAGCATTGCTCTTTTTTCAACTCAAATTCTGCACTACCAAATGACAATTTGCATTCATGTAATAGTACATTAAACACCATGTTGTAAGTCTCACAAACAGCAATTAGACAAATAACCAGATAATGCTTCAGATAACCTGAAAAATCAGGCAGTGTAGCAGATCCTCAGTACTTCAACTAAAATAGTACTAGATTATATGTTCCCATCTCGGGAGTGGGATTGAGCCCACAACCTTCTGCCATAGAGGCAAGGCATCTTCTATCAAAGAATGCGTATAACCCACTTATCAAAATTTGTAGTCCTTCCCAAAATTAGTTCAGTAATTTTTTTCTTGGCATACATACACAATGATAATCATCATTTTTGTCTCTGCAGCCACATTCACTGATTGGAACACAGCTGTCATCACTGAGTACAAAGCCGTTGTCACATACACATCCTTCCATACACACAGAAGGCTTATCACAGCTGGATTCTGCGTAGATATTATTGCATGTAGGCCGACAAGCTGGAGCACAGGTCATGTAGGAGCTGTTTGGTGGACAATACAGAGCTGCAAAAACAAATATAAAACATTTCCAGATCAGTTAATGAGGTTTTCTGGATCAAGTGAAAGAACAAAGAGAAAAATAACAGGGCGACTTTCAATGCTCCTTGAATGAATCAAATGATTTGTTCGATATAACGTTGAACCAAGTAGAAAGACAACTATAACAATTTCAGGTGCACAGGCATTCAGAATAATATTTTGACAAAAGTGTAAAACTTAATTATTTTCAAGTTCTTTACAGTGTGTTCTTATTCTAAGCAATAGCTCCTTATTGGAAGGTAGTAATGTCTTGTCCTGATGTAGTTCTGTTTAGATTGGTGGATGGGCAATCCTTTGGTTAATAGTTTGCTGCTTATTTCCGCTTACCAATTCTCTACCCCCGCATCTCTTTAGAAGGCAATGATTCAATTTCTGTTGCTAAACCTGGCTTGATGCTTTCAGTACCTTCTTCAAGTGATCATGATTCATGCTGAGCCTTACAATGTAAATATTACAGTCCATCCTGTCACAGAGGATATCTTAAGTTAATCCCCCTTAACATTTACACGAGTACACGCCAAGCAAAGGTTACTGGATAGTGATTAAAAGCATGAACCTTGGAGAATTTCACTTCCCAAACATTGCGAGTTGATCTCAATCCCGGAATCTTTAATACTACTCTGGTAGAAGGCAAGTAAATTAACATTGACTGAAAATTGAACCAAAGATTTCACAAGCTGTACAGCTCAGCTACCCAATGAATAAACCTATGCAGTACTCAATTCTCTGTATTTTTGACATTTCAAAATAAACTTGGTATTATATGATTCTTCACACACATCTCCAAATTTTTTTCTAATAACGTTTAATAATTATTTCAAAGTTAACAATTAAGAAGTCAGTCAATATTAAATGTTGTGCTTTATATTGTATTGTTACCTTGTCACCTTTAAATCATCGTTTGATTTATAGAAATGTGGCTTTATGGGAGTATACTAACCTACTTCATTTTACTTATTGCATTAAATCAGTGTTTTTCAAACTTTTTTGCCTGGGACCCATTTGTGTCCACCAGCCATCCTTTGGGATCCGCACCAGCCAACCTTCCCGACCCACACTGGCCGACCTTGGCAACCATCATTTTCACTTACCTTTAATGTGATAGATGAGCCTGCCTGGTCCACACAATGTCACTTGCTTTGTTATTCAATGTTACATTTCTGATCGTTGTTTGTCATGTACATAAACTATTTGGAGGAAAATGTAGCCGGTCTGAGTAAGTTCGCGGATGACACCAAGGTTGGTGGAGTGGCAGATAGTGTTGAAGATTGCCAGAAGATACAGCAGGACATAGATAGGTTGGCAACTTGGGCCGAGAAATGGCAAATGGAGTATAATCGGGACAAATGTGAAGTAATGAATTTTGGTAGGTCTAACATAGAGGGGAAATATACCGTAAATGGCAAAACTCTTAGAAATATAGAAAGTCAAGAGATCTGGGTGAGCAGGTCCAAAGATCTTTGATCACAAGTGGACAAGGTAGTCAAGAAAGCATACGGAATGCTTGCCTTCATTGGACGGGGCATCAATATAAAAACTGGCAAGTCCTGCTGCAGTTGGATAGAACCTTGGTAAGGCCGCACTTGGAATGTTGCGCACAATTTTGGTCGCCACACTGCCAGAGGGATGTGGAGGATTTGGAGAAGGTGCAGAGGAGGTTTACCAGGATGTTGCCTGGCCCGGAGGGTGTTAGCTATGTGGAGAGGCTGAATAATGTTTTCATTAGAAAAACGGAGGTTGAGGGGTGACCTGATAAGAGGTCTACAAGATTATGAGGGGCTTGGATAGAGTGGATGGCAGGCACTCTTTCCAAAGGGGAGGGGTCAGTCACCAGTGGGCATAGATTGAAGGTCCATGGGGCAAAGACATGCAAGGCAGGTTTTTAACGCAGAGGGTAGTGAGTGCCTGGAACGCGTTGCCATGGGAGGCTGTGGAAACAGGTACATTAACGGCGTTCAAAAGGCATAGAACATAGAACATAGAAAATACAGCACAGAACAGGCCCTTCGGCCCACGATGTTGTGCCGAACTTTTGTCCTAGATTCATCATAGATTATCATTGAATTTACAGTGCAGAAGGAGGCCATTCGGCCCTTTGAGTCTGCACCGGCTCTTGGAAAGAGCACCCTACCCAAACTCAACACCTCCACCCAACACCAAGGGCAATTTTGGACATTAAGGGCAATTTATCATTGGCCAATTCACCTAACCTGCACATCTTTGGACTGTGGGAGGAAACCAGAGCACCCGGAGGAAACCCACGCAGACACGGGGAGGACGTGCAGACTCCGCACAGACAGTGACCCAAGCCGGAATCGAACCTGGGACCCTGGAGCTGTGAAGTAATTGTGCTATCCACAATGCTACCGTGCTGCTCTTAAGAACAAATAAATCTACACTATATAATTTTACCATAATCCATGTACCTATCCAATAGCTGCTTGAAGGTCCCTAATGTTTCCGACTCAACTACTTCCACAGGCAGTGCATTCCATGCCCCCACTACTCTCTGGGTAAAGAACCTACCTCTGATATCCCTCCTTATCTTCCATCTTTCACCTTAAATTTATGTCCCCTTGTAATGGTTTGTTCCACCCGGGGAAAAAGTCTCTGACTGTCTACTCTATCTATTCCCCTGATCATCTTATAAACCTCTATCAAGTCACCCCTCATCCTTCTCCGTTCTAATGAGAAAAGGCCTAGCATTCTCAACCTTTCCTCGTAAGACCAACTCTCCATTCCAGGCAACATCCTGGTAAATCTTCTTTGCACCTTTTCCAAAGCTTCCACATCCTTCCTAAAATGAGGCGACCAGAACTTACAAATGTGGCTTTACCAAAGTTTTGTACAGCTGCATCATCACCTCACGGCTCTTAAATTCAATCCCTCTGTGAATAAACGTGAGCACACCATAGGCCTTCTTCACAGCTCTATCCACTTGAGTGGCAACTTTCAAAGATGTATGAACATAGACCCCAAGATCTCTCTGCTCCTCCACATTGCTAAGAACTCTACCGTTAACCCTGTATTCCACATTCATATTTGTCCTTCCAAAATGGACAACCTCACACTTTTCAGGGTTAAACTCCATCTGCCACTTCTCAGCCAAGCTCTGCATCCTATCTATGTCTCTTTGCAGCCAACAACAGCCCTCCTTACTATCCACAACTCCACCAATCTTCGTATCATCTGCAAATTTACTGACCCACCCTTCAACTCCCTCATCCAAGTCATTAATGAAAATCACAAACAGCAGAGGACCCAGAACTGATCCCTGCGGTTCGCCACTGGTAACTGGGATCCAGGCTGAATATTTGCCATCCACCACCACTCTCTGACTTCTATCGGTTAGCCAGTTCGTTATCCAACTGGCCAAATTTCCCACTATCCCATGCCTCCTTACTTTCTGCAGAAGCCTACCATGGGGAACCTTATCAAATGCCTTACTAAAATCCATGTACACTACATCCATTGCTTTACCTTCATCCACATGTTTGGTCACCTCCTCAAAGAATTTAATAAGACTCGTAAGGCAAGACCTACCCCTCACAAATCCGTGCTGACTATCCCTAATCAAGCAGTGTCTTTCCAGATGCTCAGAAATCCTATCCTTCAGTACCCTTTCCATTACTTTGCCGACCACCGAAGTAAGACTAACTGGCCTGTAATTCTCAGGGTTATCCCTAGTCCCTTTTTTGAACAGGGGCACGACATTCACCTCTCTCCAATCCCCTGGTACCACCCCTGTTGACAGTGAGGACGAAAAGATCATTGCCAACGGCTCTGCAATTTCACCTCTTGCTTCCCATAGAATCCTTGGATATATCCCGTCAGGCCTGGGGGACTTGTCTATCTTCAAGTTTTTCAAAATGCCCAACACATCTTCCTTCCTAACAAGTATTTCCTCGAGCTTACCAATCTGTTTCACACTGTCCTCTCCAACAATATCGCCCCTCTCATTTGTAAATACAGAAGAAAAGTACTCGTTCAAGACCTCTCCCATCTGTTCAGACTCAATGCACAATCTCCCGCTACTGTCCTTGATCGGACCTACCCTCGCTCTAGTCATTCTCATATTTCTCACATATGTGTAAAAGGCCTTGGGGTTTTCCTTGATCCTACCCGCCAAAGATTGTTCATGCCCTCTTTTAGCTCTCCTAATCCCTTTCTTCAGTTCCCTCCTGGCTATCTTGTATCCCTCCAATGCCCTGTCTGAACCTTGTTTCCTCAGCCTTACATAAGTCTCCTTTGTCCTCTTAACAAGACATTCAACCTCTCTTGTCAACCATGGTTCCCTCACTCGACCATCTCTTCCCTGCCTGACAGGGACATACATATCAAGGACACGTAGCACCTGTTCCTTAAACAAGTTCCACATTTTACTTGTGTCCTTCCCTGCCAGCCTATTTTCCCAACTTATGCACTTCAATTCTTGTCTGACAACATCGTATTTACCCTTCCCCCAATTGTAAACCTTGCCCTGTTGCACGTACCTATCCCTCTCCATTACTAAAGTGAAAGTCACAGAATTGTGGTCACATTCTCCAAAATGCTCCCCCACTAACAAATCTATCACTTGCCCTGGTTCATTACCAAGTACTAAATCCAATATTGCCCCTCCTCTGGTCGGACAATCTACATACTGTGTTAGAAAAGCTTCCTGGACACACCAGTTGTCCGGTTGACAGCTAGTAAAAACAGACAGCACAGATTTTATTATACTTCAAATATTCTAACCCTTTTATTGGCATCTTGACAAACACGTGGATAAGATGGGTATAGAGGGATATGGCACAAGGAAGTGCTGAGAGTTTTGGCAAAAGTTGGTATCATGACCAGTGCAGGGTTGGAGGGCCGAAGGGCCTGTTCCTCTATTGTTCTTTGTTCTTTAGCTGATGATGTAAGATCTCATTGCGCCGTTGAAAAAAGTAAAGAGGTTTGCCCTCAAACGCGCCATGGTTAGTCTTCAAATGTCTTTGAACTTTTATGGTTTGAAACTTTCATTTGCTAGTGCTTCTCTGTATATAACACACATGGGGCGTCATTCTCCGACCCCCCAGAGGGTCGGAGAATGGCCGTTGGCCGCCATGAATCCCGCCCCCGCCGGTTGCCGAAGTCTCCGAAGGGAGAAAATTCGGCGGGGCGTTAATGTCGCCGCTGCCGTCGTAGAATGTCACGGGTCTGCGCAAGGCAGCCGATTTTTGGCCTGCCGAATGGGCAGAAGTCCCGTCGACGTGATGACCGTTCACGTCGACATAAATTAAACCTCCTTTTCATCGGCGTGACCCTGTGCTCCAGGTTCACGCCGTCCAGCGTGGAGGTGAGTGACGGCCTGGGGGGTTGGCTCTGGGCAGGCGATGGCGTGGCCGGATTCTGAATGCGTGAGGAGAGGTGTGTCTCGGGTTGTGTGTGTGTGTGTGCGGCGGCGGGGGGGGGGTGGTTAGAGTGGGCTGGGCTCCGGGGGAGTGCCGGGAGGGGGTCCGTGCCGGGGAGGGGGATGGGGGGGGGGGTCCGTGCCGGGGTGGAGGTTGGGGGGGGTCCGTGCCGGGGAGGGGGATGGGGGGTCTGTGCCGGGGTGGAGGTTGGGGGGGGGAGGTCGGTGCCGGGGTGGAGGTTGGGGGGGGGGGTCCGTGCCGGGGAGGGGGATGGGGGATCCGTGCCGGGGTGGAGGTTGGGGGGGGGTCCGTGCCGGGGAGGGGGATGTGTCTGTGCCGGGGTGGAGGTTGGGGGGGGTCCGTGCCGGGGAGGGGGATGGGGGGTCCGTGCCGGGGTGGAGGTTGGGGGGGGGGAGGTCCGTGCCGGGGTGGAGGTTGGGGGGGGGGGGTCCGTGCCGGGGAGGGGGATGGGGGGTCCGTGCCGGGGTGGAGGTTGGGGGGGGGTCCGTGCCGGGGTGGAGGTTGGGGGGGGTCCGTGCCGGGGTGGAGGTTGGGGGGGGGTCCATGCCGGGGTGGAGGTTGGGGGGGGGGGTCCGTGCCGGGGAGGGGGATGGGGGGTCCGTGCCGGGGTGGAGGTTGGGGGGGGGGGGGGGGTCCGTGCCGGGGTGGAGGTTGGGGGAGGTCCGTGTCGGGGAGGGGGATGGGGGGTCCGTGCCGGGGTGGAGGTTGGGGTCCATGCCGGGGTGGAGGTTGGGGGGGGGGGTCCGTGCCAGGGAGGGGGATGCGAGGGCAAGTGAGTTGGTCCACCTGGCCAGGTGCCAGCCTCCAACAGTTGGACCCATGCGGTCCATGCCACCTGGCTGGGGGGAGGAGGGGATATGGGCAATGATGACATGTCGTCGTTCCCCTCCCCCCCACCAGGCCATCATGTTTTCCGATCATCCAGCGATGTTGGCCGCCGTGGCGGCAGCCGCTCATGTCTATGTTGCCCTGGATGAGGAGGAGGAGGAGCGTGCCAGAGAGGCGGCGCAGGCTGCCGCAGAGGGACAGGCGGCAGCCGCCCAGGCTGGAGGGACACCTGACCGACAGGACGAGGAGGGGGAGGAGGACGTCGCGGCCCCACGGCAACGGAGGCACCCGAGGGCGCCCCGTGTGTACCGGCCCCGGCAGTCATACCAGGACCTCACGGACCAGGAATGCAGGAGGAGACGCCGGATGAGGCGGGAAACCGTGGTACACATCTGCCACCTGCTGGCACACCTGTCACCGCGTGGCACTGGCGGGGGACACCCTCTCCCCGTGTCCGTCAAGGTTACTGTGGCCCTGAACTTTTATGCAACGGGGTCATTCCAGGCACCGAGTGGGGACCTGTCCGGCATATCGCAGACATCGGTGCATCCGGGCAGTGACAGATGCCCTATATGCCATGGCGCACCGCTACATCCGCTTCCCCGTGGACCGGACCAGCCAAGATGCCCGGGCCGTGGGCTTCTCTGCCGTGGCCGGGTTCCCCATGGTCCAGGGCGCGATCGATGGAATGCACGTCGCCGTGCGGCCACCTGCAGATAACAGGGCCGTGTTCACCAATAGGAAGGGGACCTATTCGATGAACATACAGGTGGTCTGCGACCACCGCATGATGATCCTGCACGTCTGCGCCCGTTACCCAGGCAGTGTACACGACTCAAACGTGTTGTCGCGGTCATCCATCCCCGGCATGTACGAGGGACGCCATCCCCGGCTGAGGGGCTGGTTGCTGGGCGACAGGGGCTACCCATTGCGATCGTGGCTGATGACGCCTATACGGAGGCCACGCAATGAGGCGGAGAACCGCTACAATGATGCCCATGTAGCGACAAGGGGAGTGATAGAGAGGTGCTTTGGCGTGCTGAAGATGCGTTTCAGGTGCCTGGACCTCTCTGGGGGCGCCCTCCAGTATCGGTCAGATAGGGTCGGTCGCATCATTGTGGTGTGCTGCGTCCTGCACAACATAGCCCAGCAGAGGGGCGATGTGCCGCAGGCAGAGGAGGGCGGAGTGGAGGAGCAGCAGGAAGAGGCGCAGTCCTCCCCAGATGAGGGGGATAGGGGTAATGGTCAGGGCAGACGGGGTAGACACAGGCGGGTGGCTGTCCACCGTTACCGGCTAGCCCAGCGGGCACGGGACAGACTGATAGCCGCCCGCTTCACTGACTAGATGGGCGTGGGAATCGGGTAGTATGGCCACAGACCGCACACCATGGCAACAGCCGACCACCCACACCCCCCACCCATCCACCCACCCAGCACCCTCACCCCCCTCCCCAACCCCACCCACCCCACCCGCATGCACACCACCGTTGCCGATCCACCTGCGGCACAACGGGCCGGGCTCACACAGTTGCGGGTGGACGCATGTCTATTGCAGGCCATGGAGGATGATGACAACCCGCCCTGCGGTGAGCTCCTGGCTCCACATCGTTGGACTATGTCTGACCCATGGCCACAGTACCACCATCCACCCGGACCATCCCTGCATGCGGCTGTGACACTGCAGCGCACGGTCCCGTCCTCTGCCCGGGGGATGTTGATGGCGGCCCAGGGGGAAGGGGGCAGACTCACCTGGGGCTGAGGTAAGACCACCCCTCATACACACACTTGCGCTCAACGTACATGACACCCCCGCACGCTTTGGACAGAGCACAAAGGCAGCTTCTGTCGGTGTAACATTGACTTTAATAACCAAAGGAGTTCATGCACGTGCCCTAGCCCCTAAAACTCATCTGTGCCCTGCACCCGTGCCAACTTACTCAGTGTCTAATTGTTTGGCCTTACGGGCCCTTTGACTACATCTAGGTGGTTCCCCAGACGGTACAGCAGAACTGGAGGTGGACTCCTGTGATTCCTGCCCTCTGACACTGGATCCCTTTGGCGGCCGTTTCCTGGGGCGTCCTGGCCTAGATGGGCCAGGCTGCGGCCCGGGCGACTGGGATGGCGAGCTGCCAGCCTGTCCTGCCCGTTGCCCACCCGATGCACCTGGGACGGAAGGGGGGGGGAGTCCGAGGTGTCGCGGTGTATTGGGACCTCCCCTACAGAGGGAGCCGGGACGGACCACACCACCTCCTCCTCCCTCGGGGTGCCCGATGGCCCCCAGGCCTCTACATGGGTGGGGGATGCGAACGGACTGGCCATCCGACGCCCCCCCGACATCTGGCGCTGCCAGTCCTGGAGGCCCGTGCTGGTATCGACAGGGGTCTGCAGGTTTGCAGCCATGGAGCCCAGGGGGTTGGCAAACCATGTCTGTGACAGTGCGACGCCGGCTCGCACATGGCCACTGGCGCCGATGCCCTCAGCGATGGCCTGCAGAGACTGGGCCAAGGCCTGCTGAGACTGGGCCATGGCCTGCAGAGACTGGGCTATGGCGTTGAGCGCCTCTGCCATCTGGCGCTGGCACTGGCTCATGGCCTCCTGTGAGAGGGCAGCCATGTCCTGGGCCACAGACGCCGCCTGCACGGAAAGCCCCAGGCCTCGCAAACCGTTCCCCATGTCTGACACCGTCGCACCCATTGCCTCCACCGCGGATGCCACCCGTGCGGTGTAAGCCTGGGTGGCACGCATGACCGGCACCACTCCCAGCTCCTGGACGCGGGTGGACTCCTCCACCTGCGACTGCAGCCGCCGCAAGCCGCCCGTCGCCCTCTTCGCTCATCTCCGGGTCGGTGGTTGCATCGGATCTATGTGTGGGTGTGGTAACTCCAGGAACCCGGGATCCATCTGGGCGGCAGATGTTCGCTTGGGCTGGGCTGCCCTCCAACCGCCCGGCCCCTCTGCTGCTCCTACCTCCACCTGCTGTACCGGGACGGCTGCGTTGTGCACACCAGTGAGTGTACCAGACGCCTCATCACTAAAGTGCCCAACCGAGGTGAGTGTTTCTGCGATGGTGGAGGGTGTTGGTGACAGCAGTGGCGTTGTGTCGTGCTCTTCGTCCCACTCTGACTCCATGGCACTTTGGGGTGGGGGTTCGTCTCCACCCATCCACTCTGAGTCACTGTCCGGTATTTCGTCTTCCTGGGTAGTGGTGTCCTGGGTAGGGGTGTCCTGGGCAGTGCTGTCCCGGGTAGTGGTGTCCCGGGTCGTGGTGTCCTGGGTAGTGGTGTCCTGGGTAGTGGTGTCCTGGGTAGTGGTGTCCTGGCTCGGATGTGACGGGGGCCTGTGGCTGCCCCCCTCGTCGCTGGGTGGTCGCTCCCGCACGTGACGGGGGTGTCGTCTCCCTGTTGCTCCAGGTCTCTCCGTCTCCCGTGGTGTGCGAGGGGCATCCTGCGGGCGTCGCATGCTGGAGGGTCCGGGTCTCTCCGTCTCCCGTGGCCTCCGAGGGGCATCCTGCGGGCGTCGCATGCTGGAGGGTCCGTGTCTCTCCGTCTCCCGTGGTGTGTGAGGGGCATCCTGCGGGCGTCGCATGCTGGAGGGTCCATGTCTCTCCGTCTCCCGTGGCCTCCGAGGGGCATCCTGCGGGCGGTCTGCATCTGCGGGGATGGGTGCCTGGACGTTTGGTCCTGCGATACACAATGAAGCATGCATGGTTAGACATCAGGCAGTGGTCAGGTGATATGGGGGAGGGGGATATAGGGGAGGGGGGATATGGGGACGGGCTGTCGGTGGCTCACTTGCTACTACGCCCCCGACCTCTGCATCAGCAACCTCCTGGTCGTCAGGTCCGCCAGCCAGTTCCAGGGCCCTTTCCTTGTGTTCGGTTAGTGGCCTCTCATCAGCGGGGCCTCCTCCTCCTCACATGCTCCCTATTGTTGTGTGCGCGCTTATCCTGTGGGGGGGGATATGGGGGGGGGGATATGGGGGAGGGGGATATGGGGGAGGGGGGATATGGAGGAGGGGGGAAGGGGGGATATGGCGAAGGGGGGATATGGGGGAGGGGGGATATGGGGAGGGGGGATATGGGGGAGGGGGGATATGGGGGAAGGGGGGATATGGGGGAGGTGGGATATGGGGGAGGGGGATATGGGGGAGGGGGGATATGGGGGAGGGGGGATATGGGGAGGTGGGATATGGGGGAGGGGGATATGGGGGAGGGGGGATATGGGGGAGGGGGGATATGGGGAGGTGGGATATGGGGGAGGGGGGATATGGAGGGGGGATATGGGGGAGGGGGGATATGGGGAGGGGGATATGGGGGAGGGGGGATATGGGGAGGGGGATATGGGGGAGGGGGGATATGGGGAGGGGGGAATATGGGGGAGGGGGGATATGGGGAAGGGGGGATATGGGGGAGGGGGATATGGGGGAGGGGGGATATGGGGGAGCGGGGGATATGGGGGAGGGGGGATATGGGGAGGGGGGATATGGGGAGGGGGCATATGGGGGAGGGGGGATATGGGGGAAGGGGCGATATGGGGGAGGGGGGATATGGGGAGGGGGGATATGGGGGAGGGGGGATATGGGGGAAGGGGGGATATGGGGGAGGGGGATATGGGGGGGGGGGATATGGGGGAGGGGGGATATGGGGGAGGGGGGATATGGGGAAGGGGCGATATGGGGGAGGGGGGATATGGGGAGGGGGATATGGGGTAGGGGGGATATGAGGGAGGGGGATATGGGGGAGGGGGATATGGGGGAGGGGGGATATGGAGGAGGGGGGATATGGGGGAAGTGGGGATATGGGGGAGGGGGGATATGGGGGAGGTGGGATATGGGGAGGGGGGATATGGGGGAGGGGGATATGGGGGAGGTGGGATATGGGGGAGGGGGGATATGGGGAGGGGGGATATGGGGAGGGGGGATATGGGGGAGGTGGTATATGGGGAGGGGGATATGGGGGAGGGGGGATATGGGGAGGGGGGAATATGGGGGAGGGGGGGATATGGGGGAGGGGGGATATGGGGAGGCTCACCCTGCCTGCTCTGACGAGGTTGTTCACCTTCTTGTGGCACTGGGTGCCTGTCCGTGGTGTCAGGGCCGCAGCGGTGACGGCCTCTGCCACTTCCCTCCACAGACGCCGGCTGTGGCGTGGGGCAACTCTGCGGCCGTACCCGGGATACAGGGCGTCCCTCATCTGCTCCACCGCGTCCAGGAGCGCCTCCACATCCCGTGACTCGAACCTCGGGGCTGAGCGGCGGCCAGCCATCCAGTCGGGTGTTCCGGTCGGGTGTTCCGGTCGGGTGGAGGAGGGAGCAGCGCGGCCTTATGAGCCGTGACGCCGTGCGACGCGTATGACGCTGCACGGCGTGAACCACTGCGCAAGCGCGGATCCCGTTACGTCGCTGCTAGCCCATTTCGGGCCGGAGACTTTCGACCCATTTTTCCGATGTGACGCAAGTCGGATTTGCGCCGTTTTTTCCGCCGATAACGGAGAATTTCGCCCATGAACTTTGAATCCTGGGGCGTCATTCTCCGACCCCCCCCGCCGGGTTGGAGAATCGCCGGGGGCTGCCGTGAATACCGCCCCTGCCGGTTGCCAAAGTCTCCGGTACCGGATATTCGGCGGGGGCGGGATCGGGCCGCGCCGGTTGGCGGGCCCCCCGCTGGATTCTCTGGCCCGGATGGGCCGAAGTTCCGCCCAGAAATTGCCTGTCCCGCCGGCGTGGATTAAACCACCTTTTGAACGGCGGGACAAGGCGGCGTGGGCGGGCTCCGGGGTCCTGGGGGGGGCGATCTGACCCCGGGGGGTGCCCCCACGGTGGCCTGGCCCGCGATCGGGGCCCACCGATTCGCGGGCGGGCCTGTGCCGTGGGGGCACTCTTTCCCTTCCGCCTCCGCCACGGTCTCCACCATGGCGGAGGCGGAAGAGACTCCCTCCACTGCGCATGCGTGGGAAACTTTCAGCGGCCGCTGACGCTCCCGCGCATGCGCCGCCCGGAGATGTCATTTCCGCGCCAGCTGGCGGGGCAACAAAGGCCGTTTCCGCCAGCTGGCGGGGTGGAAATTCCTCCGGCGCCGGCCTAGCCCCTCAATGTTGGGGCTCGGCCCCCAAAGATGCGGAGCATTCCGCACCTTTGGGGCGGCGCAATGCCCGTCAGATTGGCGCCGTTTTGGGTGCCAGTCGGCGGACATCGCGTCCTTTCAGGCGAATTTCGCCCCAGATTTGCATTGGCACAATTAATAACCCGTACCTCAAGTAATCATCTTTATGCTGCTTTGTTCCTGTTTTCAGCTTCTTCTTCATGCTTGTTCACTAGAGGTCCAGGAGTTCACACCAGCACAGGTGGCAGCTGCAAAATGGAGGAATCTCTCTCGCTCCCAGAACGCGTGACGTCAGCGTATGGGGCACGTGACTTGTCTCTGCCGCCGCTTCTAGTGGGAGGACTCCGTTGTTTGCTAAAGAAAAACTGGCCCTGGACAGTGGGCTGACGTCAGGAGGAGGCGGTCCACCCCGCTGGGCTCCGGGCCTGTGCACTGCTTGATCCGGCATGCATGCGCGGGAAGGCCGGCAATCTCAAAAGTGCGTCGCAGCCGGCATTTTTAAAAGCCAGCCGCAGTTGATCAGGCAACGCATCGACCAAGTGCCTAATTTGTATAATCTCTCCACATACTTTAACCCCCGAAGTCCAGGTATGATTCTTGTAAGCCTACGTTGCACTCCCCCCAAGGCCAAACTATCCTTCCTACGGTGTATTTGAATATAATGTGTATGTGAGTTATTTAACTTTCATCTCTCTCCTGCAAATAACAATTAACATAATATAATCATAATAACATATAATAATCAACTTACGGCAGAATGTACTGTTCCTCCAGGTAATTTGTACTGCCTCTTCCTTACAAGCATCAACATAATTTTGGATGTTCTCACAGAGTGTTGGAAGCATGCCATTATACTTGGTCATGTCCTGCATACAGTTCTTGATGAAAAAATCTGGGTTAACAAAGTGATGACAAGATTTGTATTTATCTGATAGCAGTTCCTGGCACTGGGAATCAATGATCATTTTCTCTCCTGGAGTGTAAAGAGAGTCCATTTGTTTTCTGTTGTCCGGTTGACAGCTAGTAAAAACAGACAGCACAGATTTTATTATACTTCAAATATTCTAACCCTTTTATTTAAATACCTGCTCTGAAAAGCATGGGCGGAATTCTCCCCGCCCCACGCCGGGTGGGAGAATTGCTGGGGCGCCGCGCTTGTCCCGCCACGCCGCCCCGACGCCCGCACGCGATTCTCCCACCCCCCCCAAAACCGGCGCGGCAACAATCACAGCTGGCCGCTGGGAGAATCGCCGGCGGGAGCAGCGCGGGAATGCTGGGGGGGCGGCCTGTGGGGGAGGGTGAGGGGGGTTCCTGCACCGGGGGGGGGGGGCCTCAAATGGCCGTCCTCTCTGAAGGAGGACCTCCTTTCCTCCGCCATCGTACACCCCGAATTTGGTATATACTTACTCTTGTTTCCAGGATGATGTTAATTACTTGCGTCCCCTTCCAGTTTTATTTACTATGTGTAATGAATGAAGAAAAGGTACTTTTGTGTATCTCTGGGATACATAAATGGTTAAATCGTACCCTGCATTGCTGTATTCCTCTGATTTCCAACTGTTTCCAAAGTGGGCCACACTGGGTGCAATGATTCCATCAGGTATTTGGAACTCATCAGCTTTTTGGCCGTTGTAATTACCACACATGCCACACACCTGCAGTAATAGAGAGATGGATTCCCAAAAGTGCTAATAAGTAAGAGATGACATCGGATAAGGGCATACTGTAACAATTAAAATCGAAGAAAAATTCTTGTCTCAACAATAAACGGATATTAGGAAGATTAGGCAAATCTTCCACTTTGATATGTTGAGAAACGGTTGGATCCTGGATGCTGGGAAAATGGCTGCAGAGACCAATATTCAGCAGTGCAACAACACTCCAACAACACTCAAGAAGCTAGACACCATCCACGACATAGCATCCTGCTTCATTGGCACGCCTTCCACAAACATTCACTCTCTCCACCACCGAAAAACAGTGTCAGCAGTGTGGACCAGCTCCAAGGTGCACTGCATGAACTCACCAAGGCTCCTTAGACAGCATGTTCCAAACCCAGGACCACTACCATCTAGAAGGACAAAGGCAGACATGAAACCACCACCACCACCCTGAAGTTCCTCCCTGAGCCACTCACCATCCAGACTCGGAAATATATCGCCATTTCTTTACTGTGGTTCAATCAAAATCCTGGAACGCCTTTCCTAACAGCACTGTGGGTGTGCCTACACCACATGGTCTGCAGCTGCTTAAAAAGGCAGCTCATCACCATCTTTTCCAGGGAAATTAGGGGCAGGCAATAAATGCTGGCTGAGCCACGATGTCCACATCTCATTATTAGGGTCCCAGTTGGTGTTTTCACTGGATGGGAAGATTCCAGATTGGAAGCCAGACACAAATTATCATAACATATGGGTGCAAACCTTTAGATGGGTTGCACTTTCCCTTGAGGTGTGGCTGGTGAATGCTGGGAAAGCCCTCTCCCGACAGTCTTCATGCCTCGCGGGATTCATAGAATCATAGAATTTACAGTGCAGAAGGAGGCCATTCGGCCCATCGAGTTTGCACCGGCTCTTTGAAAGAGCACTCCACCCAAGCCCACACCTCCACCCTATCCCCATAACCCAGTAACCCCACCCAACACTAAGGACAATTTTGGACACTAAGGGCAATTTATCATGGCCAATCCACCTAACCTGCACATCTTTGGACTGTGGGAGGAAACCGGAGCACCCGGAGGAAACCCACGCACACATGAGGAGAACATGCCGACTCCGCACAGACAGTGACCCAAGCTGGGAATCGAACCTGGAACCCTGGAGCTGTGAACAACTGTGCTAACCACCATGCTACCGTGCTGCCCAAGTCCCGCGAGGTGTCGGAATCTGAAACACGCCCACAAGGGACCAAACGGCGCACTCCAAAGCCAGTTTTAAACTGGCTTAGGTGAGCTTACCCGGTATCCACCGTCAATGCGGGATTCACCGGCCTCCCCAGCGAGACCGCAGCCCGGCGCCGTTCAGCACTGGTCCACATAAACATGGACCAGGCGGAACGGCACCCGGGGCGGGGTCTCTTGGGCTATCGGAGAGCCCTGGGTGGCCAAGGTAAGTGCAGAATCGAGGTCTCGCCCTACTCAAGGAACACAGGTACCTTGGCACTGCCCAGAGCACTGCCTGGGGGTTAGGGTGGCAGTGTGAAGGGTCAGGGGGGGAGGGGGGCCATGCCCATGAAAGGAGGTTGGAGGTTTGAAGAGTGGGGGTGTACAGGGCAGCTAAGTGGCGGCCTCTGGGGGGTTGGAGGGGTGATGGGAGGAGTCCTGGAAGGGAGAAGGGATGGGGTGCTGTAAAGGGGTTTAGGATGGCCTGAGAAGGGTGATCCCCATGGACCCCATTATGGAGAGTCCTCACTTGGGGGGTGTGGGGTAGTGCCCATCTATGTGGGGGGTGGAATTGCCCATGGGTGGGGGTGTGAGGCACCCAGAAGCTAACGTAGAAATCGGGGCACCCTTACAAAATGGCGGCCCGATCTCTGAGTTCAGCTCCCCAGTGCTAAAAAAATTTTTAAGTGTGGGCTAAACCAGTGAGAAACTCCCCATGGCCCAAAAAAGTGACTAAAGGCATGATGCTCCAGCCACACTGCGCCGGAATATTAGCTCGCCACCGGCACAGTGTGGCCGGTGAAAGCCTGGAGACCTAGCTCCCGGGATCTACCCGCTCGTAGCGCCTCGTGAGATTCAATGCAATCTCGTGAGACATTGCAAGGCAAATCCCATCCACAATAGGCGGGATCACTTTTCAACAAATCTGCATATTGGAGCGAGGCAGTAAGCCTCACTCTACTGTGCAAATTCACGAGATACCTGAGGCTTTGGGGTTCAATCCCTTTGCGTCGGGGACCTCACACTAGCGCCGTTTGGTACTGGTCCCTACAAATGGGAAGCAGACAGAATGGCACTCTGGGGGTTTCCATGGGGATCGGACGCCCTCAGCTGCATGCTTTTTGGACAGGCTGGTGCCCTGGCACTGCTGGTGCCACTTGGGTACCAGAGCACTGCCACCTGGACACCCAGGCAGTGCCACCTGGGTGCCAGTCTGGCAGTGCTACCTGGGTGCCAGCCTGGCACTGCCACTGCCTGGGTGACATTGCCAAGGTGCCAAGCTGGTATTTTTGGTGCACGTGCGATTGGGCTGGGGTTGCCCTGTGTGGATGATGGAGGGTGCAGGAGACCCATGTTGCGTTCAGGCTGTGGGGGAGGTCTGGGTTTCCGTTGTGGGCCTCGGAGATTGGGACACCATTTGAAAATGGCGTCCCAATCTCTCACAACAACAGGGAGTTCAAGCGAGCAGAGCTCCCCCATTGTAAAAGCGATTCGCATTGAATAGCCATAATGTAACACCGCTGTTCAAGATTGGAAGGAGGCAGAAGACTGGAAATTATAGGCCGGTTAGCCTGACTTCGGTCATTGGTAAGATTTCAGTGTACTTGGAAGTGCATGATAAAATAGGACTGAGTCAGCAAGGCTTCGTCAAAGGGAGGTCATGTCTGACAAATCTGTTAGAGTATTTGAGGAAGTAACAAGGAAGTTAGACAAAGGAGAACCAGTGGATGTGATGTATTTAGATTTCCAGAAGGCCTTTGACAAGATGCCGCATAGGAGACTGTTAAATAAGTTAAGAGCCCATGGTGTTAAGGGTAAGATCCTGGCATGAATACAGGATTGGCTGACTGGCAGAAGGCAGAGAGTGGGGATAAAGGGGCCTTTTTCAGGATGGCAGCCGGTGACTAGTGGTGTGCCTCAGGGGTCTGTCCTGTGACCACAACTTTTCACAATGTACATTAATGATCAGGAAGAAGGAACTGCTAAATTTGCAGATGATACAAAGATCTGTAGAGGGACAGGTAGTATTGATGAAGCAGGTGGGCTGCAGAAGGACTTGGACAGGCGAGGAGAGTGGGCAAAGAAGTGGCAGATGGAATACAATGTGAAAAAGTGCGCGGTTACGCACTTTGGAAGGAGAAATGGAGGCATAGACTATTTTCTAAATGGGGAGATGCTATGGAAATCAGAAGCACAAAGGGACCTCGGTGTCCTTGTTCACGATTCTCTGAAGGTTAACGTGCAGGTTCAGTCGGCAGTTACGAAGGCAAATGCAATGTTAACATTCATGTCGAGAGAGCTAGAATACAAGACCAGGGATGTACATCTGAGGCCGTACAAGGCTCTGTTCAGACCCCATTTGGAGTATTGTGAGCAGTTCTGGGCCCCGTAATCTAAGAAAGGATGTGCTGGCCTTGGAAAGGATCCAGAGGAGGTTCACAAGAATGACCCCCGGGATGAAGAACTTGTTGTATGAGGAATGGTTGAGGCGTCTGGGTCTGTACTCGTTGGAGTTTAAAAGGATGAGGGGGGATCTTATTAAAACTTACAGGATACTGCATGTGGGAGCCATTGCCTAGCATCCCAATCAGACTGTGATGCCTGCACACTGTGCCTGAACACTGCGGGAGGCAACACCATACACCCAGCAGCCGAGATCCAAACACCTAGTGGATGGGACCCTGCTCCGGGGACACGTCCACGGCCGGAGGGTGGATGCGTGCCACGGAGAGGGGACAAGCGCCCAATCCAGGTGACGTTATGAGCGGGTGTCCGGGGTTTAGTGTCTGGGGTGGGGTAAGGGGGGTCCATTGTGGCTGGGTATGCGTGGGCAGGACATTCTGGGTGGGGAGGGGGTGGGGGGGTAGGGTCCTGGGATGGGAGCTACCACCGTTTGTCAGTCTGACACCCTCGCCCAATTCCTTACAGATATTGAACACTATGGCAGGGATATTGGATGCAGAAGTTGTTCTAGTGGTGCAGGTGCTAGACGATAAGGACAGACGCCGGAAGCTACAGCAGCGTCTGCAGATGTTTGAGGCAGTGGATCATGTACCGGACCCCGCGTGACACCCTGAGGAGCCGTCCGCCCATCAGGCAAGGGAGGGACCCAGAGGAGGAGTCCCGCGACGGCCCTGGGTGTGCAGGTGCCGCTGGTCATTCGAACAAATGATGGACAGCGTGTGCCGCAGGAGGCTCCGCCTCAACAAGGAGACAGTGTGACGCCTGTGCCATGTCCTCGTGGATTGGAAACCACATGGAGGAGAGGACATCCGCTTCCGTGGTCGTCAAGGTCACCGCAGCCTCGGGATCATTCCAGGGCTCAAGCAGGGACATGTGGTATCTCACAGGCCACAGCCCACAGGTGCATCCGACAGGTCACGAATGTCCTGTATGGGAGACTTCCGGTTGCGGCGATGCGGAGCTAAGCCGCACATTTCGGCAGGTCCCGCTAGAACGGACCTTTGGGCTCTCCGGAGGAGCCCCAACCATACTTTTTTGATTTAATCCCGTGTGGGAAGGTGAAGTAAGGTCCCCCTTCCGTCATGTATGGAGGGGACTAGAAGTGGAGGGACACAAAAAAAGGCTTTGGAGCAGCGGCAGAAACGAGGGGGAGAAAGCAAGATGGTGGAGGGCGAGCAGCATGGGGGCCAGACCAGCAGGTGTTTCTCAGGCGCTGAGTGGAGGAGCTTAAAAAGGAGGTGCTGGCGCCAATGCTGTTGGCGATCGAGGGGCTGAAGGCGACCCAGAAGGCCCAGGCGATAGAGCTCCGAGAGGTGAAGGAAAAAACTAATGAGAACGCGGACAAGATCTTAGGCCTGGCGGTGAAGATGGAGGCGCACGAGGCACTGCACAAGCGGTGGGCCGAGAGAGATTCGAAGTCCTGGAGAACAGGTCGCGGAGGAAGAATCTCCGGATTCTGGGTCTCCCCGAAGGAGTGGAGGGGGCTGATGCTGGGGTGTATGTGAGCACGATGCTCCATTCGCTGATGGGTGCGGAGGCCTTGCTGAGCCCCCTGGAGCTAGAAGGGGCTCACCGGGTCCTGGTGAGGAGACCCAAGGCTGGTGAGCCGCCAAGTGCGATAGTGGAGAGGTTCCATCGTTTCGCGGACAGAGAGAGTGTCCTGAGATGGGCCAAGAGGGAGCGGAGCAGTAGATGGGAGAATGCGGTGATCCGAGTCTACCAGGACAGGAGCGCGGAGGTGGAAAAGAGGAGATCTGGCTTCAATCGGGCCAAGGCAGTGCTGCATAAAAAAAGGGTGAGATTCGGAATGCTGCAGCCAGCGCGACTGTGGGTCACGTGCCAGGACCGACACCACTATTTCGAAACGCCAGAAGAGGCTTGGACCTTTATCCAAACGGAAAAATTGGACTCGAACTGAGGGGCTGTGGTAGTGGGGGAGATGTTGACTGTATACAGGGTTGTAAATATGGGTAAAGAATGTTTTACGGGTGGGACGATGGATGGGGATGGGGGAAGAGTTTTTGAAGGGGGGGACGTGGGCGTCGGTGCTGGAGGGAGGTGAGACTCGGGGATAGGGGAATTAGGATAAGGCCGCAACAAGAGCTGCGCCACAGGGGGCGGGGCTGGCTTAGGAAAGCGCAGGCTTTTTCCCGCGCTAGGGAGGGGGGGGGGGATGGAGGAGCGCAAGGAGGAGGAGGGATTCCCACATGGGGGGGGGTCAACGGGAAGGCGGGGGAAGCCGGGGTCAGCAGGAGTCAGCTGACTTACGGAAGTATTATGGGGGGAGCAAAAGAGCTAGATTTGGATCTAGCGGGGAGGGGGGTGGGGAGGGGGGGGGATAATAGGGTTGCTGCTGCAATGGCCGAGGGGGAACTGAAAATGGAAGAGGTGGTCGGGGCGGGGGTTCCCTGTCTGGGGGACTGGAGGGTGCGGGAGACGTGGGCCCGGGGGGGGGGGATGGGTAGCCCCCCAATCCGGCTGATCATGTGGAATGTGAGAGGCCTAAATGGGCCGGTTAAGAGGGCCCGAGTGCTCGCGCACTTAAAGGGACTGAAAGCAGACGTGGTCATGCTTCAGGAGACACATCTGAAGGTGGCAGATCAGGTCAGGTTAAGAAAGGGATGGGTAGGACAGGTGTTCCATTCGGGGCTGGATGCAAAGAATAGAGGGGTGGCAATACTGGTGGGGAAGCGGGTGTCGTTTGAGGCCAAGAACATAGTGGTGGACAACGGAGGCCGATACATGATAGTGAGTGGTAGGTTGCAGGGGACGGGGGTGGTATTGGTAAATGTATACGCCCCGAATTGGGACGACGCTGGATTCATGAAACGTAAGTTGGGGCATATTCCGGACTTGGAGGTAGGAAGTTAGATAATGGGTGGGGACTTCAACACGGTGTTGGACCCAGCACTGGATCGCTCCAGATCCAGGACCGGAAAGAGGCCGGCTGCGGCCAAGGTGCTCAGGGGGTTTATGGACCAGATGGGGGGAGTAGATCCGTGGAGATTTGCCAGGCCTTTGGCCAGAGAATTCTCTTTTTTCTCCCATGTACACAAGGCCTACTCCCGGATAGATTTTTTTGTTCTGGGCAGGGCATTGATCTCGAAAGTGGAGGGGACGGAGTATTTGGCCATAGCCATTTCGGACCACGCCCCGCACTGAGTGGAATTAGAGCTGGGGGTGGAGAGGGACCAACACCCGCTGTGGCGGTTGGATGTGGGACTGTTGGCAGACGAGGAAGTGTGCGGGAGGGTGCGGGGGTGCATCGAAAGGTATCTGGAGGCCAACGACAACGGGGAGGTGCAGGTGGGAGTAGTATGGGAGGCACTGAAGGCGGTGGTTAGGGGAGAGTTAATCTCCATCAAGGCTCACAGGGAGAAGAGAGAGGGCAGGGAAAAGGAGAGGTTAGTGGGGGAGATTTAAGAGTGGACAGGAGATATGCAGAGGCCCCTGATGAGGGACTACTCAGGGAGAGGCGAAGTCTCCAGACGGAGTTCGACCTGTTAACCACAGGGAAGGCAGAGGCACAGTGGAGGAAGGCACAGGGGGCGATGTATGAATATGGGAGAAGGCGAGCCGGATGCTGGCACATCAGCTCCATAAGAGGATGGCAGAGAGGGAAATAGGTGGAGTCAAGGATGGAAGGGGAACTATGGTGCGGAGTGCGGTGAAAGTGAATGAGGCATTCAAGGCCTTCTACGAGGAGCTGTATAGGTCCCAGCCCCCAGGGGGAAAAGAGGGGATGCGACGATTCTTGGACCAGCTGAGGTTCCCGAGGGTGGAGGAGCAGGAGGTGGCTGGTTTGGGGGCGCCAATTGGGGTGGAGGAGCTGGTTAAAGGACTGGGGAGCATGCAGGCAGGGAAGGCCCCGGGACCAGATGGGTTCCCGGTGGAGTTCTATAGAAAGTATGTAGACCTGTTAGCCCCGTTGCTGGTAAGGACTTTCAATGAGGCAAGGGAGGGGGGAGACCCTGCCCCCGACAATGTCGGAGGCGACGATCTCTTTGATCCTGAAGCGGGATAAGGACCCACTGCAATGCGAGTCGTATAGGCCGATCTCGCTCCTCAACGTAGATGCTAAGTTGCTGGCAAAAGTGTTAGCTACGAGGATTGAGGACTGTGTCCCGGGGGTGATTCACGAGGAGCAGACGGGATTTGTAAAGAGCAGGCAGCTAAATACCAATGTGTGGAGGCTACTGAATGTGATTATGATGCCATCGGTGGAGGGAGAGGCGGAGATAGTGGCAGCTATGGACGCGAAGAAGGCCTTTGACCGAGTAGAGTGGGAGTATCTCTGGGAAGTGTTGAGGAGGTTTGGGTTCGGGGGAGGGTTTATTAGTTGGGTTAAGCTCCTGTATAGAGCCCCGGTGGCGAGTGTGGTCACGATCCGGCGGAGGTCGGAGTATTTCCGGCTGTATCGAGGGACGAGGCAGGGGTGCCCCCTGTCCCCCCTGCTGTTTGCATTAGCAATTGTACCTTTGGCCATGGCGTTAAGGGAGTCGGGGAAATGGAGGGGGGTGGTCCGAGGGGGAGAGGAGCATAGAGTGTCGCTGTACGCAGACGACCTGTTGCTGTATGTGACGGATCCAGTGGAGGGGATGGTTGAGGTCATGCAGATCCTGAGGGAGTTTGGAGACTTCTCGGGCTCTAAGCTCAATGTGGGAAAGAGTGAGCTCTTTGTGGTGCATCCGGGGGATCAGGGAAAAGGGATAGACGACCTACCGTTGAGGAGGGCGGAAAGAAGCTTTCGATACTTGGGGATCCAGGTAGCTAGGAGCTGGGGGGCACTGCACAAACTTAATTTGACGCGGCTGGTGGAACAGATGGAGGAGGACTTTAAAAGGTGGGACATGTTGCCACTCTCGCTAGCGGGCAGGGTACAGTCAATTAAAATGGTGGTCCTCCCGAGGTTTCTTTTTGTATTCCAATGCCTCCCAATTGTGATTACCAAGGGCTTTTTTAAGAGGGTAGGCAGGAGCATTACGGGATTTGTGTGGGCGAGCAAGACCCCAAAGGTAAGGATGGGGTTCCTGGAGCGTAGTACAGATAGAGGAGGGCTGGCGTTGCTGAATCTGGGTGGCTACTACTGGGCAGCCAACGTGGCGATGATCCGTAAGTGGGCGATGGAGGGAGAGGGGGCGGCATGGAAGAGGTTGGAGATGGCGTCCTGCAAAGGAACGAGCCTGGGGGAGCTGGTGACGGCACCGCTGCCGCTCTCGCCGATAAGGTACACCACGAGTCTGGTGGTGGCGGCAACGCTAAAGATCTGGGGCCAGTGGAGACGACACAGGGGTGCGATGGGAGCCTCGTTGTGGTCCCCGATCAGGGATAACCATCGGTTTGCCCCAGGAAGGATGGACGGGGGGTTTCAGAGCTGGCATCGGGCAGGGATTAGAAGAATGGGGGACCTGTTCATCGATGGGACGTTTGCGAGCTTAGGGGCGCTGGAGGAGAAGTTTGGACTACCCCCGGGAAACGCCTTCAGGTACATGCAAGTGAGGGCGTTTGTGAGGCGGCAGGTGAGGGAATTCCCGCTGCTCCCGGCACAGGGGATTCAAGACAGGGTGATTTGGGGCGTATGGGTCGGAGAGGGCAAGGTGTCGGCGATATACCAGGAGATGAAAGAAGAGGGGGAGGCTTTGGTAGAGGAGCTGAAGGGTAAATGGGAAGAGGAGTTGGGGGAGGAGATTGAGGAGGGTCTATGGGCTGATGCCCTAAGTAGGGTTAATTCCTCTTCCTCGTGTGCCAGGCGTAGCCTGATACAATTTAAGGTTGTTCACAGAGCGCATATGACGGGGGCGAGGCTGAGTAGGTTCTTTGGGATGGAGGACAGATGTAGGAGGTGCTCAGGAAGCCCGGCGAACCATGTCCATATGTTTTGGTCATGCCCGGCACTGGATGGGTTCTGGAGGGGAGTTGCGAGGACAGTATCTAAGGTGGTGAAAGTCCAGGTCAAGCCAAGCTGGGGGCTAGCACTATTTGGAGCAGCGGACGAGCCGGGAGTGCAGGAGGCGAAAGAGGCCGGCATTCTGGCCTTTGTGTCCCTGGTAGCCCGGCGAAGGATCTTGTTAGTGTGGAAAGATGCGAAGCCCCCCAGTGTGGAAGCCTGGATAAATGATATGGCAGGGTTTCTCAGGTTGGAAAGGATAAAGTTTGCCCTGAGAGGGTCTGTGCAGGGGTTCTCCAGGCGGTGGCAACCGTTCCTAGACTATCGAAGGGGGGTTCTTCGGGGGGGCATCCGAGCAAGAAAAACATAAACGATCCGGAAAACTGATATGTACGGGAGGAATTCAATGTACAAAGTTCTGTATCATATTGATTTGCCATGTTTATGTCTTGCTATGCGAGTTTTTTCTTCTTTTTTGTTACGGGGGGGGGGGTTTGTTTATATGGTTGAAAATTCATAATAAACATTTTTTTTTTTAAAAACCGAATGTTCTGTATGCCCAGGCGAAAACTACATTGTCTTTGACATGAACCAAGCTCAGCAAGATGACTGGGCAGCAGGATTCTCCGTCATCGCCGGGATGCCCCAGGTCCAGGGGGTAATAGATGCCACGCATGTTGCCCTGCGCTCGCTGGGCCATCTGGGGGTGCCTTAGGGTAACCGAAAGGGGTTCCACCCTCTCAACATTCAGCTCGTGTGCGACCACCACACGTGTGTGCTAATTTCCCGGGGAGTGTGCACAACTGCTACATCCTGGGGCAGTCGCCACCCTGTCCTCTTTGAGGCACACCCCAGAATGGGCAGCTGGCTCTTGGAAGAATAAGGGGTATCCACTGAGGACCTGGCTAATGATGCCAGTACGGAGGCCAGTGACCGAAGTGGAGATCCGGTACAACGAGGCCAATATAGCCACATGAGCTGCGATTGACCGGTACATCAGACTCAAGATGTGGTTCTGGTGCCTCGACTGCTCTGGTGTGCACTCCAGTACACCGCCCAGAGAGTCGCCCGCTTTGTGGTTGTCTGCTGTGCCCTCCACAACCTCGCAGCGGGGCGACATACTGGAGGTTGGTGATGAGGAACATGTGGCCACCTCCGAGGAGGAGGACAAGGACGAGGATGATGGGGAGGTGCCGGCCCAGCAAGGGCTGGAGGACGAGGCCGGAGAGGAACCTAAGGCCCAGCCGGAGGCTGCAGGACAAGCGGCAGCGGCGAGCCCGGAGGGCCAGGGAGGCCCTCATACTGCCCGCTTCTCATAGGGCGTGGCCTGGTTTGTCATCAGTCCTTAACCACCCTGCCACCCCCATTTCCCACCCTCCCAGGGTATGTATTGCATCAGTCCAGGGTGTTGGAACTGTGTTGGCCCCATCAGCAGGTCACTGTCGAAAGAAGGGGGGTGATGATAACCTGCAGAGAGCTCAGCGCCAGTGCTCCTCAGACAATGCCATAGTCTGACCCTTGCCTGTCTGCTGGGTGCTCGCTCACACCATCACCTGCAAGCAGTGTGCCCGGGGACGGGGGGGATGCTGGAGAGATGGGCCTCGGGTTTGGAGGTCAGCCCGCATTGCGGAAGAAAGTGATCGAGGCATCATACTGGTTCCACCTGATGTACATCAGCAGCAGTGTGGTGCTCATCAGATTGTGCACCGCGAAGCCTGACCATTAACATTTCCCACCGAGGTGTGTGTATCTGCGCTGGTGGAGGGTGGGAATGACAGCTGTGCCGCGACTATTACAGTGGTATCTGTCATGATATTCAGGTAAACATCATAGCACATACATACTGATGGACAGATCAACGGACCAATCAACACACACACAACACCACAGCCAATCACAGGCAAGAGCATACACAGTACAAAACAGGGAACACGACACTTCCTGAGAAGTCCAGCAGGAGACAGCTCAGGGCACAGAGCTCATAGCAAGCCACTCAGACATCCACCATGTGCTGAGTGCCACTACAAGATAGTATTAGGAATAGGTCCACAGATTCTAGGGTTATGATCGAACCTCAGTAATCAGTTTACCACTGTAAATAAATGTCAGCAATAAAACTGAGTTGTAACATTCGCAACCGTGTTGGTTCGTCTGTGTAGCAGAGTACCCAACACATCATAGTACCAGGAGTAACTGTGGGACCGACCTACGGATCCTCCGGAATCTGCCATCCTGCGCCATGGACACCGTCAGTACACCGCAGCCGCTACAAGTCGCTGGAAACCTCGGCGTTAATTGGAAGCTGTTCAAACAGCACTTCCAGCTCTTCCTGGAAGCCAACGAAAAGGATAGCGCTTCGGACACCAGAAAGATCGCCATCCTCCTCTCCACGGCAGGTCAACACGCCATCCATGTCTACGACTTCCTGGTGTTCGCGGAATTTGAGGACAAGACCAAGTACAAGACGGTGCTTCTCAAACTCGACCAACACTTCAACGAGAGTTTCGAGAGGTATCTCTTCCAGCAGTGCCTGCAGGGTAAGGATGAGCCCTTTCAATCCTTCCTTACGCATCTCCATATCCTCGCGCAGTCCTGCGGTTACGACACCACCTCCGATTCCATGATTCAGGACCAGATCGTTTTTGGGGTCACCTCGGGCACCCTACGCCAGCAGCTCTTAAAAATAAAAGGCCTCACCCTAGCCTCCGCAATCGAAGTCTTTGTCCTGCATGAAAACGCGACTAGCCGCTACTCCCAATTTCAGGCGGCCGGATCGGTGAGGCAGGCGTCCTACGAGGCCGAACGGGTCCAGGCGATCGAGTTCCTCCCGGCCCGTGGCCCGGACGAGGGCGGCCATTTTGCGTGCTTTTCGAGGCCTCCCGCGTTTGTGCGCGCCAAAAACGACGTCGACACAGAGGGACGTGATGCGCAGGCGCGCTCGACGAAAGACCAAACTGCGCATGCGCGGTGGCGCAACGAACGCCATGACATCACGACTTGCGGCAACTGTGGAGCCGCACGTTTAAAGCGGCAATGTCCCGCAAGAAACCGACAATGCCTCCGCTGTGGCAAGATGGCCACTACGCTGCCTGCTGTCGAGCAGCTCAACCTGCCAATGTTCCCCAACTCCGACAACCTCGGGATGTGCGGACCATTCAGCCTCCTTACTACGAGTCGTGCCCAGACGATATCCAAACCAGTGACACAGACGACTGGGACGCCTTCCGTGTTGCGGTCATTGATGGGAACCGGATGTCTCCAGCCAGGACCCACCAGCCGTTGCAAGTGAACACTGTCAATCCGGGTGATGAATGGTGTGCCACCCTAACGGTCAACCGATCACCGATAACATTCCGTCTGGTCACTGGCGCCTCCGTCAACCTCATAGCATGGTCAGCCTTCTACGCCATGAAGGTCAGACCACCAATTTGGCCATCCCTTTGCAAGATGGTCGACTACAATGGGAACGTTATCCCGACTATGGGATCCTGCCAGCTCCAGGTGACACACAACACACACACGGTCACACTCTCATTCGAGATAGTCGGGTCATCAAAGGACTCCCTGCTAGGCGCACAGGCGTGCAAGGTTCTCCACCTCGTGCAACAAATCCACGCTCTGTCTCCAGAAGGCACATCTGACTTCCCGGATGTAGAATTCAGGGCACAGCTCCAATCGCTCCTCACCCACAACCAGGAGGCATTCAAGGGCATGGCAACACTGCCCTACACCTACAGAATTCGGCTCAATCCGGACGCCACCCCGGTCATTCACGCATCTCGCAGGGTCCCAGCGCCACTCAAAGACCGCCTCAAGCAGCAGCTGCAGGATCTCCAGGACCAAGGGGTGCTATGCCGGGTCACGGAGCCCACGCCATGGGTCAGCTCCATGGTGTGTGTTAAGAAGCCCTGCGGCGAGCTCCGGATCTGCATTGATCCAAAAGACCTCAACAACAACATAATGAGGGAACACTACCCCATACCCAAACGTGAAGAGATCACGAGCGAAATGGCCCGGGCTAGAATCTTCACTAAACTGGATGCCTCGAAGGGTTTTTGGCAGATCCAACTGGATCAGTCCAGCCGAAAGCTGTGCACCTTCAACACCCCTTTCGGCAGGTTCTGCTATAACAGAATGCCATTTGGCATCATCTCGGCATCCGAGGTCTTTCACAGGATCATGGAGCAGATGATGGAGGGTATAGAAGGGGTGCGCGTCTACGTGGACGACGTCATCATCTGGTCCACCACACCACAGGAGCACATCAATCGTCTCCAGCGCGTCTTTGCGCGCATATGGGAAAACGGCCTGCGCCTCAACCGAGCCAAGTGTTCTTTCGGCCAAACCGAGCTGAAGTTCCTGGGGGACCACATTTCCTGGTCAGGGGTCCGTCCGGATGCAGACAAGGTCAGCGCCATTACAGCCATGCCGCAGCCGGCAGACAAGAAAGCAGTGCTACGCTTCCTAGACATGGTCAACTTCCTGGGGAAGTTCATTCCCAACCTTGCCTCCCACACGACGGCTCTGCGCCACCTCGTCAAGAAGTCCACGGAGTTCCAGTGGCTGCCCACACACCAGAAGGAATGGGAGGAGCTCAAGATTAAGCTCTCCACAGCCCCGGTATTGGCGTTTTCGACACATCTCGTGACACAAAAATTTCAACTGATGCCAGCCAGTCCGGCATTGGGGCGGTACTCCTACAGCGGGATGACACTGCGTCATGGGCCCCGGTCGCCTATGCCTCGCGGGCCATGACACCCACAGAACAGCGCGACGCGCAGATCGAAAAAGAGTGCCTGGGTTTGCTGACCGGAATAGACAAGTTCCAGGACTACGTGTATGGTCTCCCCCAGTTTACCGTTGAGACTGACCATCGCCCCCTGGTCAGCATCATAAATAAGGACCTGAACGAGATGACCCCTCGCCTCCAGCGCATCCTACTTAAACTCAGGAGGTATGTCTTCCAACTGGTCTACACCCCGGGAAAGGACCTTATCATTGCGGATGCCCGATCCAGAGCAGTGAGCACACCGCCCGATTCGGAGGGGTTCGTCTGTCAGGTCGAAGCGCTGTCAGGCCTTCACATCAGCAAATCTGCCAGCTGACGACTCCGGTCTGGCCCGTATTCGCCGGGAAACTGCGGCTGACCCCCTTCTACAACGGCTGATGCGCCACATGATGGGTGGGTGGCTCAAAGGACAGTGTCTGCAGTTCTACAATGTCCGAGACGACTTGGCCGTCATTGATGGTGTCCTTCTGAAGCTGGACCGGATTGTGATTCCGCACAGCATGCACAAGCTGGTCCTCGACCAACAAAAGAAGGCCATCTGGGGGTCGAGAAATGCAGACAGAGAGCCCAAGAGGCGGTATACTAGCCGGGCATCAGTGCTGACATTGCCAATGTGGTGCTCAACTGCCCCACCTGCCAAAGGTTTCAACCGGCGCAGCCTCCTGAGACGCTTCAGCCCCATGAGCTGGTGACGTCCCCCTGGGCGAAGGTGGGTGTGGACCTTTTTCACACGCTTGGCAGGGACTATGTAATCGTCATTGATTACTTTTCCAACTATCCAGAGGTCATACGCCTGCACGATTTAACATCGTCCGCTGTCATAAGGGCCTGCAAAGACACCTTCGCTCGCCACGGCATTCCGATTACTGTCATGTCGGACAATGGGCCCTGTTTTGCCAGCCAGGAATGGTCGTCCTTTGCTGCTTCGTATGGCTTCACACACGTGACGTCCAGCACGCTGCATCCCCAGTCCAATGGAAAGGCAGAAAAGGGTGTTCACATCGTCAAGCGTCTCCTCTGCAAGGCTGCTGCTGCCGGATCGGATTTCTGCCTAGCCCTGCTGGCCGATCGCTCGGCCCCACTAGCCACTGGCTTCTCACCAGCCCAGCTGTTGATGGGTCGCACCCTCAGGGCCACTGTGCCATCTATTCTGGTACCCACAACCAACCATGCTCCGGTACTACACAGAATGCAACAGCAGCGCGTTCGCCAGAAGATGGCATATGACACACGGGCAACTGATCTTCCCGCCTTGGCGCCTGGAGACGACGCTGCATCCACCTACCAGAAGGTGGCTGGTCAGCACCTGCCGAAGTTCTCCGATGCGTGGCTCCCCGCTCGTTCCTGGTTCGCATGCCTGATGGCTCCATTCGTAGGCGCAATCGCCGGGCTCTTCGCCTACTTCCACGCTCGCTACGGGAACTTACACCGACACCGCGCCCTCCTGTTGTTCCTGATATCGCCTTCGTGGAGTTTCCTGCCACCATGCCCCTTCCGTCATCGCCCGTGGCCAGACCCATTCCTCAGCCAGTGGATCCAGACCCACCCTTGAGGCGGTCAACCCGAATTCGTCGCCCACCTACTAGACTGGACTTATGAGCCTGTTTGTACATTGAACTCATAATACCACTGTGTTAATATGTTTCTGTTCTTCCTTGTCGTTACAAGAGTTTGTTTTTGTCGTTCAACATTTCCCCGTTCTTTGTTTATAGTACAACCTCGTTGTTATGTCGCACCCGACATCGCCCCTTGTATATAGTTTAGCCCCATGTACATGCTGTAGATATTGCACACACACACATTCAGCTGCACTCAGTACACATCTCTATTTATAACCACATAGGCACATGTTCTTGTACAAAAGGAGGGATGTCATGATATTCAGGTAAACATCATAGCACATACATACTGATGGACAGATCAACGGACCAATCAACACACACACAACACCACAGCCAATCACAGGCAAGAGCATACACAGTACAAAACAGGGAACACGACACTTCCTGAGAATTCCAGCAGGAGACAGCTCAGGGCACAGAGCTCATAGCAAGCCACTCAGACATCAACCATGTGCTGAGTGCCACTACAAGATAGTATTAGGAATAGGTCCACAGATTCTAGGCTTATGATCGAACCTCAGTAACCAGTTTACCACTGTAAATAAATGTCAGCAATAAAACTGGGTTGTACCATTCGCAACCGTGTTGGTTCGTCTGTGTAGCAGAGTACCCAACACATCAGTATCCTCGGAGCTCTCGTCCAAGGTGGTCTGCTGGGAGGCTGGAGAGGGTGCCGCCCAGAATGGGCCGGCGCCGTTGGCTGGAGGACTTGCGGGAGAATGGACATATGGTTAGTGGGAGGGATGGGTTAGTCAGTAAGGCAATACCAATTCACATTTGAGAGGCCTCTGGGTGAAGCCCGGTGGTTCCTGACCTATGCATCCCCAGTCTCTGCCTGGGTGACCACTGTATCATTGGCCACACCGGTCATTTCCAGGGCAGACGTGAGGATTCTTATGTCCTGTACGCCGCCACCAGTCCTCCTGGTCACACTCCCCAAGCTCATCCGCCGTCACCTTGGCCCATACAGCACTGGCTGCCCTATGACTAACTCTCCTTGGGCGAACAGGACATCTCTCCTGGCCTCCACAACATCTAGCAGCCTCCCCAGCTCAGCAAACCCACATCTTGTAGCTGGTCTCCTCGCCGTCACTGTTGCGAGCTGGCTGGGATTGGATGAGCAAGTGCATCTTAAGTACTGCTCGACCTTGTTAGCAGGGGGCTGGCAAGCGGGGTGCCGGCGAATCAGCTGGCGAACCTTCATTTGCGACGAGAAGCCCGTGAGGCCTTGTTGAGTGGACCAATTAATGTTGAATAGTGTTGCCGGCCTTGCTGGACCGAGCGCTAGGAAGCTCGCGGCAATTCTCGCTCGCTACAACACGTAGAAATCTTTCCGGAGAATCGCACCCTTTTCTTTGAGAAGGTGACTGAACAGGTAGACGAGGGTAGAGCAGTTGATGTGGTGTATATGGATTTCAGCAAAGCGTTTGATAAGGTTCCCCACAGTAGGCTATTGCAAAAAATACGGAGGCTGGGGATTGAGGGTGATTTAGAGATGTGGATCAGAAATTGGCTAGCTGAAAGAAGACAGAGGGTGGTGGTTGATGGTATATGTTCAGAATGGAGTACAGTCACAAGTGGAGTACCACAAGGATCTGTTCTGGGGCCGTTGCTGTTTGTCATTTTTATCAATGACCTAGAGGAAGGCGCAGAAGGGTGGGTGAGTAAATTTGCAGACGATACTAAAGTCGGTGGTGTTGTCGATAGTGTGGAAGGATGTAGCAGGTTACAGAGGGATATAGATAAGCTGCAGAGCTGGGCTGAGAGGTGGCAAATGGAGTTTAATGTAGAGAAGTGTGAGGTGATTCACTTTGGAAGGAATAACAGGAATGCGGAATATTTGGCTAATGGTAAAGTTCTTGAAAGTGTGGATGAGCAGAGGGATCTAGGTGTCCATGTACATAGATCCCTGAAAGTTGCCACCCAGGTTGATAGGGTTGTGAAGAAGGCCTATGGAGTGTTGGCCTTTATTGGTAGAGGGATTGAGTTCCGGAGTCGGGAGGTCATGTTGCAGCTGTACAGTTCTCTGGTACGGCCGCATTTGGAGTATTGCGTACAGTTCTGGTCACCGCATTATAGGAAGGACGTGGAGGCTTTGGAGCGGGTGCAGAGGAGATTTACCAGGATGTTGCCTGGTATGGAGGGAAAATCTTATGAGGAAAGGCTGATGGACTTGAGGTTGTTTTCGTTCGGAGAGAAGAAGGCTAAGAGGAGACTTAATAGAGGCATACAAAATGATCAGGGGGTTGGATAGGGTGGACAGTGAGAGCCTTCTCCCGCGGATGGATATGGCTGGCACGAGGGGACATAACTTTAAACTGAGAGGTAATAGATATAGGACAGAGGTCAGAGGTAGGTTCTTTACGCAAAGAGTAGTGAGGCCGTGGAATGCCCTACCTGCTACAGTAGTGAACTCGCCAACATTGAGGGCATTTAAAAGTTTATTAGATAAACATATGGATGATAATGGCATAGTGTAGGTTAGATGGCTTTTGTTTCGGTGCAACATCGTGGGCCGAAGGGCCTGTACTGCGCTGTATTGTTCTATGTTCTATGTTCTAAGTGTGAGGTGATTCACTTTGGAAGGAATAACAGGAATGTGGAATATTTGGCTAATGGTAAAGTTCTTGAAAGTGTGGATGAGCAGAGGGATCTAGGTGTCCATGTACATAGATCCCTGAAAGTTGCCACCCAGGTTGATAGGGTTGTGAAGAAGGCCTATGGAGTGTTGGCCTTTATTGGTAGAGGGATTGAGTTCCGGAGTCGGGAGGTCATGTTGCAGCTGTACAGAACTCTGGTACGGCCGCATTTGGAGTATTGCGTACAGTTCTGGTCACCGCATTATAGGAAGGACGTGGAGGCTTTGGAGCGGGTGCAGAGGAGATTTACCAGGATGTTGCCTGGCATGGAGGGAAAATCTTATGAGGAAAGGCTGATGGACTTGAGGTTGTTTTCGTTGGAGAGAAGAAGGTTAAGAGGAGACTTAATAGAGGCATACAAAATGATCAGGGGGTTGGATAGGGTGGACAGTGAGAGCCTTCTCCCGCGGATGGATATGGCTGGCACGAGGGGACATAACTTTAAACTGAGGGGTAATAGATATAGGACAGAGGTCAGAGGTAGGTTCTTTACGCAAAGAGTAGTGAGGCCGTGGAATGCCCTACCTGCTACAGTAGTGAATTCGCCAACATTGAGGGCATTTAAAAGTTTATTGGATAAACATATGGATGATAATGGCATAGTGTAGGTTAGATGGCTTTTGTTTCGGTGCAACATCGTGGGCCGAAGGGCCTGTACTGCGCTGTATTGTTCTATGTTCTATGTCCAACATGAGCTTCAAAATATCAAAGTATACTAAAAATAAACCGAGGTGTAAGACTTACATCACAAATTGGCTCACAAGGATCTTGAGTAACCTCATGTAACTGTTTTTGGTCTTATGTTTAAGACTATACAGTGAAATTCACAAGGGCTTTCAATACTGTTGGCCATCGAGATGAATCCCAGCTCCTCCGGGGGCTCCGGTTTCTTCCCACAGTCCAAAGATGTGCAGGTTAGGTGGATTGGCCATGATAAATTACCCTTAGTGTCCAAAATGTTAGGTGGGGTTACGGGGTTATGGGGATAGGTGGAAGCGTGGGCTTAAGTAGGGTGCTCTTTCCCAGGGCCGGTGCAGACTCAATGGGCCGAATGGCCTCCTTCTGCACTATAAATTCTATGATTCCCTACGCATTCAATTCATAACAAGAGCTATTAGTGATTAGGGGAGGCATCGCCAGTTGATATTTTCTCCTCTTAAACTTAGGGCTGCTCAGTCTAATTGGATGAACCTTACTGTTCCCCTTTCTCAGAGCAGCTATTCCATGACAGATCAGTGGTAAACACAAATTGCTCTGGAGTTTATACTAAATAGGCCATTGGAGTAGTTAAATCCATCAGAAGTAGAAAGGTTTGAGCCCAGTATACTGTTGCTTCCTATTGCTAAGTACACCAGGCTCATTGCTTGCTCTGTATGCTTCCCTATCTGTATCACTTACTGACTATCTGTCAAAAACAATGTAAAAATGGTATCTGCACTGTATTTTATTCCTCCTTTTGAATGTATGACAGATAATTTTAAAACAATTCTTCAAATTTGACCTGTGCTTGTTTGTAGTTTTAACAAGCAGTCAAGAAGTTCTTAACAGGCTATCTTTGTGTTTGCTGTTTTAAATTTAATCTCAATGCTGTTACACCAGAATGAAATCACTTCAAAATGATTCACTCAGACCTATCACGGAAAAGCATATTCCTTCACCACGGTACACATCTATTTCATGAATGATTAAAACCATGAGGAAAAAGTTAATCTCGATTTAGCTTATATTAAAATATGCATACATTATTAGGTTTTTCTGTAACTTACTGAAATAACATCCTGATTAATTTTTATAACAAGCATATACACTGTGTTCTGAGTCCCTGGTTTTATTGCAGGTTCTCAGTTCTTTAGTGACAATAAGGGGGTTGTTTTCCAGTATGTGCATAACATTTAGGTTGACTACGAGAAAATGTGTGGGTCTGCTTACCTTTGAATGATACGAGTTTGGCAAATCAATCACTAGATTGTGATTGCCGTCATATCTCACTGACATTCCAAAATCTGTCTCAACGATTGTGTAGATGCCATTGGTCAGAACATTTATGCCTCTTAAACGACCCTGGATTGGCATGCGAATCCTTTCTCCATCCAGCTGGAAAGTAAGAAGTTTTTTATGAGACCGACGCAATCAACTGGAGAAAAATGACGTTGAAACAGAACAACTTTTCAGCACTAAAAACGAAACAGTTACCACAGAATATTGAGGGAAGAAAACTAACACTAAACTCAGTACAAAAAAGATGTTTTCACCTTGCCTCTGATGTTGTGGATTGCCCATTCAGTACAGGAACTGCTCCACGTTAATTTCCACTCACTTAATTTGTTAGGTTTCTGTTACAGCCGATTCATCCAGTGGCGGTTTTACACCAAATCGCAAGTTAAAAATCCATTCCAATTAATGAAAAATTTCATGACACATCCGGTACAGAGGAAAATCTCTCCACTGGTACGAGTATTTTGTAGCTCAGAGTAGTGGGCTACAGCCACTTCACAAAACTTGGAAGTATTGTGAACTGTGAGGAGGACAGTGATAGACATCAAGTGAGCATGGACACGCTGGACATGTGGCAAATGAAATTTAATGCAGAGAAGTGTGAAGTGATATGCAACATGAGGGGAAGCCTTTTGATGCAGTGTGGGCTTAGGATCTGGAATTCACTGCCTGAGTGTGGTGGAGACAGATCAATTATGGCTTCCAAAAGGAATTGGATGATTATCTGCAGATAAGAAAAATGTAGGGTTACGGAGAGAAGTTAGGGTGACTGGGACTAGCTGAGTGGTTCTTACACAGAGCCAACATGGATACCATGGGCCAAATGGACTCAAGTGCTGTAACTATTCTATGATCTTATGTGCATGTAATTTTTCTAGTCAGTTTCTAAACATGATATGTCACCTGAAGGCATTTTTTCCAGATCAGCTTGAGACTATTCCTGCCCTCCAGCACAGTTAAATATATTATACAGCATTGGCCAATGAATCCTATGGAACATTGAGGCAAAAGATAAATGCCTTTATTAATTGATTGGTGCGATTTGCAGTTTCAGAAGCGATGGATGAGAAATTGAAAATATTTCCCTGCTGCAATATGATTGCTCTCCTTAAGTTGAGGCTGAGGTGCACTGCTGTAGCGACTGCTGACCATTTAACTGTGCCAAACACTGACCTGGATTTTGTGGTCAGCAGCAAAGCAATGATGTTCACTGCTGACCTCGAAGAAAGCTTCCCCCAAAGATCTAGTGTTCTCTGTGACGGGAATTTCCCCTTTTCCTGATGGCAGTGTACCTGGTGCCAAATCAGCAGGATGTCTTGGCATGCAGCAGTGATGTCAGTAGGCAGAAAGTCAACCAATCGCATTTAAATTTTTAAACATAGCAAACCAAGAAGTTAAAAATGCTGAAAAATCTTCTTTATTACATTTTCAAATCGCGAAATAAATGTATGATGGTATTGAACTTGAAGCGAAAGAAAGAAAAAACCTGTTTTTAAAAACTTGGAGTTTTTAATAAACATGAAGAAATTTGACATTCCATCATGATAAAATTAGCTTTTCATGCCCAGTGGGTGTGTTTCGCATAATACTGAACTTAGCATTCTGTTAAAACAGGGTGTAACTTTTTTCCAGGGTTTTATTATTATTATTATGAAGTCAAACAGCTATAGAGTGGAAGTTTTCATCAATTTGCTATTGCAAGGGACAGTTTCGCTATCATTGACACAGAGGAATCTAGGACATTACCTTCCAGCCTCCAGTTCTAACATGTGTGGCATGGTAGCACAGTGGTTAGTCTCGTTGCTTCACAACGCCAGGGACTCGGGTTCGATTCCTGGCTTGGGTCACTATCTGTGAGGAGTCTGCACGTTTTCCCCCGTGTCTGCGTGGGTTTCCTCCGGGTGCTCCGATTTCCCCCCGCAGTCCCGAAAGACTGCTTCTTAGATGAATTGGACATTCTGAATTCTCCCTCAGTGTACCTGAACTGGCGCCGGAATGTGGTGACTAGGGGATTTTCACAGTAACTTCACTGCAGTGTTAATGTAAGCCTACTTGTGACACCAATAAAGATTATATTGGGTGCCCAATATAGATAATTCTTCATCCATTCGCGCCTCTGTGGCAATGATAGCGCCAGAATTCTTCACTTGATGGGCATAACATTCACACAAAACAACACAAAGAAAAGGTTTAAGGTTGATACAAATGAAATCTTTTGCAATCTTTTACATTTCACTGCTGAGGTCTTACCAAGATCCTTCTATTCTTCTGCAGTGTGAGGTGTACACCATACACGTCTATGTAGATCTCTCTCAAATAAGTTGAGAGGTTCTGCCCATGACCTTCATTCAACGTGGTGATGCTGACAGGAACCACACTGCTGTTGTCACAGACTTTTACCAGGGTATAAGCACATGTGCCCGAGAATGTGTACATGATTTTATCAAAGGTATAATAGTGAGCATCACCACTGACATAGCAGGAGGCACTTCCTAGGGAAAGAATAATAACATAGTGTGAAATGTTGGACAAAGCATTTAATGCTGGAAGAAATGATGGCAGCTAAGTACATGATGACATAGTGAATGCCTCAATCACAGAGTCCAGAGACAGCACCCCCCACCCAATGCAAATGTTCACCGCCACTCCCCCCCCCCTCCACCGCTGACAAGGAGAGCATCCCCAACCCCTCATCAAGGAGGGGCATCCTTCAACCAACCATGGGAATAATAGGTCACCACCCCCCTTATCACGGATGCACGCGTATGACCTGAGCCTTCCACCCGACGCCCCCCTCAGCCAACCCCCCCATTCAGTCACTGCTGCCCCCTTCCAGAATCCTCTTCTGGCCCCGCACCTGTCATTGTCAACACTACACTGCCCCCTGGCATTGACATCCTGGTGATGACACCCTAGCCTGCCACAACGGACCCTGAGGAGGTAAGTCCATTTCTCATGTGCCCTCTATCGATGCCAGGCTGCAGAGGGAGGACCCCCGAAGGGTCCTGCGAGATGCATGGGCTCGGGTTGGCTAAGGGACCCCGGGAACCCCTCTCCGGTATGGGCGTTCTGGACTGCCTCTTTTAGCGCTGGGCAACCTGAAGATCGCTCTGAGCATGGTGATCTCAGGCAGTCCTCTGTTCAAAATCATCATCCTTTCCTGGCCTGTTTGAACTCTGAAGCGGCCTTCTCACTCTGAGATGCTCTGCCTGTCGGCTGATGAGCAGATCAGACAGTTCTTTGAAGATTCAAGCCAGGATGACTTCCCTTTCCTCACATCTGTTAACTCAACCCTATGCTCTTGCACGGTAGCACAGTGGTTAGCACTGTTGCTCCACAGCTCCAGAGTGCCAGGTTCGATTCCCAGCTTGGGTCACTGTCTGTGCGGAGTCTGCACATTCTCTCTGTGTCTTCATGGGTTTCCTCCGGGTGCTCTGGTTTCCTCCCACAAGTCCCGAAAGACGTGCTGTTACGTGAATTGGACATTCTGAATTCTCCCTGTGTACCCAAACAGGCGGGAGAATGTGGCAACTAATAATAATAATAATAACCAGGAACGTTCCACAGTAACTTCATTGCAGTGTTAATGTAAGCCTACTTGTGCCATCAATAAATATTATAATATTATTATTATTGATTTCTGAAGTGTCCCAGCCTTCCTGGAATGCCCACAACACTTAAAAAGCTTTGAAATCTCCAAAATACTTTGAAATGCTTTGCATTGAATCAAAAGTCTGAGAACACGCATTAACAGGTTGAAAAACAGCTTCTTCTCCGCTGTTACCAAACTCCTGAATGACCCTCTTATAGACTGAACTGATCTCTTCACACATCTTCTCTACTGAGTAGCACTACACTCGGTGTGCTTCACACGATGCCTATGTCTATGTATTTACATTGTGTATTTATGTGTGTCCTGTTTTTTCATGTATGGAACGATCTTTCTGGAATGTATGCAGAACAATATTTTTCACTGTACCTTGGTACAGGTGACAATAAATCAAATCAATCAAATAATCAAAATTTCACAGTGCAGTACCTTTAACTAGCCTTTGATTGACAATTTAATGGTTTAAACACAGCAATTTGGTTTTTTAACCTTTATCCCTTCATGCTTGAATACATCTGAAGTACCATCCATTGATCCTGACTACAATGTTTATAAACATCCTTGTTCTGATTGACAGCTGCTGGCCATTTAAAAAAAGCTAAGTGCTTTCACTTTTTTAGAAAGCCCACTATGGCTGGCGGGGTGGGACTGAGAACTGGGGTATTGGTTCGCCGTCTGGCACTATCCCGTTTTTGGGCCAATGAGGGATTCTACACCTAAACAGGATTCCCGATTTTAGTGGGCGGGAGCAGAGAATCCTCCCCCTTCCCTCCCCCACATTATCTTTGATACTGACTATAAAAATGAAATTCAGTTATTGAGGGTCATCAAGACAGCTGGCTCCTTCCCTGGATTAAAATTCACACATTCACAGTTGGTATGCTTATGAGGGGGTTTCACAGTGCTTTACAGCCAATGAAACAGCACTGAAGTGTAGTCGTGGTTGTGGGAAACTTGGAAAAATTACTGGAACTCCATACAGCTGGTCCAGCTGGGACTCGCCTGATTCCATTCTATCCAAAGCCAGAGTATTCTGTTTATCCGATAGACAGCACACGCTGACATTTTCTCTAATTAAACATTGGGAAGTCTGACAACATTGGTTCAGGTCCCTGTTTCAAACTCCTGGATTTTAAAATTCTCAGCCTTGTTTTCAAACCCTTTCATGGGTTTGCCCCTCCCTATCTCTGGAATTTTCTCCAACCCCCACAATCTGCAATCTGGCCTCTGAAGCATGCCTGATTTCAATCACTCGCCATTGGTATGTGTACCTACAATAGCCTAGCTCCAAAAAGCTAGAACTCCCTCTCGAAATCTTTCCATATCTCAACCTCTCATTGTTCCTTTAGGACACACTTTGACCACCTGCCCTAATCTTGCCTTCTGTAGCACCCTATTTTTGCTTTATAATGCTCCTGTTATGCACTTTGGGACATTTTATTACATTAAAAGTACAATATAAATGTAGGTGGTAGTTGTCTGTCCACGCTATAGCGGGAGTCACTCCCATCAGGAGCATGGCTAATTACTTTGCCTAGGACATGGGTTCTGAGGCAAGTTGTAATATCTCTTACTGCTGCCTCAACTAATATTAGTTATCTCAGAATAGTGATTGAATCCTGATTAGGTGTGAACTAAGTAACCACCAGGTGATATATTTCTACACAAATTGAATCAGAGGAACACAAGTTATTAGCTAGGAATACAGCGAACTTTGTTCAAAGCAGATTTGACATCTTTCTCTTTCCACATGCTTGAGCTAAAGATGCCACTGCCCATTGGCAGACCATTGTGCTACCTCTTCACGAGGCAAGGCTACCAACCTGTCATGTGACACCCCAGCTCTCCATCACGTCGCTCACATGTCTCCAGCACTCCACATTGCCAGGTTCTACAGGTGATGATGTTTTTGCCCAAACACGTACAACGCTCAGTGCAATTCTCATGCGTGAACCAGTTTTCACTCATCTGAAAAATCAACCAACAGAACATTGTTAAATGAAATGACTTCAATATAAAAAATACTGAATAGTTACACCTTCATTTACTTATTTACAGGATGTGGGCATCACAGGCTAAGCCAGCATTTATCATCATCCTCAATTGTCCTTGGGAAGGTGGTGGTGAGCTGTCTTCTTGAACCGCTGCAGTCCCTAATGTTGCCTTTTTTTACCTACTGTAAATATGGCAGTCAGTGAGGTTGCCCTCCTTTCTTTGGATATCTACATTCTATTGCTCAGAGTTGCCAGCTACCAATTGATACCACCACAAGGTTCAACCGGCTATCGACCAAAGAGCCAAACACCAGTTAGTTAGTTCAAGATCAAGGGTACTGTATTTACACACACAATTAATCATGCAACATAAACATTACTGGTTAAACGACACCTATCAACTATGACAACCTGTACTTAACTTCAGGCACCCAGCTTAGGTCAGAGGAACACTGGCCGTTGTTCAATTCTGGGTCTATCGGGTTTGTAGGAGTAACTGCTGCTCAGCTAGGCTCATCCGTCTGGTAGCGGGCGTTGAACTTGAACTTGCTTCTGGTGGTGCTGCAATTGGAGGTAGATGTTGCCGGAGCGCCAGGTCCAAGAGAGGCCGAACACATGGTGGTCTCTCTTTTTTATCCTTGGGGGTTTTCGCGCTCTTTTGGGCGGTCCTTCAGTTTGGACCCCACTAGTTGGGTAATTCCTGATCACTGTGTTCGATTCAAACAATAAAAGGGCGGGTGCCTTGATGGCTGGGCATGTCCTGAGCGGTCATTGACCCTGTTGTTTACGCTTCCCTAGTACAGGGAGTGGCGCCGAAGTGTCTGGGGTTGTATCGGTCGCTCAAGTATCAGTCCTTTGTCTGGCGGAGATGGGCCATCAAATGCTAAGCGGTTGGGGGTTTTGATACCGTCTGGATTCCTCACTCGCAAATATACATTCAGGCTCTGAGCCTGCCTGAATCTTGCATTGTCCATTTTTCCCGCTAAGCTTTGCGACCTTCCCTGTTCCTGGTTGTAAGTGGCCTTCCCAGATGGCTACATTCCATCCTCTTGATCCTCAACGCGAAGTATGAAGGATCACACTACTGGATTTTCTCCTGTTCTCTGACGTGCCGGGTACCCTCAATCAAGGACAGGTTCTATCCTACTCTGTCCTATGGGTCAAAATATTTACCTAAGTTTCCCTAATACAACACATATCTCTAAGAATTCTAAGGGGACACTTAACCTTCAAACATACATTTCAGTCTCTTTAGACAAAAAGGGGAAACCTCTAACTGTCTTTAACTAAACTACACTCATGCTGCTATCTAATAACCAAAGAACTTATCTTACAATACAAAATAACCAATAGCAGCATCACATTCCTACTTATCACTAATGTCCATGTACAAAGAAAGTAACTTTATTAAAAAAACGGCAGAATTTATTAGGGAGGAAGGGTTCAGAAAGAGTGTGGGGTTTGCTGGAGTGCGAGGAAAGGGGCTCTAAGTGTGTATACTGGAGGGCGGGATTTCCGAAGTCTGATCGTCTGGATGACACTGCAAAGTGTAGCTATAATCAATAGGGCCTCTACTGTGTACGAATGCGAATACCATTTTATGATATTCTCACACCATGTGGGGGTATCAGTGGCTGCGTCTATGTGTGGTGTAGTGTCCGGGCTAAGGGCGTCGTGTTGGGTGGTCATGTTTAGGGTCTGTGTGGTGAGGGGTGTAAGGTCCGCTAATGCGTGCAACTGTATTGCTCCAACGATGATCATGATGCAGATCATCAGGTATGTCTTCATCATGTCTGTATCTTTCTCTGTCTTCAGGTATCTCCGTATCTGGTGGAGATGGGCCATCAAATGCTAATCGGTTGGGGGTTTCGATACCGTCTGGATTCCTCACTCGCAAATTTACATTCAGGCTCTGAGCCTGCCTGAATCTCGTATTGTCCATTTTTCCCGCTATGCTTTGCGACCTTCCCTGTTCCTGGTTGTAAGTGGCCATCCCAGATGGCTACACTGACCTGTAGGTACACCCACAGTGCTGTTAGGGAGGGAGTTCCAGGATTTTGATCCAGCGACAGTGAAGGAATGCCGATATATCAGTAAGTCAGCATGGTGAATGACTTTGGAAGAGATCGCCCAAGTGATGGCATTTTCATCTATCAGTTGCCCGTGTCCTTCTAGAAGGTAGTGGTCGGCTGTTTCGAAGGTGCTACCGAAGGAGCCTTGGTGAGTTCCGACAATTTACCTTGCAGAGGGTACACACGGCTACTATTGTTCATCGGTGGTAAAGGGAGTGAATGTTTGTGGAAGGGGTACCAACCAAACAGGTTGCTTTGACCTGGATGATGTTAAGCTTCTTCAGTGTTGTTGGAACAAAACTCATTCACTCATCACAGTCCTGACTTGTGCCGATTAGGTGATGGACAGACTTTGGAGAGTCAGGAGGTGAGTTACTCGCTGCAGGATTCTTAACTTCTGACAGGCTTTTGTAGCCGCAGTATTTATATGGCTAGTCATGTTCACTTCCTAGTCAATGGTAACCCCCAGGATGTTGAAAGTGGAAGATTCAGCGATGGTAAAGCCACTCAATGTCAAGAGGCGATGGTGAGACCATCTCTGAGAGATGGTCATTGCCTGGCACTTGTGTGCCACTTGTCAGCCCAAGCATAGAGAATGTCCAAGTATTGTTGGATTTGGACATGGACTGTTTCGGTATCTGAGGAGTCGTGAATGGTGCTGAAAATTGTGCAATCATTAGTGAACATTCCCACTTCTGACCTTATGCAGACCATAAGTAGCAGTACGGCAGCACAGTGGGTAGCACTGTTGCTTCACAGCTGCTGGGTCCCAGGTTCGATTTTCGGCATGGATCACTGTCTGGGCGGAGTCTGCACGTTCTCCCCGTGTCTGCTTGGGTTTCCGCTGGGTGCTCCGATTTCCTCCCACAAGTCCCGAAAGACGTGCTGTTAGGTAGTTTGGACATTCTGAATTCTCCCTCTGTGCCCCAGAACAAGCGCCGGAATGTGGTGACTGGGGAATTTCCACAGTAACTTCATTGCAGTGTTAATGTTAGCCTACTCGTGACAATAAAGATTACTGAAAAGAAATGCTGGAAGGAAGGTCACTGATGAAGCAGCTAGAGATGGTTGAGCCTAGGACACTATCCTGAGGAACTCCTGCAGTAACGTCCTGGAACTGAGATGATTGACCTCCAACCACAGCCATCTTCCTTTGTGCCAGGTATGACTCTAGCCAGTGGAGGTTTTTCCCCTGATTCCCACTGACTGCAGTTTTGTTGAGGCTCCTTGATGTCAGATGCTATCTTGATGTCAAGGGCAGTCGCTCTCACTTCACCTCTGGAGTTCAACTCTTTTGTCCATGTTTGAACCAAGGCTGTTAAGAGGTCAGCAAATGAGTGACCATGGCGGAACCCAACGGAGCATCAATGAACAGGTTATTGCTGAGTAAGTGATTAATGACCCCTTCCATTACTTTACTGATGACTGAAAGTAGACTGATGAGGCGGTAATTGGTCAGGTTGAATTTGTCCTATTTCCTGTGTACAGGACATACCTGGGCAATTTTCCACATTGCAGGGTAGATGCCAGTATTGTAGCTGCACTGGACAGCTTAGCTAGGGACGTGGTAAGTTCTTCAGTATTATTGCCAGAAGGTTTTCAGGGCCCATAGCCTTTGCAGTATCCAGTGCCTTCAGCTGTTTCTTACATAGAAACATAGAAAATAGAAGCAGGAGAAAGCCACTCGACCCTTCGAGTCTGCTCCACCATTCATCATGATCATGGCTGATCATCCAACTCAATAGTCAAATCCCGTATTCACTGCATATCCTTTGATCCTCTTCCCTTCAAATGCTCGATCTAATTGTTTCTTGAAAACATGCAGGGCTGGATTCTCCGTCCTGGGTCTGGAGCGCCCCCACTGGCCGGGGGATCCTCTGTCCCAGCAGCCAGCCAATGGGGTTTCGCATAGTGGGTACCCCCATGCCGTCGGAAAATCCGCAGGCGTGAGTGCGCTGCCAGCGAAGCTGAAGATCCCTCCGACGGGAGAATTTGGCCCACAATATTTGGGCCTCAACTACTTCCTGTGTTAATAAATTCCACAGGCTCACCACTCTCTGGGTGAAGAAATTTCTCATCTCTGTCCTAAATGGTCTACCCTGTGTCCTCAGTCTGTCACGCCTGCTTCTGGACACCCCCAACATTGGGAACATCCTTTTTGCATCTACTCTATCTCGTCCTGTTAAGATTTTATAGATTTCTATGAGATTCCCACTCAACCTTCTAAACTCCAGCGAATACAATCCAAACTGACTCAATCTCTCCTCATACGTCGGTCCCTCGATCCGAGGAATCAGTCTGGTAAACATTCTGTGCACTCCCTCTAGAGCAAGAACATCCTTCCTCAGATAAGAAGACCAATATTCCAGGTGTGGCCTCACCAAGTCCCTGTATAATTGCAGCAAGATTCTCTTCAGTGCCTTCAGTGATCCTTGATGTGCTTGGCCCTCTTAGCTCATAGCTGTGCTGGTACGTCTAGAATGCACATCAGTGGTGGAGGCAGCCTGCTGCTTACCTCGTCCCGTGGCCTTCGATGCCCCTGGTGGGTGGGCGTCCTCTGGCGGTTCTGGGGCTGGAGGGCAGCGGCGTACTTGTCGGTGGCACCTGCACACCAATGCCAGCCTGTCCCGTGTGCTGGCTGTGAGATGCGGCCCTATCAGAGGAGTGGAACTCGGGAGGAGCTGGTGTCCACTCCATGGACGGGTCTGGGTTGGCAACCAGAGCCCCCTCTACCCAGTTAGTGGCGATAGGGCCCCGGGGGACAATTCAGGATGGAGGGGTAGCTGGTTCGAGCTGGCTGCCCCTGCATCATCTGACACTGCCAGCCCTGGCAGCTCCCCAATGCCTGCACCATCAAGGAGCGGCACAGTGGTTAGCACAACTACCTCATGGCGCCGAGGACCGGGTTCCATCCCGGCTCCGGGATCACTGTTCGTGTGGAGTTTGAACATTCTCCCCGTGTCTGCGTGGGTCAAACCAAAGATGCGCAGGGTAGGTGGACTGGCCACACTAAATTACTCCTTCATTGGAAAAATGAAAAAAGAAATTTACAAACATGCCTGCACCATTGTGTCGACGCCCTCGGCGATGCTCCTCAGTGACGAGGCCATGATCTGCACTGCCTCGCTAATCTCACCTGCGACTGGGTCAAGTTCCACAGCACCTCAGCCATTCCCATCTGAGAGCGGGACACGTCCTGCAGTACGTCATCAAGATCAGCCTCGGGGACTTCCGGGTGCGGCGATGACCAGCTGAGTCGCACGTTTCGGCAGCTCCCGGTGGAACGGACTTTTGGGCTCTTAATAAGAGCCCCAACGGCAATTTTAACGGCTAAAAGTACTGTGCGGTGAACCAGAAGGGAATCCCCCCTAGATACGGATGAAAAAAGGAGAGGAAGGTGGCCGGATTGCGGTGGATCCTTTAGAGCAGCGGCAAGGAAGGCAAGCAAAAACCAAGATGGCGTCGGAAGGTGGCAGTTTAATATGGGGCCCTGAACAACACGAGTTTTTGAAACGCTGCGTGGAAGAACTCAAAAAGGAATTGAAGAAGGAGCTGTTGGCCCCGATATTACAGGCGATCGAAGGGCTAAAGGAGGAGCAAAAGACCCATGAGCGGGAGCTTCGGGTCGTGAAGGCAAAGGCTGCCGAGAATGAGGACGACATACAGGGCCTGGTGGTGAAGACGGAGATGCACGAGGCACACCATAAACGATGTGTGGAAAGGCTGGAGGCGCTGGAGAACAACGCGAGGAGGAACAACCTAAGGATTCTTGGTCTTCCTGAAGGTGCGGAGGGAGCGGACGTCGGGGCATATGTGAGCACGATGCTGCACTCGTTAATGGGAGCGGAGGCCCCGGCGGGTCCGCTGGAGATGGAGGGAGCATACCGAGTGATGGCGCGAGGACCGAGAGCAGGAGAAATTCCTAGAGCCATAGTGGTGAGATTCCTCCGTTTTAAGGACAGAGAGATGGTCCTTAGATGGGCAAAGAAAACTCGGAGCAGTAAGTGGGAGAACGCGGTGATCCGCGTATACCAAGACTGGAGTGCGGAGGTGGCGAGAAGGAGGGCGAGCTTTAATCGGGCCAAGGCGGTGCTTCACAAAAAGAAGATAAAATTCGGAATGCTGCAGCCGGCAAGACTGTGGGTCACATATCAAGGGAGGCACCACTACTTTGAGACGGCGGATGAGGCGTGGACTTTTATCGTGGAAGAAAAATTGGAATGAGCGGGTTATTAAAAAAAGAATGTTTGAAACAAAGGGGTGGGGCGAGTATGGGGGGTAAAAGGGGGGGAAAGAGGAGTTTTATGTTATTAATCCTGCAATGTGGTAACTTTTCTCTCTTCCACAGGAGGTGGTGGGGGGAGGAAAGGAGGTGGAAGAGATGGGGCGTTGGCCATTGGGGGGCGGGGCCAAGGGGGAAGCGCGGGCTCGGTTCCCGCGCTATGATAATCATGGCGGGAATAGGGAAGCAGGAAGGAGGGGGCGTCGCACGGTGCGAGCCGAGGTCACGGGGGGAAACCGAGGTCGGCCAGAGTTTGCTGACTTCTGGGAGCAACATGGGGGGTGTAACTACGCTAGTGGGGGATCTAGCGGGGGGGGGGGGGGTGGGAGGGGGGAATTATTGGGCTGCTGCTGCTGGGGAGAGGGGGGAAGCTGGTATGGGGTGGGATGGGCGGGGGGGCACCGCCTGGGGGGGACACAGCTGCGTGGGAACCGGGTGAGGAGCTGGAAAAAGGGGATGGCTAATCGACAAGGGGGGGGGGTAAAAAGCCCCCCAACCCGGCTGATCACGTGGAACGTGAGAGGGCTGAACGGGCCGATAAAGAGGGCACGGGTACTTGCACACCTTAAGAAACTTAAGGCAGACGTGGTTATGTTACAGGAAACGCACTTGAAACTGATAGACCAGGTGAGACTACGCAAAGGTTGGGTGGGGCAGGTGTTCCATTCGGGGCTAGATGCGAAAAACAGGGGGTTGGCTATATTAGTGGGGAAGCGGGTAATGTTTGAGGCAAAGACTGTAGTGGCGGATAGCGGGGGCAGATACGTGATGGTGAGTGGCAAACTACAGGGGGAGACGGTGGTTTTGGTAAACGTATATGCCCCGAACTGGGATGATGCCAATTTTATGAGGCGTATGCTAGGACGCATCCCGGACCTAGAGGTGGGAAAGTTGGTAATGGGGGGAGATTTCAATACGGTGTTGGAACCAGGGCTGGACAGGTCGAGGTCCAGGACTGGAAGGAGGCCGGCAGCAGCCAAGGTGCTTAAAGATTTTATGGAGCAGATGGGAGGAGTAGACCCGTGGAGATTTAGCAGACCAAGGAGTAAGGAGTTTTCGTTTTTCTCCTATGTCCACAAAGTCTATTCGCGAAGAGACTTTTTTGTTTTGGGAAGGGCGTTGATCCCGAAGGTGAGGGGAACGGAGTATACGGCTATAGCCATTTCGGATCACGCTCCACATTGGGTGGACTTGGAGATAGGGGAGGAAACAGAAGGGCGCCCACCCTGGAGAATGGACATGGGACTAATGGCAGATGAGGGGGTGTGTCTAAGGGTGAGGGGGTGCATTGAAAAGTACTTGGAACTCAATGATAATGGGGAGGTCCAGGTGGGAGTGGTCTGGGAGGCGCTGAAGGCAGTGGTTAGAGGGGAGCTGATATCAATAAGGGCACATAAAGGAAAGCAGGAGAGTAGGGAACGGGAGCGGTTGCTGCAAGAACTTCTGAGGGTGGACAGGCAATATGCGGAGGCACCGGAGGAGGGACTGTACAGGGAAAGGCAAAGGCTACACGTAGAATTTGACTTGCTGACAACGGGTACTGCAGAGGCACAGTGGAGGAAGGCACAGGGTGTACAGTACGAATATGGGGAGAAGGCGAGCAGGTTGCTGGCCCACCAATTGAGGAAAAGGGGAGCAGCGAGGGAAATAGGGGGAGTGAGGGATAAGGAAGGAGAGATGGAGCGGGGAGCGGAGAGAGTGAATGGAGTGTTCAAGGCATTTTATAAAAAATTATACGAAGCTCAACCCCCGGATGGGAGGGAGAGAATGATGGGCTTTATGGACCGGCTGGAATTTCCCAAGGTGGAGGAGCAGGAAAGGGTGGGACTGGGAGCACAGATTGAAATAGAGGAAGTAGTGAAAGGAATTAGGAGCATGCAGGCGGGGAAGGCTCCGGGACCGGATGGATTCCCAGTTGAATTTTACAGGAAATATGTGGACTTGCTCGCCCCGCTACTGATGAGGACCTTTAATGAGGCAAAGGAAAGGAGACAGCTGCCCCCGGCTATGTCTGAGGCAACGATATCGCTTCTCCTAAAGAAGGAAAAGGACCCGCTGCAATGCGGGTCCTATAGACCTATTTCCCTCCTAAATGTAGACGCTAAGATTCTGGCCAAGGTAATGGCAATGAGGATAGAGGATTGTGTCCCGAGGGTGGTCCATGAGGACCAAACTGGGTTTGTGAAGGGGAGACAGCTGAATACGAATATACGGAGGCTGCTAGGGGTAATGATGATGCCCCCACCAGAGGGGGAAGCGGAGATAGCGGTGGCAATGGATGCCGAGAAAGCATTTGATAGAGTGGAGTGGGATTATTTGTGGGAGGTGCTGAGGAGATTTGGTTTTGGAGATGAGTATGTTGGATGGGTGCAGCTGTTGTATAGGGCACCAGTGGCGAGTGTGGTCACGACTGGACGGGGATCTGCATACTTTCGGCTCCATAGAGGGACAAGGCAGGGATGCCCTCTGTCCCCATTACTGTTTGCACTGGCGATTGAGCCCCTGGCAATAGCATTGAGGGGTTCCAAGAAGTGGAGGGGAGTACTTAGAGGAGGAGAAGAACACCGGGTATCTCTGTATGCGGATGATTTGTTGTTATATGTAGCGGACCCGGCGGAGGGGATGCCAGAGATAATGCGGACACTTCGGGAGTTTGGAGAATTCTCAGGATATAAACTGAACATGGGGAAAAGTGAGTTGTTTGTGGTGCATCCAGGGGAGCAGAGCAGAGAAATAGAGGACTTTCCGCTGAGGAAGGTAACAAGGGACTTTCGTTACTTGGGGATCCAGATAGCCAAGAATTGGGGTACATTGCATAGGTTAAATTTAACGCGATTGGTGGAACAAATGGAGGAGGACTTCAAGAGATGGGACATGGTATCCCTGTCACTGGCAGGGAGGGTGCAGGCGGTTAAAATGGTAGTCCTCCCGAGATTCCTCTTTGTGTTTCAGTGCCTCCCGGTGGTGATCACGAAGGCTTTTTTCAAAAGGATCGAAAAGAGTATCATGAGTTTTGTGTGGGCCGGGAAGACCCCGAGAGTGAGGAAGGGATTCTTACAGCGTAGTAGGGATAGGGGGGGGCTGGCACTACCGAGCCTAAATGAGTACTACTGGGCCGCCAATATCTCAATGGTGAGTAAGTGGATGGGAGAAGAGGAGGGAGCGGCGTGGAAGAGATTGGAGAGGGCGTCCTGTAGGGGGACTAGCCTACAAGCTATGGTGACGGCCCCATTGCCGTTCTCACAGAAGAAATACACCACAAGCCCGGTGGTGCTGGCGACTTTGAAAATTTGGGGACAGTGGAGACGGCATAGGGGAAAGACGGGAGCCTTGGTGGGGTCCCCGATAAGAAATAACCATAGGTTTGCCCCGGGGAGAATGGATGGGGGATTTGGAATATGGCAAAGAGCAGGAGTAACGCAACTGAAAGATCTGTTTGTAGATGGGAAGTTCACAAGTCTGGGAGCGCTGACCGAGAAATATGGGTTGCCCCAAGGGAATGCATTCCGGTATATGCAACTGAGGGCTTTTGAGAGGCAGCAGGTGAGGGAATTCCCGCAGCTCCCGACGCATGAGGTGCAGGACAGAGTAATCTCAAAGACATGGGTGGGGGACGGTAAGGTGTCAGATATATATAGGGAAATGAGGGACGAGGGGGAGATTATGGTAGATGAGCTGAAAGGGAAATGGGAAGAAGAGCTGGGGGAGGAGATTGAGGAGGGGCTGTGGGCGGATGCCCTAAGTAGGGTAAACTCATCGTCCTCGTGTGCCAGGCTAAGCCTGATTCAATTTAAGGTGTTACACAGGGCGCATATGACTGGAGCACGGCTCAGTAAATTTTTTGGGGTAGAGGATAGGTGTGCGAGATGCTCGAGAAGCCCAGCGAATCACACCCACATGTTCTGGTCATGTCCGGCACTACAGGGGTTCTGGGTGGGGGTGACAAAGGTGCTTTCGAAAGTAGTGGGGGTCCAGGTCGAACCAAGCTGGGGGTTGGCTATATTTGGGGTTGCACAAGAGCCGGGAGTGCAGGAGGCGAGAGAGGCCGATGTTTTGGCCTTTGCGTCCCTAGTAGCCCGGCGCAGGATACTGTTGATGTGGAAGGAAGCCAAGCCCCCGGGGGTGGAGACCTGGATAAATGACATGGCAGGGTTTATAAAGCTGGAACGGATTAAGTTCGTCCTAAGGGGATCGGCTCAAGGGTTCACCAGGCGGTGGCAACCGTTCGTCGAATACCTCACGGAAAGATAGAGGGAATGGAAAAGAAGAAGGCAGCAGCAGCCCGGGGGGGGGGGGGGGGGGGGAGGGGGGGGGGGTGGAGGAACCAGAAGGAGTCTCAGGGTTATTAATATATATGTATAATATGTATAGGTCCTCGCTATAAATAATTGCATATTGGACTGTTAAATCATATTTTTGGAGAGTGTTTATCTGAGACAAGGCAGTTGCCATTTAGTTTTAGTTTTAGTTTTTGTTATCTATTAGTTATTCTTTGTTTATAAAACAGGTCATTGTTATTTATACTGTTATATTACTGTGTAAAGGATACACAATGTACTGTGATGGTTGACCAAAAATTTTCAATAAAATATTTTTTTTTAAAAATCAAGATCAGCCTCGTACTAGATCACGTCCTCCAGCGAGTCGGACATGACCGTCACTGACTGCGAGGCGCCTTGGACACCTTCACTAATGGTGCCAACGTTGTGCATCAGGCTCTCCGCTGCAGTTGCCACCCACGAGAGCAGTGTTGCCCTCGGTGCCACGCATTGTCACCGACATCTCCTGCGCCTGTAGCCTCTGGGACTCCTCCAAGTGGGTATGGATCTGTTGCGAGTGTCGCTGACATCTCCCTCTGAATGTCCCGACCTTAACATTTCCATCAGCTCCGAACCCTGTTCCATAGGCTCAGTATGTGACTGGGACCCAGCTGGGTCTTGGCATCCAGCAGACCTCCGACTGCAGTCTCGCCTGGGGCCTCCTTATGTACATTTTGCCCTGAGGAGGTGGAAGGGGGGAATGTGTGGATGCTCAAGTGGGGGTGGAAAGGTCTCGAGGAACGGGGGGGGGGGTGGCATTGGTATCTACTTGTTGACCTTTTTGTATGGCATTGGCGGCCATTCCTCCTGGTCACAGTCCTAAAATGTCACCCACTCTAGAACGTTAGCTCCCTTCTATCTCCACAGATGCCGTCAGACCTGCTGAGATTGTCCAGTACTTTCTGTTTTTGTTTCCGATTTCAGTATCCACAGTACTTTGCTTTCAGCTTCGTATTTAATTTACAGTTTTAAGTAGGTCTTTAACAGTGTTATACAAACTACTGCAAGTTATTCAGAGCACTACCCATTGAACAGGTGGGGCCTCTGGAAAAAAAAGTGTGGGGTGACCTGATAGAGGTCTTGAAGGTCATGAAAGGATATGATAGGGTCTCAGTAGAGAAGCTGTTTCCATTTGCAGGCAACGTCTGGGCTTCCTTTCCTCAAGTTCAACCATGGCAGAGCAGAATCCATGGCCGACCTAACTTGAAACTGGAGACCTCATCCTAAATCCCATACACAGATTCATTTAGATGACTAGGGTAAGACACATTAGCAACATATACCCCAATTGATCTGCTCTAAGGTGGAGTGATGCAAAGCTGCTCCATCAGGCTCATCCTGGAGTTGAGGAGAGAGAATATTAAAAAGCTGTTCAGCTCCAAATAGGGGCATCTATCAATTTTCAAATAAGGGGCGGGCTTCTCCGACCCCACGCCGGATCGGAGAATCGCCGGGGGGGCGGCGGGAATTCCGCCTCCGCCGGCCGCCGAATTCTCCGGCACCGGCGATTCGACGGAGGCGGGAATCGCGCCGCGCCGGGCCCCCTCCCCGCGATTCTCCGGCCCGCAATGGGCCAAAGTCCCGCTGCTGTAATGCCGGTCCCGCTGGCGTGAATTAAACCACCTCCCTTACCGGCGGGACCAGGCGGCGCGAGCGGGCTCCGGGGTCCTGGGGGGTCGCGGGGCGATCTGGCCCCGGGAGGGTGCCAGTTCCATAATCTTAATAAGAGTATAACATGCTGAATTCCTGGAAGCTGAGTAATTACCCCAGACACTCCCCCTTGACGTGAGAGGCATAGAGATGAAGATTCTCTCAAAGACTTCAGCAGCTCTAGAATTTAAATAGGCAGGGTAGTGAGCAGGTTTCTGGCATAACCGGCCTATTCCTTCCAGGTTCAGATTGATCTGCTGTGCTTCTTCAGCATTCTTTCTTTTCATTCAAGTAGCTTACATGAATGTCTATGAATTTACCTGAAAGTATTTGTTGTTCTTATCCACACAACCACATTGACTGCTTGGAACACATTTGTCCACACTCAGAACATATCCAGGGTCACAAAAGCATCCTTCAACAGTTGGTAGAAGACAGCTGTCAGGTGCAGACAGATCCGTACAGGTAGCAGGACAACTGGTACCACACCTCTCATAGTGACTACCACTACGGCAGGATATGGCTGAAGAAAACAGAAATACAGCTAAATTAATTTATTCTGTCATCAGCTTAAATAACATTTCAATGGGCGTGGGAAAAATAAACTGGTATTCAATAGGTTTGGTCATTTTACATAACCTACGTGACAATAGAATGCATCACACTACCTTTTCACAGTAACTTCATTGCCGTGTTAATGTAAGCCTACTTGTGAAAATAATAAAGATTATTATTATTACAACCTCAACATCACAATGTCAAAACGTCTCAAAGGAAAGTGTTGCTTGTGATTTTTCATTAATTAATGACAACAATATAGATCTTGGGATTTTCCTCTACCCGGCGGGACGGAGTGGCGTGAACCACTCCGGCATCGGGCCGCCCCAAAGGTGCAGAATCCTCCGCATCTTCAGGGGCTAGGCCCGCCCCGGAGTGGTTTGCGCCCCGCCAGCCGGCGGGGAAAGCGGCTTGGCGCCACGCCAGCCGGGGCCGAAGGGACTCCGCCGGCCGGCGCGGGTCCGCGCACATGGAGTCACTTCCGCACCGGGAATGGCGGATGACCACGGCCTCCGGTGCGGAAGGAATAGAGTGCCCCCACGGCACAGGCTCGCCCGCGGATCGGTGGGCCCCAACCGCGGGCCAGGCCACCGTGGGGGCACATCCCGGGGCCAGATCCCCCCGCGACCCCCCAATAACCCCGGAGGCCGCCCACGGCGTCAGGTCCCGCCGGTAAGGGTCCAACTCCAATTTACGCCGGCGGGACTGGCTACAGGCGGGCGGGACTTCAGCCCATCGCGGACCGGAGAATTCGGGCGGCCCCGGGGCCCATTAAGTCGCGCCAGACTCCGCCATTCTCCGAGGCGGGCAGCGCGACTCACGCCACGCCGGTTTTTGGGGGTTGGGAGAATTCGGAGGCCGGCGGGGGCGGGATTCACACCGACCCCCGGCGATTCTCCGACCCTGCGGGGGTTCGGAGAAACCCGCCCGGCAGTGGTATGTGGAGGTTGCTGCGATTGAAGATGGATACTGAAACCTTCAAAGTACTATTTTGTGGCCTCATGATTTGACTGTGTTCCTTACATTTATATATGTACCATGTACTGACCCAACATGCCAAGGAAATCTGTGGTTCAATCCCAAATCATAGGTCTCAGCCAAGCTATCGGTAGCAGTTATTATTGGTCTGAATGCTCTTGAACCAGAAAGGGTGAGCAGGTCCCAGAAATTGGTAAGAAGTGCAGTTGTTGTAAGTCTGTGCGTGTGTGTGTAACAGGAGTCACGTCAAGCTTGATTATAATGAGTTTGTGTTTGAAATTTCTATTGATCTGCACAAATGAGGAACAAAGAACAATGCGGCACAGGACAGACCCTTCGGCCCTTCAAGCCTGCACCGATCATGGTACCTGCCTAAACTAAGACCGTACAGGAATGCCATTTTTGAGCAAAGTTCTGGAAGGCTACCACAGGGCGAGTAGGGATACAGTCAGAGAGTTTTACAGCACAAAAAGAGGCCCTTCAGCCCATCATTTTTATTGTAGCCACCATGTACCAATCTGTTCTAATCCCATTTTCCAGCACTTGGTGCGATACTTGTATGCTAGGGTGTTTCAAGTGCTCATCTAAGTCCTTCTTAAATATTGTAAAGGTTCCTGCCTCTCCCCCCCCTTTTCAGGTAGTAAGTTCCAGATTACCACCACCCTCTAGGTGAAAATGTTTTTCCTCACATCTCCTCTAAATGTCCGGCTCATTACCTTAAATTAATGCCTCCAGGTTACTGAGCCCTCTACTAAGAGGAAATGTTCATTCCTAACTACCCTATCTATGTCCCTCTTAATGTGGTAAGAGGGCGTGACGATGGCAGGGAACTGTTTTTATGAGTTAATTTTTGATAATGTAATAATGGTATTAACTTAAATTTATCAATCGCACAATTTGTTACAAAATTACAAGATATCTTAACTACCTCCACATGGCAGAAACCAGGAGGTATGAGTTCATTCCCAGCAGCTCTTTCCCATTCAGATGCAATCTGTGAAGATGAGCTAAAGTGCATCTTTGAACCACCGCAGTCCATGTGGTGAAGGTACTCTCAGCAGTGCTGTCACATAGGAATTTCCAGGATTTTGCCCCAATCTCAGGATGACATGTGCTAAGTCGGGAAATCTGGAGGTGGCGGTGTTTCCATACACTTGCTGCCTTTGTCCTTCTAGGTGGTGGATGTTAACAAGTTTGGAAATAGCTGCCGAAGGATCATGGGCGCGATTCTCCACTCCCACGCTGGTTGGGAGAATCGCCTGGGCCGCCAAAATTTCCGGGGACGCCAGTCAGACGCCCTCCTGCGATTCTCCCAAGCGGCGGGAACGGCCCGGTCGAGTTTCGCGGGCCGCAGGCTGGAGAATCACCGGAGACACCCAAAATGGCGATTCTCCGGCACCCCCGCTATTCTCAGGCCCGGATGGGCCGAGTGGCCAGGCCAAAACGGCGGGTTCCCCCGGCGCCGTCCACACCTGGTCGCTGCAGTCGTGGGCGGTGCGTGAACGCTGGGGGGGCGGCCTGTGGGGGGGGGCGAGGGGGGATCCTGCACCGGGCTTTACCTGAAATGTGGGGTGGCCCGCGATCAGTGCCCACCGATCGTCGGGCCGTCCTCTCTGAAGGAGGACCTCCTTCCTTCCGCTGCCCCGCAAGATCCGTCCCCCATCTTCTTGCGGGGCAGACTTAGAGAGGACGGCAACCACGCATGCGCAGGTTGGCACCGGCCAAACCGTGCACGCGCGGATGACACCCGTTATGCGGCGCCGGCTGCGTCATCTATGCGGCGCCGCTTTTACGCGGGCGACAAGGCCTGGCGCGTGTAGATGACGCGGCCCCGATCCTGGCCCATTGAATCGGTCGTGAACCTCGACGACGTTCACGACGGCGCGGCCACTTCGGCGTGTGAGTGGAGAATCGCGCCCCATACTCCTGACTTCTGCCTAGTAGAAGGTGGAGAACCTTGGAGAATTAAGAGATGAGTTATTCATCACAAAATTTCTATCCTCTGACCTGCTCATTGGATTGGATTGGATTGGATTTGTTTATTGTCACGTGTACCGAGGCACAGTGAAAAGTATTTTTCTGCGAGCAGCTCAACAGATCATTAAGTACATGGGAAGAAAAGAAAATACATAATAGGGCAACACAACATGGGCAGCACGGTAGCACAATTGCTTCACAGCTCCAGGATCCCAGGTTCGATTCTGGCTTGGGTCACTGTCTGTTCTGCACATCCTCCCCGTGTGTGCGTGGGTTTCCTCCGGGTGCTCCGGTTTCCTCCCACAGTCCAAAGATGTGCAGGTTAGGTGGATTGGCCATGTTAAATTGCCCTTAGTGTCCAAAATTGCCCTTAGTGTTGGGTGGAGTTACTGGGTTATGGGGATAGGGTGGAGGTGTTGACCTTGGGTAGGGTGCTCTTTCCAAGAGCCGGTGCAGACTCGATGGGCCAAATGGCCTCCTTCTGCACTGTAAATTCTATGATATACAATGTAACTACATAAGCACCGGCATCGGATGAAGCATACAGGGTGTAGAGTTAATGAGGTCAGTCCACAAGAGGGTCATTTAGGAGTCTGGTAACAGAGGGGAGGAAGCTGTTTTTGAGTCTGTTAGTGCCTGTTCTCAGACTTCTGTATCTCCTGCCCGATGGAAGAAGTTGGAAGAGTGAGTAAGCCGGGTGGGAGGGGTCTTTGATTATGCTGCCCGCTTTCCCCAGGCAGCGGGAGGTGTAGATGGAGTCAATGGATGGGAGGTAGGTTTGTGTGATGGACTGGGCGCTGTTCATGACTCTCTGACGTTTCTTGTGGTCCTGGGCTGAGCAGTTGCCATACCAGGCTGTGATGCAGGCAGACAGGATGCTTTCTATGGTGCATCTGTAAAAGTTGGTAAGGGTTAATGTGGACATGCCGAATTTCCTTAGTTTCCTAAGGAAGTATACGTGCTGTTTCCTAAGGAAGTATAAGTGCTTTCTTGGTGGTAGCATCGACATGGGTGGACCAGGACAGATTTTTGGAGATGTGCACCCCTAGGAATTTGAAACTGCTAACCATCTCCATCTCGGCCCTGTTGACAGGGGTGTGTACAGTACTTTGCTGTACAGTACTGAAGTCAGTGACCAGCACTTTAGTTTTGCTGGCATTGTGGGAGAGATTGTTGTCGCTGCACCACTCCACTAGGTTCTCTATCTCCCTCCTGTATTCTGACTCGTCGTTATTCGAGATCCGGCCCACTATGGTCGTATCGTCAGCAAACTTGTAGATGGAGTTGGAACCTAATTTTGCCACACAGTCGTGTGTGTACAGGGAGTAGAGTAGGGGGCTAAGTACGCAGCCTTGCGGGTTCACCGGCGGTATTGAGGACTATTATGGAGGTGTTGTTGTTCATTCTTACTGAACTGGTCATGACTGGTCAAGTTAAATTTCTGGTGTATGGTAATTTCCACAATGTTGATAGTGGGGGATTCAGGGATGGTAATGGCATTGACTGTCAAAGGGAAATCTTGTTGAAGATGTACATTGCACAGTGTGAATGTTACTTGTCACTTAACAAGCCATGTCTGAATGTTGTCCAGGTCTTGCTGCATTCAGGCACAGACTGCTTCAGTATCTGAGGAATTGTGAATGGGACTGAACACAACATTTCTGACTTTGTGGTACAAGGAAGATCATTGACAAAGCAGCTGAAGATGGTTGGGTTTAGATACATTCTTGAGGAATACTTACATTGATGTTTGGGGAAGAGATGATTGGCTTCCAAAAATCATCTTCCTTTCTACTGCGTATGACTCCAACCAGCGAAGTTTTCCCCAGATTTCCACTTATTGCAATTTTACTGGATCTCCTTGATGCATACTTGGATGAATTTGGACATGATGTTCAGGGCAGTCACTCTCACCTCACCTCTGGAATTTAGCTCTTTATTCATATTTGGATAAAGGGTGGAAATGAGGTCTGGAACCCAGACTGAACACTAGTGAGAAGGTCATTGGTGAATAAATGCTGCTTGATAGCATTATCAATTACTCATTACTTCGCTTTGCTGATGATTGAGGGTACGTTGATGGGACTGTAATTGGGATTGATTTTTCCTTCATAGGATCCCTAAAGTGCAGAAGGATGCTATTCGGTCCATCGAGTCTATACTGAACCTCTGAAAGAGCACCCTACCTATGCCCTATCCTGCCCTAGCCCCGTAACCCCACCTAACCGACACATCTTTGAACACTAAGGGGTAATTTAAGCATGGTCATTCCACCCAACTTATACATCGTTGGGCTGTGGGAGGAAACCAGAGCACCTGGACGAAACACACACAGACATGGGGAGAACATGCAAATGCCACACAGACATTCACCCAAGGCCGGAATCGAACCAGGGTCCCTGCCACTTTGCTAACTACTGTTCCACCTGCTTTTTGTGGACAGCGAATACCTGAGCGATGAATTGCAACACAAAACTTACGACAGAATGAATTATTTCTCCACTGTAGACAAACCCCTGCTTGAGCACACAAGTCAGCGTAGGTCTGCAGGGCAAAGCAAAGTGTGGTGGGCTGTCCTCCACTCGTACACAGGTCATAGACACAGTTGCCAAAATAATTCGCGGGCGGAACTTTAGCGTGGCACTCTTTGAATAAACCTAGATAAATCCAAAAAGGAAAGGCACACAAAGTAAATTATATCCTGACAGAAAAATAAATATTTCTAATTTAAACAATGCCATTTCCAAAAGCTTTCCCAGGCAATCAGGCCAGGGAGTATCCTTGTCATATGCTGGACATCATCCTTGTGTCTTACACGTAATTCCAAGCAAGGAATTGTTCCATGAGTCAAATTTTCAATCTCTTTCATTGTACTGAAACCTGTAATCAGTCCAACATATACATTATTATTTTGTACTTGAATATTTCTTGTGGCATTGGTCAGACAAAAAGGGATAATTTGAGGTAAATATTTGGATGTCAGATTCCAACACAAAGTAAGCAAGTTATTGATGGTGAAATGTTTTGGATGGAGTATTGCGCTACATAAATGCAAATGATTTTTTTCTCCAAATATTGATTAGGCTTCCAGCTTGTAACACTGGTCCACAGCCAAATCATCACGAATTCTGGATTAGATTGGGGTCCATAATTCACTCCTGAAAAGCCTTTATTCTAAGTATAGACAATCTAATTCCTAGGTTCCTGTCAGTAATCAGGTTCCATATATCCAAGACTGGACATAAAATTACCCAAATCCATCAATTAGATTCCACTTGCAACTCATTCACAAGTATTCATTATTCCACATATAAACTGAGCTCCAATGCCAGGTTGTAACTTACTGTTAAGTTACTTCCTCCTGTTTTTTTCCCCCATGAGTCATAGAATCCCTACAGTGCAGAAGGGGGCCATTTGGCCCATCACATCTGCGCTGACCCTCTGAAAAAGCACTCCACTCAAGCCCACTTCCCCGCCCTAATTCTATAACCCCTTAACCTAACCTACACATCCCTGGACACTAAGAGGCAATTTGGCTTGGCCAATCCACCTAACCTGCACATCTTTGGACTGTGGGAGGAAACCGGAGCACCCGGAGGAAACCCACGCAGACACGGGGAGAAAATACAAACTCCATATAGACAGTTACCCGAAGCCGGAATTGAACCCGGGTCCCTAGCGCTGTGGGACAGCAGTGTTAACCACTGTGCCACCGTGCTGCCCATTAGACATCTCTAATCTCTTTCAATGATAAACTGGGCAGCTCTATAAATGTTGCCACACCCAGGAATTAAACGCAATGAACAACCAAGGAGTGGCATGCTCACTTAGGAGAAACTGCATGCTAATTAGTTTGAAAAAATTGTGGGAATCAGTTTGCTTTCATTTTGCTTTGCTTTAAAGTAAGACTGTATATTATTGTTTCTCTTCATTCTTTCTTGGGATATGATTGCCATCAGCAAAGCCAACATTGGTTGCCCATCCCGAATTACGCTATTTAAGAAGGGAGGGAGGCAGAAGACTGGACATTATAGGCCAGTTAGCCTGACTTCAGTCATTGGTAAGATTTTAGAGTCCATTAAAGATGAGGTCGCAGAGTATTTGGAAGTGCATGATAAAATAGGACTGAGTCAGCACGGCTTTGTCAAGGGGTGGTGGTGTCTGACAAATCTGTTAGAGTTCTTTGAGGAAGTAACAAGGAAATTAGACAAAAGAGAACCAGTGGGTGTGATTTATTTATATTTCCAGAAGGCCTTTGACAAGGTGCCGCATAGGAGACTGTTAAATAAGTTAAGAGCCCATGGTGATAAGGGTAAGATCCTGGCATGGATACAGGATTGGCTGACTGGCAGAAGGCAGAGAGTGGGGATAAAGGGGCCTTTTTCAGGATGGCAGCCGGTGACTAGTGGTGTGCCTCAGGGGTCTGTCCTGTGACCACAACTTTTCACAATGTACATTAATGATCAGGAAGAAGGAACTGCTAAATTTGCAGATGATACAAAGATCTGTAGAGGGACAGGCAGTATTGAGGAAGCAGGGGGGCTGCAGAAGGATTTGGACAGGCTAGGAGAGTGAGCAATGAAGTGGCAGATGAAATACAATGTGGAAAAGTGTGAGGTTATGCACTTTGGAAGGAGAAATGGAGGCATAGACTATTTTCTAAATGGGGAAATGCTTAGGAAATCAGAAACACAAGGAGACTTGGGAATCCTTGTTCAAGATTCTCTTCAGGATAACCTGCAGGTTCAGTCGGCACTTAGGAAAGCAAATGCAATGTTAGCATTCATGGGCAGCATGGTAGCACAGATGCTTCACAGCTCCAGGGTCCAGGTTCAATTTCCAGCTTGGGTCACTGTCTGTGCGGAGTCTGCACGTTCCCCCGTGTCTGCCTGGGTTTCCTCCGGGTGCTCTGGTTTCCTTCCACAGTCCAAAGATGTGCACGTTCGGACTGGCTCTGCTAAATTGCCCTTAGTGTCCAAAAAAAAAGTTAGGTGGAGTTACGGGGATAGGGTGGAGGTATGGGCTTCGGTAGGGTGCTCTTTCCTAGGGCCGGTGCAGACTCGATGGGCTGAATGGCCTCCTTCTGCACTGTATAAAAAAACTGTCGAGAGGGCAACAATACAAGAGCAGGGAGGTACTTCGGAGGCTGTTTAAGCCTCTGGTCAGACCCCATTTGGAGTACTGTGAGCAGTTTGGGGCCCTGTATCTAAGAAAGGATGTGCTGGCCTTGGAAAGGGTCCAGAGGAGGTTCACAAGAATGATCCCTGGAATGAAGAGCTTGTCGTATGAGGAACAGTTGCGGACTCTGGGTCTGTACTCGTTGGAGTTTAGAAGGATGAGGGGGGATCTTATTGAAACCTACAGGATACTGGGAGACCTGGATAGAGTGGGTGTGGAGAGGATGTTTCCACTTGTAGGAAAAACTAAAACCAGAGGACACCATCTCAGACTAAAGGGACAATCTTTTAAACAGAGATAAGGAGGAATTTCTTCAGCCAGAGGGTGGTGAATCTGTGGAACTCTTTACTGCAGAAGGCTGTGGCCAAATCAGTGAGTGCCTTTAAGACAGAGATAGATAGGTTCCTGATTAATAAGGGGATCGGGGTTATGGGGAGAAGGCAGGAGAATGGGGATAAGAAAAATATCAGCCACGGTTGAATGGCAGAGCAGACTCGATGGGCCAAGTGGCCTAATTCTGCTTCTATGTCTTATGGTCTAAAATGAATGGCAGTTAAGAGTCAACCACATTGTTGTGGGTCTGGAGTCATATGTTGGCCAGACCAAGATAAAATGGAAACATAGAAAATAGGAGTAAATGGAGGTCATTCAGCCCTTCAAGCCTGCTCCGCCATTCATTATTCTTTGATTCCCTTCAGCCTAAGTGCTATATCCAACTGCTTCTTGAAAACATACAGGGCGGGATTCTACGTTGCCCGGTAGATATCGTAATCGGCAATCTGGTGGAAAATCCCTTCCAACGCCCGAACCGGGGGCGGCACCGTTTTGATGCTGGTTTTCTATTCTCTGCCTCCGAAATGGCATCATCGCGTCGCTGGAACACCGTTGGAACGCTGGTGGCACGTCATCGGAAGGCCCTCCCCCGATGCTCCGCCCCCGATGGGCCAAGTTCCCGACCACGCGGGGGACGTGCCGTCTCAGCGGTCGGGAACCCGGCATGGCGGCTGCGGACTGTGTCCAGCTCTGCCACAGTCGGCCGGGAGCCGTGCTGCTGGCCAGACGGGTTTCCGCGAGGGCTGGGGGGACTGGTTGGGGGCAGTATTTGGCAGGTTAGGTCTGCGCACAGCCGGCGCCATGTTTTACCGCGCCCGCTGCAGGACGTCACTGTGCGCATGTGTGGCCACGGACCCGGTCATTCTTCTGGCATTTTTGGCGTGGGAGCCGGGAATTTCACCCGGCACAGCTGCTCGCTCCTCAACAGTCCCAGGATCGGTGAGCGTTCGGCACTGATTTTGGTATCATAAACCGCCACAGTTCCCACGCTGGCGTCGGCACTTAGCCGCAAAATCGGAGAAATCAGCCCACAATGTTTTGGCCTCAACTACTTTTTGGATGGCAAATTTCCTTTTCTAATTCTCTAAAATTAGTAAACCAGATGGATTTCTCCAACAATCGATGGCAGTTTCATGGTCATCATTACTGAGATTAGGTTTCAATTCCAGATTTTTTTATTAATCAATTGGATTTATATTCTACCAGATGCCAAGATGGGATTAGGGGAGGCGGTGGCACAGTGGTATTATCATTGGGTTAGTAAACCAGGGACCCAGAGTAATGCTCTGGGGATCCAGGTTCAAATCCTGTTATTGCAGATGGTGAAATTTGAATTCAATAAAAATCTGGAATTAAAAGTCTAATGATGACCATGAAATCATTGTCGATTGCCGCAAAAATCCATCTGGTTCACGAATGTCCTTTAGGGAAGGAAATCTGCCATCCTTACCCGGTCTGGCCTACAAGTGACTCCAGACCCACAGCAATGTGGCTGACTCTTAACTGCCCCCTCAAGGGCAATTAGGGATGGGCAATAAATGCTGGCCCAGCCTGCGACACCCATGTCCCATGAACGGATAAAAAAATAATTGAACCCGTGTCCCACCTCAAGCCTGTGTCTCTGGATTACTAGTCCAATTATATTAACACTATGTCACAGTCTCCAGAAGATTTGTACCTGTTAGATCTGTAATCATTCCACAAGCAGTATCTTTTTCTGCACTCTCCTTGATATTTGGATCACATTGAAAGTCACTCTCACCATGATTGCACCTGTAATTGAAAATAAGAGCGAAACAAGAGGAGTGAGAAATAGGAAATAATGAGACACATGACCCAGCTGTCCTGTCCAAACCCGACTTGACTTTCCAGTTCCAGAGTCAGTCCACCTATTTGCATCTGTTTAATTTTACCTGTGTCCACCGCAAGCCCATCTTATGCTGAAATCTTCAAATAATCCTTTGTCACCTTCAGGTTTGATTATGGCAACACTCTGTATTATCCTTCCACCCTGGTCCCTCAGAAGCTCCAAATTGTCCAAACCTCTGTTGCTGCACGAGTCCCATTTGTGCCCCATTCACATCCTTGCTGGTATACACTGGCAAACAGTCCTCAAAAGTCTTAACTTTAAAAAATCTTGGCATTGTCATGGAACACTTCCATGATCTTTATCCTCCTTCCCCGGATGATCTGTCTATTTCTCAGACTGCCAACTTTTTCCTCTGTCTCATTATAAGCAGCCATCTCTTCTGTCATCTACATCTCATTCTGAAAGTTTCTTCTGAAACATCCCCAATTCGTCCTTTAAGACCCTCCTTAAAACCCATCTCATGACTTAACATAAACCAAGCAAAATACTGCGGACACTGGAACTTTGAAATAAAAACAGGAAATGTTAGATATATTCAGGCCTGGCAGCGGAGGAAAAAACAAGTTAACGGGCACAATTTAACAGACGCGTCGTGCTCGGCGAGGATGTGTGCAAACCGGTTAGATCGCGGGAGGGGCCCAAATCGAGGACTATGCGTGGCACCAAGTGGTTTGCGAGCGAACCGGCCTGCTCGTGTTGGCAGGTTCCAGATCCTGCCGAGGCTTGGCGAAAAAACAATAATCACCAATTAACGCCAATCTCCATCTCCTTAATGAGATGGATGCTAATGTCCTCCTGGGATTTCACTGGCTCCCCAGCGAGAGGTCACTTGAGCATTGATTAGTACTGGTCCACACAGACGTGGACCAGGCAGAATGGCACAGAGGGGGTCTCCCCGGCCATTCGAGGCTCGGGTGGCACTGCCGGGTTGGCAGGAGCACTGCCAGGACCGTAGTGCAAGTGTGCTCAGATGCCAGGGTGGCACTGCCAAGGGTCAGGGCCTGAGAGAGACCATGCCTGTGAAAAGAGGAATGGGGGTGAGGGGGTACAAAGAGTGTGGGGTGAAGGGTGGGTATGAAGGGGCCTGGGGTTAGAGGTTGAAAAGGAGAGGGCCCTAAAGGGGGCGTGGGAAGGTCTGAAAAGGGGGAGGCCCTCAATGATCCCACGGTGGGGTGTCCCCACTTTGTGGGGAGGGGGTTAATGCCCATGTGTGCGGGGGTTGACATTGCCCATGGGTGGGAGGTGTGGGGGACCCTCCAGGCCACCCTTTCAAACTGGCATCCCAGATCTGGCCAGCGAGTTCAGCTCTCCATGCTCTCATCCGGACCTGGAAAAATTCATCAACTTCGCTTCCAGTTTCCACCCCTCCATCACTTTCACCTGGTCCATCTCAGACACTTCCCTTCCCTTCCTTGATCTTTCGGTCTCCATTTCCGGCAATAGACTGCCTACTAATAACCACTACAAGCCCACTAATTCCCACAGCTATCTGGACTACAGCTCTTCGCACCCTACACCCTGTAAGGACTCCATCCCTTTCTCTCAACTCCTTCGCCTCCGTCACATTTGTTCTGATGATGCAACTTTCCAAAATGGTGCTTCGAAAATGTGTTCCATCTTCCTCAACCGTGATTTGGAGTTGTTGACAGGGCCCTCAACAGTGTGCGGTCCATCTCCCGCGCCACTACCCTCGCCCGCGCCACTACCCTCGCCCCCCCCCTCCCCACCCCCCCCGCCCCCCAGACAAGGATAGAGTCCCCCTCGTTCTTACATTTCACCCCATCAGCCTTCGTATGCAAAGCATAATCCTCCGCCATTTTCGCCAACTCCAGCGTGATGCCACCACCAAACACATCTTCCCTTTACTCCCTCTGTCAGCGTTCCGCAGAGACTGTTCCCTCCGAGACAATCTAGTCCACTCCTCCACTATACCCAACACCTCTCCCATCACCCACGGCACCTTCCCATGCAATCGCACCTGCCCCTTTACCTCTTCCATGCTTAACATCCCAGGCCCAAAACACACATTCCAGGTTAAGCAGCGTTTCACTTGCGCCTCTTCCAATTTGGTCAATTGCATTCACTGCTCCCAATGTGGATTCCTCTATATCGGAGAGACCAAACACAGACTGGGTGATCGCTTTGCTGAGCACCTTTGGTCTGTGCGCATTCAGGACCCTGACCTTCCCGTTGCTTGCCATTTTAACACAAGACCCTGCTCCCTTGCCCACATCTCTGTCCTTGGCCTGCTACAATGTTCCAGTGAAGCTCAACGCCAACTGGAGGAACAACACCTCATCTTCCGGTTAGGCACGTTACAGCCTTCCGGTCTCAACATCGAATTCAACAACTTCAGATGATCAGCTCTACCCCACCTCGACCCATTTGTTTTCATCCCATCTCATTTTAACTGTCTTTTACCATTTATTTCTTTACTGACTTACTTTATATATATTTACCCCCCCTATCGTATCCACCTTTCGTTACCCTTTCTCCCCTTTGCTTCCCCCTTCCCCTCCCCCCACATCTATATCTGTCATAGTTCACCCTCTGATGTTAGTTTCTCTGCTGTTTGGCCTCTCACACCTTTTGTTCTCTCTGGGGACTGCCATTAGCACTCTTTCCCCTTGCTTTCTGTAGCCATTAGCACCCGATTTCCCTGGGTTTCTGTGGCTATGACTCATCTTTCATTCTCACCCCACAGTATGAATATTTCCCACTTTCTCTGTCTTTAGCTTTGACAAAGAGTCATCTGGACTCGAAACGTTAGCTCTTTTCTCTCCCTACAGATGCTGCCAGACCTGCTGAGATTTTGCAGCATTTTCTTTTTGGTTTCAGATTCTAGCATCCGCAGTAATTTGCTTTTAACAAGAATGTAAGAAATGCGAGCAGGAGTAGATCATATACTCTGCCATTAACATGATCCTTTTATTTTATTCGTTCATGGGATGTGGGGGTCGTAGGTTGTGCCAGCAGTTATTGCCTAATCCTAATTTCCCTTGAGGGGGCAATTGAGTCAACCACATTGCTGTGGATTTGGAGTCACATGTCGACCAGACCAGATAAGGGTGGCAGATTTCCTTCCCTAAAGGACATTAGTGAACCAGATGGGTTTTTACGACAACCGACACTAGTTTCATGGTCAGCATCAGACTTTTAACTCCAGATTTTTATTGAATTTAAATTTCACCATCCGCAGTGGCGGGAGTTGAACCTAGGTCCCCAGAGCATTACTCTGGGTCGCTGGTTTACGAGTCCAGTGACAATACCACTCCGATACCGCCTCTCCATAAATTAATATGATCATGGCTGACCTTGGACTTCAAATCCACTTTCCCACCCACTTCCCATATCCCTTGATTACAGAGTCTAAAAATGTGTCTATTCTAACCTTAAATGTATTCAACAATGAAGAAGCCACAACTCTCCGGGGTAAAGAATTCACAACCCTTTAAGTGAAGACATTTCTCTTTATTTCAATCTAACTGATTGGCTCCTTATTCTGAAGCTGTACCCATGTGCTTTTGATTCACTGACCAGCGGAAACAACTTATCAGAGTCTACCCTGTCAATTCCCTTCAGAATCTTGTATGTTTCAACGAGATCATCTCTTATTCTTCTAAACTCCAAAGAACACAGGCCCAATTTACTCGGCTTCTCATCATAGAACCACTGGAGGATGTAGGCTTCACAAATATCCCCATCTTCAACCCTAACCCAGCACATCAGTACAAAAGGCAAGGCTAAAGTATTTGCAACAATCTTCAGTTAGAAGTGCCAAGTTAATGGTCCATCTCGGCCTCCTTCTGAGGGCTCCAGCATCACAGATGCCAATCTTCATCTAATTCGATTCACTCCCTGTGATATCAAGAAACAGCTGAAGGCACTGGATTCTGAAAAGGCTATGGGCCCCGGCAGCTTTCTGACAATCGTACTTGTGCTCCAGAACTAGTCAAGTTGCTCCAGTACAGCTATAATACTGGCATCTACCCAGCAAGTAGTATGGCATTAAGATAGAGGAATAGCCATGGTCACATTGAATGATGGAGCGGGGTCAATGGACTGGATGGTTTACTCCTGCTCTTATTTTTTTATGCTTCTATGTTTCTAAATTGTCTAAGTATGTCCTGGCCACAAAACGCAAGCCAAATCCAAGCAAACCAATTACTATTTCATCAGCCTACTATCAATCATCATCAAACTAATGGAACGAGTTGTCGATAAGTGCTTACAAGCGGCACTTCCTCAGCAATAGCCTTGTCATTGATACTCAGCGTGGGTTCCGCCAGGGTCACTCAGTTCCTGACGTCATTACAGCCTTGGTCCAAACATGGACTAAAGAGCTGAACTCAAGAGGAGAAGTAAGAGTGACTGTCCTTAACATCAAGGCCGCATTTGACCGAGTATGGCATCAAGGAGCCCCAGCAAAGCAGGAGTCAATGGGAATCAGGGGGGGAAAACTCTCCACTGTTCAATGTCAATCATCTCAGTTTCAGGACATCACTGCAGGAGCTCCTCAGGGTAGTGTCCTCAGCACAACCATCTTCAGCTACTTCATCAATAATCTTCTCTCCATCATAAGGTCATAAGTAGGGATGATTGCACAATGTGTGGCTCCTCAGATACTGAAGAAATCCAAATGCATATGCAGCAAGACCTGGGCAACATTCACATTGGACTGTTAAGTGGCAAGTAACATTCACATCACACAATGACCATTTCCGACAAGAGAGAATCCAACCATCTCCCTTGGACACTCAATGGCATTACCATTGCTGAATCCCCCACTATCAACATCTTGAGGGGTTACCATTGACCAGAAACTAAACTGGCCCAGCCATTCAAATATTGTGTCTATAGATGCAAGTCAGAAGCTGGGAATTCTGCAATGAGTAACTCACCTCCTGACTTCCCAAAGTCTGTCCACCATCTACAAGGCATAAGTCAGGCGTGTGATGAAATACTCTCTACTTGCCTGGATAAGTGAAGCCCCAACAACACTCAAGAAGCTCAACATCATCCAGGAGCAAACAGCTCAATTGACTGGCACCCCTCTATTCCATCTTCAACACTTGCAGTGTCAGCGGTGTGTACCATATACAAGATGCATTGCAGGAACTCACCAAGGCTCCTTGGAAAGCACTTTCCAAAACAGCGACTTCTACTACCCAGAGAGACAAGGGTAAGAGATGCATGGGAACATTACTGTTTACAAGTTCCCCTCTAAATCACACATCATCCTGATTTGAACTGTATCACGGTCCATTCACTGTCACTGGGTCAAAATCCTGGAAATCCGTCTCTAACAGCACAATAGGTCTACCACATGGAGTGTAGCAGTTTAAGAAGGTGGTTCACCACCACCTTCTCAAGAGCAATAAATGTTGGTGTATCCAACAAAGCCCACATCCCATGAAATATTTTTTTTAAAACCCTCATATCAGGGACAATTTTAGTGAGCCCATGGTCAGATTGCTCATCCAGCCTGCAGGTTTTATTTTCATCCACACAGGTAGAAAGCACCTCGTATCTGATGGTTAAAGCCAAGGGCTAAATTTCCTTCATCACGTCTGCTGGGTCCCCATATCTACCTGATTTACAGTTACAACCTCTTGGTCCTGACCATTGACCGACCCTTAAATTCTACCTAATTTGAGAGTTGTGCCTCCTGGAACACTGTTCAAGTAATTCTCCTCTTCCCTGATACGTCGCAATGTCCACAACTCAGACTCCAACTCAGCAACTTTGCGACAAAATTTCTGAAGCTGCAGACACTCACCTCAGATATGATTATCCGAGATTGCAATGCATTCCACAAACTCCCACGTTACAGTCATGGCACATCACCACATGACCACCCACGCCATGGCTGTCTAACCTTATTCATTTCGTCAATTAGTTATTTATTTACACCACTAAAGTAACAGTAAGTCACCCAGTTTGGAGACAAAATACATTCATCAGCTATGGAGGCGCCTCTTTTCTCTCTCTGCACTGAATTTCCAGCTGTACCAAATTCCTGGCAGACCAGGGTTTCGTGGAGGGAAAGGTTCCTTCAGAACTCTAGGAGGGTCGTGGCATCCTTCTCGAAGTGGCGAGAATGCCAGAGGATGATTGTTTCGTTGTGGAGGCTGGTGGGTTAGAAGATGAGGTCAGGAGAATCCTATCGTGGTTCTGGTGAGAGCAGAAGTGTAGGAAATGGGTCAGATGCTGCAGAGGGTCATGCTAACCAAGGTGGGGAAATCCTCAGTTTATGAAAAATAAATACGACAGAAGCACTGTCGTGGAAGGCTGCATCATAACGATACAACAGAGATGGAGAAACAGGAGAATGGAATGGAGTGCTTATAGTAAGTAGGGTGTGAGGAAGTATAATTGAGGTAGCTATGTGAATCAGTGGGCTTTTAGTAAATATGATTTGATAGCCTATTTCCAGAAATAGAGAAGGGGAGAGTCAATGACGGACCATGTGAAACTGAGAGAAGGGTGAAAATTGAAACAAAGTTGATGAAGTTTTCCAGTTCAGGGCAAGAACAGGGTACGGTTCAACTTTTACGATCCAGACCAGACCTCAATAATGACTAGGACACTTGATAGAAACCATAATATTTTATCTTAATTTTGTAAGACTGTGAGGAAAGGTTAATTCGCCAAGGAGTAATTGCATGAAGAAATAGGGATATGGTATATTAAAACAAACTTTATTACCAACACAGTATTAAAGCCTTTAACATCACACCAGAAAATAATTTACAATTACCCCTTAAACAATACTACTCAATACAGGGAATACAATGCCCCTAACTACTATTTTTATTCCAACTTAAACGACAAGAAAAAAAATCTCAGCTCTAAATCCACTTAACTACCAAAAGCACATAGGAATACTTGCTATACATAGTTGTTCTTTGAGAAAGAGAGATCTTTTGACACCGCTTTAAAGACAAGGGGCGTCATTCTCCGACCCCCGCCGGGTCGGAGAATGGCCGTTGGCCGCCGTGAATCCCGCCCCCGCCGAAGTCTCCGGTACCGGAGATTGGGCGGGGGCGGGAATCGGGCCGCGCCGGTTGGCGGGACCCCCCGTTCAATTCTCCGGCCCGGATGGGCCGAAGTCCCGCCCAGAAATTGCCTGTCCCGCCAGCATAAATCAAACCTGGTATTTACCGGCGGGACCAGGCGGCGTGGGCGGGCTCCGGGGTCCTGGGGGGGGCGCAGGGTGATCTGACCCCGTGGGGGTGCCCCCACGGTGGCCTGGCCCGCGATCGGGGCCCACCGATCCGCGGGCGGGCCTGTGCGGTGGGGGCACTCTTTCCCTTCCGCCTCCGCTACGGCCTCCACCATGGCGGAGGCGGAAGAGACTCTCCCCACTTCGCATGCGCGGGAAACATTCGGCGGCTGCTGACGCTCCCGCGCATGCACCGGGAAACTGTCAGCGGCTGCTGACGCTCCCGCGCATGCGCCGCATTTCCACGCCAGCTGGCGGGGCGGAAATCCCTCCGGCGTCGGCCTAGTCCCTCAATGTTGGGGCTAGGCCGCCAAAGATGTGGAGCATTCCGCACCTTTGGGCCGGCGCGATGCCCGTCTGATTGGCGCCGTCTTTGGCGCCAGTCGGCGGACATCGCGCCATTGGGGGAGAATTTCGCCCCAGATCTGACTCCTGTCAGGCACATGCAGAAACTCTGGCTGGAAATCTTCCAAAGCTGTTTCTCAGCTTGTTGCAGCTCCCCCTTGTTCTCAGACAAGTCTGCACTGCTTTAAAGACTGTTAATATCTCTAACTGAACTGCAGTCAGAGCAAAACTGCTTGACTTCTGGACACAGCTTCAGTCAGAACAGAATGGAACTGCTTTCTCAAAATGCCCGATGTCTTAGCTCCACCCAGTAACGGCCTTCATCATACTGAAGGAACTGGTTTAGCACAGTGGGCTAAATAGCTGGCTTGCAATGCAGAACAATGCCAGTGCGCGGGTTCAATTCTATTAGCCTAAGCTTTTTATGGTGGTTAAATTGCACCGTTGGCTCCCAACATTTCAAACCAAGATTCTTTTAAAACATGGCTGCAGCAGTCACACATGCACGTTAACTCAATCTTTTGGAAGGGGCTGGTTTCGCACAGTGGGCTAAATAACTGGCTTGTAATGCCGAACAATGCCAGCAGCGCGGGGTCAATTCCCGTACCGGCCTCCCCGAACAGGTGCCGGAATGTGGCGACTAGGGGCTTTTCACAGTAACTTCATTGAAGCTGACTTGTGACAATAAATGATTATTATTATTTTAACCCGTACTGCACCAAATACATACAATACAAAACACCTGAAATCCTTACATTCATCACACAACGCACCAGAAAACGAGTTGGGGGAGGGGATCTAAGTATAAGACTGGAACAAGAAATGTTCAACATATCCTTCAGAAAGGCAGCTATCGCTAAAAACCATGTGGATACTCATAGCAACACCTTTTATTTGGAGGAAATGAGTGGAGATGAAGGAGAATTTGTTAAATTGAAGAACAAGGTCAGCCAGGTGGAGGAAGCTAGTGGTGGATGGGGAATGGTTGGGCCACCATTCAAGGATTTGGCAGAGAACCATCAGACTGTCCTGGTGGGAGATGAAGGTGTAGAGGGATTGGATGCCCACAGTGAAGAAAAGACGGCTCGGACCAGGAAACTGGAAATAGTTGAAATACCGTAGGGCATCAGAAGAATTAATGATGTAGGTGGGGAGAGACTGGACAAGGGGAGAAAAAGTAGATTCAAGATAGGAAGAAATAAGTTCAGTGGGTGGGAACAAGCTGAAGCAATAGGTCTGCCAGTACAATTCTGATTTTTAGGAAAGAGGTAGGAGCAGGCTATTCGGAGCTGGGAGCATATGAGGTTTAGAAACTGTGGAGGGAAGATGTAATCATAGAATCATAGAATTTACAGTGCAGAAGGAGGCCATTCGGCCCATCGAGTCTGTTCCAGCCCTTGGAAAGAGCACCCTACTTAAGCCCTCACCTCCACACTATCCCCATAACCTAGTAACCCCACTTAATCTTTTTTGGATTCAAGAGCAATTTATCATGGCCAATCCACCTAACCTGCACACCTTTGGACTATGGGAAGAAACCGGAGCACCTGGAGGAAACCCACGCAGACATGGGGAGAATGTGCAGACTCCGCACAGTCAGTGACCCAAGCTGGGAATTGAACCTGGGACCCTGGAGCTGTGAAGCAACAGTGCTAACCACTATTTTACTGTGCTGCCCACGGTATTGCTGAAGGAACTATGAAGACACAATTTGTTGGTGTATGATGAGCCTAGAATGTGATAGTCAACATGTTAATCTCTTACAGGAGTCTTTCTAATTGTGCTTGGTCCTGTTTTATCTGACAGCATGTTGATCAGGAAGAGAACATTGGATAATTATTCATTCCCTAGTTCAAAGGGTCCAATGGTATTGTGGCCCACCAAATACCTTCTCAATGGGATGGAGAATAAATGTCTTGCCAGTGACACCCATTTCCCATGAACTACCTTTTGAAAATTATTTTAATTATTGTAAAAAATATTTTAAGTTGTTCATACTTACTCAATTACACCATCAGGTACTTGCCAACTTTCTCCTAGTTTATTAGAATTTGTTGCAATGCTGCCATTAGGCATAATTATATCATCACCAGGGTCACCATTGTAGTTACCTAAATCACACAAAAATAAACACAGGATCAGAATTTCTAGACTTTTTGATGGCACCATACTGCAATTTTGGTACTGGCACAACACCAAAAACTACTTTTGATTCAAAAGATCCATATAACACTGTGTGACTTCCTTAATCTGGTCAGATTCAATTTAGGTGAAACCATTGTCAACATTGTTACCTGGTGCTCTGGCTGAAATATAGCACCCACGAGTGTGGAGGCAGTCTTAAATAGCAATGTTAGTATATAAAGCTACCGTTTTATATTATGTTGCTTATGAAATAACATCTGTCTATCAGATAGTTGTGATTGAAACCTGCTAACAGTACAGAAGGTTTGTGAACATAGTCTTTTATTTGCTTTTCAGTTGTTGCTGCAGACAACAACTCAAACAAATCATCCCCATTAATTTTGGTAATAGCTGCAGAAGATGAAGAAATATAAGTCTTTTTATCCTTCCTGCTTTTAGGGGTCCTATGAATGGAGTTTGGGGAGACCACTATAAAGTTCCTGATGTGGTCAGAAAGCTCGTACTAAACTACCTTCATTTACATACAAATCAGCAATTTCTCTCTGCGATGCTATGGAAACGGGTAGCAGAGTGAACTAGCCCATTGGTGGGAGATTTTCTTTTGAGACGAAGCAGGACATTGCTGAAACAGAGAAAAGGGCGTTCCGCATCTTTGCTTCCAACCTGCGGTATACTTGTTCTCATCGTGAATGATGCTGAGAGAAAGAGGTGAAGTGTGCAATTTCCTAGTGTCATGTGAGAATACCTTCAAGAAATGGGTGTTTATAAATGGGTGTGTATATAAATATCTGTAGTGAGAGTACCTTTAAGAAATGGGTGTTTACTACTGCAGTGATGTCAGAGAGTGGGTGGAGCTGGGCTGTCTGTCAGCTTTTTACTTTCGTTTTTGAGCAGGCTGCAGGGTGTGTTTTAGTTTTGTTTTCAGTGTTGGGGCTGAAGCCAGACCAAGCAGGTGTACTGTTGATCTCTCTGTCATGAAAAGACTGTCTCTTGATCATTTGGTGAATATAGAATTATAAATGTTCTCAGTAGTGAATGTAAACCTAATGTGCTTCTGTTAAAAGGGGTTTCTTAAGTCTTCTGGATGTTAAAAGGACAGCTTACGGATTACTTAGTGTTGTATTCTTTCGGGGTTGTATTTGAACTGATGGTTGCTATGATGTTCACTGTATGTTTTAAAAAGGTTAACTTGAGTTCATAGAATAAACATTGTTTTGCTTTAAAAAATATGTTTCCATTTCTGCTGTACCACACCTGTAGAGTGGGCCGTGTGCTCCCCATACCACAATCTATTAAAAGTTGTGGGTCAGGTGAACTCCATGATACACTTTGGGGTTCTCTAAACCCTGGCCCATAATACTAGTGCAAATAATTGTCACCTTGATAAATTTCCTTACCGAAGGAAGGATACACTACTGGTCGAAGTGGGAATGCAAGGAAGGTTCACCAGATTAATCCTTGGGATGGCGGGGTTGTTTTATATGGAGAGATTGAGGAGTCTGGGTCGCTATTCTCTGGAATTTAGAAGAATGCGAGGTGATCTCATTGAAGTGTACAAAATTCCTTCAGGGCTCGGCAGTGTAAATGCGAGAAGGATATTTCCCCTGGTTGGTGGTCTACAACCAGGGAACACAGTTTCAGAGTAAGAGGTAGACTATTTAGAACCAAGATGAGGAGTAATTTATTCAGTTAGAAGATGGTGAACATTTGGAATTCTTTACTCCAGAGGGCTGCAGAGGCTCAGTCACTGAGTATGTTCAAAGCAGAGGTTGATAGATTTCTAGGTCCCAGTGACATCAAGGGATATCGCTGAAGGTAAGCATGCAGGTGCAGCAGGCGGTAAATAAGGCTAATGGTATGTTGGCCTTCATTGCGAGAGGTTTCGTGTATAGAAGCAGGGACATGTTGCTGTAATTATACAGGGCCTTAGTGAGGCCACACCTGGAGTATTGTGTGCAGTTTTGGTCTCCTTCTCTGAGGAAGGATGTTCTTGCTCTCGAGGGAGTGCAGCGAAGGTTTACCACTGATTCCACGGATGGCAGGACTGTCATATGAGGAGAGATTGACTAGGTTGGGATTGTTCTCGCTGGAGTTCAGAAGAACTCATAGAGACTTATAAAATTTTAATGACTAGACAGGGTAGATGCAGGGAAGATGTTACCAATGATGGGTGTGTCCAGAACCAGGGGTCACAGTCTGAGGATTCAGAGTAAACCATTTCAGACAGATATAAGGAGGCATTTCTTCACCCAAAGAGTGTTGAGCCTGTGGAATTCATTACCAGAGGAAGTAGTTGATGCTAAAACATTGAATATATTCAAGAGGCGGCTGGATATAGCACTTGGGGAGAATGGGATCAAAGGTTATGGGGAGAAAGCAGGATTAGGCTATTGAGTTGGATGATCAGCCATGATCGTGATGAATGGCGGAGCAGGCTCGAAGGGTGGAGCAGGCCCCTCCTGCTCCTATCTTCTATGTATCTATGTATCGATGATATTGCGGGAAGATGGCATGGAGGTAGAAGATCAGGCATGATATAGTTAAATGGCGAAGCAGGCTGAAGGGGCTGAATGGCATACTCCTGCTTCTATGTTCCTATATTTAAGCCATATATATACCTGTGATGAATAACTTATTATACATTAGGAGTTGAACAGGAATTAAAACCTACTACTTTAACAACTAATATAACTAGATATTTGTAAGGGGGTAAAGATTTGCTCACTAAGTCTGCAGCACCTACCACACATGCCACAGAGCAGTCCAGCATACGTAGATGGTACAGACACATCAACATGGTGAATGCCATCAAATCTCACCATCAGGCCAAAGTCAGTCTCCAGTAAAACATAGGCACCACTCATCCGCACTACCAAGAGGTTTTTAACTGACACGGGCAGGTTTACTCTATTTCCATTCAGCTATGAAGAGAAAGATGTACTTACTGTTTACATAAATAACAAGCCAATATGCTTTATACCAATGAATTATCTATTGTCACACATGTACTACAATCTGAACCTCAATAATTAGATTATCATTTCTAGAAAATGTTGTCCAGTGTTTTGTTAAGTATTTATAATAAAAAAACGTATTTATTTTCTTTATACTTCTAGTACACAACCTAGACTCCATAAATTATGAACATGTTTTATTAGTAAAATGAGGTGCTTCAGATATTAAATGGATATCACACATTCCTGGCACTGGCATTCAGTGTGACTGTGCAGGCATTTGTACTGAACCTGTTGGATCTCCAGTATCCATTGTCATATCATTATTCATTCAAGTACTTTGTCAGATTAGTGCTGAAATACTGTGATTTAAGACTGAAATATTGGAATTAACATGCAATAAACTGTACAAAAGAATCATTCATCATACCATGGTGTTTCTATTAACAGTATATTACTTTAAATCAATGAAAGTGACCCCCAAAAACAATTTCATGGGTAAACATGGCTTTACATTCGAGCTTGAAGATTAGTACTGGTAAGTGTCTCGAATCAACTACCAACGGTCTATATTTTAGATCTGCTTTCCTGTCTCCTCTACCCCTTTCCATAACACTAGCCCAGAGATGCAGCAAAAGATACAAATTCTGACTATACTAGAACATTGTTCTAATGCATCCCTGAACAAAATCTAAAGAAGATCCTGCATCAATCTACAAATAATTAAAGATAATATAGAGTAAATTCACATACCAGGACTTTATGATTTTTCATGATTGAAAGCGTGTTATTGTAGACAAAGACGTGTACAGACTTCAACCAGGATACTTTGGTGTTGGTACCTCTGTGCTCATTGGTAGTTGATACATCAAAGTAAGGAAGCACTGAAGATTCACTGCATGGTTTGGAGAACACATATGTGCATGTTCCCATGAAGTGGTGAACACGTGTGTCAAAAGTATTGTAGCGAGGATCTCCAGAAGCACTGCATATAGCATGACCTTCACAGAAAATCAGCCAGTTAATTGCACTTATTTAATAATGTAATAAGCTTTATTGTCACAAGAAGGCTTACATTTACACTGCAATGAAGTTACTGTGAAAAGCCTCTAGTCGCCTAATTCTGGCACCTGTTCGGGGACTCAGAGGGAGAATTCAGAATGTCCAATTCACCTAACAGCAAGTCTTTCGGGACTTTTGGGAGGAAACTGGAGCACCCGGTGGAAACCCACGCAGAAACGGGGAGAACGTGCAGACTCCGCACAGACAGTAACCCAAGCCAGGAATCAAATCCGGGTCCCCTCCACTGGCCAGCTGTGGGGGCCTTTTTCGCCATATCGCGCATGGTTGCGCCTCTGCCAGTGGTGGAGCTTTGTCGGGGGATGTGTATCGAGTCGTCGATTGCCTTTCTCATGATAAATGACGGAGGGTCACTGCCAGAAGATTGGGTGCGCTTGCAGCGTTGTCTGTAATTACTGATGCTTCTATGTCCATATCTGAGGCCGAACCATCGGTGGCACAATAGCACAGTGGTTAGCACTGCCGCCTCACAGCACCAGAGACCCGGGTTCAATTCCAGCCTTGGGTAACTATCTGTGTGGAGTTTGTACGTTCTACCCGTGCCTGCTCTGGTTTCCTCCCACAGTACAAAGATGTGCAGGTCCGTGAGTTGGCCATGTTAAATTACCCCTTAGTGTCCAAAGGTGTGTAGGTTAGGTTAAGGAGTTATTGGGATAGGATGGGGTAGTGTGCTTGGGTGGAGTGCTCTTTCAGAGGGTAGGTGCAGACCCAATGGATTGAATGGCCTGCTCTTGCACTGTAGGGATTCGATGATAAACCCCTATGGGTATTTATTTTTTAAATTTAGAGTACCCAGTTTAGTTTTTCCAGTTAAGGGGCAATTTAGCGTGGCCAATCCACCTACTCTGCACATCTTTGTGTTGTGGGGGTGAAACCAGGGCAGACACGGGTGCAAACTCCACTGGAGGGTGACATGGGGCCGGGATCAAACCTGGTACCTCATCCCCGTGAGTGAGCAGTGCTAACCACTGAGCCACCGAGCAACCCCAACCCCGATGGATATTGATGGTAAGCTACTTTTGTGATGCTGCGGCGAGCTCTAGTTGGAGAAACTGTGGCTCATGTCCAGTTTCATGAAAGAGCGGCTCCCAGCTAGCTTTGCGTACAGATCCTCTACACATGGCATGGGATATCAGTCCAGGCAGGAAGCCCTGTTCACTGTCAATTTATAACCACTGCAGTGACGAACCAGTTTCACCACCGTGACCATTGGTGCAGCCCACTGTGCAAATTGGACCGGGCATATGATACCCAAACTTCCTATGCACCGTAATTTGGTTTTCACCTTCGCGAACAAGGCATAGGGACTGGTCGTGTTCTGAAGTATTTGAGCGGGCATCCGGGCTGATGTAAATCCTTGCGCTGGCCTCTTTTATTTTACCCAGGCCCTCCTGGAAAACCTCTAGATACTTAACAAGGACTTCGTACAGGCTGCCAGTCCAGATGAAGCGTTCTCAGCCAATAACGGACCAAGATGTTGGGTCACGGCCCCTGTACCATTATTAGCAGCAGCCTCGCTGTCTGCTGCCCATGGGTGACCGGGGTCACAGGTGGTCCCTATAACATTCAATAGCTCCCCGGTATATGTGGCCAGCTGGGCCTTGGTATCGTGCAAGCTTAAGGGCAAAGTATCCGTGCGAAGCCAGCGGAAGATTTGATGATGGATTACGGAGATGTCAGCCCCCGAGTTGATCTCCATTACCAGGGGCCGCCAGTTGCTTGAAGTGTAATCTGAATCGGTGCCACTTTAGGGGCAGTGATGCAATTCATCTTCATCAGGCCATTCTCCTCATGGTTAGCTACGTGTAAGGTCCTGACTCGGAGGGACTTTGTAGTCTGCCCAGGGAGGCACGATCTTTGGTGATTCTGACAGCCTTGGTCGCAGCACGTTCTGTGATTGCAGCGTGGTAATGTCACTGATACTCCTGTCATCCTCCAGGGAAGTATCACACTGGTTTGTGGTGACCCTTGACCATTGAGTCTGGTGCAACGTTTGTTGCTACTTTGGTGATGATCTGATCATGCGACCACTGCCCTGAGGGGGTCGTCCAACACTACGGATGCTATAGTCAACGGGACCAAGGAGTTTCTGAACCCTCTTTTCAGCATTCTCACGTGGCAGGACTAGCTCGATAGCTCTTTTCAGGTCCAATGTTGTTTCTGTCAACAACTTCCTCTGAGTTGCCACATTGTTAATCCCCGCACACCAAAAGGTTCCTTAACATCTCGGAGAGGGATGGACAAAACTCACAATGTTATGCGAGCTTTCAGAGTCATGACAGAAAATCAGTTACCAATTCCCCTGAAGTCCACACAATCATGTTAAACTGAGACCGTTGCAAAATCACGGATGGTTTTGCATCGTATTGATTCACCACCAATTCCACCAGTTCATCAAAGGACTTTGACTCCGGGGCTGCCGGGTACGTGAGGCTTTGATTATCCCAAAAATTGGGGTTCCGTAGGCAGTCAGGAGAATTACCTTTTATCCTCTTGATTGATGCCGTTAGCCTGGAAAAAGTGTCACATACGCTCGGCGTATTTGGCCCAATTCCCCAGGCCTGCATCAAAGGCATCTAATTTCCCAAAGATTAGGATTTTCAAAACTTCACCCAACTCGCAGCTGTGTGGCAATATTCCAATGCGGAAGCGATTCCCAGAATCTTAATTGCTGTTTTACTTTGTCACATGAAGACCCAGGAGGCCCAAGACGATAAGTAAACAATAGTTTACACACAATAAGGCCCCGTTGGGACAACCAGGATACCAGTCCTTGTCCGGGCCGGCTTTTACATTGCCGCAACTGGGAGGTGAAGCTCATCATGAGGGTAATTACAACTGTAAACCGATCATTAATGAGACTGGAATAACAATATAACAACTTAAGACCCACATCATATGTGGGCTCTTTAATTCACCTGCTGTGTCAGAAGTCACAGTGCTGGCTGTAGTCGGAAAGCTTGTTGTGGCTATTGTGTCACACGTGACTGCAGAACAAAATAAGGTAAAACCTGAGAAGAATCGCCATTTTACAAAACAGACAAATCAAGTCAACTTTCCACATTTTAGTAAATGCTGGAAACTAAAAATACCAACACATTACAAAAAGAGTTAAAACAAATGTCAAAACTAAAAGCAGTGCTAAGTTTCATTTATATTCAAGATATCAAAACAAATCAACCACAAACTATGTCAGGAAAATGAGCCATGTCTACAAACCTCCACAGCATCCAGTGTGGAAGGAGATGTCATCCACAGCAACATCACTGCGATAGTCATTGCCCCGGACTGCTTCAATGAGGATCTGTAAGAGAAAGCATCACAATAGCAGCAAGCAAAAGAGGGCAACGGCAAGTCAAACAATACAATTTCCCTATCTTCCTTCCAGTGGACCAGGTCCCTCTTATGGACTGAACTGATCTCTTCACACATCTTCTCTCCCGATTAGTATCGCAAGCCGTATGCTTCACCCAATGCCTGTGCCTATATATTTATATTGTGTATTTATGTATGTCCTCCATATTTATCCTGTATTTTTTCATGTATGGAACGATCTGTCTGGACTGTACGCAGAACAATACTTTTCACTGTAACTCGGGACATGTGACAATATCACAAATATTATCCACATAATTTACCTGAGACTTTCCCGAGAGCTGCAGGTCCACTTCTCCTGCAATCCATCTGTTTCCTTTATTTCCTGTCTCCAGCCACATTAGCACTGGTATCCCACCTTCAACCTGGTAAACTTTCAAGGCCATGCTATGAGCTACTCCATACATGTGGTACCAGAATCGCAAGCACTGAGCTCCAGATGTTTTGCATGGAGCACTGACCAGATGCGCTCTGTCTCCTTCACTGCCTTCATTGCCTTCGAGGTAGATGTAGTAACCACCTGGACACACAATTATGCTCACTGGTTAGAAACAAATCATCAGCTCTGTCAACACCTAGTGGTAAGGTAAGGATCTCACATCACCTACCTGCAGTGGTGTGGTCATAAGACGGCCCGGTGTGGCTTGATGGCGTTGATCCACTGATGCGTTTCCAATCAAAATTGTCTGTCTTGGATTGTGTCCAATTGCACAGGTCAACATCAAAATTACAGTCCAATACACAACCTGTGTGTTTGATACACAATATTTATTTCATCTTTAATGCATGCAGCATTACCCATAAATTAAACCAGATAAAACAATCACTAGGAAGTTCTGCAAAAAACAAATCAACGATATGCAGACAAAGCTGATTATTAATAATAGGCATGTATTTTAAAGGGAAATTGTGTCTTTTCGGTACAACTATTCAGAAGGATTGAGAAATAAAATGGTGGAAAAGAACAAGTAAAGATACGTGATATCAAACTTACTTTTTTCAACACAGCCACTCTGTTCCATCCAGTCTCCCAGAACAACACCAGCTGCTTCACAGGCTGAAGCATATGACGCCAGAGCATTGCACAGCAACACAGAATCTCCTCCAGTGGCACAATGATCATACACACAACTTTCAAAGTACAACTGAGGAGGGATAAACCAGTGACAATCTTTGAAAGGGCCATTGCTTGCCAAAATTATTTTGCAGTATTTCTCAGCCTCTTCATTTGATGATGGTTCACAGGTGTGTGGTGGTGGAGCGGTTTGATTACACCTGTGCAAGGAAAGTCATTTATGATTTCTGGCCTAAATTAGAAAATCTCTCATTTTAATTCCTCCTCCAATGTCAATGCACAGGACAAAGAAAGCAATTCAGGTGCTGTCAAAATCGTTCCCACTAAAGGCATGATGTACTTCTGTTACGCATTGGTGATATTTCAATGTAATATGTACCAATACTGGAGGATCCATTTCAAGCCTTCACTGCAAATCACGGAGATTGAACAGAACCTAACTCACCCGTTCATGTGTACATTTACAGGAAATCCCAGACTTTCCGCCAAGTAAATCAGTCGTTTTTACATCGACCAACTACTCTACTTACTGCCATAGCTCCTCAATCTCTGAAGAACTCTTTCCAGTTGCACTGCATTTACCTTAATTCACAATACGGTGCAGGAAATACTCACAGCCAGTCATCATCAGTAACTCTCCAGCTGTTTCCAAACTGATTGGAATCCAACGCTAGAATTCCATCACGCATCAAGAAGTCATCGAGCTGGTCATCAGTATAGGTACCACACAAGCCACACAGCTGCCCTTTGTACCTCTCATCCACCATGACAAACAGTTCGGCATCGCCATTAAACTTCAGCTGAAAACCAAAGTCTGTCTGGACCATAACAAATGATCCTGCCATCGATACCCTTACCGAAGAACGGAGAGTCACAGGGAGGTCAACCCTCACCCCATGCACCTAAACAAAACATTACCAAGATTAGTAACAACAAAGACAGGGACTACCACTGATCAACAATACATTAAGTCAGAAAACTCTACCGATCAGAGAGGTTACTCACATAAACAAGCTTATGCTTCCTCACTGCAACATGAAGGTCATCAAGTCGCAAAGCAATGGAATTAATAGCAGACCACGTTGGGCTGCCTCTGTGTTCGTTCCTACTAGTCACAGAAAACTGCACGGATGTATTTCCACAAGTCTCAGTCACAGTATAATTGCAGGCACCCTGGAAGTGGTACAGTTTCCTGTCAAATGTGGTATAGTGCGGGTCACCGTAAATGTGGCACTTTGCAGTGTCTGCTCGGTAACATCCCAAATTTCCATCCTGCACTTTGCAAATTTCCTCTGCTCCACAAGACGCTGCTTCACACTCTATGTGGTCATTTCCAGTGCAGCGGCAACGCTTTACACATCCCTCTTCCCAGAACATTGTCCCTTTCTGACAGACAAAGAGCAAGGGTGATTTTCAAAATTACTACATACTCCTCATGTAAAAGAACCAAAGAGTACCAAAAACACTTACAACTGCTCGGAAAACTTACTTCGTAGTATTTGTTGTTGTAGGCGCAGCCACAGTTCTCTACAACCACACAGGAGCTTCCACTGAGAACAGACCCCATGTTACACTCACAGTCCTCCACACAGGGCTTGCTGCAGTTCTCTGGGGCAAAACGGTCTGTGCACGTGGCTGGACAAGCACTGGCACATACATTGTAGTGGCTATTGACTCGACAGTTGACACCTGAAAGCAAAGAAGGTATAAGAAAACCTTTAAGGCTTCTGAGACCAGAAAATGTTTATAATTATAAAGACAACCGAGAAGGAAGACTCATGGACAAAAAGCCACACACATCTTTTGGAATTCACCTGGATCACAAGAATGGAAAGTATCAAAACAAACATGTGAACAAATTGAACTAAAAGAACTTGAACAGGAAATAGCAAGTCTGTAACAAAATGAACCATCTAACACAATATCACAAACACAGTGACTTTTCTCAGGCGCAATGAGGAAATATTCAAGTTAAAGCACCAGCAGCTGGCCAATACATACGACAGAAAGTGGAGTTTCTCCAGGGTGGAATATTCACTCCTGCATTTTGACACGCATCTGCATAGATTTGGAGGGCATTGCACAGAGCATCTTGACTTCCTGCCAACAGGCACAGCTCGACAACACAGCTTTCAAAGATACCAATGGGATTTATTACAGAGTGGCATTTTACAAATGGACCTCGTTGACTGGTGATCAGACCACAGAAATCATCGCTTTGGTAGAGGTTCTCGTCAGCGGGCTCACATTCCTCAGGGTTGCCTGGGTCACAACCTGGATCATCCGGTGCCACCTTCCAGCTATTTCCCAGCTCATTCGAATCTTTGGCTTGCTCTCCATCGGGTTTCATGTAATCATCTTTTCTCAATCCATTGTAGTTACCGCACATGCCACAAGACTGATTAAAATATATGCTTGGCACTTTCACTTCCACCGAATGATCAGTGTCATAGGAAACACCAAGCCCAAAATCTGTCGCCAGGACCACGTATCTTCCACTCCGACTCACACTCACGGCACCATTGACTAGGGTCACGGGTAATGTCATCCACAATTCATCAACCTGAAGGCAAGAGGAAAATGGAGATTGAACAACACCTTTTCTAAAACAGTCCGGCATCCTTTCACACAGTAGCCCAACAAACCTCAACAGCGATCTGACTGCAGGAATTGAGTAAACACAATCCTTAGCATCTGATTGATGCACATTTTACACTGATTCACAGCACTGTCTTTAACTCTATACACAAATGGAAGATATCATATTCAGCATTATAACACTGCCAAGACTGCACAATATATTCCTGATCATTTCTGATTCCGTCTCCCATTGTAATGAAATAAACGTTCCAATTAAGGAACCACTCGGAATAAAATCAGTTTAAAGTGCAGAATTTTAGATAACACAACCTAGTAATAAGACACTTACCAACACACGGTGAGATTCCCTCTTAACAATCCAGACAGTATGGCCGTGAACAGTTACTCGAACTCTCTGAACGTAAGATACTTTCGCGTTGCCCCGATTTTCATTTTTCGCTTCAACGTTAAAGTACGGAAGAGACGAGGAATTTGTGCACAGCTTGGCGATCGTATAGGTGCACGTCCCCATGAAATGATGGGTCGCTTTGTCAAAAGTATTGTAATGTGGGTCATTATGAACTCTGCAGATGCCGTATGTATGCGGGTAGCAACCAGGAACTCCTTTTGTAACTCCACAGAATGAATCCGTACCACATCCAGAACTCCAGCACACTAATTTACTACCTGCAGAAGGACATTGACACTTCGTTGAACAGGTATCATCCGTCCAGAATTCAGATCCCACTGGGTAGTGTTTGTCCTCAGACCAGCATCCACACTGACCGCTTGGCACACATCTGGCGTTATAGAAAACGTAACCTCTGTCACACACACAGCTTTCTACACATGGCTGGGAGCAGCTGGAAGGAGCATTGGGATTGACACAGGTAGCTGGACAGGCTGAGCCACACTGGTCATAGTGACTATTCACTGCACACTTCAAAGCTGTAAAGAGAGTTCAAAAGGTCTTGTATTATTTTTGCATTAAATCACTGCCATCCAACAGTTTTCTGAAAATCCATGTATTAAAGCTCAGGAGACCCGAGAAGCTGAATCAAAGCGGCAGTTTATTTTCAGCCAATTGAAAAATCTACAACGTGGCGTACAACACATAGGTCCCAAACGGAACTGCCAATCATGCCAGTCCCAATCTGGCCAGCTTTTAAGAGGTGATTCTGTGAGCAGCAGCAGATGAGCCTCCGCCCATTACCAAGCGAGCTTGTATTCCACAAGTCTAAAGGGGTGATCAATCGGGACGCCCCATGGTTCTCATCAGGGTTATTACATCGTCATTCACAAGTAACTCGTGTTTATCTCTCCACTAAGCACAATTTATACATCAAGCAATACAGCATCAAAACACTTACGGCAGAAAGTCTCATTCCTCCAAGTTTCCACTCTCACTTCCTTCGACTGGCATGCATCTGCGTAGGACTGCAAACTACTGCACAGAGTCTCCGTATGCAGGTCTAATGCACACAGGTCGTACACACAATCACCAAAATAATCCCTGGGGTCTATAACAGAGTGGCATCCTTTGAAGGGACCACGTGAATCCATGATTATTCCACAGTAAGATTTACTTTCCAGGATGTGCTTTTCATCATCAGTACAATTTGGTTTGATGCCAATGTCAGGAATACACCTGCAAAAACAGCAGCATCACTAATGAGAAATGGTTAAAGCTATATAAAGTCTGCATGCAAATGGCATGACTATGGTCATTAACAGCTTGCAGCTTTAGTAACGAACAGAAACAACCTGAACACTTCCACATAGTGTACCTTGTATCATTCTGGGTTTGCCAGCTGTTCCCCAAGCTGACAGAATCGGGCTCCATCACGCCATCTGGATTGAGGAAATCGTCTGTTCTGTCGTCGTTATAGTTTCCACACACTCCACACACTTTCCCCTTGAAGACACTGCGAAGGGTAACCTCTGCTCGATGCCTCCCATCAAACCTCACCCTCAATCCAAAATCGGTGCTCACAACCACATACTTTCCACTGAGGCCAACATCAACACCAGAAGCGACTGACACAGGCAGCACCTCCACTTCTCCATCGACCTGGAGACACACAAGCATTGATCAACTGATTCTTCCGCAAACCAACCGTTCAAGATAATTCATGAAGGTATGGAAATATTGAACTCTTACCTTTACCACGTGTCCCTTCTCTAACGTTATTCTGTGATTGTAAACATTAACGTTGACATGTTTGATGTACGATACATAGGAATTCCCTGATCTGTGCTCATTTGCAGCTTCAACATTGAAATAAGGCAGGTTACTGTTGACGTCACATAATTTTGATAGGGTATATGTGCAGGTTCCCATGAAGTCGTGAGCTTGTTTATCAAAGGTATTGTAGTGAGGATCACCTTGCACAGTGCAGGACGATTCTAAAAATTGCAAAACAAATATCAATTGGTGGTACATCTAAGATCAAATTAGATTATTTGAGACTCTACCACTCTTTTCTTTTTCCAGATGCTGTCAACAGTGTGACTGCTATCGTTTACTAACAAGGGGCGAAATTCTCCGGAAACGGCGCGATGTCCGCCGACTGGCGCCCAGAACGGCGCCAATCAGACGGGCATCGCGCCTCCCCAAAGGTGCGGAATGCTCCGCATCTTTGGGGGCCGAGCCCCAACATTGAGGGGCTAGGCCGACGCCGGAGGAATTTCCGCCCCGCCAGCTGGCGGAAACGGCCGTTGTTGCCCCGCCAGCTGGCGCGGAAATGACATATCCGGGCGGCGCATGCGCGGGAGCGTCAGCGGCCGCTGACAGTTTCCCACGCATGCGCAGTGGAGGGAGTCTCTTCCACCTCCGCCATGGTGGAGACCGTGGCGGAGGCGGAAGGGAAAGAGTGCCCCCAGGGCACAGGTCCGCCCGTGGATCGGTGGGCCCCGATCGCGGGCCAGGCCACCGTGGGGGCACCCCCCGGGGTCAGATCGCCCCGCGCCCCCCCAGGTCCCCGGAGTCTGCCCGCGCCGCCTTGTCCCGCCGGTAAGGTAGGTGATTTAATTTACGCCGGCGGGACAGGCAATTTATCGGCGGGACTTTGGCCCATCCGGGCCGGAGAATCGAGCGGGGGGGCCCGCCAACCGGCGCGGCGCGATTCCCGCCCCCGCCGAATATCCGGTGCCGGAGACTTCGGCAACCGGCGGGGGCGGGATTCACGCCCGCCCCCGGCGATTCTCCGACCGGCGGGGGGTCGGAGAATGTCGCCCCAGGTATTATTGTGACTCTGTCAGATCATTAAATCACACAACTCCATCCAAATGTTTCCATCCTGCCAATAATGGACACTCCTGTCATTACTGTTCCCCCGTCTATTGCAAGCACACAATCCTGAAAGATTGGAATTCTCCTGATGCTCCTTCAAATTGTGCCAACAAACAGGTCTGCTGTCTGCAAAATGTATGAAATTTGCTTGACAGCTGAAGAGGTCACTAAGCAAAAGAACTAGTGATACCCACAAGACCACAGCCCAGCAGCGAAATCTACGAGACATCCAAACATATTCGTACCACACTAAATCTTACACAACGTCAGAACAATTAAATAACCCATTAAAACTGTGTGGCCAGGGACTTCCGGTGGCGGCCATGGAAGAGTCGGTCGCACATTTGATAGCTCCCGCTTGTGTTGGAATTTCTGGACTTTTTCTCCCATTTTTCCCCGAATTTTATTGGATAAATTGGTGGAGAGTGAGACGGTGAGGAGAATTCCCCCACTAGTGTATGAAGAATTGGACTAGAAGTGGGCATGTAAGAAGGCAAAGTTTATCAAGAGAGATGCGGGTAGAGCTGGCAACGTGGGAAAACATGGTGGAGAAGCAGGCTCGCAGGGAGACGGCACAGTGGTCGACGGAACAGCTGGTGAAGTTTTTTGAAGAATGTTTCGCCAAGCTTAAGGAAGACACGTTGGACCCGATTAAGGCATCGATTGATCAGGTGTTGCAGGGTCAAGAAATCCATGGGCGTGCGATTCAGGAGGTTTTGAAAAGGGTGTCCGAGCACGAGGAGTATATAACCGTGCTGGAGGCCAAGGTGGAGATGATGAATGGCCGCCAGAAAAGAATACAGGAGAAGCTGGAGGACTTGGAGAACAGGTCCAGGAGACAGAACTTGAGAATCGTCAGCCTCCCTGGGGGCAGTGAGGGATCGGATGCGAGGGGCTTCTGTGGCAAGCATGTTGGAAAAGTTGCTGGGGGCTGGGGCATTTCCATGGCCCCTGGAAGTGGATAGGGCACATAGAGCCCTTGCGAAGAAGCCCAGAGCGAATGAGCCGCTGAGGGCGATGGTAGCACGAATACACCGGTTCCTGGACAAGGAACAAATTCTGCGATGGAACAAGAAAGAACGGGGTAGCAGGTGGGAGAATTGTGAGCTGTGCATATATCAAGACCTGCGCACGGATTTGGCCAAGAGACGAGCTGGATTTAATCGGGCAAAATCGGCCCTCTTCAAGAAGGGGGTGAAGTCCGGGATGCTGTATCTGGCCCGTCTTTCGGTCACGTTTGAGGACCGGGAATTTTATTTTGAAACACCAGATGATGGCTTTCATCAAGGACAAAAGACTAGATGTTAACTAAAGACACTGAAACTTGGGGGAGGGCATTGCAGTGGCAGTTTGGTGGAAATCACTTTTACGCTCTTTTGAATAAGCAGTGTTATGTATAATAAGCGGCTGTTTCTGTTTCTAAAGTTAACTTTGCTTTATCGGGAGCTGGGTGGAGGGGATTCTTACCACTGTTTGTTTACTAAGAAATGTGATGTTTTGAATATGTCTGTCCAAGCGGGGACGGGGGACGGACAGGAGGGAGAACAATGGGGAGATAGTATGTTTGGCGCCATGGGCAGGAGATATCAGATCAGCTGGGTCAGCTGACTCACGGAAGCACAGTGGGGGGGGGGCTGCTGGTATGGGGGGTTGGGTTTCCGGTGCTGTTACTAGCAGGAGGCGGGGGTGGCTGGGAGCTGCTTTGCTGACAGGGGTGCAACTGTTATTAGGTGACAAATGGGAGGTTGAGGACGGTGGATACCAGAGGGCGGGCTCCAAGAGGTTGAGGCTGGCCTAAAAAAGGCGAAGGAGTTTCCTTTTTTCTCTCATGTCCACAAGGTTTACTCTCGGATCGACTTTTTTGTTCTGAGCAGGGCTCTACTACCATGTGTGGCGGATACCGAGTACTCGGCAATTGCAGTGTCGGATCATACCCCACATTGGGTGGATCTACGGGTTAGTATGGAGAGAGAGGCCAACGCCCGCTATGGAGTCTGGTGTGGGATTATTAGCACATGAAGCGGTCGTGGGCGAGTGAACAAGTCCATCCAGAACTACTCGCAAATAAATAATACGAGGGAGGTGTCTGCAGCAACGGTGTGGGAAACCTGGAAGGCAGTGGTCAGAGGAGAATTAATCTCTTGCAGGCCCATAGAGAAGAGGTAGAATGAGCTGAGAGGGTAGGTTAGTTGGGGAGATACTTCAGGTGGACAGGAGATATTCGGAAGCCCCGGACGCAGGGCGACTGAGGGAGCGGTGAAGGTTACAGGTGGAGTTGGGGCTGTTGCCTACAGGGAAGGCGGTGGAACAACTGAGGAAGGCAAGTGGACCAGTCTATGAGTATGGGGAAAAGGCAAGTAGAATATTAGCGCACCAGCTCAGAAAAAGGGAGGCAGCCAGGGAAATAGGGAGAGTAAAGGATAGAGGTGGGAACACGGTCCTGGACCCACAAGGAGTGAATGAGGTGTTTAAGGACTTTTGCAGTAAATTATATGAGTAGGAACCCCACTCTGGGTTGGAGGGGATGAGGCAGTTCTTGGGTCAGTTGAGGTTCCCAAAGGTGAACAAGGAATTGGTGGAAGGGCTGGGAGCCCCAATTGAAATTGAGGGAATAATGGAGGGGTTGGAGGGTGTGTAGTCAGGCAAGGCCTGGGGCCGGATGGCTACCCGGCGGAATTCTATAAGAAGTTTTCGGAGATATTGAGCCCACTGCTGGTGAGGGCATTTAATGAAGCAAGAAAGAAGGGAGTCCTTCCCCAACAATGTTGCAGGCCTCGATCTCATTGATTCTGAAACGGGAGAAGGATCCGGAGCAATGCAGGTCATATCAGCCAATCTCCCGACTGAATGAGGACACCAAATGGCTGGCTAAGACATTGGCCACAAGGATAGAGGATTGTGTCCCGAGGTGATAGGGGGAGACCAGACGGGATTTGTAAAAGGCAGGCAACTCACGGCCAATGTTAGAAGGCTCTTAAATGTTATTATGATGCCCTCAGAGGGAGGGCAGATGGAGATGGTGGTCGCGATGGATGCGGAGAAGGCTTTTGATCGGGTGGAGTGGAATTACCTGCGGAAGGTGTTGGGAAGGTTTGAGTTTGGTGAGGACTTCATTGACTGGGTACGGTTGCTCTACCAGGCACCAGTAGCAAGTGTGCGCACAAATCGGTTGAGGTCGGATTATTTTAAACTACATCGAGGAACAACGCAAGCGTGCCCCCTCTCCCGGCTGCTGTTTCCTCTGACCATAGAGCCACTGGCCATGGCGTTAAGTGCTTCTAGGAACTGGATAGGCCTGGGTGGGCGGATGGGTAGGGCGGAGACACCGGGTCTCGTTTTACGCGGGTGACTTGCTCCTGTACATCTCAGACCCGTTAGGGGGATGAGGGAAATTATGCGGATCTTAGGGGAATTTGGCAAGTTTTCAGGATATAAATTGAACATTGGGAAAAGCGAGATGTTCACGATCCAGGCGAGAGGGCATGAGAAGAGACTGGGAGAGCTGCCGTTTAGAATGGTAGGAAGGATCTTTAGATATCTGGGAATCCAGGTGGCTCGGGAATGGGAGACACTGCACAAGTTAAACCTGTCCCTGCTCGCAGAACAAATGAAAGAGGACTTTAAGAGATGGGACATGCTCCCGCTATCACTGGCGGGGAGGGTACAGACCGTGAAAATGACGGTCCTCCCCAGATTCCTGTTTGTCTTTCAGCGCCTCCCCATCTTAATCCCGAGGTTTTTTTTTGTAAACAAGTGAATAAGGTGATTTGGGGCTTTGTGTGGGCGGGCAAAACCCCGCGAGTGAAGAAAGTACTGTTGGAGCATAGTCGGGGGTGATTTTTTGAGAAGGCAGGTTCCGACTTTCCCGCTCCTCCCACCGCGGGGGATACAGTACAGGGTAGTTTGCAGAACATGGATGGGAGAGGGAAAGGTATCAGAAATGTACCAAGAACTTATGGAGTCGGAGGAAACCCCAATAAAGGACCTAAAGAGCAACCGGGAAGGCGAGCTAGGGGGAGAGATAGAGATGGGTCTGTGGGCGGATTCCTTAAGCAGGGTTAACACATCTTCATCATGTGCCAGGCTCAGCCTGATACGTTCAAGGTAGTCCACCAGGCACACATGATGGTGGCCCGGATGAGTAAGTTTTTCGGTGTAGAGGACAGGTGTGCGAGGTGCACGGAAAGTCCATCAAATCATGTCCACATGTTTTGGGCATACCCCGAAGCTTCGAGGGTTTTGGCAGGGGTTTGCTAAGGCTATGTGCATGGTACTTAAAGCACGGGTGGTGCTGAGTCCAGAGGTGGCGATTTTTGGAGTGTCGGAAGAGCCGGGAGTTCAGGGGGTGAAAGAGCTGACATGTTGGCCTTTGCCTCCCCGGTAGCCAGGAGACGGATCCTACTAATGTGGTGGGACTCGAAACCCCCCAAATTGGAGACCTGGGTTAGTGACATGGCTGGGTTTCTCAGTCTCCAGAAAATAAAGTTCGCCCTAAGAGGGTCAATGTTAGGGTTCGCCCGGAGGTGAAGCCCGTTCGTCGACTTTCGGATAATTAAAATGTCAGCAGAAGCAGATTTCCAAGGGGGGGGGGGGGGGGCGTTGCTAGACTAAGACTATTGCTTGATTGGTGGGGGGGGGTGAAGAATGTGATGGGGATGGAAATGTTTATTGTACCATGTTTATGTTGCTGTTATTGTTATTATTATAAAAACTACAAATACCCTAATAAAAATATTTTTTTAAAACACTGTGTGGCCAGCTTGTCATCTCGCGGAGGGTTGTGCGTCCCTGAAGCATAGACACTGCGTTTCTGATCGAGGGAGTCGACATGGAGAAGGGAGTGCTGGCCCACTGAGAACAAGCCCCTGCCCTTACTGCTGACAGCCCAACATCCATCCTGCTCGTTCCCGACTTGATGAAACTACCACCTCGTACTCCGCATTTTATATACCTGTGGCCTGAGTCGGATCATGATGCTGACAGTCTAGTGCTTATTATTCTGGCAGCAGCCACAGCCTCCACAGTGGTGCTGTTGAGCACAAGAGCTTCCGGCCATGATAGGTGAAACTCCCGCCACTGGAGTCTTGATCCCAGGGAAAGTCCCACCACTGGTCCAACCACTGCCTGACTGCCTTGTGGTTCAACAGATCATCCCAAGAAGAGGCACCCCCGGCGACTCAACAAGATTCTACCCTTGGTCTGTATCATTACACGCACCGTTCTAACAGCGGATCAGAAAGCACATGAGACATCAACCCAACCACCTGCTTGGCTTCCTTATATTGGTGTTTGCATCATGCTTGTAGAACACCTTCCCAATAATTTGCCCACATTAAAAAATTATCAAAAGTTATTTTGATTCAAAGTTATCAGTCCTTTATGAAAAATGAAATAGCTTCAGTAGTATTTGGACTCAATTAAACGAGACAGATTAAATGATAAATAGAAATATAGGGAGAGAATTTCTGGTCTCCCCGCGGCGACATGTTCCTCGGCAGACACAGGGAGAATGTGCAAACTCCACATAGAGAGTCACCCGAGGATGGAATTGAACCCGGGTCCCTGGCATTGTGAGGCAGCAGTGCTAGCCGCTGTGCCACCGTCTCACCCCGTGATTTCCCATTGAATTCACCCGAGTACGCCGGTAAGCCCGCGGTAGAGGTGGGGTGTCGGCAGGATCGGAAGATACCGCCGTCGTGAACAGATCGAAGATCTTGCCCACAGGATTGGTGGAAAAAGTAGCAGACTCTAACTAGCAACTCAAAGTAAATGAGACTGCAATAAGAACAGCACATTCCATGTCCCACTTCATATGTCGGCTGCTTCCATTTACCAGTTTCAGGAGTCACGGTGATGGCTGTAGTTGGAGTGCTCGTTGTGGCTGTTGTGTCACACATATCTGCAAACAAAAAATGGTAAAAACTCAAATAATCCATGTTAGAAACAAATCAAGTCAACTTTCCAGACTAGCTCAATGTGGAAAACAAGAAAGGACCACAAATTATGGAAAGAGATCACAGGTGTAATCAAAACGCTCCACCACCACAAAACTAAAACCAGTGCTGGACACAGAGAGGTGCTTTCATCTGGCCGGCCAATCTCAAACTCAGGGCTCAATCTCAGGGGGAAGGCGTCGATCATTTAGGATTGAGATGAGAATTACTTTACTCAGGGAGTTGTGAATCTTCAGAATTCTCAATTCCAGAAGGTTGTGGATTATCCATTGTTGAGTAGACTTCAGGCCGAGAGAAAGAGACGGGGACCAGATGGAATGGCACTCGTGGGGTTCTCCAAGGGATAGGAGGCCCCCAGCTGCCTGACGTTTGGGCAGGGTGGTGCCCTGGCACTGCTGGTGCCATCTGGGCACCCTGGCAGTGCAATCCAGACATCCTGATTGCGCCAGCCTGGCACCCTAGCAGTACCACTTGGTGCCACCTGCAAACGTGCGCAGGTGACAATACCAGCTGGCATTTTTTGTGCGCGTGCCATTGGGCTGGGGTATTGGGGCGGGTGGGGTGGAACCCTTTCGTGGGCTGATGTGATGAATAGTCATGTGTTACTCAGCACTGCGAGTGCCGGGAAACAGGCTGCTAAACGCACTTGCTAGCGGGCCTTGTTCCCTTTTGGGAGAATCGCACCCATGGTCTGCTCCTGCTCCAATTGCTAATGGTCTCATGTTCATCAATGTTTCAGTCACAAAGTCAACAAATCACAATATACATCAGAAAATGAGTCAAACCTCCACAGCATCCTGTGTGGAAGGAGATGTCATCCACAGCAACATCACTGCGATAGTCATTTCCCCGGACTGCTTCAATGAGGATCTGTAAAAGAAAGCAGCACACTAGCAGCAAGCAAAAGATGGCAACAGCAAGTCAAACAATACAATTTCACTATCTTCCTTCCAGTCACACTGGAAAATAGCATGAATACATCAATTCTCTATTTTGTTTAAGCAACCTAAGATATCTATTCTAATTTATAATTAACAAGTTAAATGTTAGCACAAGAAACAAAATCGCGATGTGATTTCTGAGTAAAGGGCGCATGTTGCCCGAGTTTATCACAAAACAAAAATGCAAAAACAATTACACAAATATTATCCACATAATTTACCTGAGACTTTCCCGAGAGCTGCAGGCCCACTTCTCCTGCAATCCATCTGTTTCCTTTATTTCCTGTCTCCAGCCACATTAGCACTGGTATCCCACCTTCAACCTGGTAAACTTTCAAAGCCATGCTCTGAGCTACTCCATACATGTGGTACCAGAATCGCAAGCACTGAGCTCCTGTCTTTTTGCATGGAGCACTGACCAGTTGTGCTCTGTCTCCTTCACTGCCGTCATTGCCTTCGAGGTAGATGTAGTAGCCACCTGGACACACAATTATGCTCACTGGTTAGAAACAAATCATCAGCTCAGTCAACACCGAGTGGCAAGGTAAGGATCTCACTTCACCTACCTGCAGTGGTGTGGTCATAAGACGGCCCGGTGTGGCTTGATGGTGTTGACCCACTGATGCGTTTCCAGTCAAAATTATCTGTCTTGGATTGTGTCCAATTGCACAGGTCAACATCAAAATTACAGTCCAATGCACAACCTGTATGTTGAATACACAATGTTTAATGCATGCAGAATTACCCAGAAATTAAACCAGTTAAAACCGTCACAAGGAAGTTACTTAAGAAACACAATCAACTCACTAAAGTCAACTAAACGCACACAAAGCTGATTATTAATATTGGGCATGTGTTTTGAAGGGAAATTGTGTCTTTTTTTGGTATAACTATTCAGAAGGATTGAGAAACAAAATGGTGGAAAAGAACAAGTAAAGATACGTGATATCAAACTTACTTTTTTCAACACAGCCACTCTGTTCCATCCAGTCTCCCAGAACAACACCAGCTGTTTCACAGGCTGAAGCATATGACGCCAGAGCATTGCACAGCAACACAGAATCTCCTCCAGTGGCACAATGATCATACACACAGCTTTCAAAGTACAACTGAGGAGGGATAAACCAGTGACAATCTTTGAAAGGGCCATTGCTTGCCAAAATTATTTTGCAGTATTCCTCGGCCTCTTCATTTGATGATGGTTCACAGGTGTGTGGTGGTGGAGCGGTTTGATTACACCTGTGCAAGGAAAGTCATGTATGATTTCTGTCCTAAATAAGAAAATCTCTCATTTTAATTCCTCCTCCAATGTCAATGCACAGGACAAAGAAAGCAATACAGGTGCTGTCAAAATCGTTCCCACTAAAGGCATGATGTACTTCTGTTACGCATTGGTGATATTTCAATGTAATATGTACCAATACTGGAGGATCCATTTCAAGCCTTCACTGCAAATCACGGAGATTGAACAGAACCTAACTCACCCGTTCATGTGTACATTTACAGGAAATCCCAGACTTTCCGCCAAGTAAATCAGTCGTTTTTACATCGACCAACTACTCTACTTACTGCCATAGCTCCTCAATCTCTGCCGAACTCTTTCCAGTTGCACTGCATTTACCTTAATTCACAATACGGTGCAGGAAATACTCACAGCCAGTCATCATCAGTAACTCTCCAGCTGTTTCCAAACTGATTGGAATCCAACGCTAGAATTCCATCACGCATCAAGAAGTCATCGAGCTGGTCATCAGTATAGGTACCACACAAGCCACACAGCTGCCCTTTGTACCTCTCATCCACCATGACAAACAGTTCGGCATCGCCATTAAACTTCAGCTGAAAACCAAAGTCTGTCTGGACCATAACAAATGATCCTGCCATCGATACCCTTACCGAAGAACGGAGAGTCACAGGGAGGTCAACCCTCACCCCATGCACCTAAACAAAACATTACCAAGATTAGTAACAACAAAGACAGGGACTACCACTGATCAACAATACATTAAGTCAGAAAACTCTACCGATCAGAGAGGTTACTCACATAAACAAGCTTATGCTTCCTCACTGCAACATGAAGGTCATCAAGTCGCAAAGCAATGGAATTAATAGCAGACCACGTTGGGCTGCCTCTGTGTTCGTTCCTACTAGTCACAGAAAACTGCACGGATGTATTTCCACAAGTCTCAGTCACAGTATAATTGCAGGCACCCTGGAAGTGGTACAGTTTCCTGTCAAATGTGGTATAGTGCGGGTCACCGTAAATGTGGCACTTTGCAGTGTCTGCTCGGTAACATCCCAAATTTCCATCCTGCACTTTGCAAATTTCCTCTGCTCCACAAGACGCTGCTTCACACTCTATGTGGTCATTTCCAGTGCAGCGGCAACGCTTTACACATCCCTCTTCCCAGAACATTGTCCCTTTCTGACAGACAAAGAGCAAGGGTGATTTTCAAAATTACTACATACTCCTCATGTAAAAGAACCAAAGAGTACCAAAAACACTTACAACTGCTCGGAAAACTTACTTCGTAGTATTTGTTGTTGTAGGCGCAGCCACAGTTCTCTACAACCACACAGGAGCTTCCACTGAGAACAGACCCCATGTTACACTCACAGTCCTCCACACAGGGCTTGCTGCAGTTCTCTGGGGCAAAACGGTCTGTGCACGTGGCTGGACAAGCACTGGCACATACATTGTAGTGGCTATTGACTCGACAGTTGACACCTGAAAGCAAAGAAGGTATAAGAAAACCTTTAAGGCTTCTGAGACCAGAAAATGTTTATAATTATAAAGACAACCGAGAAGGAAGACTCATGGACAAAAAGCCACACACATCTTTTGGAATTCACCTGGATCACAAGAATGGAAAGTATCAAAACAAACATGTGAACAAATTGAACTAAAAGAACTTGAACAGGAAATAGCAAGTCTGTAACAAAATGAACCATCTAACACAATATCACAAACACAGTGACTTTTCTCAGGCGCAATGAGGAAATATTCAAGTTAAAGCACCAGCAGCTGGCCAATACATACGACAGAAAGTGGAGTTTCTCCAGGGTGGAATATTCACTCCTGCATTTTGACACGCATCTGCATAGATTTGGAGGGCATTGCACAGAGCATCTTGACTTCCTGCCAACAGGCACAGCTCGACAACACAGCTTTCAAAGATACCAATGGGATTTATTACAGAGTGGCATTTTACAAATGGACCTCGTTGACTGGTGATCAGACCACAGAAATCATCGCTTTGGTAGAGGTTCTCGTCAGCGGGCTCACATTCCTCAGGGTTGCCTGGGTCACAACCTGGATCATCCGGTGCCACCTTCCAGCTATTTCCCAGCTCATTCGAATCTTTGGCTTGCTCTCCATCGGGTTTCATGTAATCATCTTTTCTCAATCCATTGTAGTTACCGCACATGCCACAAGACTGATTAAAATATATGCTTGGCACTTTCACTTCCACCGAATGATCAGTGTCATAGGAAACACCAAGCCCAAAATCTGTCGCCAGGACCACGTATCTTCCACTCCGACTCACACTCACGGCACCATTGACTAGGGTCACGGGTAATGTCATCCACAATTCATCAACCTGAAGGCAAGAGGAAAATGGAGATTGAACAACACCTTTTCTAAAACAGTCCGGCATCCTTTCACACAGTAGCCCAACAAACCTCAACAGCGATCTGACTGCAGGAATTGAGTAAACACAATCCTTAGCATCTGATTGATGCACATTTTACACTGATTCACAGCACTGTCTTTAACTCTATACACAAATGGAAGATATCATATTCAGCATTATAACACTGCCAAGACTGCACAATATATTCCTGATCATTTCTGATTCCGTCTCCCATTGTAATGAAATAAACGTTCCAATTAAGGAACCACTCGGAATAAAATCAGTTTAAAGTGCAGAATTTTAGATAACACAACCTAGTAATAAGACACTTACCAACACACGGTGAGATTCCCTCTTAACAATCCAGACAGTATGGCCGTGAACAGTTACTCGAACTCTCTGAACGTAAGATACTTTCGCGTTGCCCCGATTTTCATTTTTCGCTTCAACGTTAAAGTACGGAAGAGACGAGGAATTTGTGCACAGCTTGGCGATCGTATAGGTGCACGTCCCCATGAAATGATGGGTCGCTTTGTCAAAAGTATTGTAATGTGGGTCATTATGAACTCTGCAGATGCCGTATGTATGCGGGTAGCAACCAGGAACTCCTTTTGTAACTCCACAGAATGAATCCGTACCACATCCAGAACTCCAGCACACTAATTTACTACCTGCAGAAGGACATTGACACTTCGTTGAACAGGTATCATCCGTCCAGAATTCAGATCCCACTGGGTAGTGTTTGTCCTCAGACCAGCATCCACACTGACCGCTTGGCACACATCTGGCGTTATAGAAAACGTAACCTCTGTCACACACACAGCTTTCTACACATGTCTGGGAGCAGCTGGAAGGAGCATTGGGATTGACACAGGTAGCTGGACAGGCTGAGCCACACTGGTCATAGTGACTATTCACTGCACACTTCAAAGCTGTAAAGAGAGTTCAAAAGGTCTTGTATTATTTTTGCATTAAATCACTGCCATCCAACAGTTTTCTGAAAATCCATGTATTAAAGCTCAGGAGACCTGAGAAGCTGAATCAAAGCGGCAGTTTATTTTCAGCCAATTGAAAAATCTACAACGTGGCGTACAACACATAGGTCCCAAACGGAACTGCCAATCATGCCAGTCCCAATCTGGCCAGCTTTTAAGAGGTGATTCTGTGAGCAGCAGCAGATGAGCCTCCGCCCATTACCAAGCGAGCTTGTATTCCACAAGTCTAAAGGGGTGATCAATCGGGACGCCCCATGGTTCTCATCAGGGTTATTACATCGTCATTCACAAGTAACTCGTGTTTATCTCTCCACTAAGCACAATTTATACATCAAGCAATACAGCATCAAAACACTTACGGCAGAAAGTCTCATTCCTCCAAGTTTCCACTCTCACTCCCTTCGACTGGCATGCATCTGCGTAGGACTGCAAACTACTGCACAGAGTCTCCGTATGCAAGTCTAATGCACACAGGTCGTACACACAATCACCAAAATAATCCCTGGGGTCTATAACAGAGTGGCATCCTTTGAAGGGACCACGTGAATCCATGATTATTCCACAGTAAGATTTACTTTCCAGGATGTGCTTTTCATCATCAGTACAATTTGGTTTGATGCCAATGTCAGGAATACACCTGCAAAAACAGCAGCATCACTAATGAGAAATGGTTAAAGCTATATAAAGTCTGCATGCAAATGGCATGACTATGGTCATTAACAGCTTGCAGCTTTAGTAACGAACAGAAACAACCTGAACACTTCCACATAGTGTACCTTGTATCATTCTGGGTTTGCCAGCTGTTCCCCAAGCTGACAGAATCGGGCTCCATCACGCCATCTGGATTGAGGAAATCGTCTGTTCTGTCGTCGTTATAGTTTCCACACACTCCACACACTTTCCCCTTGAAGACACTGCGAAGGGTAACCTCTGCTCGATGCCTCCCATCAAACCTCACCCTCAATCCAAAATCGGTGCTCACAACCACATACTTTCCACTGAGGCCAACATCAACACCAGAAGCGACTGACACAGGCAGCACCTCCACTTCTCCATCGACCTGGAGACACACAAGCATTGATCAACTGATTCTTCCGCAAACCAACCGTTCAAGATAATTCATGAAGGTATGGAAATATTGAACTCTTACCTTTACCACGTGTCCCTTCTCTAACGTTATTCTGTGATTGTAAACATTAACGTTGACATGTTTGATGTACGATACATAGGAATTCCCTGATCTGTGCTCATTTGCAGCTTCAACATTGAAATAAGGCAGGTTACTGTTGACGTCACATAATTTTGATAGGGTATATGTGCAGGTTCCCATGAAGTCGTGAGCTTGTTTATCAAAGGTATTGTAGTGAGGATCACCTTGCACAGTGCAGGACGATTCTAAAAATTGCAAAACAAATATCAATTGGTGGTACATCTAAGATCAAATTAGATTATTTGAGACTCTACCACTCTTTTCTTTTTCCAGATGCTGTCAACAGTGTGACTGCTATCGTTTACTAACAAGGGGCGAAATTCTCCGGAAACGGCGCGATGTCCGCCGACTGGCGCCCAGAACGGCGCCAATCAGACGGGCATCGCGCCTCCCCAAAGGTGCGGAATGCTCCGCATCTTTGGGGGCCGAGCCCCAACATTGAGGGGCTAGGCCGACGCCGGAGGAATTTCCGCCCCGCCAGCTGGCGGAAACGGCCGTTGTTGCCCCGCCAGCTGGCGCGGAAATGACATATCCGGGCGGCGCATGCGCGGGAGCGTCAGCGGCCGCTGACAGTTTCCCACGCATGCGCAGTGGAGGGAGTCTCTTCCACCTCCGCCATGGTGGAGACCGTGGCGGAGGCGGAAGGGAAAGAGTGCCCCCAGGGCACAGGTCCGCCCGTGGATCGGTGGGCCCCGATCGCGGGCCAGGCCACCGTGGGGGCACCCCCCGGGGTCAGATCGCCCCGCGCCCCCCCAGGTCCCCGGAGTCTGCCCGCGCCGCCTTGTCCCGCCGGTAAGGTAGGTGATTTAATTTACGCCGGCGGGACAGGCAATTTATCGGCGGGACTTTGGCCCATCCGGGCCGGAGAATCGAGCGGGGGGGCCCGCCAACCGGCGCGGCGCGATTCCCGCCCCCGCCGAATATCCGGTGCCGGAGACTTCGGCAACCGGCGGGGGCGGGATTCACGCCCGCCCCCGGCGATTCTCCGACCGGCGGGGGGTCGGAGAATGTCGCCCCAGGTATTATTGTGACTCTGTCAGATCATTAAATCACACAACTCCATCCAAATGTTTCCATCCTGCCAATAATGGACACTCCTGTCATTACTGTTCCCCCGTCTATTGCAAGCACACAATCCTGAAAGATTGGAATTCTCCTGATGCTCCTTCAAATTGTGCCAACAAACAGGTCTGCTGTCTGCAAAATGTATGAAATTTGCTTGACAGCTGAAGAGGTCACTAAGCAAAAGAACTAGTGATACCCACAAGACCACAGCCCAGCAGCGAAATCTACGAGACATCCAAACATATTCGTACCACACTAAATCTTACACAACGTCAGAACAATTAAATAACCCATTAAAACTGTGTGGCCAGGGACTTCCGGTGGCGGCCATGGAAGAGTCGGTCGCACATTTGATAGCTCCCGCTTGTGTTGGAATTTCTGGACTTTTTCTCCCATTTTTCCCCGAATTTTATTGGATAAATTGGTGGAGAGTGAGACGGTGAGGAGAATTCCCCCACTAGTGTATGAAGAATTGGACTAGAAGTGGGCATGTAAGAAGGCAAAGTTTATCAAGAGAGATGCGGGTAGAGCTGGCAACGTGGGAAAACATGGTGGAGAAGCAGGCTCGCAGGGAGACGGCACAGTGGTCGACGGAACAGCTGGTGAAGTTTTTTGAAGAATGTTTCGCCAAGCTTAAGGAAGACACGTTGGACCCGATTAAGGCATCGATTGATCAGGTGTTGCAGGGTCAAGAAATCCATGGGCGTGCGATTCAGGAGGTTTTGAAAAGGGTGTCCGAGCACGAGGAGTATATAACCGTGCTGGAGGCCAAGGTGGAGATGATGAATGGCCGCCAGAAAAGAATACAGGAGAAGCTGGAGGACTTGGAGAACAGGTCCAGGAGACAGAACTTGAGAATCGTCAGCCTCCCTGGGGGCAGTGAGGGATCGGATGCGAGGGGCTTCTGTGGCAAGCATGTTGGAAAAGTTGCTGGGGGCTGGGGCATTTCCATGGCCCCTGGAAGTGGATAGGGCACATAGAGCCCTTGCGAAGAAGCCCAGAGCGAATGAGCCGCTGAGGGCGATGGTAGCACGAATACACCGGTTCCTGGACAAGGAACAAATTCTGCGATGGAACAAGAAAGAACGGGGTAGCAGGTGGGAGAATTGTGAGCTGTGCATATATCAAGACCTGCGCACGGATTTGGCCAAGAGACGAGCTGGATTTAATCGGGCAAAATCGGCCCTCTTCAAGAAGGGGGTGAAGTCCGGGATGCTGTATCTGGCCCGTCTTTCGGTCACGTTTGAGGACCGGGAATTTTATTTTGAAACACCAGATGATGGCTTTCATCAAGGACAAAAGACTAGATGTTAACTAAAGACACTGAAACTTGGGGGAGGGCATTGCAGTGGCAGTTTGGTGGAAATCACTTTTACGCTCTTTTGAATAAGCAGTGTTATGTATAATAAGCGGCTGTTTCTGTTTCTAAAGTTAACTTTGCTTTATCGGGAGCTGGGTGGAGGGGATTCTTACCACTGTTTGTTTACTAAGAAATGTGATGTTTTGAATATGTCTGTCCAAGCGGGGACGGGGGACGGACAGGAGGGAGAACAATGGGGAGATAGTATGTTTGGCGCCATGGGCAGGAGATATCAGATCAGCTGGGTCAGCTGACTCACGGAAGCACAGTGGGGGGGGGGGCTGCTGGTATGGGGGGTTGGGTTTCCGGTGCTGTTACTAGCAGGAGGCGGGGGTGGCTGGGAGCTGCTTTGCTGACAGGGGTGCAACTGTTATTAGGTGACAAATGGGAGGTTGAGGACGGTGGATACCAGAGGGCGGGCTCCAAGAGGTTGAGGCTGGCCTAAAAAAGGCGAAGGAGTTTCCTTTTTTCTCTCATGTCCACAAGGTTTACTCTCGGATCGACTTTTTTGTTCTGAGCAGGGCTCTACTACCATGTGTGGCGGATACCGAGTACTCGGCAATTGCAGTGTCGGATCATACCCCACATTGGGTGGATCTACGGGTTAGTATGGAGAGAGAGGCCAACGCCCGCTATGGAGTCTGGTGTGGGATTATTAGCACATGAAGCGGTCGTGGGCGAGTGAACAAGTCCATCCAGAACTACTCGCAAATAAATAATACGAGGGAGGTGTCTGCAGCAACGGTGTGGGAAACCTGGAAGGCAGTGGTCAGAGGAGAATTAATCTCTTGCAGGCCCATAGAGAAGAGGTAGAATGAGCTGAGAGGGTAGGTTAGTTGGGGAGATACTTCAGGTGGACAGGAGATATTCGGAAGCCCCGGACGCAGGGCGACTGAGGGAGCGGTGAAGGTCACAGGTGGAGTTGGGGCTGTTGCCTACAGGGAAGGCGGTGGAACAACTGAGGAAGGCAAGTGGACCAGTCTATGAGTATGGGGAAAAGGCAAGTAGAATATTAGCGCACCAGCTCAGAAAAAGGGAGGCAGCCAGGGAAATAGGGAGAGTAAAGGATAGAGGTGGGAACACGGTCCTGGACCCACAAGGAGTGAATGAGGTGTTTAAGGACTTTTGCAGTAAATTATATGAGTAGGAACCCCACTCTGGGTTGGAGGGGATGAGGCAGTTCTTGGGTCAGTTGAGGTTCCCAAAGGTGAACAAGGAATTGGTGGAAGGGCTGGGAGCCCCAATTGAAATTGAGGGAATAATGGAGGGGTTGGAGGGTGTGTAGTCAGGCAAGGCCTGGGGCCGGATGGCTACCCGGCGGAATTCTATAAGAAGTTTTCGGAGATATTGAGCCCACTGCTGGTGAGGGCATTTAATGAAGCAAGAAAGAAGGGTGTCCTTCCCCAACAATGTTGCAGGCCTCGATCTCATTGATTCTGAAACGGGAGAAGGATCCGGAGCAATGCAGGTCATATCAGCCAATCTCCCGACTGAATGAGGACACCAAATGGCTGGCTAAGACATTGGCCACAAGGATAGAGGATTGTGTCCCGAGGTGATAGGGGGAGACCAGACGGGATTTGTAAAAGGCAGGCAACTCACGGCCAATGTTAGAAGGCTCTTAAATGTTATTATGATGCCCTCAGAGGGAGGGCAGATGGAGATGGTGGTCGCGATGGATGCGGAGAAGGCTTTTGATCGGGTGGAGTGGAATTACCTGCGGAAGGTGTTGGGAAGGTTTGAGTTTGGTGAGGACTTCATTGACTGGGTACGGTTGCTCTACCAGGCACCAGTAGCAAGTGTGCGCACAAATCGGTTGAGGTCGGATTATTTTAAACTACATCGAGGAACAACGCAAGCGTGCCCCCTCTCCCGGCTGCTGTTTCCTCTGACCATAGAGCCACTGGCCATGGCGTTAAGTGCTTCTAGGAACTGGATAGGCCTGGGTGGGCGGATGGGTAGGGCGGAGACACCGGGTCTCGTTTTACGCGGGTGACTTGCTCCTGTACATCTCAGACCCGTTAGGGGGATGAGGGAAATTATGCGGATCTTAGGGGAATTTGGCAAGTTTTCAGGATATAAATTGAACATTGGGAAAAGCGAGATGTTCACGATCCAGGCGAGAGGGCATGAGAAGAGACTGGGAGAGCTGCCGTTTAGAATGGTAGGAAGGATCTTTAGATATCTGGGAATCCAGGTGGCTCGGGAATGGGAGACACTGCACAAGTTAAACCTGTCCCTGCTCGCAGAACAAATGAAAGAGGACTTTAAGAGATGGGACATGCTCCCGCTATCACTGGCGGGGAGGGTACAGACCGTGAAAATGACGGTCCTCCCCAGATTCCTGTTTGTCTTTCAGCGCCTCCCCATCTTAATCCCGAGGTTTTTTTTTGTAAACAAGTGAATAAGGTGATTTGGGGCTTTGTGTGGGCGGGCAAAACCCCGCGAGTGAAGAAAGTACTGTTGGAGCATAGTCGGGGGTGATTTTTTGAGAAGGCAGGTTCCGACTTTCCCGCTCCTCCCACCGCGGGGGATACAGTACAGGGTAGTTTGCAGAACATGGATGGGAGAGGGAAAGGTATCAGAAATGTACCAAGAACTTATGGAGTCGGAGGAAACCCCAATAAAGGACCTAAAGAGCAACCGGGAAGGCGAGCTAGGGGGAGAGATAGAGATGGGTCTGTGGGCGGATTCCTTAAGCAGGGTTAACACATCTTCATCATGTGCCAGGCTCAGCCTGATACGTTCAAGGTAGTCCACCAGGCACACATGATGGTGGCCCGGATGAGTAAGTTTTTCGGTGTAGAGGACAGGTGTGCGAGGTGCACGGAAAGTCCATCAAATCATGTCCACATGTTTTGGGCATACCCCGAAGCTTCGAGGGTTTTGGCAGGGGTTTGCTAAGGCTATGTGCATGGTACTTAAAGCACGGGTGGTGCTGAGTCCAGAGGTGGCGATTTTTGGAGTGTCGGAAGGGCCGGGAGTTCAGGGGGTGAAAGAGCTGACATGTTGGCCTTTGCCTCCCCGGTAGCCAGGAGACGGATCCTACTAATGTGGTGGGACTCGAAACCCCCCAAATTGGAGACCTGGGTTAGTGACATGGCTGGGTTTCTCAGTCTCCAGAAAATAAAGTTCGCCCTAAGAGGGTCAATGTTAGGGTTCGCCCGGAGGTGAAGCCCGTTCGTCGACTTTCGGATAATTAAAATGTCAGCAGAAGCAGATTTCCAAGGGGGGGGGGGGGGGCGTTGCTAGACTAAGACTATTGCTTGATTGGTGGGGGGGGGTGAAGAATGTGATGGGGATGGAAATGTTTATTGTACCATGTTTATGTTACTGTTATTGTTATTATTATAAAAACTACAAATACCCTAATAAAAATATTTTTTTAAAACACTGTGTGGCCAGCTTGTCATCTCGCGGAGGGTTGTGCGTCCCTGAAGCATAGACACTGCGTTTCTGATCGAGGGAGTCGACATGGAGAAGGGAGTGCTGGCCCACTGAGAACAAGCCCCTGCCCTTACTGCTGACAGCCCAACATCCATCCTGCTCGTTCCCGACTTGATGAAACTACCACCTCGTACTCCGCATTTTATATACCTGTGGCCTGAGTCGGATCATGATGCTGACAGTCTAGTGCTTATTATTCTGGCAGCAGCCACAGCCTCCACAGTGGTGCTGTTGAGCACAAGAGCTTCCGGCCATGATAGGTGAAACTCCCGCCACTGGAGTCTTGATCCCAGGGAAAGTCCCACCACTGGTCCAACCACTGCCTGACTGCCTTGTGGTTCAACAGATCATCCCAAGAAGAGGCACCCCCGGCGACTCAACAAGATTCTACCCTTGGTCTGTATCATTACACGCACCGTTCTAACAGCGGATCAGAAAGCACATGAGACATCAACCCAACCACCTGCTTGGCTTCCTTATATTGGTGTTTGCATCATGCTTGTAGAACACCTTCCCAATAATTTGCCCACATTAAAAAATTATCAAAAGTTATTTTGATTCAAAGTTATCAGTCCTTTATGAAAAATGAAATAGCTTCAGTAGTATTTGGACTCAATTAAACGAGACAGATTAAATGATAAATAGAAATATAGGGAGAGAATTTCTGGTCTCCCCGCGGCGACATGTTCCTCGGCAGACACAGGGAGAATGTGCAAACTCCACATAGAGAGTCACCCGAGGATGGAATTGAACCCGGGTCCCTGGCATTGTGAGGCAGCAGTGCTAGCCGCTGTGCCACCGTCTCACCCCGTGATTTCCCATTGAATTCACCCGAGTACGCCGGTAAGCCCGCGGTAGAGGTGGGGTGTCGGCAGGATCGGAAGATACCGCCGTCGTGAACAGATCGAAGATCTTGCCCACAGGATTGGTGGAAAAAGTAGCAGACTCTAACTAGCAACTCAAAGTAAATGAGACTGCAATAAGAACAGCACATTCCATGTCCCACTTCATATGTCGGCTGCTTCCATTTACCAGTTTCAGGAGTCACGGTGATGGCTGTAGTTGGAGTGCTCGTTGTGGCTGTTGTGTCACACATATCTGCAAACAAAAAATGGTAAAAACTCAAATAATCCATGTTAGAAACAAATCAAGTCAACTTTCCAGACTAGCTCAATGTGGAAAACAAGAAAGGACCACAAATTATGGAAAGAGATCACAGGTGTAATCAAAACGCTCCACCACCACAAAACTAAAACCAGTGCTGGACACAGAGAGGTGCTTTCATCTGGCCGGCCAATCTCAAACTCAGGGCTCAATCTCAGGGGGAAGGCGTCGATCATTTAGGATTGAGATGAGAATTACTTTACTCAGGGAGTTGTGAATCTTCAGAATTCTCAATTCCAGAAGGTTGTGGATTATCCATTGTTGAGTAGACTTCAGGCCGAGAGAAAGAGACGGGGACCAGATGGAATGGCACTCGTGGGGTTCTCCAAGGGATAGGAGGCCCCCAGCTGCCTGACGTTTGGGCAGGGTGGTGCCCTGGCACTGCTGGTGCCATCTGGGCACCCTGGCAGTGCAATCCAGACATCCTGATTGCGCCAGCCTGGCACCCTAGCAGTACCACTTGGTGCCACCTGCAAACGTGCGCAGGTGACAATACCAGCTGGCATTTTTTGTGCGCGTGCCATTGGGCTGGGGTATTGGGGCGGGTGGGGTGGAACCCTTTCGTGGGCCGATGTGATGAATAGTCATGTGTTACTCAGCACTGCGAGTGCCGGGAAACAGGCTGCTAAACGCACTTGCTAGCGGGCCTTGTTCCCTTTTGGGAGAATCGCACCCATGGTCTGCTCCTGCTCCAATTGCTAATGGTCTCATGTTCATCAATGTTTCAGTCACAAAGTCAACAAATCACAATATACATCAGAAAATGAGTCAAACCTCCACAGCATCCTGTGTGGAAGGAGATGTCATCCACAGCAACATCACTGCGATAGTCATTTCCCCGGACTGCTTCAATGAGGATCTGTAAAAGAAAGCAGCACACTAGCAGCAAGCAAAAGATGGCAACAGCAAGTCAAACAATACAATTTCACTATCTTCCTTCCAGTCACACTGGAAAATAGCATGAATACATCAATTCTCTATTTTGTTTAAGCAACCTAAGATATCTATTCTAATTTATAATTAACAAGTTAAATGTTAGCACAAGAAACAAAATCGCGATGTGATTTCTGAGTAAAGGGCGCATGTTGCCCGAGTTTATCACAAAACAAAAATGCAAAAACAATTACACAAATATTATCCACATAATTTACCTGAGACTTTCCCGAGAGCTGCAGGCCCACTTCTCCTGCAATCCATCTGTTTCCTTTATTTCCTGTCTCCAGCCACATTAGCACTGGTATCCCACCTTCAACCTGGTAAACTTTCAAAGCCATGCTCTGAGCTACTCCATACATGTGGTACCAGAATCGCAAACACTGAGCTCCTGTCTTTTTGCATGGAGCACTGACCAGTTGTGCTCTGTCTCCTTCACTGCCGTCATTGCCTTCGAGGTAGATGTAGTAGCCACCTGGACACACAATTATGCTCACTGGTTAGAAACAAATCATCAGCTCAGTCAACACCGAGTGGCAAGGTAAGGATCTCACTTCACCTACCTGCAGTGGTGTGGTCATAAGACGGCCCGGTGTGGCTTGATGGTGTTGACCCACTGATGCGTTTCCAGTCAAAATTATCTGTCTTGGATTGTGTCCAATTGCACAGGTCAACATCAAAATTACAGTCCAATGCACAACCTGTATGTTGAATACACAATGTTTAATGCATGCAGAATTACCCAGAAATTAAACCAGTTAAAACCGTCACAAGGAAGTTACTTAAGAAACACAATCAACTCACTAAAGTCAACTAAACGCACACAAAGCTGATTATTAATATTGGGCATGTGTTTTGAAGGGAAATTGTGTCTTTTTTTGGTATAACTATTCAGAAGGATTGAGAAACAAAATGGTGGAAAAGAACAAGTAAAGATACGTGATATCAAACTTACTTTTTTCAACACAGCCACTCTGTTCCATCCAGTCTCCCAGAACAACACCAGCTGTTTCACAGGCTGAAGCATATGACGCCAGAGCATTGCACAGTAACACAGAATCTCCTCCAGTGGCACAATGATCATACACACAGCTTTCAAAGTACAACTGAGGAGGGATAAACCAGTGACAATCTTTGAAAGGGCCATTGCTTGCCAAAATTATTTTGCAGTATTCCTCGGCCTCTTCATTTGATGATGGTTCACAGGTGTGTGGTGGTGGAGCGGTTTGATTACACCTGTGCAAGGAAAGTCATGTATGATTTCTGTCCTAAATAAGAAAATCTCTCATTTTAATTCCTCCTCCAATGTCAATGCACAGGACAAAGAAAGCAATACAGGTGCTGTCAAAATCGTTCCCACTAAAGGCATGATGTACTTCTGTTACGCATTGGTGATATTTCAATGTAATATGTACCAATACTGGAGGATCCATTTCAAGCCTTCACTGCAAATCACGAAGATTGAACAGAACCTAACTCACCCGTTCATGTGTACATTTACAGGAAATCCCAGACTTTCCGCCAAGTAAATCAGTCGTTTTTACATCGACCAACTACTCTACTTACTGCCATAGCTCCTCAATCTCTGAAGAACTCTTTCCAGTTGCACTGCATTTACCTTAATTCACAATACGGTGCAGGAAATACTCACAGCCAGTCATCATCAGTAACTCTCCAGCTGTTTCCAAACTGATTGGAATCCAACGCTAGAATTCCATCACGCATCAAGAAGTCATCGAGCTGGTCATCAGTATAGGTACCACACAAGCCACACAGCTGCCCTTTGTACCTCTCATCCACCATGACAAACAGTTCGGCATCGCCATTAAACTTCAGCTGAAAACCAAAGTCTGTCTGGACCATAACAAATGATCCTGCCATCGATACCCTTACCGAAGAACGGAGAGTCACAGGGAGGTCAACCCTCACCCCATGCACCTAAACAAAACATTACCAAGATTAGTAACAACAAAGACAGGGACTACCACTGATCAACAATACATTAAGTCAGAAAACTCTACCGATCAGAGAGGTTACTCACATAAACAAGCTTATGCTTCCTCACTGCAACATGAAGGTCATCAAGTCGCAAAGCAATGGAATTAATAGCAGACCACGTTGGGCTGCCTCTGTGTTCGTTCCTACTAGTCACAGAAAACTGCACGGATGTATTTCCACAAGTCTCAGTCACAGTATAATTGCAGGCACCCTGGAAGTGGTACAGTTTCCTGTCAAATGTGGTATAGTGCGGGTCACCGTAAATGTGGCACTTTGCAGTGTCTGCTCGGTAACATCCCAAATTTCCATCCTGCACTTTGCAAATTTCCTCTGCTCCACAAGACGCTGCTTCACACTCTATGTGGTCATTTCCAGTGCAGCGGCAACGCTTTACACATCCCTCTTCCCAGAACATTGTCCCTTTCTGACAGACAAAGAGCAAGGGTGATTTTCAAAATTACTACATACTCCTCATGTAAAAGAACCAAAGAGTACCAAAAACACTTACAACTGCTCGGAAAACTTACTTCGTAGTATTTGTTGTTGTAGGCGCAGCCACAGTTCTCTACAACCACACAGGAGCTTCCACTGAGAACAGACCCCATGTTACACTCACAGTCCTCCACACAGGGCTTGCTGCAGTTCTCTGGGGCAAAACGGTCTGTGCACGTGGCTGGACAAGCACTGGCACATGCATTGTAGTGGCTATTGATTCGACAGCTGACACCTGAAAGCAAAGAAGGTATAAGAAAACCTTTAAGGCTTCTGAGACCAGAAAATGTTTATAATTATAAAGACAACCGAGAAGGAAGGCTCATGGACAAAAAGGCACGCACATACTTTTGAAATTCACCTGGATCACAAGAATGGAAAGTATCAAAACAAACACGTGAACAAATTGAACTAAAAGAACTTGAACAGGAAATAGCAAGTCTGTAACAAAATGAACCATCTAACACAATATCACAAAAACAGTGACTTTTCTCAGGCGCAATAAGGAAATATTCAAGTTAAAACACCAGCAGCTGGCCAATACATACGACAGAAAGTGGAGTTTCTCCAGGGTGGAATATTCACTCCTGCATTTTGACACGCATCTGCATAGATTTGGAGAGCATTGCACAGAGCATCTTGACTTCCTGCCAACAGGCACAGCTCGACAACACAGCTTTCAAAGATACCAATGGGATTTATTACAGAGTGGCATTTTACAAATGGACCTCGTTGACTGGTGATCAAACCACAGAAATTATCGCTTTGGTAGAGGTTCTCGTCAGCGGGCTCACATTCCTCAGGGTTGCCTGGGTCACAACCTGGATCATCCGGTGCCACCTTCCAGCTATTTCCCAGCTCATTCGAATCTTTGGCTTGCTCTCCATCGGGTTTCATGTAATCATCTTTTCTCAATCCATTGTAGTTACCGCACATGCCACAAGTCTGATTAAAATATATGCTTGGCACTTTCACTTCCACCGAATGATCAGTGTCATAGGAAACACCAAGCCCAAAATCTGTCGCCAGGACCACGTATCTTCCACTCCTACTCACACTCACGGCACCATTGACTAGGGTCACGGGTAATGTCATCCACACTTCATCAACCTGAAGGCAAGAGGAAAATGGAGATTGAACAACATCATTTCTAAAACAGTCCGGCATCCTTTCACACAGTAGCCCAACAAACCTCAACAGCGATCTGACTGCAGGAATGGAGTAAACACAATCCTTAGCATCTGATTGATGCACATTTTACACTGATTCACAGCACTGTCTTTAACACTACACACAAATTGAAGATATCATATTCAGCATTATAACACTGCCAAGACTGCACCAGATATTCCTGATTATTCGTCTCCCATTGTAATGATATAAACGTTCCAATTAAGGAACGATTCGGAATAAATTCAGTTGAAAATGCAGAATTTTAGAAAACACAACCTAGCAATAAGACACTTACCAACACACGGTGAGATTCCCTCTTAACAATCCAGACAGTGTGGCCGTGAACAGTTACTCGAACTCTCTGAACGTAAGATACTTTCGCGTTGCCCCGATTTTCATTTTTCGCTTCAACGTTAAAGTACGGAAGAGACGAGGAATTTGTGCACAGCTTGCCGATCGTATAGGTGCACGTCCCCATGAAATGATGGGTCGCTTTGTCAAAAGTATTGTAATGTGGGTCATTATGAACTCTGCAGATGCCGTATGCATGCGGGTAGCAACCAGGAACTCCGTTTGTAACTCCGCAGACTGTATCCGTACCACATCCAGAACTCCAGCACACTAATTTACTACCTGCAGAAGGACATTGACACTTCGTTGAACAGGTATCATCCGTCCAGAATTCAGATCCCACTGGGTAGTGTTTGTCCTCAGACCAGCATCCACACTGACCGCTTGGCACACATCTGGCGTTGTAGAAAACGTAACCTCTGTCACACACACAGCTTTCTACACATGGCTGGGAGCAGCTGGAAGGAGCATTGGGATTGAGACAGGTAGCTGGACAGGCTGAGCCACACTGGTCATAGTGACTATTCACTGCACACTTCAAAGCTGTAAAGAGAGTTCAAAAGGTCTTGTATTATTTTTGCATTAAATCACTGCCATCCAACAGTTTTCTGAAAATCCATGTATTAAAGCTCAGGAGACCCGAGAAGCTGAATCAAAGCGGCAGTTTATTTTCAGCCAATTGAAAAATCTACAACGTGGCGTACAACACATAGGTCCCAACCGGAACTGTCAATCATGCCAGTCCCAATCTGGCCAGCTTTTAAGAGGTGATTCTGTGAGCAGCAGCAGATGAGCCTCCGCCCATTACCAAGGGAGCTTGTACTCCACAAGTCCAAAGGGGTGATCAATCGGGACGCCCCATGGTTCTCGTCAGGGTTATTACATCGTCATTCACAAGTAACTCGTGTTTATATCTCCACTAAGCACAATTTATACATCAAGCAATACAGCATCAAAACACTTACGGCAGAAAGTCTCATTCCTCCAAGTTTCCACTCTCACTCCCTTCGACTGGCATGCATCTGCGTAGGACTGCAAACTACTGCACAGAGTCTCCGTATGCAGGTCTAATGCACACAGGTCGTACACACAATCACCAAAATAATCCCTGGGGTCTATAACAGAGTGGCATCCTTTGAAGGGACCACGTGAATCCATGATTATTCCACAGTAAGATTTACTTTCCAGGATGTGCTTTTCATCATCAGTACAATTTGGTTTGATGCCAATGTCAGGAATACACCTGCAAAAACAGCAGCATCACTAATGAGAAACAGTTAAAGCTATATAAAGTCTGCATGCAAATGGTATGACTACGGTCATTAACAGCTTGCAGCTTTAGTAACGAACAGAAACAACCTGAACACTTCCATATAGTGTACCTTGTATCATTCTGGGTTTGCCAGCTGTTCCCCAAGCTGACAGAATCGGGCTCCATCACGCCATCTGGATTGAGGAAATCGTCTGTTCTGTCGTCGTTATAGTTTCCACACATTCCACACACTTTCCCCTTGAAGACACTGCGAAGGGTAACCTCTGCTCGATGCCTCCCATCAAACCTCACCCTCAATCCAAAATCGGTGCTCACAACCACATACTTTCCACTGAGGCCAACATCAACACCAGAAGCGACTGACACAGGCAGCACCTCCACTTCTCCATCGACCTGGAGACACACAAGCATTGATCAACTGATTCTTCCGCAAACCAACCGTTCAAGATAATTCATGAAGGTATGGAAATATTGAACTCTTACCTTTACCACGTGTCCCTTCTCTAACGTTATTCTGTGATTGTAAACATTAACGTTGACATGTTTGATGTACGATACATAGGAATTCCCTGATCTGTGCTCATTTGCAGCTTCAACATTGAAATAAGGCAGGTTACTGTTGACGTCACATAATTTTGATAGGGTATATGTGCAGGTTCCCATGAAGTCGTGAGCTTGTTTATCAAAGGTATTGTAGTGAGGATCACCTTGCACAGTGCAGGACGATTCTAAAAATTGTAAAACAAATATCAATTGGTGGTACATCTAAGATCAAATTAGATTATTTGAGACTCTACCACTCTTTTCTTTTTCCACATGCTGACTACAGTGTGACTGCTATCTTTTACTAACAAGGTATTATTGTAAATCTGTTAGATCATTAAATCACACAACTCCATTCAAATGTTTCCATCCTGCCAATAATGGACACTCCTGTCATTACTGTTCCCCCGTCTATTGCAAGCACACAATCCTGAATGGTTGGAATTCTCCTGATGCTCCTTCAAGTTGTGCCAACAAACAGGTCTGCTGTCTGCAAAATGTATGAAACTTGCTTGACAGTTGAAGAGGTCACTAAGCAGAAGAACAAGCGATACTCACAAGACCACAGCCCAGCAGCGAAATCTACAAGACATCCAAACATATTCCTACCACACTGAATCTTACACGTCAGAACAATTAAAGGACCCATTAAAACTGTGTGGCCAGGGACTTCCGGTAGCGGCCATGGAAGAGTCGGTCGCACATTTGATAGCTCCCGCTTGTGTTGGAATTTTTGGACCTTTTCTCCCATTTTTCCCGAATTTTATTGGATAAATTGGTGGAGAGTGAGACTGTGAGGAGAAATCCCCCCACTAGTGTATAGAAAATTGGACTAGAAGTGGGCATGTAAGAAGGCAAAGTTTATCAAGAGAGACGCGGGTAGAGCCGGCAACGCGGGAAAACATGGTGGAGAAGCAGGCTCGCGGGGACGGCATAGTGGTCGACGGAACAGCTGGTGAAATTTTTTGAAGAATGTTTCACCAAGCTTAAGAAAGACACGTTGGACCCGATTAAGGCATCGATTGATCAGGTGTTGCAGGGTCAAGAAATCCATGGGCGTGCGATTCAGGAGGTTGTGAAAAGGGTGTCCGAGCACAAGGAGTATATAATCGTGCTGGAGGCCAAGGTGGAGATGATGAGTGGCCGCCAGTAAAGAATACAGGAGAAGCTGGAGGACTTGGAGAACAGGTCCAGGAGACAGAACTTGAGAATCGTCAGCCTCCCTGAGGGCAGTGAGGGTCGGACAGGAGGGGCTTATGAGGCAAGCATGTTGGAAAGGTTGATGGGGGCTGGGGCATTTCCATGGCCCCTGGAAGTAGATAGGGCACATAGAGCCCTTGCGAAGAAGCCCAGAGCGAATGGGCCGCTGAGGGTGATGGAGGTACGAATGCACCAGTTCCTGGACAAGGAACATATTCTGCGATGGACCAAGAAAGAACGGAGTAGCAGGTGGGAGAATTGTGAGTTGCGTATATATCAAGACCTGGGTGCGGATTTGGCCAAGAGGCGAGCCGGATATAATCGGCCCTCTTTAAGAAGGGGGTAAAGTTCGGGATGCTGTATCCGGCCCATCTTTGGGTCACGTTTGAGGACCGGGAATTTTATTTTGAAACACCAGATGATGGCTTTCATCAAGGACAAAAGACTAGATGTGAACTAAAGACACTGAAACTTGGGGGAGGGCATTGCAGTGGCAGTTTGGTGGAAATATATTTTAAACTCTTTTGAATAAGCAGTGTTATGTATAATAAGCGGCTGTTTCTGTTTCTAAAGTTAACTTTGTTTTATCGGGAGATGAGTGGAGTGGATTCTTTCCACTGTTTGTTGACTAAGAAATGTGATGTTTTGAATATGTATGTCCACGCGGGGCGGGGGAGAGGAGGGAGAACAATGGGGAGATAGTATGTTTGGCACCATGGGCGGGAGCTATCAGATCAGCTTGGGCATCTGACTCATGGAAGCACAGTGGGGGGGGGGGGGGGGGGGGGGGGGGAGCTGGTATGGGGGGGGGTTGGGTTTCTGGTGCTGTTACTAGGCAGGGGGGAGGGGGGTGGGAGCTGCTTTGCCGACAGGGGTGGAACTGTTACTAGGGGACAAATGGGAGGTTGAGGATGGTGGATATCAGAGGGCAGGCTCCAAGAGGTTGAGGCTGGTCTAAAAAGGGTGATGGCTAGCCGGCCCGGGAACGGGAGGGGGGGCTGATTAAACCCCTGATTAAACCAGGCTGATTGCTTGGAACATTAGAGGGCTGAATGGGACGGTCAAGAGGGCTCACGTCTTCGCGCATCTGAAGGGACTGAAGGCGGTCGTGGCAATGTTACAAGAGACACACCTAAAGATTACAGATCAGACGAGATTGAGGAAGGGGTGAGTTGGCCAGGTATTCCACTCAGGGCTGGATTCTAAGACCAAGGGGTTGCGATCCTGTTTAAAAAACAGGTGGCATTTGAGGCAGGGAGAGTTGTGTCAGACACGGGGGGATAGGTACATAATGGTGAGTGGGAAGCTGGAGGAAATGCGGGTGGTACTCGTGAATGTGTATGCTCCAAACTGGGATGATGTGGAATTTATGAGGCGGGTGTTAGGTAAGATCCCAGACCGAGAGTCACATAACTCGACCATGGGGGGAGATTTCAACACTGTCATTGATCCAGAATTGGACCGGTCAAAATCCAGGACAGGGACGGTGCCAGCTGCGGCAAAGCCATTGAAGGGGTTTATGGAGCACATGCGGGTATAGACCGATGGAGGTTTGGACGGCCAAGAGCAAAGGAGTTTTCTTTTTTCTCCCATGTCCACAAGGTATACTCTCGGATCGACTGATTGTTCTGAGCAGGGCTCTACTACCAGGTGTGGCGGAAACCGAGTACTCGGCAATTGCAGTGTCGGATCATACCCCACATTGGGTGGATCTACGGGTTAGTATGGAGAGAGAGGGCAACGCCCGCTATGGAGTCTGGTGTGGGATTATTAGCACATGAAGCGGTCTGTGGGCGAGTGAACAAGTCCATCCAGAACTACTTGCAAATAAATAATACGAGGGAGGTGTCTGCAGCAACGGTGTGGGAAGCTTTGAAGGCAGTGGTCAGAGGTGAATTAATCTCTTGCAGGCCCATAGAGAAAAGGGAGAACGAACTGAGACGGTAGGTTAGTTGGGGAGATACTTCAGGTGGACAGGAGATATTCGGAAGCCCCGGACGCAGGGCTACTGAGGGAGCGGCAGAGGTTACAGGTGGAGTTGGGGCTGTTGTCTACAGGGAAGGCGGTGGAACAACTGAGGAAGGCAAGGGGACCAGTCTACGAGTATGGGGAAAAGGCAAGGAGAATATTCGTGCACCAGCTCAGAAAAAGGGAGGCAGCCAGGGAAATAGGGAGAGTAAAGGATAGAGGTGGGAACACGGTCCTGGACCCACAAGGAGTGAATGAGGTGTTTAAGGACTTTTGAAGTAAATTATATGAGTAGGAACCCCCCTCTGGGTTGGAGGGGATGAGGCATTTCTTAGGTCAGTTGAGGTTCCCGAGGGTGAACAAGGAACTGGTGGAAGGGCTGGGAGCCCCAATTGAAATTGAGAGAATAATGGAGGGGTTGGAGGGTGTGCAGTCAGGCAAGGCCTGGGGCCGGATGGCTACCCGGCGGAATTCTATAAGAAGTGTTCGGAGATATTGAGCCCACTGCTGGTGAGGGCATTTAATGAAGCAAGAGAGAAGGGAGTCCTCCCCCCAGCAATGTCGCAGGTCTCGATCTCATTGATTCTGAAACGGGAGAAGGATCCGGAGCAATGCGGGTCATATCGGCCAATCTCCCGACTGAATGTGGACGCCAAATGGCTGGCTAAGACATTGGCCACAAGGATAGAGGATTGTGTCCCGAGGTGATAGGGGGAGACCTGACGGGATTTGTAAAAGGCAGGCAACTCACGGCCAATGTTAGAAGGCTCTTAAATGTTATTATGATGCCCTCAGAGGGAGGGCAGATGGAGGTGGTGGTCGCGATGGATGCGGAGAAGGCTTTTGATCGGATGGAGTGGAATTACCTGCGGGAGGTGTTGGGAAGGTTTGAGTTTGGTGAGGACTTCATTGACTGGGTACGGTTGCTCTACCAGGCACCAGTAGCAAGAGTGCGCACAAATCGGTTGAGGTCGGATTATTTTAAACTACATCGAGGAACAACGCAAGCGTGCCCCCTCTCCCGGCTGCTGATTCCTCTGACCATAGAGCCACTGGCCATGGCGTTAAGTGCTTCTAGGAACTGGAAAGGCCTGGTTGGGCGGATGGGTAGGGCGGAGACACCGGGTCTCGCTTTACATACATAGATACATAGAATTTACAGTGCAGAAGGAGGCCATTCGGCCCATCGAGTCTGCACCGGCTCTTGGAAAGAGCACCCTACCCAAGGTCAACACCGCTACCCTATCCCCATGACCCAGTAACCCCACCCAACACTAAGGGCAATTTTGGACACTAAGGGCAATTTATCATGGCCAATCCACCTAACCTGCACATCTTTGGACTGTGGGAGGAAACCGGAGCACCCGGAGGAAACCCACGCACACACGGGGAGGATGTGCAGACTCCGCACAGTCAGTGACCCAAGCCGGAATCGAACCTGGGACCCTGGAGCTGTGAAGCAATTGTGCTATCCACAAGGCTACCGTGCTGCCCACGCGGGTGGCTTGCTCCTGTACATCTCAGACCCGTTAGGGGGATGGGGGAAATTATGCAGACCTTAGGGGAATTTGGCAAGTTTTCAGGATATAAATTGAACATTGGGAAAAGCGAGATGTTCACGATCCAGGCGAGAGGGCATGAGAAGAGACTGGGAGAGCTGCCGTTTAGAATGGTAGGAAGGATCTTTAAATATCTGGGAATCCAGGTGGCTTGGGAATGGGAGACACTGCACAAGTTAAACCTGTCCCTGCTCGTAGAACAAATGAAAGAGGACTTTAAGAGATGGGACATGCTCCCGCTATCACTGGCGGGGAGGGTACAGATCGTGAAACTGACGGTCCTCCCCAGATTCCTGTTTGTCTTTCAGCGCCTCCCCATCTTCATCCCGAGGTTTTTTTTGTAAACAAGTGAATAAGGTGATTTGGGGCTTTGTGTGGGCGGGCAAAACCCCGCGAGTGAAGAAAGTACTGTTGGAGCATAGTCGGGGGTGTCATGTGAGAGTACCTTTAAGAAATGGATGTTTAAGCAATGTACCTTTAAGAAATGGAGCTGATCATATTACTGAAGAGTGTGGGGGGAGCTGAGCTCACTTCTGCTTTTTGAGTTTCAGTTTGAGAGAGCAGCTTGGGTGTGTCTGTGTGTTTCCAGTGAGCTGCATGAAGAAAACAAAGGGGCTGTAGCTGAAGTAACCAAAAGCAGCAGCAAGGTTGAACCCTTTCTCACTATATATATTGAATGTAACCTAATGTGCTCCTGTTTGCAGGTTGGTTAAGTCTTTTGGATGTTAAAAGGACAGCTGAAACGATTACTTAGTCTTTGGGGGTTATCATTGAATTAATGGGTGTTAAGATATTCAATGGTTGTTTTAGCAAGGATAACTTGAGTTGATAGAATAAACATTGTTTTGTTTTAAAAAACACTTGTCCATTTACGCTGTATCACACCTGTGGAGTGCGCCGTGTGCTCCCCGCACCCCAATTTATTAAAAGTTGTGGGTCAGTTGAACTCCATGCTACACTTTGGGGCTCTCTAAACGCTGACCCATAACAGGTGGGGGGGGGGATTTGGTCCTGCAGAACCTTTGTAACTACTACTGGGCGGCCAATATAGCCATGATTAGGAAGCGGGTGGTGGGGGAGGGGGGTCGGTGTGGGGGCAAGTGGAGGCAGCATCGTGTAAAAATACAAGTTTGGGCGCACTGATAACGGCATCTCTTGCCGGCCCAATACGCCACAAGTCCGGTCATAGTGGTGTCTCTGAGAATCGGGGGGCAGTGGAGGAAATATAAGAGAGTGGAGCGAGCATCGGTTTGGACCCCGATCTACAATAACCATCGGTTTGTACCGGGCAGACTGGATGATGGGTTCCGGAGATGGCAGAGAGCAGGAATTGGGAAGATGGGAGATCTATTTATACACGGGAGCTTCCCCAGCTGGAAAGCTTTGGAGGATAAATTTGAATTGCCAGCAGGGAATGGGTTTACATATCTGCAGGTACCAGATTTTTTGAGAAGGCAGGTTCCTACTTTCCCACTCCTCCCACCGCGGGGGATACAGTACAGGGTAGTTTGCAGAACATGGATGGGAGAGGGAAAGGTATCAGAAATGTACCAAGAACTTATGGAGTCGGAGAAAACCCCAATAAAGGACCTAAAGAGCAACCGGGAAGGCGAGCTAGGGGGAGAGATAGAGATGGGTCTGTGGGCGGATTCCTTAAGCAGGGTTAACACATCTTCATCATGTGCCAGGCTCAGCCTGATACGTTCAAGGTAGTCCACCAGGCACACATGATGGTGGCCCGGATGAGTAAGTTTTTCGGTGTAGAGGACAGGTGTGCGAGGTGAACGGGAAGTCCATCAAATCATGTCCACATGTTTTGGGCATACCCGAAGCTTCGAGGGTTTTGGCAGGGGTTTGCTGAGGCTATGTGCATGGTATTTAAAGCACGGGTGGTGCTGAGTCCAGAGGTGGCGATTTGTGGAGTGTCGGAAGAGCCGGGAGTTCAGGGGGTGAAAGAGCTGACATGTTGGCCCTTGCCTCCCCGGTAGCCAGGAGACGGATCCTACTAATGTGGTGGGACTCGAAACCCCCCAAATTGGAGACCTGGGTTAGTGACATGGCTGGGTTTCTGTCTCCAGAAAATAAAGTTCGCCCTAAGAGGGTCAATGTTAGGGTTCGCCCGGAGGTGAAGCCCATTCGTCGACTTTCGGATAATTAAGTTGCTAGACTAAGACTATTGCTTGATTGGTGGGGGGGGGTGAAGAATGTGATGGGGATGGAAATGTTTATTGTACCATGTTTATGTTGCTGTTATTGTTATTATTATAAAAACTACAAATACCCTAATAAAAATATTTTTTTAAAACACCGTGTGGCCAGCTTGTCATCTCGCGGAGGGTTGTGCGTCCCTCAAGCATAGACACTGCGTTTCTGATCGAGGGTCTCGACATGGAGAAGGGAGTGCTGGCCCACTGAGAACAAGCCCCTGTCCTTACTGCTGACAGCCCAACATCCATCCTGCTCGTTCCCGACTTGATGAAACTACTACCTCGTACTCCGCATTTTATATACCTGTGGCCTGGGTCGGATCATGATGCTGACAGTCTAGTGCTTATTATTCTGGCAGCAGCCACAGCCTCCACAGTGGTGCTGTTGAGCACAAGAGCTTCCGGCCATGATAGGTGAAACTCCCGCCACTGGAGTCTTGATCCCAGGGAAAGCCCCACCACTGGTCCAACCACTGCCTGACTGCCTTGTGGTTCAACAGATCATCCCAAGAAGAGGCACTCCCGGCGACTCATCAAGATTCTACCCTTGGTCTGTATCATTACACGCACCATTCTAACAGGGGATCAGAAAGCACATGAGAAATCAACCCAGCCACCTGCTTAGCTTCCATATCTTGGTGTTTGCATCATGCTTGTAGAACACCTTCCCAATAATTTTCCCACATTAAAAAATTATCAAACGTTATTTTGATTCAAAGTTATCAGTCCTTTATGAAAAATGAAATAGCTTCAGTAGTATTTGGACTCAATTAAACGAGACAGATTAAATGATAAATAGAAATATAGGGAGAGAATTTCTGGTCTCCCCGCGGCGACATGTTCCTCGGCAGACACAGGGAGAATGTGCAAACTCCACATAGAGAGTCACCCGAGGATGGAATTGAACCCGGGTCCCTGGCATTGTGAGGCAGCAGTGCTAGCCGCTGTGCCACCGTCTCACCCCGTGATTTCCCATTGAATTCACCCGAGTACGCCGGTAAGCCCGCGGTAGAGGTGGGGTGTCGGCAGGATCAGAAGATACCGCCGTCGTGAACAGATCAAAGATCTTGCCCACAGGATTGGTGGAAAAAGTAGCAGACTCTAACTAGCAACTCAAAGTAAATGAGACTGCAATAAGAACAGCACATTCCATGTCCCACTTCATATGTCGGCTGCTTCCATTTACCAGTTTCAGGAGTCACGGTGATGGCTGTAGTTGGAGTGCTCGTTGTGGCTGTTGTGTCACACATATCTGCAAACAAAAAATGGTAAAAACTCAAATAATCCATGTTAGAAACAAATCAAGTCAACTTTCCAGACTAGCTCAATGTGGAAAACAAGAAAGGACCACAAATTACAGAAAGAGATCACAGGTGTAATCAAAATGCTCCACCACCACAAAACTAAAACCAGTGCTGGACACAGAGAGGTGCTTTCATCTGGCCGGCCAATCTCAAACTCAGGGCTCAATCTCAGGGGGAAGGCGTCGATCATTTAGGATTGAGATGAGGAGAAATTACTTTACTCAGGGAGTTGTGAATCTTCAGAATTCTCAATTCCAGAAGGTTGTGGATTATCCATTGTTGAGTAGACTTCAGGCCGAGAGAAAGAGACGGGGACCAGATGGAATGGCACTCGTGGGGTTCTCCAAGGGATATGAGGCCCCCAGCTGCCTGACGTTTGGGCAGGGTGGTGCCCTGGCACTGCTGGTGCCATCTGGGCACCCTGGCAGTGCAATCCAGACACCCTGACTGCGCCAGCCTGGCACCCTAGCAGTGCCACTTGGTGCCATCTGCAAACGTGCGCAGGTGACAATACCAGCTGGCATTTTTTGTGCGCGTGCCATTGGGCTGGGGTATTGGGGCGGGTGGGGTGGAACCCTTTCGTGGGCCGATGTGATGAATAGTCATGTGTTACTCAGCACTGCGAGTGCCGGGAAACAGGCTGCTAAACGCACTTGCTAGCGGGCTTTGTTCCCTTTTGGGAGAATCGCACCCATGGTCTTCTCCTGCTCCAATTGCTAATGGTCTCATGTTCATCAATGTTTCAGTCACAAAGTCAAAAAATCACAATATACATCAGAAAATGAGTCAAACCTCCACAGCATCCAGTATGGAAGGAGATGTCATCCACAGCAACATCACTGCGATAGTCAATTCCCCGGACTGCTTCAATGAGGATCTGTAAGAGAAAGCAGCACACTAGCAGCAAGCAAAAGATGGCAACAGCAAGTCAAACAATACAATTTCACTATCTTCCTTCCAGTCACACTGGAAAATAGCATGAATACATCAATTCTCTATTTTGTTTAAGCAACCCAAGATATCTATTCTAATTTATAATTAACAAGTTAAATGTTAGCACAAGAAACAAAATCGCGATGTGATTTCTGAGTAAAGGGCGCATGTTGCCCGAATTTATCACAAAACAAAAATGCAAAAACAATTACACAAATATTATCCACATAATTTACCTGAGACTTTCCCGAGAGCTGCAGGACCACTTCTCCTGCAATCCATCTGTTTCCTTTATTTCCTGTCTCCAGCCACATTAGCACTGGTATCCCACCTTCAACCTGGTAAACTTTCAAAGCCATGTTCTGAGCTACTCCATACATGTGGTACCAGAATCGCAAGCACTGAGCTCCTGTCTTTTTGCATGGAGCACTGACCAGTTGTGCTCTGTCTCCTTCACTGCCGTCATTGCCTTCGAGGTAGATGTAGTAGCCACCTGGACACACAATTATGCTCACTGGTTAGAAACAAATCATCAGCTCAGTCAACACCTAGTGGTAAGGTAAGGATCTCACTTCACCTACCTGCAGTGGTGTGGTCATAAGACGGCCCGGTGTGGCTTGATGGTGTTGACCCACTGATGCGTTTCCAGTCAAAATTATCTGTCTTGGATTGTGTCCAATTGCACAGGTCAACATCAAAATTACAGTCCAATGCACAACCTGTATGTTGAATACACAATGTTTAATGCATGCAGAATTACCCAGAAATTAAACCAGTTAAAACCGTCACAAGGAAGTTACGTAAGAAACACAATCAACTCACTAAAGTCAACTAAACGCACACAAAGCTGATTATTAATATTGGGCATGTGTTTTGAAGGGAAATTGTGTCTTTTTTTGGTATAACTATTCAGAAGGATTGAGAAACAAAATGGTGGAAAAGAACAAGTAAAGATACGTGATATCAAACTTACTTTTTTCAACACAGCCACTCTGTTCCATCCAGTCTCCCAGAACAACACCAGCTGTTTCACAGGCTGAAGCATATGACGCCAGAGCATTGCACAGCAACACAGAATCTCCTCCAGTGGCACAATGATCATACACACAGCTTTCAAAGTACAACTGAGGAGGGATAAACCAGTGACAATCTTTGAAAGGGCCATTGCTTGCCAAAATTATTTTGCAGTATTCCTCGGCCTCTTCATTTGATGATGGTTCACAGGTGTGTGGTGGTGGAGCGGTTTGATTACACCTGTGCAAGGAAAGTCATGTATGATTTCTGGCCAAATTAGAAAATCTCCCATTTTACTTCCTCCTCCAATGTCAATGCACAGGACAAAGAAAGCAATACAGGTGCTGTCAAAATCGTTCCCACTAAAGGCATGATGTACTTCTGTTATGCATTGATCATATTTCAATGTAATATGTACCAATCCTGGAGGATCCATTTCAAGCCTTCACTGCAAATCACAGAGATTGAACAGAACCTAACTCACCCGTTCATGTGGACATTTACAGGAATTTGCAGACTTTCCGCCAAGTAAATCAGTCGTTTTTACATCAACCAACTACTCTACTTACTGCACTTACTGCCATAGCTCCTCAATCTCTGCCGAACTCTTTCCAGTTGCACTGCATTTACCTTAATTCACAATACGGTGCAGGAAATACTCACAGCCAGTCATCATCAGTAACTCTCCAGCTGTTTCCAAACTGATTGGAATCCAACGCTAGAATTCCATCACGCATCAAGAAGTCATCGAGCTGGTCATCAGTATAGGTACCACACAAGCCACACAGCTGCCCTTTGTACCTCTCATCCAGCATGACAAACAGTTCGGCATCACCATTAAACTTCAGCTGAAAACCAAAGTCTGTCTGGACCATAACAAATGATCCTGCCATCGATACCCTTACCGAAGAACGGGGATTCACAGGGAGGTCAACCCTCACCCCATCCACCTAAACAAAACATTACCAAGATTAGTAACAACAAAGACAGGGACTACCACTGATCAACAATACATTAAGTCAGAAAACTCTACCGATCAGTGAGGTTACTCACATAAACAAGCTTATGCTTCCTCACTGCAACATGAAGGTCATCAAGTCGCAAAGCAATGGAATTAATAGCAGACCACGTTGGGCTGCCTCTGTGTTCGTTCCTACTTGTCACAGAAAACTGCACGGATGTATTTCCACAAGTCTCAGTCACAGTATAATTGCAGGCACCCTGGAAGTGGTACAGTTTCCTGTCAAATGTGGTATAGTGCGGGTCACCGTAAATGTGGCACTTTGCAGTGTCTGCTCGGTAACATCCCAAATTTCCATCCTGCACTTTGCAAATTTCCTCTGCTCCACAAGACGCTGCTTCACACTCTGTGTGGTCATTTCCAGTGCAGCGGCAACGCTTTACACATCCCTCTTCCCAGAACATTGTCCCTTTCTGACAGACAAAGAGCAAGGGTGATTTTCAATATTACGACATACTCCTCATGTAAAAGAACCAAAGGGTACCAAAAACACTTACAACTGCTCGGAAAACTTACTTCGTAGTATTTGTTGTTGTAGACGCAGCCACAGTTCTCTACAGCCACACAGGAGCTTCCACTGAGAACAGACCCCATGTTACACTCACAGTCCTCCACACAGGGCTTGCTGCAGTTCTCTGGGGCAAAACGGTCTGTGCACGTGGCTGGACAAGCACTGGCACATGCATTGTAGTGGCTATTGACTCGACAGTTGACACCTGAAAGCAAAGAAGGTATAAGAAAACCTTTAAGGCTTCTGAGACCAGAAAATGTTTATGATTATAAAGACAACGGAGAAGGAAGACTCATGGAGAAAAAGCCACACACATACTTTTGGAATTCACCTGGATCACAAGAATGGAAAGTATCAAAACAAACACGTGAACAAATTGAACTAAAAGAACTTGAACAGAAAATAGCAAGTCTGTGACAAAATGAACCATCCAACACAATATCACAAACAGAGGACTTTTCTCAGGCGCAATAAGGAAATATTCAAGTTAAAACACCAGCAGCTGGCCAATACATACGACAGAATGTGGAGTTTCTCCAGGGTGGAATATTCACTCCTGCATTTTGACACGCATCTGCATAGATTTGGAGAGCATTGCACAGAGCATCTTGACTTCCTGCCAACAGGCACAGCTCGACAACACAGCTTTCAAAGATACCAATGGGATTTATTACAGAGTGGCATTTTACATCGTGTGCTCCATAAACCCCTTCAGCTCCTTCGCCACTGACGAAGGCATTCTCGACAATGCGCTGATCTCTGGATTTGTGTGGTTAGCGAACATTGCTGTGGTCAGGAAATGGGTCGTGGCGGAGGGGTCGGCATGGGGCAGATGGAGGCAGCTTCGTGTAGGGGAAAGAGTTTAAGGGTTTTGTTGTCTGCGCCTCTGCCGTTCCCATCGGCCAGGCACTCCATGAGCCCAGTGGTGGTGTCGGCCTTAAGGGTGTGGGGGCAGTGGAGGCAGCATTTGGGACTGGAGGGTGCCTCAGTATAGGAACCTATCTGCAACAACCATAGGTTTGCACCTGGAGGGGTGGGGGGCAGTTGGATGTGAAGTTTCGGGCGTGGCGGCAGGCAGGGATGAGTGATTTGGCGATCTGATTGTAGGGGGCAAATTTATGAAGCTGGAGGGCCTGGAGGAAGAGTATCAGTTGCCCAGGGGAAACGGTTTCAGGTGCCCGCAGATCCAGTATTTTGTAAAGAGAGAGGTGCCGTCCTTTCCTCGGCTGCCACCCCTGGGGTTGCAGGATAAGGTACAAAGAACAATCCTGCACAGGAACAGACCCTTCGGCCCTCCAAGCCTGCGCCGACCATGGTACCGGCCTAAACTAAAACGTTCTGCACTTACGGAGTCCGTATCCTTCCATTCCCACCCTATTCATGTATTTGTCTAGATGTCCCTTAAATGCCGCTATCCTACCTGCTCCCACCACTTCCCCAGGCAGCACATTCCATATATTTACCACCCTCGCACATCTGTTCTAAACTTTTCCCCTCACATTTTAAACCTTTGTCCCCTAGTAATTCACTCTCCTACCCTTGGAAAGAGCATCTGACTATCCACTCTGTCCATTTAACTCATAATCTTGCAGACATCTATCAGGTATCCTCTCAACCTCCGTCGTTCCAGTGAGAACAGATCGAGTTTATCTAACCTCTCCTCATAGCTAATGCCCTCCATACCAGGCAACATCCTAGTAAACCGCTCCTGTACCCTCTCCAAAGCATCCACATCCTTCTGGTAGTGTGGCGACCAGAACTGGACACAATATTCCAAATGAGGCCTAACTAAGGTCCTGTACAGCTGCAACATGACTTGCCAATTTTTATATTCAATGCCCCGACCAATGAAGGCCAACTTGCTGTACGCCTTCTTGACCACCTTATCCACATGAATTGTCACTTTCAGCGATCGGTGGACATGCATGCTCAGATCTCTCTGCCTGTCAGTACTCGCAAGAGTTCTACCGTTTATTATGTAATTCCTACATGCATTGGACCTTCCAAAGTGCATTACCTGACACTTGTCCGGATTAAAGTCCATCTGCCATTTCTCCACCCAAGACTCCAACCAGTTTATATCCTGCTGTATCCTCTGACAATCCTCTTCACTATCCGCAACTCCACCAATTTTTGTGTCAAAGAACAAAGAAAAGTACAGCACAGGAACAGGTCCTTCGGCCCTCCAAGCCCGTGCCGACCATGCTGCCCGACTAAACTAAAATCTTCTACATTTCCTGGGTCCGTATCCCTCTATTCCCATCCTATTCATGTATTTGTCAAAATGCCCCTTAAATGTCACTATCGTCCCTGCTTCCACCACCTCCTCCGGCAGCGAGTTCCAGGCACCCATTACCCTCTGTGTAAAAAACTTGCCTCGTACATCTCCTCTAAACCTTGCCCCTCGCATCTTAAACCTATGCCCCCTAGCAATTGACCCCTCTACCCTGGGGAAAAGCCTCTGACCATCTGCGAACATACTAATCGGACCAGCTACATTTTCTTCCAAATCATTTATACACACCACGAACAACAAAGGCCCCAGAACTGATCACTGTGGAACGCTGCTAGTCACAGCCTTCCATTCAGAAAGCACCACTCTACCCTGTACTCCTCATCCACCAAGTCCTTCTCTTTGGTGCATACTGAGGCAAAGTATTCATTTAGTACTCTTCCATTTCCTTTGGTGGGGGCAAAACCCAGGCAAACACGGGGAGAATGTGCAAACTCCACACGGACAGTGACCCAGAGCCAGGATCGAACCTTGGACCTCAGCACCGTGAGACAGCAGTGCTAACATTGCACCACCGTGCTGCCCTGTCCTAAGCCTTTTAGACCTTACGATTAATAATGTCCCTCGTTATCGAGGGTTTCCTATACTTGTCACCCTTATCTTTCGTCTTCACAGGTACATGCCGGTCCTGAATTCTAATCAACTGGCATTTGAAAGCCTCCCACTTGCCGGATATTGATCTTCCCTCAAACAGCCTCGCCCAGTCAACACTCTCCACATCCTGCCTAATGCTGTTGTAATCAGCCTTCCCCCAATCTAACACTTTCACCTGAGGACCACTCTTGTCTTTTTTCATAAGCAGCTTAAAACTTACAAAATTATGATCACTGTTCCCGAAATGATCTCTGTAGCGATCTTTACATGGGTATGTACAGAAGGGGCTGATGGGTAATGGAAAGACCACTAGGGGGCAGCACTGGCATGTATAAAATGGGGAAGCAAGCAGCCCTCTGGCTGTTGGGTGGATTAGACTGTGAGGAAAACAGAGGAAGAGATTTAGCTCAGGGCTGCTAGTGCGGTCAGGCCTAGTTGCAGTGTATAGAAAAGTAATAACCTTCCTACTAGTACAGTTCTTCAAGTAAGAACTCACACAGTTATTTAAGTTGTGTTGCTCAATAAACCTTCTGTAAAACTTCTGGATGACTCCAAGCCTTCTTCCAAAGCCTCTACTGTAACTGCGTTGAGTAGCACAGATTACCTGCCTTACAGATAACAAAACATGGTACCAGATTGGCTTTAATCGGACAGTACTAGATAGATTAGGTTAGAGACCAGAAAGAACCAAAACAAGCAGCAAAAGTAACGGGCCGGCCTCTCGGCTGTGGAAGACTTCGCAGCATTTTGATTCCAAACAACCTACCGAAGCGATGGACCACATGCCACTTCCAGAGTTGCTGAAAACTGCCGGTAATTTAAATAGTAACTGGAAACTGCCTTAAATGCAGCCCCCGACGAGAGAAAGATTGGGATATTACTCTCAACGGAAGACCGGCAAGCTGTAGACATTTATAACTCTTTTACGTATGGTGACAATGAAGATAAAAATAGCTTTCAAGTGATAATGGCAAAATTTGATGAACACTGTAAATCACGGTCAAATGAAATCATGGAACGATTCAACCTGCGTAACAGATTCCAAAAAAATGGGGAGACTATCTCTAATTTTATCACAGATCTCCGATTGCTAGCACAAGAACATAACATAAGGACATATGAACTAGGAGCAGGAGTAGGCCATCTGGCCCCTCGAGCCTGCTCCACCATTCAATGAGATCATGGCTGATCTTTTTTGGACTCAGCTACACTTCCCGGCCCGAAAACTATAACGCTTAATCCGTTTACTTTTCAAAAAACTATCTATCTTTATCTTAAAAACATTTAATGAAGGAGCTTCAACTGTTTCACTGGGCAAGGAATTCCATAGATTCACAACCCTTTGGGTGAAGAAGTTCCTCCTGAACTCAGTCCTAAATCTACTTCCCCTTATTTTGACGCTATGCCCCCTAGTTCTGCTTTCACCCGCCAGTGGAAAAACCTGCCCGCATCTATCCTATCTATTCCCTTCATAATTTTATATGTTTCTATAAGATCCCCCCGCATCCTTCTAAATTCCAACGAGTACAGTCCCAGTCTACTCAACCTCTCCTCGTAATCCCCTCGTAATCTGCACAGCGGCATGTTTTAATATTTTAGCATTTAAATAATAATCCATTCTGCTATTATTCCTACCAAAATGGATAACCTCACATTTGTCAACATTGTATTCCATCTGCCAGACCCTAGCCCATTCACTTAACCTATCCAAATCCCTCTGCAGACTTCCAGTATCCTCTGCACTTTTTGCTTTACCACTCATCTTAGTGTCGTCTGGACTTCCGGGTCGCGGCGATGCGGAGCTAAGCCGCGCGAGTCGGCAGCTCCCGCAGGAACGGACTTTTGGGCCCGCTAACGGAGCCCCAACGGACCTTTAAAAAAAAAAATCAACCCGTGGGGAAGAACGGAGGAAGTCCCCTACAGACCTGCATGGACCGGACCCGCAGTGAAACGGCGAGGAAAGCGGTCCTGGAGCAGCGGGAGAAGAAAGAAGAAAAAAACAAAATGGCGGCGCCCATGGACAGAGAGGAGATGAAAGAGTTCATCAAGTGCTGCTTCGAGGAGCTGCGTAAGGAGATGGTGGCGCCTATACTGGCAGTGGTGGAAAAACTTGGAGCAACCCAGAAAGCCCAAGAGGTGAAGGTTCAGGAGATCCAGGAAAAAGTGAGTGAGAACGACGACGAGCTCGTGGGCCTGGCGGAGAGTGGAGCGGCACGAGGCGCTGCACAGGACGTGAGCGGGAAGACTCGAAGACCTGGAGAACAGATCAAGGAGAAACAACTTGAGGATCCTGGGTCTCCCAGAAGGAGTGGAGGGGCCGATGCCGCGGCATATGCGGGCACAATGATCGGGACGCTGATGGGTGCGGAGGCCCCCCCGGGATTGCTGGAGCTGGATAGGGCGCACCGAGTGCTAGCGAGGAAGCCCAAGACAAAAGAGCCGCCAAGGGCGATGGTGGTGAGATTTCACCGGTTTACGGACAGAGAGAGGGTCCTGAAATGGGCCAAGAAGGAACGGAGCAGCAAGTGGGACAATGCGGAGATCAGAATATACCCGGACTGGAGCGCGGAGGTCGCTAAGCGGAGAGCGGGTTTCAACCGGGCCAAAGCGGTGCTGCATCGGAAAGGAGTGAAATTTGGAATGCTGCAGCCAGTGCGACTGTGGGTTACACATAATGGCCAACACCACTACTTCGAAACGCCCGAAGAGGCGTGGACCTTTATACTAGCTGAAAAATTGGACTCTAATTGAGGGTTTGTGTGGGAGGGGGGTGTTTGAGGGTTGAAGTATGACGGTTGTTGTACATAGGGGGTCAACCACGCGCAGGAAAGGATATATGGGCTGGGGGGGAGGGACAAGGCCATGACAGGAGCTGCGCCATGGGAGGCGGGGCAGGCTTTGGGAAGCGCGGGGTTGTCTTTCCCGCACGCGGCAAAAAAAGGCGGGAAGGGGAACAAAGGAATGTACATTGATTGGGAGATTCCCACACGGGGGGGGTTAAAGGGATGGCGGGGGAAGCCGGGGTCAGCAGGCGTCAGCTGACTTACGGGAGGGATATGGGGGGGAGCAAAAAAGCTAGACGGGGATCTAGCGGGGGGTGGGGGGGGAGAGGAGGGAGGGGGGGGGAAAGGGTTGCTGCTGCACTGGCCGAAAGAGAACGGGACACAGAAGAGGTGGCTGGGGTCCCCCAGCTGGGGGACTAGAGAGTGAGGGAGACGCGGACAAGGAATTGGCCCAGAAAAGGAGGTGGCTAGTCGGCGGTGGGGGGGGGGGGGGGGGGAGGGGGGGGGGGGGGGGGGGGGGGGAGTTCCTCCAATCCGGCTGATAACGTGGAACGTGAGGGGCCTGAATGGGCCGGTGAAGCGGGCTCAAGTGTTCGCGCACTTGAAGGGACTGAAGGCAGATGTGGCAATGTTCCAAGAGACACACCTGAAGGTGGCGGACCAGGTCAGGTTAAGAAAGGGATGGGTAGGACAGGTATTTCACTCGGGATTGGATGCAAAAAATAGAGGGGTGGCAATTCTGGTGGGAAAGCATGTGTCATTTGAGGCCAAGATTATCGTAGCGGATAATGGAGGGAGATATGTGATGGTGAGTGGTAGGTTGCAAGGGACGTGGGTGGTGTTGGTAAATATATACGCCCCAAACTGGGATGATGCTGGATTCATGAAGCACATGTTGGGGCGCATTCCGGACCTGGAGGTAGGAGGACTAATAATGGAAGGGGATTTCAATACGGTGCTGGACCCAGCACTGGACCGCTCCAGATCAAGGACGGGAAGGAGGCCGGCGGCGGCCAAGGTACTTAGGGGGTTTATGGATCAGATGGGGGGAGTGGACCCTTGGAGGTTTGCAAGACCGCAGGCCAGGGAATTTTCTTTTTTCTCCCACGTGCATAAGGCTTACTCCCGGATAGATTTCTTTGTTCTGGGCAGGGCGCTCATCCCGAGAGTGGGGGGGACGGAGTATTCGGCCATAGCCGTTTCGGACCATGCCCCGCACTGGGTGGAACTGGAGCTGGGAGAGTAGAAGGACCAACGCCCGCTGTGGCGGCTGGATGTGGGACTGCTGGCCGATGAGGTGGTGTGTGGGAAGGTGAGGGGGTGTATTGAAAGGTACTTGGAGGCCAACGACAACGGGGAGGTGCGAGTGGGGGTGGTATGGGAGGTGTTGAAGGCGGTGATCAGGGGAGAGCTGATCCCCATCAGGGCTCATAGGGAGAAGATAGAGGGAATGGAAAGGGAGAGGCTAGTGGGGGAGATCTTGCGGGTGGACAGGAGCTACGCAGAGGCCCCGGAGGAAAGATTACTTGGGGAAAGGCGACGGCTCCAGACGGAGTTTGACCTGCTGACCACGGGCAAGGCGGAGGCACAGTGGAGGAAGGCGCAAGGGGCGACTTACGAGTACGGGGAAAAGGCCAGTCGGATGCTGGCGCACCAGCTCCGTAAGAGGGCGGCAGCGAGGGAAATAGGGGGAATCAAAGATGGAAGGGGAGCCACGGTTCGAGGGGCAAGGGAAATAAATAAGGTATTTAAGGACTTCTATGAAGAGCTGTGCAGATCCCAGCCCCCAGGGGGGGAAGGGGGGATGAGGCGATTCCTGGACCAGCTGGGGTTCCCGAGGGTGGAGGAGCAGGAGGCGGTTGGTTTGGGGGCACCAATTGGGTTGGAGGAGTTGAGTAAGGGTTTGGGGAGCATGCAAGCGGGGAAGGCCCCGGGGCCGGATGGGTTCCCGGTGGAATTCTATAGAAAATATGTGGACCTGCTGGCCCCGCTACTAGTGAGGACCTTCAACGAGGCAAGAGAGGAGGGAACCCTGCCCCAGACAATGTCGGAGGCGACAATCTCCCTGATTCTAAAGCGAAATAAGGATCCACAGCCGATTTTGCTCCTCAATGTGGATGTTAAGCTATTGGCGAAGGTACTGGCCACTAGGATTGAGGACTGTGTCCCGGGGGTGATTCACGAAGACCAAACGGGATTCGTAAAGGGCAGGCAGTTAAATACCAATGTGCGGCGGCTCTTAAACGTGATAATGATGACATCGGAGGAGGGAGAGGCGGAGATAGTGGCAGCTATGGACGCGGAAAAAGCCTTTGACCGAGTAGAGTGGGAGTACCTCTGGGAGGTATTGCGCAGGTTTGGGTTCGGGGGAGGGTTTATTAGATGGGTTAAGCTCCTTTACAGCGCCCCGGTGGCGAGCGTAGTGACAAACCGGCGGAGGTCGGAGTACTTTCGGCTGTACCGAGGGACGAGACAGGGGTGCCCCCTGTCCCCCCTCTTGTTTGCATTGGCGATCGAACCCTTGGCCATATCACTTAGGGAGTCTCAGAAATGGAGGGGGATAGTCCGCGGGGGAGAGGAGTATCGGGTATCGCTATATGCGGATGACCTGCTGCTATACGTGGCGGACCCAATGGAGGGGATGGTGGAGGTCATGCAGACTCTGAAGGAGTTTGGAGAGTTCTCGGGCTACAAGCTTAATGTAGAGAAGAGTGAGCTTTTTGTATTACAGGCAGGGGACCAAGAAAGAGGGATAGGGGACCTACCGCTGAGGAGGGCGGAGAGGAGTTTTCGGTATCTGGGGATCCAGATAGCCAGAAGTTGGGGGGCCCTACATAAACTGAATTTGACAAGGGTGGTGGAGCAAATGGAGGAGGATTTTAAAAGATGGGACATGCTCCCGCTCTCGTTGGCGGGTAGGGTGCAGTCGGTCAAAATGGTGGTCCTTCCGAGGTTTTTGTTTGTGTTTCAGTGCCTCCCCATCGTGATCACCAAGGGCTTTTTCAAGAGAGTAGGTAGGAGTATCATGGGGTATGTGTGGGCAAATAAGACCCCGAGGGTTAGGAGAGGGTTCTTGGAACGCAACAGGGACCGAGGAGGGTTGGCTTTGCCAAACCTAGAGAGTTACTACTGGGCAGCAAATGTGGCGATGGTCCGTAAGTGGGTTATGGAGGGAGAGGGGGCGGCATGGAAGAGGATGGAGATGGCGTCCTGTAAAGGAACGAACCTGGGGGCGTTGGTAACGGCACCGCTGCCGCTCTCGCCGACAAAATACACCACAAGCCCGGTGGTGGCAGCAACACTAAAGATCTGGGGCCAGTGGAGAAGACACAGGGGTGCAATGGGATCATTGATGTGGTCCCCGATCAGGGGTAACCACCAGTTTGTCCCGGGGAAGATGGACATCGGGCTGGGATAAGAAGAATGGGGGACCTGTTCATTGACGGGACATTTGCGAGCCTGGGGGCACTGGAGGAGAAATTTGAGTTATCCCCGGGAAATGCATTTAGATATATGCAGGTGAGGGCTTTTGTGAGGCGACAGGTGAGGGAATTTCCGTTGCTCCCGGCACAAGAAGTTCAAGATAGGGTGATCTCGGGGGTATGGGTCGGGGAGGGCAAGGTGTCGGAAATATACCAAGAGATGAAAGAAGAGGGGGAAGCGCTAGTAGAAGAACTGAAAGGTAAATGGGAGGAGGAGCTGGGGGAGGAGATTGAGGAAGGGCTATGGGCCGACGCTCTGGGTAGGGTTAATACCTCCTCCTCGTGTGCCAGGCTCAGTCTGATACAATTTAAGGTGGTTCACAGAGCGCATCTGATGAGGGCGAGGCTGAGTAGGTTCTTTGGGGTAGAGGATAGATGTGAAAGATGTTCAGGGAGCCCGGCGAACCATGTCCATATGTTTTGGTCATGCCCGGCATTGGAGAGGTTCTGGAGAGGAGTGGAGGGAGTAATATCCCAGGTGGTGAAAGTCCGGGTCAAGCCAAGCTGGGGGCTAGCAATATTTGGAGTGGTGGATGAGCCGGGAGTGCAGGAGGCGAAAGAGGCAGGAATTCTGGCCTTTGCGTCCCTAGTAGCCCAGCGAAGGGTCTTGCTATTGTGGAAGGAGGCGAAGCCCCCTAGCCTGGAGGCCTGGATTAACGACATGGCGGGGTTCATAAAATTGGAGAGAATTAAGTTTGCTTTGAGAGGGTCTGCACAGGGGTTCTACAGGCAGTGGCAACCGTTCCTAGAATATCTCGCGGAGCGTTAAAAGGTCGTTCAGCAGCAGCAGCAACCCTGAGGGGGGGGGGGGGGGGGGGGGGGGGGGGGACGAGAGACTGTTTGAGGGGATGGACGAGCGGGAGATAGCATGGAGGGTGGGGGGAAACGGTACGCGCGGCCAAGAGCCAGTGTATAAAGCTATGTAAATATACCATCTTGTCCTGTATATATCTTGCTCAGGGAGAATTTGCGCTATTTTGTTACGGGGGGGGGGGGGGTGATTGTTTGTAAGGGGAAAAAAGTTGTGTTGTTAAAAAACCTTAATAAAAAATATATATTTTTTTTCAAATCTTAGTGTCGTCTGCAAACTTGGACACATTGCCCTTGGTCCCCAACTCTAAATCATCTATGTAAATTGTGAACAATTGTGGGCCCAACACTGACCCCTGAGGGACACCACTAGCTACAGATTGTCAACCAGAGAAACACCCATTAATCCCCACTCTTTGCTTTCTATTAATTAACCAATCCTCTATCCATACTACTACTTTACCCTTAATGCCATGCAAGTTTATCTTATGCAGCAATCTTTTGTGTGACACCTTGTCAAAAGCTTTCTGGAAATCCAGATATACCACATCCATTGGCTCCCTGATATCTACCGCACTGGTAATGCCCTCAAAAAATTTCACTAAATTAGTTAGGCACGACCTGCCCTTTATGAACCCATGCTGCGTCTGCCCAATGGGACAATTTCCATCCAGATGCCTCGCTATTTCTTCCTTGATGATAGATTCCAGCATCTTCCCTACTACCGAAGTTAAGCTCACTGGCCTATAATTACCCACTTTCTGCCTACCTCCATTTTTAAACAGTGGTGTCACGTTTGCTAATTTCCAATCCGCCGGGACCACCCCAGAGTCTAGTGAAGTTCGGTAAATTATCACAGTACATTTGCAATTTCCCTAGCCATCTCTTTTAGCACTCTGGGATGCATTCCATCAGGGCCAGACTTGTCTACCTTTAGCTTGCCCATCACTACTTCCTTAGTGATAACAATCATCTCAAGGTCCTCAGTTGTCATAGCCTCATTCCCATCAGTCACTGGCATGTTATTTGTGCCTTCCACTGTGAAGACCGACCCAAAAAACCTGTTCAGTTCCTCAGCCATTTCCTCATCTCCCATTATTAAGACTCCCTTCTCATCCTCTAAAGGATCAATATTTACCTTAGCCACTCTGTTTTGTTTTATATATTTGTAGAAACTGTTACTGTCTGCTTTTATATTCTGAGCAAGTTTACTCTCAAAATCTATTTTACTCTTCTTGATTGCTTTTTCAGTAGCTTTCTGTTGCCCCCTAAAGATTTCCCAGTGCTCTAGTCTCCCATTAATCTTGCCATTTTGTATGCTTTTTCCTTCAATTTGATACTCTCCCTTATTTCCTTAGATATCCACGGTCGATTTTCCCTCTTTCTACCATTCTTAATTTTTGTTGGTATAAACCTTTGCTGAGCATTGTGAAAAATAGCTTGGAAGGTTCTCCACTGTTCCTCAACTGTTTCACCATAAAGTCTTTGCTCCCAGTCTACCTTAGCTAGCTCTTCTCTCATCCCATTGTAATCTCCTTTGTTTAAGCACAAAACACTAGTGTTTGATTTTACCTTCTTACCCTCCATCTGTATTTTAAATTCCACCATATGATGATCGCTCCTTCCGAGAGGATCCCTAACTATGAGATCATTCATCAATCCTGTCTCATTACACAGGACCAGATCTAGGACCGCTTGTTCCCTCGTAGGTTCCATTACATACTGTTCTGGGAAACCCTTGCGGATACATTCTATAAACTCCTCCTCAAGTCTGCCTTGACCGACCTGGTTAAACCGATCGACATGTAGATTAAAATCCCCCATGATAACTGCTGTACCATTTCTACATGCATCAGTTATCTCTTTGTTTATTGCCTGCCCCACCATAATGTTACTATTTGGTGGCCTATAGACTACTCCTATCAGTGACTTTTTCGCCTTACTATTCCTGATTTCCACCCAAATGGATTCAACCTTATCCTCCATAGCACTGATGTCATCCCTTACTATTGCCCAGATGTCATCCTTAAATAACAGAGCTACACCACTTCCTTTACCATCCACTCTGTCCTTCAGAATAGTTTGATACCCTCGGATATTGAACTCCCAGTCGTGACCATCCTTTAACTATGTTTCAGTAATGGCCACTGAATCATAATCATTCACGATGATTTGTGCCATCAACTCATTTACCTTATTCCGAATACTACGAGCATTCAGGTAAAGTACACTTATGTTGGCTTTTATACCTCTTTTTTGAATCTTAACACCTCGATCAGTAACCTCTCCTAAGTTATATTTCCTCTTAACATTTCTCCTAATTTTCCTTGTCATTGAACCCATATCTTCATGTAACAACCTGCTGCGTCGCTTTCCATTTATGTTTTTATTTCCCGCTTTATTTCTTTTCGTATTACTGGGCCTATTCACTGAGCTCCCCTCAGTCACTGTACCTTGTACTGTCGCCCTTTTTGATTTTTGACTGTGGCTTCTCTGCCTTACACTTTCCCCCTTATTGCCTTTTGTTTCTGCCCTTGTTTTACTACCTTCCGACTTCCTGCATCGGTTCCCATCCCCCTGCCACATTAGTTTAAACACTTCCCAACCGCTCTAGCAAATAGCCCCCCTAGGACATCAGTTCCAGTCCTGCCCAGGTGTAACCCGTCCAGTTTGTACAGGTCCCACCTCCCCCAGAACCGGTCCCAATGCCCCAGGAATCTGAAACCCTCTCCCTGGCACCATCCCTTCAGCCACGTATTCATCCTATATATCCTGTCATTTCTACTCTGACTAGCACGTGGCACTGGTAGTAATCCTGAGATCACTACCTTCGAGGTCCGATTTCTTAACTTCCTTCCTAGCTCCCTGTATTCTGCTTTTAGGACTTCATCCCTTTTTTTACCTATGTCATTTATATTGATGTGTACCACTGTGTGGTAGTCACCACTGTTGCATTATATTGTATATACTGCACTGCATACGAGGGTATTACGGTAAGGCCCCTGTACTACAGGTACGGGGGTAGATCCCTGCCTGCTGACTCAGCCCAGTAGGCGGAGTATAAACTGTAGGAGGCCACATATCTCTGTGTAATAAAGCCTCGATTACTCTCTACTCTTGTCTCGTCGTAATTGATAGTGCATCACACTGGCTGTTCACCCTCCCCCTCCAGAATGTCCTGCACCTGCTCCAAGACATCCTTGACCCTAGCACCAGGGAGGCAACATACCATCCTGGAGTCTCGTTTGCGGCCACAGAAACTCCTGTCTATTCCCCTTACAATTGAATCCCCTATAATGAAAGGAAATGAAATGAAATGAAAATCACTTATTGTCACAAGTAGGCTTCAAATGAAGTTACTGTGAAAAACCCCTAGTCGCCACATTCCGGCGCCTGTTCGGGGAGGCTGTTATGGGAATCGAATCGTGCTGCTGGCCTGCCTTGGTCTGCTTTCAAAGCCAGCGATTTAGCCCTGTGCTAAACAGCCCCATTACTATTGCACTGTCACACTTATCACCCTCCCCTCTGCAGCAAAACCAACCACAAGTTTGGCTGTTGCTGTTTTCCTCTGAGAGGCCAGTCCCCTCAACAGTATCCAAAGCGGTATATCTGTTCTGCAGGGGAATGGCCACAGGAGATTCCTGCACTACCTGCCTCACTCTCTTGCTCTGTCTGGTGGTCACCCATTCCCTTCCTGCCTGCGGAGCCTGAGCCTGCGGTGTGACCACCTCTCTATACGTGCTATCCAAGGTTGTAACTATACTGATGTAACAGACTCCATCATCAGGGATCAATTAATCTATGGTCTCCCAGATGAAAATTTAAGGGAATCATTCATGCAGCAAAATGATTTGACTTTAAACACTACCACAGCAAAATGCTTACAGCAAGAACAGAAAAAACAGCAGTCCCTGGAGCTTCTTGAGCAAAAACAACATGGAGAAAGTACTCCACGAGGTGGAAGATGTCAAAATGGTGGCCTCTCCTCTAAGGCCTTCTTTTCCAGCCGCTGGCACCCATGACAGCATGTCTGCGCATGCGCGCAGTCAGGAGAAACGCGATCACGCAAGAGCCCGGTATGTAAAATACCGACCCCAGCCAGAAGCACGTGATGTCACGGACGTCATGACGTGCTACTGCTGTGGCACCACCCATTTAAAAGGGAAATGTCCTGCACTAGGGAAAAGATGTTTAAAGTGCTCCAAGATGAATCATTTTGCCTCCCAGTGTCAGTCCACAGCCAAATATTACTCTCCAATGCAAAGACATGAGACTTCAAGGTTCGCACAGTAGATGCAATGGACACTCAGACACCCGAAGAAAACTTTTCCGACCACGAAGAGTTCCACTCCTGGGAGACCACATACGGTGTTGGAATCATAAATGCCACAGGGGAACCGCACAAGCTGACCACACAGCCTCAATCCACAAACTTGATGACAAGCAGTGATCTCACATCCATCCCAGGGAAACACGAGATGATACCTGCTGCATGCAAGATAACAGACTACAATGGCAACCAGATCACCTCGAGGGGATCATGTCACCTACATGTAGTTATTAAGAAAGTCACAAAAGGACTACGTTTTGAGATGGTGGATGACAAAAGAACGTCACTGTTAGGTGCTCAAGCCTGCAAGGATTTGCGGCTGATACAAAGGATTTTCATGAACACGGTTGACTCATCACGACTGGCCGATGCCATCCAGCTGCTTCTCAGTGAGTATCCTGACATCTTTTGTGGCATGGGTACGTTACCCTACAAGTACAAAATCCTGCTCAAAGACGATGCAACACTGGTCATTCATGCACCAAGGAGGGTACCAGCTCCGTTGCGGGACAAGCTAAAAGCAGAACTCCAACGCCTCCAATCTCAAGGCATCATATCACAGATCACACAGCCGACTGACTGGGTCAGCTCGTTGGTATGTGTCAAGAAGCCGTCCGGTGAACACAGAATCTGTTTAGATCCCAAAGACTTGAACAAAAACATTCGCAGGGAGCACTACCCTATCCCCAAGCGAGAGGAGATAGCGAGCAAAATGGCAAATGCTCACATATTCACCAAACTTGATGCCTCGCAAGGCTTCTGGCAGATGCAGCTCGATGATTCCAGCCGACTGCTATTGTACCTTCAACACACCGTTTGGACGATACTGTTATAATCATATGACTTTCGGGATTATCTCTGCATCCAAAATATTTCACAGGATTATGGAGCAGATGACGGAAGGCATTGAAGGCGTCCGTGTACATGTTGATGACATCATAATATGGTCAACGACAGAGGAAGACCACATTGCTCGGTTAAAACAAGTCTTCCAAAGAATCCACCAATTTGGGCTGACGCTCAACCAAGCCAAGTGCACCTTGGCACGTTCACCTCTGACCTTCCTGGGTGACACGGTATCAGAGCACGGGTGAAGCCGGATGCTGAGAAAATCGCGGCAATTCAGAACATGCAGCAGCCACGTGACAAGAAAGCGGTGCTCAGGTTTCTTGGATTCATCAACTTCCTAGGCAAGTTCATATCGAACCTAGCAGCACGGACGACTGCGTTACGACAAGTGATAAGGAGGAACATGGAGTTTGACTCCATGCCACCAAGACGAGTGGGTGGATCTGAAGCACCAATTGATGGCAGCTCCAACGCTGGCATTCTTTGACCCAACGAAACCCACAAAGATCTCCACTGACGCCAGTTAACATGGCATTGGTGCGGTGCTACTTCAACAGAATGACCAGTCGGGCTGGGTCCCAGTGGCTTACACTTCTCGAGCGATGACCGCCACCGCATGCAGGTATGCCAGACAGAGAAGGAATGCCTGGGATTGATCACGGGTATTCCACCACTATGTGTATGGTCTTCCCACATTTCTAGTGGAGACTGATCATAGGCCACTGGTCAATATTATCGCAAAGATCTCAATGACATGACGCTGCGCCTACAACACATGATGATGAAGTTGAGGAGGTACGACTTCACGCTGGTCTACACTCCTGGGAAGGACCTAATAATAGCTGACACCTTATCCCGAGCCATTGATGCTGACAGTCCACCTCCGGCTTCCATTAGTGATGTAGAAGCTCATGCACGGTGGTGCAGGGAGACACTCCCGGCAACGGACGAGAGGCTGCAGCAAATTCGTCAGGCGGCACGAGAAGATGCGACCCTGCTCCAGGTCATGCACAACATTCAGCATGGCTGGCCAAGAGGGCGGTGCCCACAGTTCCAAAACGTCCAAACTGAACTATCCGTGGTGGATGGCATCATACTGCAAAATGACAGAATCGTCATTCCTCTGGCGCTCCCGGCGGACATGCTCCGCAGGATTCATGGGGGGCATCTTGGTGTCAAGAAGTGCAAAAGAAGAGCGAGGCAATCTGTGTACTGGCCTGGGATAAACGAGGACATAACAAACATGGTGCTCACATGTGACACGTGCCAAAAACATCGACTGGCACAATGCAAGGAGCCACTACAGCAGCATGAGATGGCTGCGTCACCGTGGGACAAAGTTGGCATCGACTTGTTTCATTCCATGGGTCGACACTATGTTCTTCTTATAGATTATTACTCCTTCCCGGAGGTAATGAAACTCCCGGACCTCACATCGCCGTCAGTTATCAAAGCCTACAAGGAAACCTTCTTGAGGTCACAGACGGTCATGTCCGACAATGGTCCTTGCTTTGCAAGCTGGGAGTGGTTGGAATTCTCAAAAAATACAACTTCAAGCACGTGACACGAGTCCACACTTTCCTCAATCGAATGGCAGGGTGGGGAAAGGTGTCCACATTATCAAGCAACTGATCAGCAAGGCCACTGACTCGAATTCCGACATACACTTGGCTCTATTGTCATATCGTTCATCGCCATTGAGCTCTGGGCTGCCACCGGCTCAAATGCTCTTCAATCGAGATGTGAGGACAACGTTACCGGCGTTATACTTCGCCAATCCACACCACTCGCCAGTCCTAGACAAGATGCGTCAGCAACGTCATGGACAAAAGCAGCACTATGACCGGCATGCGAAAGTGCTGCATCCGTTCGCGATCAACGACATGGTTAGATTGCGACACCCTGGTGGAGGTTGGTCTAACATGGCAATGGTGCTCCGCCAAGTATCGCCACGATCGTACGTTGTGAAATCTGATGATGGAATACTGTTTTGACGCAATCGGCGAGACCTGCTGAAGGTTCCACCACACCAACCTGTATTTCCGACGTTTGATCTGCAGGACGCTTTCATGCGACATCCTGGGACACCAGCAGTTGGTGCCTAAATGGACATAAAAACCTCTGGGTCTCCATGCCCACTCAGGAGGTCTACCTGAATCAGACGTGCACCCAACCGTCTGAACTTGTGAACATGAACTGCTACAATCATTGCTCTCTGTTCTGTATTTGTGCATGAAACTAACTGTTTGATTTTTTTAGTTACAGCTTTTGCAACTATGAAAAGAAAAGTGAAAAAGGGGGATGTAGTGAACTTTACATGGGTATGTACAGAAGGGGTTGATGGGTAATGGAAAGACCACTAGGGGGCAGGACTGGCGTGTATAAAAGCGGAAGCAAGCAGCCCTCTGGCTGTTGGGTGGATTAGACTGTGAGGAGAACAGAGGCAGGGATTTAGCTCAGGGCTGCTAGTGTGGTCAGGCCTAGTTGTAGTGTATAGGCAAGTTGAAACCTTTCTACTAGTACAGTTCTTAAAGTAAGAACTCACGCAGTTATTTAAGTTGAGTTGCTCAATAAACCTTCTTTAAAACTTCTGGGCGACTCCAAGCCTTCTTCCAAAGCCTCTATTGTAACTGAGTTGAGTAGCACAGATTACCTGCCTTACAGGTAACAAAACAATCTCCGACTGAAACTTCGATCACCTGGCCGGTCTCATTTCCCAGCACCAGTTTAATATGGTCCCTTCCCGAGTTGGGCTATATACATATTGTTTCAGGAGCCGGAATGTGGCGACGTGGGGCTTTTCACAGTAACTTCATTGCAGTGTTAATGTATGCCTACTTGTGACAATAAAGATTATTATATTATATAAGAGTTGGGCTATTTACATATTATTTCTGTCGAAGGAGGAGCTAGGGGAGGGGAAGGTGGCCGAGATCTACAAGGAGTTGATGGACTGGGAGGGGGCCCTGTTGGGGGACATAAAGCCTATATGGGAGGAAGAGTTGGGAGGGGAAGTGGAGACCAGGACGTGTGCTGAGGCCCTGCGGAGGGTGACTGTGTCCTCGTCGTGTGCAAGGCTAAGCCTCATTCAGTTTAAAGTAGTCCAGAGGGCACATATGACGGTAACACGGATGAGTAGGTTTTTTGAGTGGGCAGAGGATAGGTGTGGGCGGTGCACAAAGAGACTCACGAATCATATCCACATGTTTTGGGCAAGGTCCGTGGAAGTAATGTCCTAGGTGCTGTGGATAAAGGTGGCCACGAGCCCAGAGGTAACGATATTCGGGATGACGGAAGACCCAGGTGTCCAGGGGGCGGGAGAGTTCAATGTTTTGGCCTTTACCTCCCTGATAGCCTGGAGATTGGTCTTGCTCTGGAAGAGGGAGTCGGAGCTGCTGAAAGCAGGTGAGCGACCAGGTAGAATTTCTGAGACTGGAGAAGGTCAAGTTCGTCCTGAGGGGTTCGGTCGAGGGCTTCACCTCGGAGGTGGAAGCTGTTCATTGATTTCTTTAAGGAGGATTGAGTGTCAGCAAAGGGGGGTTAAAATGGGGAAGGCAGGATGGGAGAAGGGGTGACATTGAGGGAGAAGGGGGGAGGGGAGTGGACACTGGTTATTTATAATGTTGTATGATTTTTCTCTGCTTTTGTGTGTTTATATGAAAATGCCTTGAATAATTTTTTTTTTTTAAACTGTGTGGCCAGCTTGTCATCTCTCCGGAGGGTTGTGCGTCCCTCAATCATAGACACAGAGGGCGCGATCTAACAGAAAAGTTTCTAAGTGTCATTTGTGGTGGGTCTTGCTGTGAGTTTCTCCCAGACTCTGCCTGCACGGTCCCCTCTGCTATCTAACCACATTTAGTCACTTTTTTGAGCCCTGGGGAGTTCTCCCTGGTCAAGCCCACACTTAGAATTACTTTCATCACTGGGAGCTCAACTCGCTGGCCAGACCGGCTCCTCAGAGATCGGGCCATCATTTTCAAAGAGTTCCCCGATCTATGAGAATCAGCACCCCAAGTGATGACACAATGTTATTGCTATGTGGTCCCTGGGGGCCCCCTTTTCAGACTATCCGACACCCCCTTTTGTGCCCACCCCATTTCAGGACACCCATCCCTCAACCTTCCGAATAGCTCCCGGGCTAGCATGCCTAAACTTTTAAACCTCCTTAGGCGTGCGAGACATGGTCCCCCCATTGTGGACAGGATCCGGATTGCGGCGTATCGCGACGTATGGCTAGATCTCGGGAGACGTACTGGCTGTCGGGTGCAACACAGCCAGTACATTGCACCCTAATTGTATGACCAAGGGTCTGGACATGGGGAAGGGACTTGCTGACCCACTGAGAACCGAATCAATCCCCCCCTACCCCCTCACCCCTGGCAACTCAACAAGTTTCCGACTATTGTCTCTGTCATTACCCGTACTGTTTTAACAGCGGATCAGAAAGCATATGAGAAATAAAAGCAGCCACCTGCTTGGCTTCCAGATCTTGGTGTTTGCCTCATCCACCATCCCAGTAATTATCAAACTTATTTCTATTCAAAGTTATCAGTCCTTTATGAAAAATCAAATGGTATCAGTAATATTTGGACTCAATTAATCGAGACTGATTAAATGATTAATAAAAAATATAGGGCGGGATTCTCCGGCCTCCCCATGACGTGTTTCTCAGTGGCAGGAGGTGGCCCACCCTGCCACTGTCGATGGGATTTTCCACTAAGTCCAACCCAATATGTCGGGAAATCCGCGGTGGGAGAAGATCCCGTGGTCGTGAACAGATGGACGATCTTGCCTGTAGGATGGGTGTAAAATGTAGCGGTCTCTAATTAATAATATAATAATAATTTTTATTGTCACAAGTAGGCTTACAATAACACTGCAATGAAGTTACTGTGAAAAGCCCCTATTCGCCACACTCCGGCGCCTGTTCAGGTACACAGAGGGAAAATTCAGAATGTTCAAATTACCTAACAGCACGTCTTTCAGGACTTGTGGGAGGAAACCGGAACACCCGGAGGAAACCTCACACAAACACGGAGAGAACATGCAGACTCCGCACACACAGTGACCCAAGCTGGGAATCAAAACTGTGACCCTGGCGCTGTGAAGCAACAGTGTTAGCCATTGTGCTACCGTGCCGCCTTTATCTACTAGCAACTCAAAGTAAATGAGACTGCAATAAGAACAGCACAATCCATGTCCCACTTTATATGTCGGCTGCTTCCATTTACCAGTTTCAGGAGTCACGGTGATGGCTGTAGTTGGAGTGCTCGTTGTGGCTGTTGTGTCACACATATCTGCAAACAAAAAATGGTAAAAACTCAAATAATCCATGTTAGAAACAAATCAAGTCAACTTTCCAGACAAGCTCAATGTGGAAAACAAGAAAGGACCACAAATTACGGAAAGAGATCACAGGTGTAATCAAAACGCTCCACCACCACAAAACTAAAACCAGTGCTGGACACAGAGAGGTTCTTTCATCTGGCCGGCCAATCTCAAACTCAGGGCTCAATCTCAGGGGGAAGGCGTCGATCATTTAGGATTGAGATGAGGAGAAATTACTTTACTCAGGGAGTTGTGAATCTTCAGAATTCTCAATTCCAGAAGGTTGTGGATTATCCATCGTTGAGTATATTTCAGGCTGAGAGAAACAGATTTTGGGAAATATCAAGGAATCAAGGCACATGTGGAGCAAATTGCAAAGTGAAGTTGAGACAGAAGATCAGCCATGGTCAGACTGAATGAACCAGCAGGATCAAGGGGCCACATAGTCTGCTCTCGCTCTAATTGCTTAAGGCCTCATGTTGATCGATGTTTATATCATGTAATCAACAAATCATAATATACATCAGAAAATGAGTCATGTCTACAAACCTCCACAGCATCCAGTGTGGAAGGAGATGTCATCCACAGCAACATCACTGCGATAGTCATTGCCCCGGACTGCTTCAATGAGGATCTGTAAGAGAAAGCAGCACAATAGCAGCAAGCAAAAGAGGGCAACGGCAAGTCAAACAATACTATCTTCCTTCCAGTCACATTGGAAACTAGGATACATCAATTCTCTATTTTGCTTAAACCACCTCAGCTATCTCCTCTGATTTTAATTAACAAGTTAAATTTTATCACAAGAAAAAAAAACTCTACTTGGTTTCCGAGTAGACGATTGTCGCCTGCATTCATCACAAAAAAACGCAAAAAATTACACAAATATTATCCACATAATTTACCTGAGACTTTCCCGAGAGCTGCAGGCCCACTTCTCCTGCAATCCATCTGTTTCCTTTATTTCCTGTCTCCAGCCACATTAGCACTGGTATTCCACCTTCAACCTGGTAAACTTTCAAAGCCATGCTCTGAGCTACTCCATACATGTGGTACCAGAATCGGAGGCACTGAGCTCCTGTCTTTTTGCATGGAGCACTGACCAGTTGCGCTCTGTCTCCTTCACTGCCGTCATTGCCTTCGAGGTAGATGTAGTAGCCACCTGGACACACAATTATGCCCACTGGTTAGAAACAAATCATCTTTTTTTAAATTTGTTCATCTGAGTTTTGTGTCACTGACAAAGCCAGCCTTTATACATTGCAGATTACTCTGTAAAGTTAAAGTACATGGGATTACAGGTAGTGTCTTGAGATGGATAGAAAGCTGTTTAGTAGACAGGAACCAAAAAGGTGGAATAAATGAGTCTTGACCCAATTGATAGGCAGTGATTAGTGGGATCCGCAGGGATCTGTGCTTGGACCCCAACTGTTCACATTATAGATCGATGATTTGGACGAGGGAACTAAATGTATTATCTCCAAATTTACAGATGATAGTGTTGGGTTGGAGGGTGAGCTGTGAGGACGATGCAGAGATGCTTCAGCAGGATTTGGACAGGCTGAGCTAGTGAGCATATACATGGCAGATGCAGTATAATGTGGATAAATGTGAGGTTATCTGCTTTGTAGCAAAAATAGGAAGGCAGATTATGATTTGAATGGGTGAATATTGAGAGAGGTGGATACTCAGCGAGACCTTGGTGTCCTTGTGCATCAGTCACTGAAAGTAAGCACGCAGGTACAGCAGGCAGTAAAGAAGGCAAATGAAATGAAATGAAATGAAAATCGCTTATTGTCACGAGTAGGCTTCAATGAAGTTACTGTGAAAAGCCCTAGTCACCACATTCCGGCGCCTGTTCAGGGAGGCTGGTACGGGAATTGAACCGTGCTGCTGGCCTGCCTTGGTCTGCTTTAAAAGCCAGCGATTTAGCCCAGTGAGCTAAATTGTATGTTGGCCTTCACAGCGAGAGGATTTGAGTATAGGAATAGGAATGTTTTACTGTAATTGTATAGGGCATTGGTGAGGCCATACCTAGCAGTTTTGGTGTCCTTTTCTTGTGGAAGGATGTTCTTGCTGTGGAGGGAATTCAGTGAAGGTGTACCAGGATGATTCCTGGGATGGGGGGGGACTGTCATATGAGGGGAGAATAAGTCGGTAAGGATTATATTAATTGAAATTTAGAAGAATGAGAGGCGATCTTAAAGAAACTTATAAAATTCTACCAGGATGAGACAGGGTAGATTCAGAAAGAATGTTCCCGATGGTGGGGGAGTCCAGAACTTGGGGTCATAGTTTGAAGATAAGGGGCAAACCTTTTAGGACTGAGATGAGGAGAAATTTATTCACCCAGAGAGTGGTGAATCTGTGGAATTCACTACCACAGAAAGTAGTTGAGGGCAAAAAGTTGTGTGATTTCAAGAAGGAATTAGATATAGCTCTTGAGGCTAAAGGAAACAAGGGATATGGTGGGAAGGCAGGATCAGGGCATTTAACTTGATGTTCAGCCATGATCATAATGAATGACAGAGCAATCGTAGGGCCGAATGGTCTCCTCCTGCTTCTATTTTCTATGTATATTTCTATGTATCTTTATTGTCCATCCCTAATTGCCCTTGGTGAGTGGATGGTGGTGAGCTATCTTCTTGAACCATTGCAGTTCATATTTTTAAAATTAATTTACGGGACGTGGGCATTGCTGGTTTAGACCGGCGTTTATTGCCGATCCGTAGTTGCCCTTCAGGAGGTGATGGTGAGTTGCCTTCTTGAACCGCTGCAGTCCCTAAGGGGTAGGTAAACCTGCAGTGCTGTTAGAGAGGGAGTTCCAGGATTTTGACACAATGACAGTGAAGGAACGGCTATATATTTCCAAGTAATAATAATAATCTTTAGTGTCACAAGTAGGCTTACATTAACACTGCAATGAAGTTACTGTGAAAAGCCCCTAGTTGCCACATTCCGGCGCCTGTTCGGGTACACTGAGGGAGAATTCAGAATGTCCAATTCACCTAACAGCACGTCTTTCGGGACTTTTGGGGGGAAACCGGAGCACCCGGAGGAAACCCACGCAGGCACGGGGAGAACGTGCAGACTACACAGAGTGACTTAAGCTGGGATTCGAACCTGAGGCCCTGGCCTGGAGCTGTGAAGGAACAGTGCTAGCCACTGTGCTACCGTGCCACCCACGTCAGGATGGTGAGTCACTTGGCGGGACCTCCAGGTATCTGCTGCTCTTCTCCTTCTTAATGGCAATGGTCGTGTGCTTGGAAGGTGCTGCCTAAGGAACCTTGGCAAGTTCCTCCAGTGCATCTTGTAGATGGCACTCATAGCTGCCACTGTTCGTCGGTGGTGGACGGGTTGAATGCTTGTGGAAGGGGGAGCAATCAGCGAGCTGCTTTGATCTGGATGGTTCGAGGTTCTTGACTGTTGTTGGTGCTGCACTTATCAAGGCAAGTGCAAAGTATTCCATTATACTCTTGACTTGTGCCTTGTAGATGCTGGACAGTCTTTGGGGGGGTGTCAGGAGGTGAGTTACTTGCCATAGGATTCCTAGCCCTTGACCTGCTCCAGTAGCCACAGTATTAATATGGCTGGTCCTGTTCAGTTTCTGATCAATGGTAACCCCCAGGGTGTTGATTGTGGGGCATTCAGCTTTGGTAATGCCATTGAATGCAAAGAGGCGATGGTTAGACCCTCTCTTGTAGATGGTCTTTGCCTCAAACTTGTGTGGCACAAATGTAACTTGCCACTTGTCAGCCTAAGCATGGATATCATCCAAGTCTTGCTGCATTCGGACTTGGACTGCTTCATTATCTGAGGAGTTGCGAATGGTGATGAACATTGAGCAGTTATCTGTAAACATCCCCACCTCTGACCTTATGGTGGAAGGGAAGCAGCTGAAGATAGTTGGGCAGAGGACATGTAGTTACACTCACAGTGATATTAGGAAGGTAGCACATTTGGTAGCTTCCGCTCAAGATGTATTTTTTTGGACCTTTCTCTGTTCGTAGGCTGGAAGTTTGGATGGAAAAAGGTGCAGGCGTGCCAGGAGAAAGTGAGACTCCACTGGTGTGGCTGGTGGATGGATCCACGGACCAGAAGTGGGTCAAGAAGAAGGGAGCTGGTGAAGCAGGAGAATCTTTGTGCGCCACAGGTCAAGAAGGCGGGGGGTAAAGGACCTGCCCTGCCCGCCCAGTGGTCAACGGCACAGCTGGCGGACTTCTTAAATGAGAAGTTCAGTCAGCAGAGAAGAGAAGCCCATGAGGACCTAGCCAGGGAGGTGGAGCCACTTAAAACGGGGATTGACCGCGTGGAGCAGAGACTCGAGTCCCAGGGCCAGGCGATTCAGAAAGTGGAGGAGACGGTAGGGGAGCACGAGGAACTGCTCGCCTCGCCAAGATGGGAGTGGTGCAGGAGACCCAAAAGTGGCTGAAGGAGAAGGTGGAGGATCTGGAGAACCGCTCCAGAAAACTTGCGGATTGTGGGGATACCCAAGGGCATTGAAGGAGCAGGTGCTGGCACATATGTGGCCAAGATGTTGGAACAGCTAATGGGGGAGATGGTTTCTTTTGGTGGTTGTTGGAGAGCTTTTCTCCTTTGAAATATTTTGTTGGGCTTGGTGGTGGGTGCTTGGGGAGCATCAAGGGCGAGTGCACCTTTTTTTCTTCTTTGTTTCTTGAGGAATGCAAACGGGTGGGGGAAAGGGGAAATCAGTGGGGAGTAGGAGGCCTGGAAACCTTGGGTGGGAGCTGCCAGCTAGCTGGGCGGGCTAGTTAACTGGAGCACAATGGGGGGTGGTCAGGTGATTGGTGCAGAGGAGGAGAATGGGGTTGTCGTTTTGCTTGGGTGCGGGGTGCTAACAAGGGTGTGGTTGTTGTGGTTCAGCGGGAAAGGGAGTGATGATGGTGGACACCCGAGGGTGGGCCTGGAGGTCGCGTGACACAGGCCGGGGGCTGGCCCAAAAAGGAATATGGTTGTTCGGCAGGGGAGGAGGACGGGGAGACGCCAACCAGGCCGGTCACGTAGAACGTTAGGGGGCTGAATGGGCCAGTCAAACGGTTGACGAATGTGATATAAAATAGTTACTTGAGCGATATTAGTTAATGTAATGTAGAGATAGGCCAGTCTAATCCTGGTGAGTTCACAGACAAAGGATTTCAGACCGCATGGCAAAGCAAAGGAAGAGGTGTGTCCACCAAAGGAGGAGAAAAGGATGCTGGGTAATAGGGGCCAGAGGAAGGGATTGGAAGTGAGCCAATTAGAGTGTATGGATAGGTCAGGAGGGGTATAGGATGACCTATGGGAATCGTGTATGTGAAACTTGATGCCATTTGAATGTATCAGTAGAGACTTCTTTGTTCTACAGACTCGCTTGATTCCAGAGGTGTACGAAGCAAGATGTGTTTTGTACCGCTGTGAACTGAGTCAGGCTTGCAAGTCAAATAAACTAACTAATGCTGTACCTGCAAATCCATCTTGACTTTTATTGAGGCCAGACGGACGGGTAAAGAAATTTGGGATTTGTCATTTGGTGCCGAAAACCCGGGATTTCTCAAGACGGTTCTGACCAACTGCGAAATCAGAATTAGACTGATTATGAACAGGAGGATGGGAAAAAGGGGCCCACAATGTACAGCTGGAAAATGACCGCGCATTGATTTTTCCTCTCTTCTTATCGTCTGATTAGTCTGGTCACTCGCAGTTGGTACGGAAAGATCGTCTCGACAAAATCAAAGGTCAGTCTGGGGATTAGAAATTTAATTGATGGGATTTCATATTGTTGGTTCGGCTTGGGTTAGGTTTTGGGTTGATGGGACATCTAAAACGATGATTCAATTCCAAGTATAAGTGTTTTTATGGCTGATGTGACTTCAGTAGATGGAGGTTCAGTCAAGTATAAGTGTTTTTATGGCTGATGTGACTTCAGTAGATGGAGGTTCAGTCAAGTATAAGTGTTTTTATGGCTGATGTGACTTCAGTAGATGGAGGTTCAGTTCAATAAGTGTTTTTAAATCTGAAGATGATTCAATTCCATGTGTGAGTGTTTTAAATCTATAGTTGATTAAGCTAAAATTGTACCCTTGGACTGTAGTGGCGAAAAACGCAGTTCTGAGGACTAGTTGAGATTATGGGGAATTCCTTGGATAGCACAAATGATCCAGGCATGCCACTGCAAATATTATGCGATATGTATCCGGATAAAGCAAAAGATTTCAGGAAAATGTCAGCAACGTTAAGGAGTAAAATGGGTGATGAATGGCCACTAGGGGACACCAAAGACCTAGAGATTATTAAGAAAATTCAGGGACGCATCTGGAAAAAGAGTCAAAGTATGAAAGCAAAAGAATTAATTGGATTATGGAGACAATATTGTCAAGAGGAAAGAGATAAGATCATGTTATCAAGTTGGCAGGACAATGCCCTTAAAATGGGAATTCCAATTAGTGAACAGGGTAACCAAAAAACATTACAGGTCTTGAAAAAGGAATGTGCATTCAAAAAAACGCGCAAGTAAAGACAGGAAAGGCTCGGGTCAAACAAAAGATGGGCTACGTAGTTCAATGGCTGGCCTTGAATTGACAGAAAATGATCCATTCGATGATTTAAAAATGTCAGTAAAAGTTCCGACTGCACCTGTAGCATTGTCTGCACTAATTCCAGAACCACCAGAGTATAATAATTTATATCCAGTCACTGCTCCCCAGATTCCAATCATGCCAGTAACTCCAGCCCTTTTGGTTGATAGCGTGGGTCCCGATTTACCATCTTCACAATCAGTAGGGGAAGAGGAGCTCTGTTCCGCAAGTCCAGTTAGCTCTAGGACCCGATCTCGGACAGCGAGAGAAGGGCTTGATCCTAACCAGAAACAATTAAGCATACCACCTAAATCTCTTCAGACCAAGGGGAAACCGCAAATTTCGAGAACAAAGGGAGATGCCAGGATTGAAAGAGAAAGAACTCCCTCTAGTGACAGGGAGGGACGTCGAAGTCTTGGAAGAACCAGAGGAAATAGCTAGAGTGCCCCCTGGTGAGACTCGGAGGCAGTTGCCGATTAGGAAGATACCAATCACCTGAATTATGCTAGCCACGCCGCACTTCAGCAAGCCCATGCGTTAGACTACGATAGAGGGACACAAATCCTGAATGTGTTGAATAGCCCGTAAATATTTCTGCTATCTTAGACCTAAAACCTAAGAAGATTGAAGAGCCAGAGGAATTTCTGGAGCGTTTTAATGAAATCTACCGTGGACAGTCAGGCGACTTGCCATATCAAAATGGTCAGAATTCCCCTCAATATTGTGCTATGTGGCTCCGTGGCTACTGCTGTGAAATGTAATAACATGATTTGGACAGAGAACGACCCTTCCCAGATGGCAAGGGCAGTCAAATTTTATTGGAAGGAGGGTGTAGGCCAGGAAGGAGGCTCAGTTACAAAGGTTAAGACTGAGTATGTAATGAAAAAGGATGATCTGCGACCCCAACAAGCGGCAGAAATGGTAGCTTACCAGCTGGAGCCCCAATATTGTGACTTTGGGTGGGTGGATCAGCGAGGGGGGGGATATCAAACCCACCCAAAGGGACCCTCAGCTCCTTTTTATGGCCCACCGTATGCATCAACAGCTTTACAACCGCCGCCCCCTCTGAGGGGCCATTGGTCTACTGGGAGACGAGGACGGGGCAGATATAGAGGGAGCAATGCATGTTATAATTGCGGCCGTGCAGATCACTGGCAACAGGAATGCCCCTTTAAAAGACAGGCAGCAGAAGCAGATTATCCGACCCAAAGGAGGGGGTACCCACCAAGGGGAGGACAGACGAGATACACTGACTTCTCCCAGGCAAACCCTTTCCCAACACAGGATTGACTAGCTAATTTAGTCATAAGGACTCTCCAATCGGACAGGGAACCTATTATCTCTCTGCAGATAGGAGATCAACATCACTCATTTGTAATCAACACTGGAGCAGCCATGTCTTCTGTGGAATCAGAACTTCGACTACCATTATCCGACCACACGCAGCAATTGTCGGGGTTCCAAGGACAGGTGTGTGAGTATCCTATTTCTGAACCTGTGACAGTCACTTACGAGAATAAGTCTGCAGATCATCAGTTTGTAGTGACTACTGGATTGGACTGTAATTTGTTGGCCCGAGATTTACTGTGTATCTTCCAGCTACAGCTAGAGAGGAGACGAAGGGGTAACGGTCCAATCATGGAGGATGAGACAACAGTGCTATATTTCTATCACCCCCAGTGGTGGACGTTAGACATTGAACATTCACTGCATCACGTTACCCTGGCCTATGACAGAACCGGACAAAACAGGGAGTTGGAGGACAAATACCGGCCATTAATTGGGACCGAATGGCCAGTCAAAGTTACAGCCACAGTCACGGGAAAAGAAGGTACAGCCGATTTTGTTACAATACCACCACATTTATGGCCAGTCAGCTTCGGTAAGCCCTCATATTACACGTCAGGTCCACGACCAGTACCATGCCAGGGATTTGGGGCCTATGGTAAGGAGGGCAGTGGATCATTCAGATCCAACAGAGTACGCACTTCAAGTCACGCCAGACTGCACTGCCATAAAATATTTTGAGGTCCCTGAAACGATTAACACTCGACTGCAGCCCCGTCTATGGACAAATTAATCCGAGAGCTGTTGCAACAGGGTATTTTGGTCCCTTGCCAATCAGAATGTAACACCCCCATACTTGCTGTGCCTAAACCAGCCAAGCCAGACCAGTACTGATTAGTACAGGATTTACGTTCAATCAATGCCATCGCATAGCCGTTACATGCTTTCACTCTCCAACAGGACATTACGGTGTATAGCTCACACTCGGTCATCGCACTACTGAGGCAATTGCAGACTCAGCATCTTACCGCAGCTCGTCAGAATAGGTATGAGATATACCTTTTGAACAATCCACATCTGACATTTAAACACTGTACCACTATCAATCCAGCCTGTTTTCTTAGTGGTCCCCCTGTCCATGAAGACGCACCTGGCCACGACTGTTTAGCCTTGATTCAGGAAACTACCACAATAAGGGACGATTTGAGTGATATTTCGTCAGAACAACCTGACATGATTATGTGTGGTCAAATATCCCACCGGGGTTTAGTTAATGACTTACTGCAGGCCCTCCTTATGCCTGCGCAGATTTTCGTTATTAAATGCGCTACCCACAAAAATGGTAAGACCCCAGTTGACGTTGGTAATGAACAAGCAGATTGTGCAGCGCGGACAGCCGCGCAAATTCAGCAAGTGATGGTGCCTAAAATGTTAAGTCTGACTAAACGATCTACTATAAATATGTCTGCTTCTGACAAGTCAATGCCAACCATCCAAGACGTCATAAGGTTACAGGAGGACGCTCCTGAGAGTGATAAACAAATGTGGAAACGGTTAGGTTGGACATATGATTCTGTTTCCTCTTTATGGACCACGCCAGCACATCAGACTTGTATGTCTGATGTACTGGCTTTATGGGTCATCGAATGTGTACACTTTGCAACTCATTGTGGGGCTCGGGGGACTAGTGATTTGTTGCTGGACACTTGGTGGCACCCTAAAATGCAGGGGTTGGCCCAGAGTATCAGTAATCGGTGTTTGATTTGTCAGCAATATAACACCGGAAAAGGTATCCCTTGTGGGATGGGGCAAACCCCGTTGCCCAGTGGTCCCTTTGAGACGCTACGAACGGATTACATTGAGTTGGAAAGGTGTCAATGTTATAAATATGTTTTGGTCATTGTGGATGGGTTCAGCAGATGGGTTGAGGCGTATCCGACTACCGATAATAAAGCTGCTACTGTGGTTAAAGTTCTGATGCGGGAAATCATTCCCCGGTACAGTATACCAGCTCAGTTGAGTTCTGATAACGGGCCTCATTTTCTTGGACAGATTAACCTGCCTCCCTTCCCCAGTGCTATTTTACAGGTGCGGAGAATGATGGGGTGGCGACGCACCGTCTGTGTGATATTCGGCCTCACCTCGCTTGGAGTGTTATTGGCGACGGACATGGAAAAGGGAAATATTATCTACATTTGTAACCCCAACCAAGCTACAAGGACATTTCAGTTATGCAAAGGTGATGTTCTTCGCTGCCCCCATATACGAGGACATGGTATCGACTCATGGAAGGTCGTCAAAGTTAAGGAGAATGCAGGAGTCATGAAGCAATTGCACCGGTCCCGGCGATGGGAAGGGAACATTATATGGACATTGCCTTGTTTTTGGAGTACATGTAAATTTGATTTTGGATGTGTTAAGATTGGTGCGATAAAGGTAACATCCGACCGTCAGGAGAGCGTAGGAAGAGACTGTGAGAGAGAGAGGGGGACTAGAGAGAGGACGGGGCGTGTGAGAAGGGAAGTATAGCTAGAACGTAGGTTATCGGGAGATACACTTAATTTAGTTAAAGGCCAAACTGAGGAAAACCTGGGTAGTATGAATCTCTTCTACCAGATTTACCACCGCTTGTATGGCCACGGACGGGTTGTCTGCTACCCGAACACCGCAGCGGTGTCTAGGTTATTTTCTGTTTCACCGCTTTGGGGCACTCCCCAAACGGTGGTTCATTGTCAGCGTTCCGAGCCACCGCCCGAGCAAGTCACTCTTCCTTACGATCCGGATTCAGCACCACCGGCTATTTGCCTTCCCCTTCCTCGGGATAATTCCCACTCACAGTATGATAGGCTGCAACGGTGGAGGGCATATATACCTAGCCACTTCACTCCCAATAGGGATTCCCGATCGTACGAGAATTGTTTCAGCAGTGAAGGATACGGCTGTTTGCTGGTAGAGGTGGAAACGAATATAACATGTCTGTTCCCCACCTGTACGGACAGGAGGTGTCATATCACCCAGGCGTCTGGCCAATGCGTTTGTTACAACACCACTTGCGTTCCATTGAACGCTGGCCTCCAGCTCCTTTGTGGCTGGGCGAATGTCTCTCATATCACTGTTGGGACTAGGGCTTTCCGCATTGCTAGGCGGCCCGAATAGGCGTTTCGAAGCTGGATAAACTGGGCTACTGGGGGATCCTTACGCAACCGATATACTGATTGTGATGCTAGCCTGCACACGGAGCAAGGATACTTTTTATTTAATGGCACAGCGACCAATGTTTTGTCACCCCCATTTCCCCGCCAAATTGCTATTGGGACTCTAGTCCCTACCACAGTCCCCTGCCCTTCGGCGTGGATGCTGCATAATCAGTTAGCACGCCGGGCAGTCTCGGCTGAATTTTGCGAGAACTGGAAAAAACCTCAGGTTCTCGCACCCAACCGGGGCCACTCAGCCGGATGGGGGATTCTGAGCGTCTTGACACTGGGAGGTGTGGGGGGTTCCTTGGCTGTCAGCAATAGGAATTATTTTATTTGTGGCCTTACCATCTTGGGAAATGAAACCTTGGGAGCCCTTGGGGCAATAACCAAGGAATTGTCTCAGCTACGGTTGTTTGCAATGCAGAACCGGTATGCTCTTGACTATCTTCTGGCCCGTGAGGGTGGGGTATGCGCCATAGTACAGGGCAAGTGTATCATGGGAGTTCAAGACTTGACCGCTAACATCACTAAATTTATGGATCACATACGGGATCACCTGGATGGAATGCAGGATCCTGGCTCTTGGGGTAACTGGGGATTTGGAGGTTGGAAGGACTGGTTGATAAATATGGCCATGTATTTAGTGGTGGCTATCGGCTGCATCTTTGTGGGCCTAGCCATCCTTAAATGTGTGATGGGTAGAATGCGGGGTGCACTGGAACAGATCAACGCCCCTAAAATCTTAGCTGTCAAAATCCATGAGGGTGCAGCAGATGAAGGGGGGCTACGCCAGGAATTGGAAATGCAGCGACGGATCTTTTTAGATGAGGGACCGTAGCTATGGATTGGATAGTTCGGTTATCATGGAATGATAAGAGGGAATGACGAATGTGATATAAAATAGTTACTTTAGAGATATTAGTTACTGTAATGTAGAGATAGGCCAGTCTAATCCTGGTGAGTTCACAGACAAAGGATTTCAGACCGCATGGCAAAGCAAAGGAAGAGGTGTGTCCACCAAAGGAGGAGAAAAGGATGCTGGGTAATAGGGGCCAGAGGAAGGGATTGGAAGTGAGCCAATTAGAGTGTATGGATAGGTCAGGAGGGGTATAGGATGACCTATGGGAATCGTGTATGTGAAACTTGATGCCATTTGAATGTATCAGTAGAGACTTCTTTGTTCTACAGACTCACTTGATTCCAGAGGTGTACGAAGCAAGATGTGTTTTGTACCGCTGTGAACTGAGTCAGGCTTGCAAGCCAAATAAAATAACTAATGCTGTACCTGCAAATCCATCTCGACTTTTATTGAGGCCAGACTGACAGGTAAAGAAATTTAGGATTTGTCACGGTCACGTGTTCATGCACCTGAGGAGTCTTTTTGCAAGAGATGTGCTTAAAGATAAGGGGTCAGACAAGGTTGAGGAAAGGATAGGTAGGGCAGATATTTCATTCACACTGGACATGGTCAGGGAAGGTGTCGGTGGTGGCTAAGGAGCTGAAGGGGTTCATGGAGCAGATGAAGTGGAACCCGTGGAAGTTTGGGAGGCAGAGGGGCGAAGGAGTTTTTGTACTTTTCCCATGTGCGCCGGGTGTACTCACGGATTGATGTTTTTGTGCTGGACAGGGCGTTGTTGGCTGGGGTGGCCAACTCAGAGTATTCGGCGATTGTGGTTTCAGACCACGTGCCACACAGGGAGGATTTGCGAGTGGACTGGGGGGCCCCCAACGTCTGCAGTGGAGGCTGGATGTGGGGCTGTTGGCGGATGAGGAGGTGTGCAAGTGAGTGAGGGCTGCCATCCCGGGGTACATGGAACTTAACGATACAGGGTGGTTATGGCCATCACACTATGGGAGGCACTCAAGGTGGTGGTTTAGGGGGAAGTTTATTTCAATTCGGTGCACAGGGAAAAGGTGGAACGAGCAGAGATGACAAGGTTGGTGGAAGAGATTCTGAAGATCGATATGAGGTACTCTGAGTCCCCTGAGGCAGGATTGTTGAAGGAGAGGCAGAGGCTCCAGATGGAGTTTGAGCTGGTATCTACGTGGAAAGCGGTAGGGCAGTTGCGGAGGCCCAGAGGGACAATGTACATGTACGAGGAGAAGGCGGGCAGGATGCTGGCCCACCAACTTTTTAACATAGATACATAGAGTTTACAGTGTAGAAGGAGGCCATTTAGGAAGCAGGAGGCAGCGAAGGAGATTGGGAGAGTGAAGATGGGACGGGAAGTGTGGCACTTGACCCGGTGGGGGTGAATGGGGTGTTCGAGGAGTTTTATAGGAAGCTATATGAGTCGGAGCCCCTGCCAGGGAGGGAGGGAATGCGACAGTTTCTGGATAAGTTATAGTGTCCCAAGGTTTACGAGGACCTGGTGGAGGGGCTGGGGGACCCATTGGATTGAGGGAGGTGATAGAGAGTATGGGGGCGATGCAGGCAGGGAAGGCCCCGGGCCCGGATGGGTCCACGGTGGAGTTTTATGAAACGTTAGGGGGGAGGGATCTGGGACCGCTGCTGGTGAGGGCATATACCGAGGCTGGGGTGAGTGGGGAGCCCCCTCCTACATTATCGCCCTGATACTGAAGAAAGATAAGAATCCGAATCAGTGTGGATCGTACCGTTCGATATCGTTATTAAATGCGGATGGCAAGTTGCTGGTGAAGGTGTTGGCTTTGCAAATCGAGGACAGTGTCCCAGGGGTGATAGGTGAGGACCAAACAGGGTTTGTGAAGGGGAGGCAGTCGTCGGCAAAAAGTAAGGAGGTTACTTAAAGTGATTATGATGCCTCTGGAGGGGCAGGAAGTGGAGGTGGCAGTGGCAATGGATGGAGAGAAAGCTTTCCACCGGGTGGAGTGGGAATGGGAATATCTGTGGGAGGTTTTGGGATGGTTTGGGTTCAGGCAGGGTTTGTGGATTGGGTTCGGCTGCTGTACAAGCCGCCGGCAGCAAGTGTGCGGACGAACCGTGTGAGCTTGGGGTATTTTGGGTTGCACCGTGGGTCAAGGCAGGGGTGCACGCTCTCCCCATTGCTTTTTTCCCTGGCGATAGATCCATTGGCAATGGTGCTTTGAGCATCAAGGGGTTGGAAAGGGATTGTGAGGGGCAGGGGGGTCGAGCATAGAGATTTGCTGTATGCCGATGACCTGTTGCCATATACTTTCGGCGCATTGGTGGTATTATGGGAATTTTCGAGGACTTTGGCCGGTTTTCCGGATACAAGCGGAACATGGGAAAGAGCGAGGTGTTCACGATTGAAACCAGAGGGCATGCGAGGAGGTTGGAGGAGCTGCCATTCAAGATGCTGGGGGCAAGTTTCAGGTACTTGGGCATTCAGAAGGCGCGGGGCTGGGCGCAGCTCCATAAGTTGTATTTTTGGAATGGGAGCGAAGAGGGGGTGGACTGGCATTGCCGAATAAAATGAATTACTTCTGGGCGGCGAATATCGCTATGGTTAGGAAATGGGTAGTGGGGGAGGGAGGGGTAAGTGTGGGGTGGATGGAGGCGGCCTCTTACAGGGTAACGAGTTTAGGGACTTTTTTTAAACCGCCTCTGCCGTTCTCGCCGGCCAAGTACTCCGCGAGCACAGTGGAGGTGTCGGCCTTAAGGGTGCGGGGGCAGTGGAGGCCGTACTTGAGACTGAAGGGTGCCTCAGTGTGGGCACCGATTTGTGACAACCATAGGTTTGCACTGGGGGAGCTGGAGGAGAGGTTTTGGGGGGTGGCGGCACGCAGGATTGAGCGGTTTCGGGATTGTTCGTAGGAGGCAGGTTTGCCAGCTTAGAGGACCTAGAAGAAGAATATGAGCTGCCCAGCGGGAATGGGTTTTGGTAAGTACTGGTCCGGGATTTTATGAGGAGGCAAGTGCCATCCTTTCCAGGGCTTCTGGCCTTGCAGGATAAGGTGCTGTGAGGGAGGGACTTGGGGAGGGGAATGTGTCCGAGGTTTATGAGGAGCTAATGGACTGGGAGAGAGTCCTGATCGGAGATGTTAAGTGGAAGTGGGAGGAGGAGCTGGGGGCGCGGGGGGCGGGGGGGGGGGGGGGGGGGGGGGGGGGGGGGGGGGGGAAGAGGTGGAGAATGTGTATTCATCGTGTGCAAGGCTCAGTCTTATTCAGTTTAAAGTAAGTCACAGGGCGCATATGGTAGTGGCAAGGGTGAGTAGGTTCTTTGAGGGAGTAGAGGATAGGTGTGGATGTTGCGCTGGGAGGCGTGCGAACCATGACCACATGTTATGTGTATGTCCGAAGTTGAAGGGGTTCAGGCAGGGGTTTGCGGGCGTAATGTCCGAGGTGTTGGGGGCAAAGGTGGCCCTGAGCTCAGAGGGAATGATATTTGGGGGGTCGGAAGACCAGGGAGTCCGGGGAGCGAGAGAGGCCGTTGTTCTGGCCTTTGCTTCCCTGATAGCCCGGAGACGGATTTTGCGTGGGTGGAGGGACTCAGAGCTGCGGAAAGCAGGGGTGTGGGTGAGCGGCCTGGCGGAATTCCTGGGGTTGGAAAAGATCAAGTTCATCCTGAGAGGGTCAGTTGAGGGGTTCACCCCGAGGTGGAAGCCGCTCATTCACATTTTTAAGCAGGATTGAGGTGTCAGCAGAGGGGAGGCAGAGGGATAAGGGGGTTAAAATGAGGAAGACAGGACGGGAGGAGGGGAAGTGCTGGGGGGTATGAGTGTTATTTATTATGTTGTACAATTTTGCTTCTGCTCTTATTTGTTGTGTTTGTTGTTTATATAATTGCCTTAATAACATTTTTCTTTAAAAGGGATTTCCTAAATTTTCAGTCAGTGTCAGTGAAAGATGTGGACCGTGATTCTCCTGAATAAGAACAAGGTAATGCTGTCTGCTGGAAAAACAGTTTCCCACTGGCAGCACTACTCAGGTGCTATTCAATGGCATTTTGAAACTTTTTTTGAGACAGGTTTTGCGTTGGCCTTGATAGGACTGGGGTTCAATCTCGCTGACAAGTCCTGCTCCTCAGAGATCGTGGCACCATTGATCTCAGAATAATCTTGCAGCCCCCCTACCCAAGCCCTAATCACTGGCTAAGCCCCCCCCCCCAACGAACCACTAGTAAGTCTCTTTCCCCCCGCCCCCCGCCCCCCACGCAAGTGAGCAAAGCCCCATTATGGGCTCGCCAAATGTCATCTCTCCCAGTCCTTCAGGCCCCTCCCATTCTTGCCCCGCCCTTCAGTCCCTCCCTCATAGCCCCCACTTCGGGCCCCGGACCTTTGCACTGCCAACCTGGTGCCCTGGACTCTGAGGAGGAATTAAGGAGGTAAGTACCTCTCTACACCTACCTTCAGGGTACCGAGTGGGATCCTTCAGGGGAGGTGGGGGTTGTGGGGGGCTTAAGCTGGCCTAGAGAGGCTCAGGTCGAGGGTCTTTCCTGGGATGGGGGGGTCGTGTGGCAGGTCTTTTCTCTGTGGCTTTAAATATAATTTAACTGTGTTTCTGCTTGTAAAGTTGTAGTTTAAAGTCTTCCCTCTGATGTGTTGAAACCCTTTGTCGTCTCTCCCAGCATGTCAAGTTCAAAGATGTCAAAGGAAGCTGAAAGTGTTCCCTTCAATGTGTTGGAAACCTTTGAAGCACTTTTTTCACAGTCAATTTCATTGTTGCATTCCCCTTTAACTTTTTCAAGCCACAGGCAATGCTGAGAAGCCTAAAAGCTTTGAACTGCATTGTTTGCATTCAATTTCATGGTCCATTACCTTTTACAAGTCTCAATTGACAGGTTCAGGTTATTCCAAAGGATGGAATTAATGTTGTTTGTTTTTATAGCTCTTCACGGTCCATTAACCTTCGTTTGAGCACCTGGTCTTTCTAAGAAGCCCTTCACAACAAAGAGACTGCCTCTTCAAAATAACTGTGGTTAGTATGAATACCTTTTAGGCTTCAACAAGTTTCAAGAGGGAACACTTTCACCTCCGACAACCACCTTTTGTGCTAGGTATGACTCCAACCATTAAAGTTTCCTCTTCACCCCACCCGGTTCTCATTGACTTCAATTTTTAAAAAGGCTGCTTGATACCATGCTCAATCAAGTGCTGCCTTGATGTCAAGGGCAGTAACTCTCACCTCACCTCTGGAATTCAGATCCTTTGTCCATGTTTGAACTTAGACTGTAATGAAATGTTCAGGCAGGGCCCAAACTAAGCATTGGTGAGCAGTTTATTAGTGAGTAAATGTCACTTGATAGCACTATAAACAAAATCTTCCTTCACTTTACTGATGATTAAGAGTAGACTGTTATGGCAGTAATTGGATTGATTGGATTTGTATTGCATTTTGTGGACAGGTCACTCATTGGGAAATTTTCCACATTGCTTTTGGGTGGATGTCAGTGTTATAGCTATACCAGAACGATTGGCGAGGAGCGTGGATGATTCTGCAACACCTGTCTTCAGCACTACAGCTGCAATGTTGTTGGGACCCACAGCCTTTGTTGTATCCAGTGCCTTCAGTCATTTTTTGATATCTTGTGAACTGAATCTAGTTGGCTGAAGATTGGCATCTGTAATGCAGGGGACCTCAGAAGGAATCTGAGCTGCAATCCACTCAGTACTACTGGCTGAAGATGGTTGTAAATGATTCTGCCTTGTCTTTTGAACTGATGTGCAGGATCCCGCCATCACTGGGATGGAAACGTTTGCAGGGTCCCCTCCTCCTGTTTAATTGTCCACAACCATTCAAGACAGGATACGTCTAGATTGCAGAATTCTGTTCTAATCTGTTGTTTGTGGGATCACTTAACTCAGTCTATAGCAAGTGGCTTCTACTGATTGCTATTCATATAGTCCTGTGTTGTAGCTTTGTTGGGTTGGCATCTCATGTAGGTATGCCTGGTGCTGTGCCTTACATGCTCTGCCATCTTCTCCATCAACCCCGAGTGGTAAGTTAAGGATCTCACATCACCTACCTGCAGTGGTGTGGTCATAAGACGGCCCTGTGTGAGCTGACGGTGTCGATCCACTGATGTGTTTCCAGTCAAAATTATCTGTCTTGGATTGTGTCCAATTACACAGGTCAACATCAAAATTACAGTCCAACTCACAACCTATGGATTTAATAAAGAATATTTGTTTGCATCTTTCATAAACTGACATAATTGATAAATCAAAGCAGATGTCCAAAACCAAACTATTCAATATTACATGAAAGTGACTTAGGGAAGAACTAGATTGGAATAATTTTGATAATTCTCCGTTGTGATCAATGTAGGAATTTCAGATATATTGTATTATATGTATTTGGTGCAGTCAGTGTTAAAAATCTGGCTTAGGGTCTATATGTGACTGCAGCAGTAATAGTTTTTAAAATCCTGGTTTTAAAAATCCTGGTTTGAGAGACAGCCAGGCTTTTTGGCTATAGACGTGCAATTAAAGCATCATAAAAATGAAATCATCATTCATTCCAATCATGTATATTGTTTACCTGAAGTTGGACGAATGGAATTTTGTTCATATAAAGAAGGTTCCCTGGGGGTAAATAATTTGAGACAGTGTGTTTGGCTTTAATAAGAAGATGTATTTAATGGGAGGAACCAGGCACTGAAGCAGTCAGGTGTTGAGTTTCAGTTTCTGGAAAAACGTTTAGATTGGGGATGTGAACAAACAAGCCACTTTCTGCTTAGGAATGTTAGGAGGTTAAACAGTAGTTTGGCACAGGCAAGAATCTGCAAGCTGGTTCCTGAAGGATCTCTCTCTCTCACAGCGGTTTATCTAAAACATCTCTTTGCAGCAAGTATTCTTGAATTGGCTAACTGTATTTAAAAGTGGGTTTTGACCTGAGATGGGTTTTGCTTGAGTGGAGATAGAAGGTAGCAGTTCGGAGTGTTTCATTATCATTCTTAAGGATTGTTTAATAGGTAATTGTAAGCTAATATACCATATCCCTATTTCTGCATGTAGTCAGTCCTGGGGCAAAGTATCCTTTCCTCAGTCTTACAAATTAAATTAAATATTGGTGTTTCTGTCGGTATCCTAGCAACTGTTAGGGTCTGGTCCAGGATCGTAATACCACACTTTCTTTCAAAGGTTCTTACCATCTGTTTGCCTATATGGATGGGAAAATAAAATAGACCAGATCTAGTAAAGACCCTTGATATCAACTTACTTTTCTCAACATGGTCATTCTCTGCTGGCTCCAAGAGCAGCACCAACTGTTTCATGGGCTGAAGCAGAAGATTCACAACAAGCTCTGCACTCATTATGCAGCTGCATGATGCACCAAATGAGATTGCCTGATCATTCTGTTTTACATTTTCCTCTTTTTCTTCTCCTAGACTTTGAAAGAAATCCATGAATCTAACAATGTGCCTGTCACTTACTTCCGTGCCCTCAACACCAGCACTCTGAAGAATATAATTTGTGAGTGTAGCAATATGAATCACAATTTGCCATTGAGGAGAATAAATTGCAGGTGGCAGAATGCAAAGTTCCTCATGTTAGGGCAAGTTCAAAGCCCATGCTGCATGACAACCAGGGATTGGGCCTGTCTTCATATTCAAGCTGATAATGCAGGAATAAAATGCATTTGCTATTTCCTTTGATGTCACCATAAGTAGCTTCCTCCAACTGGTAAAACAAGTTTCCAATAATGCTGTGGCTGGCACCATGGAGCCTTTGGATACCCTGTTACAGACTTTATCACAGGGCTTCCCAAAGTGTGTGTGTGTGTGTGGGGAGGGGGGGGGGGGGGTCATGAGATGGGACTACAGGATTGTGAGCTCCAAGGCAACAATGGCTGCTGCGTATCTCCTTGGGCAATCCTTGGTTGTCATGCAGCATGGGCTTTGAACTTGCCCTAACAGGAGGATCTTTGCATTCTGCCACCTGCAATTTATGAATGTTAATGCCCTTTAAATGTTAAAAACAATGGGCATGGAATAAATTTGAGTCCTGTTCCTAAAGAGCCATTGAAAATGTAGTTGTTTTAAAATCCCTCAGGATTAAACACCCTGCCCCTCCTCGCCAGCCCCCACCACCTTCTCTCCCCACCCCACCCCCCTTCATCTGCTCTCACAGATGAAGGGGCCACAGCAAGTCTCAAGCCTTGAATGGGGTCACAGTGGGTCTGAGAAGCACTGCTTTCTCAGATAGGACAAACTGAGTGTTCATCTGGAAACAGCAATAACAGCAAACCTTACCCACATTGGAAACTGCTCTTCTGCTGCATTGGTCACTCAGTTCAGAGCCCAGACTTGGAGGTGTGGCAGAAAGATGACACAACAAGACAGCTTTTCAAAAAGATGGAGCATTGCCTCCATCATGTGATCGGAGGTGGGCATGTTCACTGGTGATTGTAAGGTGTTCGGCGCCATTTGTTACTCTTCGAATGCTGGAGCAGCCCATGTCCATGTGCAGTGGGACCTGGATGGCATTCACGTTTGGACTGGTGGGTAGCAGGTGGCATTCTCGCCAGGTGCCGGGCAACGGCCATTTCCAACAAGGGAGAATCTAACCATTCAAAGGCATTGTCAAAGCTGGATCCCCGCCATCAACATTTTGTAAGTTGCGGCACTTTAAGTGCATATCCATGTATTCTTATATATGCAATAAGGGTTTCTGTCTTTCCTAACCTTTCAGGCAGTAAAGACCAGGTTCCCTGTGACAAAAATCCTCAACTCTCCTCTAACCCAACCAACTTGCTAGGAATTAATTAAACTATTATAAATATATTAAATGCATTTATAAAAGAAATTAATTAAATTAATATGAATTTATGAAAAGGGAGTATGATCATCATTTATGCACTTAGAGTTAAAGGCACCACTAACTGCACGTTTACAATATTCAACATTTCACCTTTGAACCGTCACCACTCAAGCTCATATCAGAAAGATGCGTTTCCCAGACGAGCCTTGTACTCCTCGCCAACCTGTGTGAGCAAAATGTCCTCGTGCAAGACTGTGGCTGTTTATTGCAGAAGGAACAGAGCGAGACAAGGATTAGGTGCGGCCTCTGGGAAGAACTGGGGGGGGCAGATAGTGTCTAGGATACACCCTGCAATCGAACCATGAACCACTCTGGATCCAGAGAGCACCGGAGTCTAAACAATGTTTTGCCTACGTGACTGTCTGTTTATGAAGGTGCCTACAATGGTAGGCTGGCACTCGCCGGTCCCTCCAGTGTAGTTCTCTCCCAGAGTAGACGATCGTGCTGTACCCGGGTTTCCTGAAATCATCGCCACTGTTTATCATCTCGCTGTAGACCCAATCCAAGAAAAAAAAGACTTGCACTTATAGCACGTTTATCATTACTGCCAGACATCTTAAGGCAATTGAAGTGCAGTCACTGTTGCAATGTAGGTTTAGAGGACGACCTTACTGGATCACCCAGAGGAAGCATGGTTTCGGACTCTCTCTGTCAACGGTGTGGAGTGTTTACTGGACAGGGCCATGGAAGGATATTAAGTGTTGGGAAGATGCCAGTTCAGATTGCAGGAAGGGTATGCTCTCAACGAGCAGCTCTTTGGGAAATGGGAGCCAGTGGCTGGCAGGGGAAACGCATCACTGGAGGCGATCCTTGATGTCAGAATTCCAGACCAATTTTCCTGGCCAAAGGCAACCTTCTCTCGCCTCCTGGCTTGTCTTCTTCCCGTGGGCCTGCAGCCGGCCTTGCCGACTGTTCGGCCATGCTTGGCAGCACATCTTGACCGTTTAGCCCCGGGATGGTGCCATCGTCGTGGCTGCGGTCTTCTCCCGGGCTGGCACGCCAATCGCCCTGGCATCGGTCACTTGCTTCCCACCGGGGTGGGTGGCGGGTTGGCTGTCCTGGTCCACGTCTCCCGCAAAGTAGCCTGGGTTTTGTGTGGGGGTGGGGGGTCTCCACATTATTCTGACCCCCTGGGCTCTGGGAGTCCAGTACTTGCCCTGAGGGGCCTGCGGACAAGGGGATCTGGAACATTCCTCTCAGCTCCTCGGAGAGTGGCGGCGGCCCGGGGCCGGCCCAGGGAGGCTTCCCCCCTGACACGGTCCCGCGGCGTCCCCGATCTCCACCGCCCGCCCAGGCTGAGGCGAGGCGGGGGAAGCGGCGGAGTGAGGGGCGGGGGTGGGTCGACCTCCCCCCCCCCCCGGAGGGAGCCGGAGCCCCGCGGGGTGGGGGGGGCTCGCGCTCCGCTCGGAGCCCAACTGTCCCAACGGTCGCAGCTCGCGGGAGGCGGGGCGAACGGGAGAGGGGGCGGGGCGAACGGGAGAGGGGGCGGGGCGAGTGGGGGAGGGGGCGGGGCGAAGGGGAGCGGGCAGGGGGTGGGGGAAGTTGCAGGGTAATGGGGAAAGGGGGCGGGGTGAGCGGGGAAGGGGGCTGGGTGTGGGGATGGAGCGGGGTAAGTGGGATGTGGGTGGGGCCGGCGGGGAAGGGGTTTGGGTGTGGGGTGGGTGGGGAAGGGGGTGGGGTGAGTGGGATGTGGGTGGGGCCAGTGGGGAAGGGGGTGGGGTGTGTGGAGAAGGGGGCGGGTTGAGTGGGGAAGGGGCGGGGTGAGTGGCGATGGGGCGGGGTGAGTGGGGATGGGGATGGGGTGAGTGGGATGGGGGTGGGGCCGGTAGGGAAGGGGGTGGGCTGTGTGGTGGGTGGGGAAGGGGGCGGGGTTACTGGGGAAGGGGCGGTGTGTGTGGGGAAGGGGGTGGGGTGTGGGGAAGGGGCGGGGTGAGTGCGGATGGGGACAGGGTGAGTGGGCTGAGGGTGGGGCCGGTGGGGAAGGGGGTGGGGTGTGTGGGGAAGGGGCGGGGTGAGTGGCGATGGGGCGGGGTGAGTGGGGATGGGGACAGGGTGAGTGGGGATGGGGTGAGTGGGATGGAGGTGGGGCCGGTGGGGAAGGGGGTTGGCTGTGTGGTGGGTGGGGATGGGGGCGGGGTGACTGGGGAAGGGGGTGGGGTGTGTGGGGAAGGGGGTGGGGTGAGTGGGGAAGGAGCGGGGTTTGGGGATGGGAGTGGGCTGTGTGGGGAAGGGGGCGGGGTGAGTGGGGAAGGAGCGGGGTGTGTGGGGAAGGTGGCAGGGGTGTGTGGGGAAGGGGTGGGGTGTGGGGATGGGGCGGGGTGTGGGGAAGGTGTGTGGGGATGGGGCGGGGTGTGTGGGGAAGGGGTGGGGTGTGTGGGGAAGAGGGCGGGGATGGGGCGGGGTGTGCGGGGAAGGGGGTGGGTGTGGGGAAGAGGGCGGGGGGGTGGGGATTGGGCGGGGTGAGTGGAGATGGGGCGGGGTGTGGGGAAGGGGGTGGGTGAGGGGTAGGGTGAGGGGGAAATAGGCGAGTAGGTGTAGAAAGGGTGAGTGAGAGGGGATGGGGCAGGGTGATGGGAAATGGGCTGGGTGAGTGAGGAAGGGAACAGTGTGAGGGGGAAGGGGCAGGGTGAGGCGTGGCAGTGTGAAGGGAAGACTGAAGGGGAAAGGGGGCAGTGGGAGGGGGAAGGGGTGGGTGAGGGTACAAAGGGTGGGGTGAGTGGTGTAAGGGGTGGGGTGCGTATAGAAGGGGGCAGAGTGAGTGGGGAAGGGGCAGGGTGATGGGAAATGGGCAGGGTGAGCAAGAAAGGGGGCAGTGTGAGGGGGAAGGGGCAGATGAGACGTGGCAGTGTGAGGGAGAAGACGGAAGGGGAAAAGGTAGGGTGAGGGGGAAGGGGCAGTGTGAGGAGGAAAGGGATAAGGTGAGTGGGGAAGGTGCATGGTGATTATGGTAGTGAGCAATGTGAGGGCTGGGGACAGGGTGATGGGGAAGGGGTGAATTGGGAGGGAGTTGGGTGAGGGGGAAAGGGGCGGGGTGGGTATAGAAGGGGACGGAGTGAGGGGAAGGGGCAGGGTGAAAGGGTAAGGGGTAAGAGTATGTTGCAAGACTGGTGTGGGAGAAATGGGTTTTGGTTTGTAGGCACTGGCACCAATACTGGGGGAAATGGGGGTTGTACCATTGGGACGGCTGACATCTGAACCCTGCTGGGATCAGTGTTCTTGCAAACCACACAACTAGGAAAGAGGGCTTTAAACTAAATAGAGGCATGGGTGGTTCTGGAGAGGTTATATGTAGGCTTACAAAGCAAAAGAATTTGGCAGCATTGCAAGGCAGCTACCGAGATGATGGTGCCTGGAGTGTCACAGGAAGGGGCCGAGTGTGCGAAAATTAAAAAGAACGGAAGCAATGGGGTCAAAGGGGGGGAAATGTGGTTTTTTTTAACAAACAAGTTTATTGAGGTATTTTAGGCATATGGAAAAAGTGACATTGTGCAGTACAAAAAAAAAGAAGTAAAGACACAAATTAAACCTCGTGCAAACCATGGCTCTGTTAAATGTTTTTTTTTAAGCTCTTTCCTTAAATGGGCACAAAATAAATGAATTGGGTGGCACGTTGGCGCAGTGGTTAGCAGTGCTGCCTACAGCGCTGAGGACCCGGGTTCGATCCCGGACCACTGTCCGTGTGGAGTTTGCACATTCTCCTGGTGTCTGCGTGGGTTTCACCCCCACAACCCAAAGATGTGCAGGTTAGGTGGATTGGTGGCGCTAAATTGCCCCTTCATTGGAAAAGAAAAAATAAGTGGGTACTCTAAATTCATACTAAAAAAAACAAAATAAATGAATTAACAAATTAAGGTTAATGGGTATGAGCTAACAGCCTTTACAGAGATGTGGTTACAAGGAGATTAAAGCTGGGAACTAAGTATTCAGGGGTATGTAACTTTAGTAAGTGCAGACAGGGAGGAAAGGGTGGTTTTGTAACTTTGTTAGTACGAAATGGATTAAGTACAATAGCGAGAAATGATCTTGGTCCGGAGGATGTAGAATCCATAATCCATATGAGTGGAGATAAGAAATAACATGGGGAAGAAGACACTGGTGGGAGTAGTCTATAGGCCCCTTAACAGTAGCTGTGGAGAATGGAGATAATGGGGGCATTTACAAAAGGCAGTGCATTAAGCATGATTGACTTTAATCTTCATGTGGATGAGGAAAATCAAAGTGGTAGCCACGAGAAATCATTGAGTGTACTCAGGAAAGTTTTCTTGAACAATGTGTTGTGGATCAGGCTATTTTGGATCTGGTAATGTGTAATCAAGCAGAATGAGTAAGCAATCTCAGAGAAAAAGATCCCCTCGGAAACAGTGATCATAACATGGTAGAACTGAACATTTTATTTGAGATGAGAAACTTGGGTTGGAAACAACTATGCTAATCTATGCTAAGGGCAATGAAAAAAAATTAAATGAGAGTAGAGTTGGCTGGAGTGGATTGGGAACGGAGTTTAGCAGAAAAGAGTATTGACCATGATTCACAACAAAGATAAATACCAGTGAGGAAGAAAGATTCTAAGAAGGAGATTAATCAACTATGGTTAACCAAACAAGCCCCAGACCCCGGGTCACTGTCCGTGTGGAGTTTGCAAATTCTCCCGTGTCTGAATGGGTCTCACCCCCACAACCCAAAGATGTGCAGGGTATGTGGATTGGCCACCCTAAATTGCCCCTTGATTGGAAAAAGAAATGGGTCCTTGAAATTTGTAAAAATGTAAAAATTAAACAAGTTAAGGATAGTATTAAACTGAAAGAAAAACATACAATGTTGCAAAGAGTAGTTGGAAAGGTTTTAAAAAGCAACAAAAGCTGACCAAAAATAAATAAAGAGGGAGAAGATAAACAATGAGGGTATACTATTAAGTAATATAAAAACAGATGGTAAAAGCTCTGAATATATAAAAAGGAAGAGAAAGGTTAAAGTGAACATAGGCCCCTTAGAGAATGAGACTGGGGAAATAATAACCAGGAAATGGCAGAGGAGTTAAATAAATACGTAATAATGATCTTTATTGTCACAAGTAGGCTTACATTAACACTGCAATGAAATTACTGTGAAAAGCCCCTAGTCGCCACATTCCAGCACCTGTTCGGGTACACAGAAGGAGAATTCAGAATGTCCAAATTACCTAACACCACATGTTTCAGGACTTGTGGGAGGCAACTGGAGCACCCGGAGGAAACCCACGCAGCCACGGGGAGAACGTGCAGACTCCGCACAGACAGTGACCCAAGCCGGGAATCGAACCTGGGACCCTGGTGCTGTGAAGCAACAGTGCTAACCACTGTGCTACCGTGCCGCACGTACCTGTACCTGATGGGTTGAATCCTAGGATATTAAAGGAAGTAGCTACAATGATACCAAGAATCTTGAAATTCGGGAAAAGTCCCAGAGGATTGGAAAACTTTCAATGTAATACCCTCATTCAAAAACGGAGGGGAAAAAAGGTAATTATAGGCCAGTTAGTCATTGGGTGGCACAGTGTTTAGCATTGCTGCTCACAGCGCCAGAGACTCGGGGGTGTGTCATTTCTACGTTCTCTGCGTGGGTTTCCTCCGGGTGCTCCAGTTTCCACCCATGGTCCCAAAATGTGCAGGTTAGGTGGATTAGCCATGCTAAATTGCCCCTTAGTGTCCAAAAGCTATGTGGGGTTGCGGGGATAGGGCAGGTGAGTGGGCCTAGGCTGATGCAGATTCCATGGGACCAATGGCCTCCTTCTGCACTGCAGGGATTCTGTGATTCTATGAAATGTTAGAGTCCATGATAAAGGATGTAATAGCAGACCTTTTAAAAATACGTAATATAATCCAGCATGGCTTAATGAAGAGAAAATCATGCCTGGCAAATTCAAGTCCAAAGATGTGCAGGTTAGGTGGATTGCCAAGTTAAATAGCCCTTAGTGTCCAAAAAGTTAGACGGGGTTACTGGATTACGGGGATAGGGTGGAGGCATGGGGCTTAAGTAGGGTGCTCTTTCTAAGGACCAGTGCAGACTCGATGGGCCAAATGGCCTTCTGCACTGTAAATTCTATGATTAGAATTCTGAGGTGTGATGAGCAGCACAGGTAAAGTGGATTTCCAAAAAGTGTTTGATAGGGTACCACACAAAAGGCTACTTGATAAGATAAGAACCCATGGTGTAGGGGATAGTATATTACCTTGGATAAAGGTTTGATTTAACTAATAGAAGACAGAGTTGGGAGAAGAGGGGCATTTTCAAGATGGAAACCTGTAAATAGTGAAGTGCCACAGGGATCCGTGCTGGGGCCACAATTATTTACAAAATATATTAATGACCTGGACGAGGGAAGTGACTGTATGATTGCCAAGTTTGCAGAGGACACAAAGATAAGCGGGAAGGCAAGTCATGGAGTTATAGAGTCGTACAGCACAGAAAAGGCCTTTTGGTCCATCGAATCTGCACCATCAACAACTACCCCAAATCTTGCGCTGATCCCACTTACCAGCGGTTGTCCCATATCCTTCAATGTGATGGTGTTTCAAGTGCTCACCCAAGTCTAAGTGGTGAGGATCCCACAAAGAGGGATATAGACATGTTAAGTGAATGGGCAAAAAACTTGGCAGATCGAATGTAATGTAGGAAAATGTGACGTTGTTCACTTTGGTAGGAAAAATAAAGGGGCTGAATATTATCTGAATGGAGAAAGACTGCAGAAAACCGCAGCACAGGGGGATTTGGGGATCTTTGTGCATAAATGACAAAACACTGGCATGCAAGTTCAGCAAGTAATAGGGAAGGCAAATGGAATGTTGGCCTTTATTTCAAAGAACATAAGAACTAGGAGCAGGAGTAGGCCATCTGGCCCCTCGAGCCTGCTCCGCCATTCAATGAGATCAAGGCTGATCTTTTGTGGACTCAGCTCCACTTTCCGGCCCGAACACCATAACCCTTAATCCCTTTATTCTTCAAAAAACTATCTATCTTTATCTTAAAAACATTTAATGAAGGAGGTTCAACTGCTTCACTGGGCAAGGAATTCCATAGATTCACAACCCTTTGGGTGAAGAAGTTCCTCCTAAACTCAGTCCTAAATCTACTTCCCCTTATTTTGAGGCTATGCCCCCTAGTTCTGCTTTCACCCACCAGTGGGAACAACCTGCCCTCATCTATCCTATCTATTCCCTTCATAATCTTATATGTTTCTATAAGATCCCCCCTCATCCTTCTAAATTCCAAAGAGTACAGTCCCAGTCTACTCAACCTCTCAACCAGACCCTAGCCCATTCACTTAACCTATCCAAATCTCTCTGCAGACTTTCAGTATCCTCTGCACTTTGTGATTTACCACTCATCTTAGTGTCGTCTGCAAACTTGGACACATGCCCTTGGTCCCCAACTCCAAATCATCTATGTAAATTGTGGGCCCAACACTGATCCCTGAGGGACACCACTAGCTACTGATTGCCAACCAGAGAAACACCCATTAATCCCCACTCTTTGCTTTCTATTAATTAACCAATCCTCTATCCATGCTACTACTTTACCCTTAATGCCATGCATCTTTATCTTATGCAGCAACCTTTTGTGTGGCACCTTGTCAAAGGCTTTCTGGAAATCCAGATATACCACATTCATTGGCTCCCCGTTATCTACCGCACTGGTAATGTCCTCAAAAAATTCCACTAAATTAGTTAGGCACGACCTGCCATTTATGAACCCATGCTGCGTCTGCCCAATGGGACAATTTCCATCCAGATACCTCGCTATTTCTTCCTTGATGATAGATTCCAGCATCTTCCCTATTACCGAAGTTAAGCTCACTGGCCTATAATTACCCACTTTCTGCCTACCTCCTTTTTTAAACAGTGGTGTCAGGTTTGCTAATTTCCAATCCGTCGGGACCACCCCAGAGTCTAGTGAATTTTGGTAAATTATCGCAAGTGCATTTGCAATTTCCCTAGCCATCTCTTTTAGCACTCTGGGGTGGGAGTGGAGTATAAAAATAGGGAAGTCTTGCAAAAACTGTACAAGACAATACATATACTGGCATTGAAAGCATTGAGAGACAGTTCACTTGGTTGATCCCAGGTATAGAGATTTTCTTACGAGGAGAGTTTGAGTAGGTTGGGCTGTGCGGATTGGAGTTGGATGAGAGGTGGACCTTATTGAGACATCTCGGATCCTCAGGACGTTTGACGGGGTAGATGCTGAGAGGATGTTTCTCTTATGGGAGAGTCTAGGACCAGAGGGCGTAATCTCAGAGTAATCTCATTTAAAACAGATGAGGAGGAATTCTCTCAGAGGGTAGTGAATCTGTGGAATTCTTCACTGCAGAGAGCTGTAGAGGCTGGGTCGTTCAGGATGGTCAAGGCTGAGATGGACAGATTTTTCATCAGGAAGGGAATCGAGGGTTGTGGGGATAAGACAGGAAAGTGGAGTTGAGGATTATCATATCAGATCAGTCAAGATCTCATTGAATGGTGGAGCAGACTAAATGGCCGAATGGTCCTATTTCTTCTCCTATGCCTTGTAGTCTCAGAGGGGTTTGAGGTATAATTCCCAGGGTTGATCACAATCTAATGACATGTGCGTGGCACGCATGCAGGAAAGGATTTCACAATGACAGCAGGGTCGAGCTCAGATACATCAAACACCCTGCCAGCATTCACTGTCAAACTTCAAAAATAATGAACAACCACTTGGTGTGTAATAAATTTAGCAGGGATGTTGGAGGAGTGTATATGTGTAGTGAGAGATCGAAGATGTTATCCCAGCAGTTGTATCGAGCAGTTTTGTAAGAAAGCACTTGAGATCAGGTTGACTGATTCCAGTGCAACTGGAGAGTAGTGTTGCAGAGAGACTAAAAATTAACTGAAATTAGAACCTTTATTTAAATCTTACCACTTTCACAGTCTCCTCGCCTGATAGCTATATTATCAATTGCTGTGTCGCCATATTCAGTCTGTCCACGGATTGCCTCGAAGATTACCTACGATATTAACAAATATAAGAATCTACTCAACCTGGTGATTCATAACACAAATTACCCATATCCAAATGATGTGACATTGCGATGTGCCGACTCAGCACTAATGGGCTGCTTCATCACAAGAAGAGATACAAGATCCACTTTTTTCCTTTTCCTATTTTCTTTGCTTTTCCTTCCGAAGGCATCAAGTCCCGACTGGATAGACAAGTCTTCTTTGTGCTGATCCCTTTTTCCTGGGATTTATTCAATTCTGAGTCTTGACACTTAATGTCAGCAAGCTAGTTATTCATCCTTATTTGAGGAAAGATGTAGTGGCATTGGAGGCAGTTCAGAGGAGGTTCGCGAGGTTAATTCCAGAGATGAGGAGTTTGTCATATGAGGAGGGATTGAACAGTTTAGGCCTATCCTCTCTAGAGTTTAGAAGAATGAGGGGAGATCTAACTGAGGTATATAAGATGCTGAAAGGTGTGGATAAAGCAGACTTGGAGCTGATGCTTCCTCTTGTGGGGCATTCTAGAACGAGAGGTCACAATCTTAGAATAAGAGGTGGCAAATTTTAAACCGATTTGAGGAGAAACTACTTCTCCCAAAAGGTTGTGAATCTGTGGAATTCACTACCCCAGAGTGCTGTGGATGCTGGGACAGTGAGTAAATTTAAGGAGGAGTTAGACAGATTTTTAATTGGTAATGGGTTGAAGGGTTATGGAGAACGGGCAGGACGGTGGAGTTGAGGCCAGGGTGGAATCAGCCATGATCACATTGAGGGTGTTAGGCTCGGGAGGCTACATTGCCGACTTCCGCTCCTCGGTCATGTGTTCTAGGGAGGAGATGCTCTGGCTGATTTTGCAACCCAGCTCTTGGTCTGTAACATTGTAGGTAGCAGATGAGGAACATATCAGCCATGATAGAATGGCGGAGCAGACCCAATGGGCCGAATGGCCTGATAATTCTGCTCCTATATCATATTTGAATTGGTGGGGAAATCACAGATTTGGGCCGATTCGGCCTTCTCTTCAGTCTCCGTGCATGAACTTCAAAAAAGGGCATTGTGGTGAGCTGCCGCTTGTCATTAATTCAATTGTCGAGTGGAGAGAAAGGAGTGGTGAGCAGAGGAGTGGGGGGTGGAACTTGGCAGGGTAGAGGCTGAGAGGGTGGTTCCTCTTCTGGGAGATTCTAGAACTAAGGGGGCACAGTTTAAAAATTAGGGGTCTCTCATATCAGATGGAATTCAGGAGAATATTTTTCTCTCCGAGGGTCATTCGCATGTGGAATTCTGTTCCTTAGAATCCTTGGAGGCTGAATCATTGAATCTATTCAAGGCTGTGTCAGACAGATTTTGATAGACAAGGGAGTTCATGGTGGGCAGACTAGAAAGTGGAGCTGAGGTCATAATCAGATCGGCCATGATCTTATCAAATAATAATAATAATCTGTATTGTTGTCACAAGTAGGCTTACATAATAATGATCTTTATTAGTGTCACAAGCAGGCTTACATTAACACTGCAATGAAGTTACTGTGAAAATCCCCTCGTCGCCACATTTCGGCGCCTGCTCGGGTACACAGAGCGAGAATTCAGAATGTCCAAATTACCTAACAGCACGTCTTTCGGGCCTTGTGGGAGGCAACCGGAGCACCCGGAGGAAACCCACGCAGACACGGGGAGAACATGCAGACTCCGCACAGATGGTGACCCAAGCCGCAAATCAAAACTTTCAGGACTTGTGGGAGGAAACCGGAGCAGCCGGAGGAAACCCACGCAGTACACGGGGAGAACGTGCACACTCCGCACAGACAGTGACCCAAGCCGGGAATCAAACCTGGGACCCTGGAGCTGTGAGGCAACAATGCCAACCACCGTGCTACCATGCCCAGTCCTGCTCCAAATTAGTATTGTGTTCTTGTGTTGTCCTCAGTTGTAGACAACTCAGAAGGAACATAACTAGAGTTCTGGGAGCTGGGGGACAGGCGATAGACTCTTTTGCGTGTCTCAGTGGGAATTACATGATGATAAACAAAGTATTTCATATAATTCTTGAGTAAATAAATAAACTTGTTACAACGCCCATGAAACTTATATTACTTTAAAACTCGAGTAATTAAATCACCTGTATGTTGGATTTTGTTGGAAAATCAACTGTCTTTGAGGCATATATCCAGGAGGAACCCTGACTGCCTCTTCTATTCCACACTTGTGCTTCAGTTGTATAATCTTTAACCAGAACCTTCAGTTCATTTTGTTCTTCAGACCCCAGCATGTGGTACCAGAAATCGATGCATATTTCCCCAGACACGCTGATTTCCGCACTTTCCAATCTAATGAATCCAGATGGAGCAAAATTGCTGGCTTCCTGATAAATGAAGTAGCCACCTAGGTATTTAGGTAAAGCAATAAAAAAAAGTTTCAATGCAACTTATAAAAGTCATGGAGTCATCATATTTCTACCAGTCAGTTTGACTTTGAGACTGAAAATCACAAGTTCTAGCTCCAATCCTGGGCTTGAGTATATAATCTAAACTGACAATTCACTGCACTCCTGAAGGTTGTGGGTTTAAACCTTACTGCAGATACTTGAATCCATAATCCAAATTGCACCTCAGGTGCAGTAATGAGAGAATGCTGCACATGGAGGTGTCGTCTTTCAGATTGGGAAAGGAAAGAAAGACTTGAACTTCTATGATGCCTTTCGTAACTACAGCATGTTCCCAAAGCATTTCAGAGACAATGAGTAACTTTTGAATTGTGGTCATCGTTTTCTTCTTCGTTTTCATCCTTCTAGGTGAAGATGACCATGATCATGACCTGCGGTGTTTCTAATGTCCTAATGTAGGAAAAGCAACAACCGATTTGGGGAGGCAGCGGCATTGTGGTAATGTCATTGGACTAGTAACCCAGAGGCCCAGGCTAATGCTCTGGGAACCGGGTTTGAATTCCACCATGGCACATGATGAAACTTGAATTTGATTAAAAATAAAAATCTGGAATGAAAAGTCTAATGATGACCATGAAACCATTGTCAATTGTCATAAAAACCCATCTGGTTTACTAATGTCCTTTGGGAAGGAAATCTGCCATCCTTACCCGGTCTGGCCTACATGTGACGCCAGACCCACAGCAATGTGGTTGATTCTTAAATGCCCTCAGGGATGGGCAATAAATGCTGGCATAGCCAGCGATACCCTCATCCCATAAACAAATAAAAGAAAAACAGCAAGCTCTCACACACAGTAATATAAGAATGACCAGAATATCTTAAACTGGTTCTCTTGGGCACAAGGTCACGAACGGGTATTTTTTGAATGTATTTCCTTTTCAATTTCCCCAGAAAATGACTACAAGCAAATGGTTCTATATATTTTTTTAAAAAACAATTTCAGTGATTTAAAAGTAGGTTACTTGTAGGTCAGGCTGTGATTTAAAAATGGGCATTTGTTTGAGACCAATTCATTTTCAGCTGTGTTAATCAGACTGCTCCAAATTACCACGCTAAAATGTCATTAAAAATGCTGTTTGAAAACACTGCCTGATGACATTGGTTCATGGCAGATTTTGCGTTTGGTGATATGCAAATTCACTGTAACTCCTGCCGCCAAATAGTTGCCTATGTGCATATGTGCACTCTGTTGCAGCCACTGGTACAAGCGCAACTGACCCTGACGCTTTTCAGATCAACGGCAGGAACATCAGTGTTACACAAATCTCAATTCCTGCACAAACCCGGCTAGCGAATTTGATAGTTAATGGGGCCCTTAATAGCAGAATCATTGTCTAGACCCCCACGTTAGGCAGTGATTTTGTAAATTTGATATTTTATTATTTATTTACTTTTAATTCAAAGCACTGGACAGTGGTGGTGAAGGAAGGCCCTTGTTGCAGGTGCAAGAATTATAAAGAGTGAACAGGGCCTTCCCGAAAGTGCCCAGCTGCTGAAAAATACATTAATTTGTCGAACATTGTAAGCGTCAATAAAGAATGCAAGGTGGGGGAAGCCCACACGTTTTGATGCTTTTAAGACTTTTTGACAGCATCTAATAAAGTCCTAATAAAAAAGAAATATCCCAATGCATTTCTGATGAGAATTATAATGACTAACAATTCAGAACATTTTGGGGAACAGTCAGTCCTAACACAATTCTTGAGCATTGCTGAAAAAAGGGACATGCTGTCAAAGCTTCATGTCTTAACTTGTCAGGACAGATTCACAAGAATACCAATTCTAAAGGGGACAGCAATTTATACTGCATGAAAAGAGAGTGTTGATTGGTTGGCAAGAGAATTCTGATTGGTAGAAGCATTGTCATGGAAAATGCATCAGGGAACAGTTAACTGCCAAGCTCAAAGGAAAACTCAAGGAAAAAATACTTCCCAAAACAAGTGAAATTCTGAACACAAGTATATCGCCAAATGCTCCCAAAGCAGAATGTCCACCCTCAAGCGCTTATGGTATGTTATTCATGTGAAATGAAATGAAACGAAATGAAAATTGCTATTGTCACAAGTAGGCTTCAAATTAAGTTACTGTGAAAAGCCCCTAGTCGCCACATTCCGGCGCCTATTCGGGAAGGTTGGTACAGGAATTGAACCGTGCTGCTGGCTTGCCTTGGCCTGCTTTAAAAGCCAGCGATTTAGCCCTGTGCTAAGTGCTGACCGGAGCTGAAGATTTTTCCACATGAATTATTTTAATTTTATTTATTGCCAGAGCTTTACTTGGCTTGGTTAACAACATTGTGCAAAACAGATTTTTAGATTCAATAATATATAATCAAATCCTTTATTGCTGATCATGCTTCAGTTGTTGCTTTGGCATTTTGACAACCTACCAACAACAACTTGCATCTATATAGCACTTCAAATAAAATGAAATGAAAATTGCTTATTGTCGCAAGTAGGCTTCAAATGAAGTTACTGTGAAAAGCCCCTAGTCACCACATTCCGGCGCCTGTTCAGGGAGGCTGTTTAATCATTGTAGACATCCCAAAACACATCACAGTAGTAATATTGATCAAATTTGATACAGAACCACATATCGAGATTTGGGATATGTGTCCAAAATCTCCGTCAAAGCGGTAAAGTGGTAAAGGAGGGACGAGAGGTGGAAATGCTTAGGGAGGGAAATCCAGAATTTAGGGTCTAACTCAAGATCTCAGTATTGAGGGATCTCACCTCCATTTGGGTAGTCTCCATCAGGGCCAGTTCCCAGTGTTGGCGTAGCGTGCTTGTTTCTTATCCAGTTTCCATTGTCACCTTCACAAGTCTGGATCCAGTCACAAAATGGCTTTGAGTTGTTATTGAAGTCACATCTTGTGATGTAGTCTAGAACAAAGATATTAAAATAAGCAATTTTTATTTTACAATCATATCTAGAGCCTGGTGGATCACAATCGGAGTGAATCAAATGGAGGACCGCAATTTATTGAGATATATACAAATAGCAAAAAAAAAACTGCAGTGCTGGTAATCTGAAACCAAAACAGAAAAAGTCCTGAAAACACTGGTCAGGGAGCACCTGTATGTCCAGGGCATGCAGCCACTTATCAGATAGAGTGAACTGAATTAACTGGATACTGGCACCTATGATAGTATAAACCTCAGGAGGAGGCTGACAAACATTGTCTACTTGGCACTTTTGTGAAGAAAATTGTTTTTCAAAATGTTTCTGGGGTCTACTGTGGTATTATGTAAAGCAGGATTGTGGGGCGTGTGTGCATGTCTGCAAGTGTGTACGGCAAATTTAGTTAAGTTAGGGATGAAGTGTCTGCACAGTTGAGGACATCAAAAGGGTCATGTGAGAAAAGCAAACATTTGAAGTGAATATGGCTGAGTCGGATGTTCTACAGAGAGACACAACTTGGGTAGAAATTTGCATTAGGAGATAACTGAAGATTCAAATCTTTAGTTGTTGAATTTCAAAGGGAGCTAAGAAGGACTTTGCAGCTTAGAAATGGTCATGAATAAATAAGGCAATGTTACTAAATTTTATTTCACCTGGAAGTTGTGGCCATAAGGAGAACAGAAAAGATTTTTTTTATATCCCGGGAGAGGTAAATTTCAATGGGAAAGATGAAAGAGAAAAACATACTTATAGAGAGGTTGAAAGCTGGGCTCGATGTAGCCATGTAAGATATCCTGAAAAGAGTGCTCTGTGCTGGGACAGAGTTGTGAACAAGTAAATTGAGCAGCTTTCAGTGACCTCAGGAAGCGTCTGGTTGTTCCAGAAAGCAGGGCTTTGGTTTAAAGTCTTCAATTTCAATGGCAAGTGGGAGAGGGAGAGAAAGAGAGAGGGTGGGATTTTCCGACCCCCCCACCAGGTTGGAGAATCACCAGGGGGGGGCGGGGGGGGGGGGGGACGGTGTGAATCCCACCCCGCCGCTCCGATGCCGACTGCCGAATTCTCCGGCGCCGTTTTTTGGACAGGGGCGGGGATTGCGCCGCGCCGGTCGGGGACCTGTTGGCAGCGCCCCCCCCCCCTCCGGGCCCCAATGGGCCGAGCGGCCGCCCGTTTTCAGCCTGACTCGCTGGCGTGGATTAGGCCAGGTCCGTACTGGCGGGACCTTGCTTGGAGGGCGGCCTGCGGAGTCCTCGGGGGGGCGTGGGAGGATCCAGCCCCGGAGGGGGGGGTCCCCCACGATGGCCTGCCACACAATCGGGGCCCACCGATCTGCTGGCGGGCCTGTGCCGTGAGGGCACTCTTTCCCTCCGCGCCGGCCTCTGTAAAGCTCCACTATGGCCGGCGCAGAGAAGAAACCTTCTGCACATGCGCAGGAAACACTGCAGCGGTTCTGCGCATGCGGCAGAACATGCTGGTGCTCCTGCGCATGTGGCAACTCGCGCCGGCCGGCGGAGGCCCTTCGCCGCCGGTTGGCGCAGCGCCAACCACTCCAGCGCTGGCCTAGCCCCCGGAAGTGCAGAGGATTCCGCACCTTCCGGGCGGCCCGCGTCACTCCTTGCCGCCGGTACGGCCCACCCCGCCGATTGGAGGAGAATCCCGCCCAGAGACTCTATCAAATAACACCCCGAGAGCAGCAGTGGGTTGTGCATTACAGTAATGTTATTTTATAGATAAAATATCTCTATGGACTGTTGCCTAAATGGCTGTTTATTTATGAGTCTAACCAAATCAGAATCTTTTAAGAAAATGCTCTGTAAGAATAATTTTAACTCTGTAAATGTAATCATGTGTGTCTAAGTGTTCTTTTCTTAATAAGTGTTTTCATTTTAACATTTAAAATCTCCAAACATGTTACTGGAATTAGTGACTTCTGACTTTGGTACACATCTTCCCTTGTAGTAAAATTCAAATAGAAAACAATTGTGATCGTTTGCCATGTATCCCCTTTTAGATTTGGTGCACATGAAAACAGAAAGAGAGCATTCTAGAATAATACTGTAGATCAGTAAGCAACACACCCAAAACATTTACCCATCTTGCTCTTTTAGATGGTGGTAAGGCTGCCGTGCATTTCCCAAATTTTCAGCTTTAATTCATGGATCGGAGTATCCTTCAGCTGTACAAAAAGAACATACCTGCATCGGGAATCCAGATGTTTAAACTCCTTTGTGTATGTGATGGATGCTCCTCACTGCATGTTTTAAAAAAATGAGTATATATCAATGAATTAAAACGTTGGAGCACTTTCAACAAATAATAATTAAAACTAAATATGAAAGAAACAGTCCATGAGGAACTGCGACCTCACACTATATTTTTATAAAATATATATGGATACGCTCATTGCTGTTTCTAAAGTTTTAAAACTGAGGAAAGACCTTAAAAATGTCAGGATCTATGTCTGTGACCCCTGAAGAAAGAAGCCATTTGGTAGTTTTAGGAATTCTCACAGCTCGTTATCTCTGAGGAGCCACTAACCCCCCCTGTCGCCGACAGCCCAATTTCAAAGAGAGCTACACAAAGGCCATTTGCATTTAATAAACCAGGCTGGCCCAGAAGGCGATGGATTGTCTACTAAGACAAAGACCTCACAACCTTTCTTTCAATTTTGACGGCTAAGACATTTAACATCATTGGAATGCAGATGATGGATACACATCTTTTTTGTCAAAGATGGCGGAGAGATGGGAGCCATGTAACATGGACCTCTGTCTTGTAGAACAAGTCATATTGCCTCGCTCAACTGAAAAGATCAGTCTGTTGTTTTCTATCTAACTAGCAACCTCACAGTCCAGGATCTCAACTGTGGGGGCTACCTGGCCCTCATCGACACAGTTTTTTCTACAAATTCTGTACCATTGCTCACAAGACTGATTCATCTCTGTATGTCTATCTCATTGTATGAAGTCAACACCACGGGAAAATTGAATTATCCAGAATCGGATTTCAATCTACCAACTTCCATTAATAAATACCTCATTGGACATTGGTTCTGGACCTTGGGTCTCATGTGTGTCAATATTTATGTAATGACTTCGGCCAGGCCTTTGAGATTGGCCAATTAGAATATGAGTTCCCTGATTAGTGGCCCAATCAGGGAACCCTTTTCTGTGTATATAGCAGAGAGTGTCAGATCCTCTGCAGTCCTGGTGTAGACAGCAGACAGAATGCTCATGGTTGTTCAGCTGTTGGGTTTGTAAATAAACGGAATTCTGGTGACGGGACTTCTGCCTCCGTGGACTTATTACAGTGGCGACGAGGAAAACAGAACGACCCGAAGAAACCTGTTCGTCAGCAGCTGCTGCATACTGAGGGTCAGCCACTGACAGGCAAAATGCCTTTATTCAGAAAGTTGGACTCTTTTGACCCTGCAATGGAAGACTGGGCCCAATATGAAGAGCGGATGAAGTACTTCTTGGGAGCAAACAACATAATTCCAGATGAAAAGCAACAGGTCCTTCTGCTGATCGCGTGCGGGCCAGCAGCCTTTGCCTTTATGCGCAGTCTCACTTATCCAGAGGCACCGGACACAAAATCTTTCCAGGAATTGACGGACTTAGTAAAAGAGTACTATGACCCTAAGCCACCTCTGATCCTACGAAGGTACCAGTTTTACTCAGCATTCTGAGACACTAGAGAGTTAGTTACAAACTTTTTAACAAGATTAAGGCGATTAGCAGAGGCTTGCAAATTTGGCCTGAAGTTAAATGAGATGCTCCGAGACCATTTGGTATGTGGAATAAATAATTTACAAATACAGAAAAGCCTCTTAGCAGAGGCTGAGCTGGACTGCAAACAAGCATTGCAGCTGGCTTTGTCCTTAGAAAAAGCGGCAAGCGGAGTGCATGAGTTACAGGGTACTCCGATGGAGGTAGAAACTCAGTGAAACTGAGTTAAGGAACTACCGTTGGAGGATAGGGAACTGCATTGCCACCCTCAGGAACGACTCTGATACTAAGTTAACCAGGCCCACTCACAGCAGCCCTCCCAAGCGAGGGAAAATTAGGTCCAGACAGATGGCAGCCCCTGCAGCCTTACACCCAGCAAAATATTGTAGTTGTTGCCAGAGATCGGAGCCAGAAAGGAGAAATAGAAGCCCAGAACCATCATCTTGGAGAAGGTCACGTAGGCCGGGGTACAGGAGAATGCATACCCTAAAAGCCCCACCTACCTCAGACGAGGAACAACTAAATTGTGTGAGGATGGTGAAATCAAAACCCATTAAATTATCCATAAGGTTGAATGGGCGTCCCACACTGATGGAAGTCAACACTGGAGCAGCTGTATCCGTGATAGGGAAAATTCGCACTGGACTCCAACCTTTATTCCCAACCAGGACCTTGGCAAATTTCAGGACATACACAGGGGAACCACTAAGAGTGTTGGGCACAACGCATGTAAATGTGGCTTATGCAGAGCAACTGGTTAGGCTGCCTTTAATGGTAGTGAAAGGTGTGGGGCCAAGCTTATTGGGACGAAACTGGCCAAAAGAGATCCAGCTGGATTGGGTAAACATTTTCCACCTGGAAAATGGCCACCTGAGCGAACTCCTATGCAAATACCCAGAGGTTTTCCGAGAAGGGCTCGGAACAATAAAGGGAGCAAAGGCGACCTTGCATGTAGATCCAGAGGCAGTCCCAAAATTCTACAAGGCCCGACGAGTACCCTTCGCATTAAGGCAGAAAGTCGAGATGGAAATAAAATGTTTAGAGCGTGAGGGAATAATAAAACCCATCCAGTTTGCAGAGTGGGCGGCACCCGTGGTGCCTGTCCTTAAGTCGGACGGCTCGGTCCGCCTTTGTGGAGATTTCAAACAAACGATTAACTGGACAAATACCCAATTCCCCGGATTGAGGATTTGTCTGCAAAGCTGGCTGAAGGACTCCTATTCTCAAAGCTGAGTATGAGCCACGCATACCTACAGCAGAAGCTGGACGAAGAATCCCAAAAATTCTCAACTATAAACACCCTGAAGGGCCTTTTTCAGTATACAAGATGACCCTTCGGGGTATCGTCAGCGTGTGCGATATTCCAGAGGACAATGGAGAATATATTGCAAGGGCTACCACAAGTCGCCATTTACCTGGACGACGTCCTCATTACAGGAAAAACAAAGGCAGAACACCTGCAAATCCTGGAGGAAGTCCTTGGGAGGTTTTCAGCAGTAGGCGTTCGCCTAAAGAGGGAGAAATGTGTTTTCCTAGCACCTCAAGTAACCTATCTGGGGGACAAGGTTGACAAATCAGGGCTACACCCTTTGGAGGATCGGGTGAGGGCGATTAAAGATGCCCCGGCTCCCACCACAATCCAGGAGTTAAGGTCTTTTTTAGGACTGATGACATATTATGGAAAGTTCATACAGAACAGAGTTTCCACCTTGGACCCCCTACACCAATTACTAAAAAAGGGGCAAGCCTGTGAGTGGTCCGCCCGCCAAGACAGGGCTTTCAAGAAGATAAAAGAACAGCTTTCCTCAGTGAACGGCTTGGCACACTACGGCCCCAGGAAAGAATTGGTGCTCACCTGCGACGCGTCTCCATATGGCGTTGGTGCAGTTTTGGCACACAGAGGGCAAAACGGACAGGAACGACCTATAGCGTTTGCTTCCAGGACACTGGCAGCAGCGGAACGGAAGTACGCCCAAATCGAAAAGGAAGGACTGGCTGTGATCTTCGCGGTGAAGAATTTCACCAGTACTTGTGCGGGCAGAAATTCACTATAATTACGGACCACAAGCCATTGCTGGCTTTGTTGAAAGAAGACAAAGCAACACCACCAACAGCTTCGGCCCGGATCCAACGCTGGGCCCTGCTACTGGCGGCGTACCAGTATCAACTGGAGCATCGGCAGGAACCCGGGTGGCAAACACCGATGCACTAAGCAGGCTGCCGTTACCGGACGCCCCACCATTAGTACCCAGAATAGAGGAAACGGTGGCGTTACATTTCCTGGACACCCTTCCAGTGGCCGCACCAAACATTTGTTTATAGACCCAAAGGGACCCGGTTTTATCAAAAATAAAACACATGGTGCTAACTGGGGAGATGGAAAGACCGGTCCAGGCGGAATTCCACCCTTACTGGAGCAGAAGAGAGCAGATCACCGTGGTAGACAGATCCTGCTGTGGGGGGCTCGAGTAATTGCTCCAAGTCAAGGCCGTCGAGCCATACTGGCTGAACCACATCATGGGCACCCTGGAGTCTCACAAATGAAGATGCTGGCCAGAAGCTATGTCTGGTGGCCGGGTCTGAACACAGACATGGCGGCATTGGTAGGTCGGTGCCAAGAATGCCAACAAGGGCAGAAGATGCCACCGGCAGCCCCGCTGCACCCATGGGAATGGCCGGGTAGACCATGGTCGCGACTTCATGCCGACCCGTTTCTGGGTTCAATGTTTTTTATAATAGTAGACGCCCATTCCAAATGGGCTGGCCGTCTACAAAATGAGCTCTGCAAATTCAACAACTACCATTGGAAAACTCCGCACCTCGTTCGCAATTCATGGTATCCCGGAGGTGTTAGTTTGGGATAATGGATCGGTTTTCACCAGCCAGGACTTCACAAAATTTATGAAGTCGAATGGCATTCGGCACACAAGGACGGCACCGTACCACCCGGCATCGAATGGTTTGGTGGAGAGAGACGTCCAGACTTTAAAAGTCGGGTTGAAGAAACAGTCAGCAGCATCATTGGACACCAAACTGTCGCGCTGGCTATTTGACTACAGAACAACCCCACATGCCACAACGGGAATAGCACCGGCGGAGCTACTCATGGGCAGATGACTCTGAACCCGGCTGAGTCTATTATTCCCGAATTTAGGTGGCAGAATAGAGCGACACCAAGCGGCCCAATGCAGGGCCCACGACAACACTCGCCGAGAAAGGCAGCTCAACACGGGTGAAAATTTATGGGTCAGAAATTATGCGAATGGCCCCACACGGGTAGCAGGAACAGTCAAGGCCGGGACAGGACCTGTGTCGTATGAGATACGTGTGGGAAAACATGTAGTAAAGAAACACCTGGACCAGGTGCGGGCCTCAGATTCGATCCTCCTCTGGGGCTGACTCAGACCAGCATACCAAGGACCGTGGAGAGTCCTCCCCGACAAACTATTCCCCCCCCCCCCTCCGACACCGCTGGTGAGGACATCGGACTCGGGTATGGACACCGTGGATGATGCCGCAGCTGTACCCCTGCCGCCGGAGGAAAGGGGTGGAGCGCCCCTCAGGTGCTCACATCGGGAAAGACGGGCGCCTCACCGTTGTCCACCCCCCCCCCCCCCCCCCCCCCCCGCCCCCACGTTGGAGTCCGAAGTGGAGGAGCCGGACCCGGCGCAAAAACGAAACAGGAGACCTGTGAGTCACGGGGGCCATGGGGGCTCCTCGGACTTTGGAGGGGAGGGGTGTAATGACTTGGCCAGGCCTTTGAGATTGGCCAATTAGAATATGAGTTCCCTGATTAGTGGGCCAATCAGGGAACCCCTTTCTGTGTATATCAGAGGGAGTGCCAGGTCCTCTGCACTCCCGGTGTAGACAGCAGACTGAATGGCCATGCTTGTTCAGCTGTTGGGTTTGTAAATAAAAGGAATGCTGGTGACGGACTTCTGCCTCCGTGGACTTATTACAATTTAGTTTTACAGTGGTCTCTGTCCTCTAAAGCCTTCTTTTCTGTATCCGTCTGTTTGCTCTCTGGGCCTGGAGGCAACATTTCGTGTTTTGAATGTGTGCAGTAAACTAACCTTTTTTTCATTCATCCTATCTCAAGTTTGTTTGGGGTTAATAATAGGAAATTGTGTCACAAAAACTGAAGGGTTGGGAATTATGTCACTGGGTTAGTAATCTAGATGTCCAAGTCATGCTAGGATTCAAATTCTGCCTTGACAGCTGATGATTCAATTAATAAATGTGCAACAAAAAGTTAAACTCAGTAATGGTGACTATGAAACTATTGTTGATCCTTGTAAAAAGCCATCTCGTTCACCAATGCCCTTTCGGGAAGGAAATATGCCATCCTTACCTGGTCTTGCCTACATGTGAGTCCAGGACCCCCAATAATGGATCAATCACACCAGTAATGTGGTTTACATGTGCCATGGGAAGTGACTGGGCCTGATCCCCCCCCCGCCCCCCACCCCGAGCCCTTACCTGAGACTGGCAGGGAGGTCTGCTCTGTACACCTTGGGAGATGACAAAATTGTGAGACCGGTCGTGATTCGCACCAGTTTTACCTCACTTCGATGTGAATGGACTTTCTTGAGGCATGGGATGATTCAGATGGAGAGGTCTGAAATTGAGATGTAAATGTATGTTCCTGATATTAAACCTTGAGAACCCATTAGATCACTAATTGGGGGGCGGGAGGGGGGGGGGGGCGGGTAGACAATCACATCATGCTTTTACGTCAGAAGGAAATGCAATTTGGACATTATGTAATATTCTGCTCTCGTCACCGATCCCGCCCAATGCAGTTCACTCTTGATTGCCTCTGAAATGGTGAAGCAAGTCACTCAGTTCAACTGCAATGAGGAATGGACAACAAACGCTGTCCTGGCCAGTCACACCCATATCCCACGTATAACTGAAGAAATCTGGAAGGACAAATCATTAGAAATCACCACTCGTCCATTAACTGGCTGAAGATCAGAAATTGTGTTTTGAATGCGATGCCTGTGTGTACTTGGGGATCCAGGGGAAAGGAATCTCAGAAGGCAAGCTTGAAACCCTGCGAGGTGGGCCATTCTTACAGCCAACCGGTGGGAACAACGTTTGAAGAGAATTCCGAGGCACGTTCTCCAAATCTGGAAATTGGAAACTGGCATAAGGTAAAATTATTGTTAGACTGGTTGGCTCGTAAGCCAGCATGGTAGCATTGTGAATAGCACAATTGCTTCACAGCTTCAGGGTCTCAGGTTCGATTCCGGCTTGGGTCACTGTCTGTGCGGAGTCTGCACGTCCTCCCCGTGTCTGCGTGGGTTTCCTCCGGGTGCTCCGGTTTCCTCCCACAGTCCAAAGATGTGCAGGTTAGGTGGATTGGCCGTGATAAATTGCCCTTAGTGTCCAAAATTGCCCTTAGTGTTGGGTGGGGTTACTGGGTTATGGGGATAGGGTGGACGTGTGGACCTTGGGTAGGTTGCTCTTTCCAAGAGCCGGTGCAGACTCGATGGGCCGAATGGCCTCCTTCTGCACTGTAAATTCTGTGATAATCTCTGATAATGTGCCAGACGTCCTCGTGGAATCTGCTTTGGCCGTATCTTTCATTTACTTTAGAGTGCGGTGTCTCTGACCATAGTTCGCCTGTTAATTCACATGTACCTCAAGCTTACCCTGAATATTAGAGTACAAGGTAGATATTGAAAATGTATGTAAAGATATTGCGAGGTGAATGAACACTGAATAATAAGAAATGATTCATAGCATGGAACAGAACAACTTATCTAATTATTGGACAAAGACGAACAAAACCTCCTAGTAACACTGCAATTCTAAATAGTTCCATAGTGGGCAACATTGGAGTTCTCAATAAGATATGGGGCGCGATTCTCTGTTGCCCGACCCCGATATTGTAATCAGCGATCGGGCGGAGAATCGCTGTTTACGACCGAATCGGGGACGGCGCCTGTTTTTGGACGCTCCGTCTCCTCAAAAACAGCATCATCGAGGAGTACTCCACACACCGTTGGGACGGCCTCAGGATGTCCTCCTGAAGGCCCTCCCCCGATGCTCCGCCCCCGATGGGCAGAGTTCCTGATGGCGCGGGACATGTGTGCTCTCAATTTTCGTGAACCCGGCATGACGGTTGCGGACTGTGTCCAGCGCCACCACAGTCGGGTGGGAGCCGTGCTGCTGGCCTGGGGGAGCTTCGTCGAGCGCTGGAGAGACAGGAGGGAGGTGGCCTGGGAGTGACGAGGGGGTTTCCAGGGAGGCACTCTCTGGCAGGTCGGGTCCCGCGCGGCCGGCTCCAAGTTGTACGGTGCGACCGCTGCAGGTCGTCGCCGGGCACACGCGCGGCCACGGACCTGGCAATTCTCCAGCCGTTTATATCGGGAAGGCCGTGTGTTTTATGTCGCGCAGCTGCTTGCCCCTCACCGGTCGGAGGATCGGTGCTCGGGCCTCGCTGATTTTTTTGGCGTAAAACCAGACACTTCCTCCGGACAGAGCCTCAAAATCGGAGAATCGAGCCCAAGGTCTTAATTGGCCCTAATAAACTTAAGCCCTGTGGCTGCCTTCATTTTTGTCACCAGATTTCTATTCTTCCTTTCTTTAAGACACTGATACATTTTTGCAATATACCACTTGTCACCTTAATCTCTTTCCGGTTACCATGAGCAAGTTGCCATTCTTCAACCAAGAGACCCCCCCTTTGGGAAACTGATGACATCAGGTGTGATTCTAGTTTTATGCTGCACCCAATTTCACTCGCTTGTGTGGAAAGCAGTATTGAGCAGGGTGCAAATCCGACATCCTGCCTAATTCAATCCCTTATCCGCTTGGGGACCTTGGTTAAAATTACGCCTCAAAATATAAACTGTGGATGGCAAAATTGTTGAACTCTGCCTTGCCCTCAATCATTACCCACACTGCCTCGCTTCCAGCTAGGGCCACTGGGGAGCAATCAAAAAGAAGCTCCGAAGCTGATTTTCTGCCATGTTTGGTATTGGCTCAGCCAATCTTGGTCTTAACCATCTGAACTGGAGCCAAATTTGTTTTTCTTTTTAAAAAAAAAAATATTTTATTGCAGGCATTTTGAATATATAGATAACAAAGACGAAAAACAGAAGACAACTGCGGCAACAGCAAACACCCTCCGAAATCTCCACCCCCCCCACTCTATCCATTCCACCCCCCTACCCACCAGTGCCTACCCCTCATATTTTAACTTTTAATCCAAACCCCCGGCCCAATTAGAAAACGAACCCCCCCCCCCCGCCCCGTCCAATAACCGACTCACCCTGGACACTGTCACGTGGCCCCTGTGTACCACTGTGAACTGAATGAGAATACATCTTGCACAAAATGAAGACACATTAACCCTCTGTAAAGATTCACTCCATACTCCAGCCCCCAAAGTCCCACCCTCCCACGTATACCTGACCTCCTCCACCGGAACACTCTCTCTCTTCAACTGCTCCCCATAAATGGGCGGCACGGTAGCACAGTGGTTAGCACTGTTGCTTCACAGCGCCAGGGTCCCAGGTTCGATTCCCGGCTTGGGCCACTGTCTGTTTGGAGTCTGCACGTTCTCCCCGGGTCTGCGTGGGTTTCCTCCGGGTGCTCCGGGTTCCTCCCACATGTCCCCAAAGACGTGCTGCTAGGTGAATTGGACATTCTGAATTCTCCCTCTGTGTACCCAAACAGGCGCCGGAATGTGGCGACTCGGGGATTTTCACAGTAACTTCATTGCAGTGTTAATTTAAGCCTCCTTGTGACAATAAAGTTTATTAATTATTATATGTCCGAGACCTTGCCCTCCCCTATTTCCTCCTCGGACAGGAGTTTGTTCTGCTGCGTTGGGGGGTGGGGGGGGGGGACGCTGGAAACGAAGGCACCTCCTTCCTCATAAAGTCCCTCACTTTCAGATACCTGAAACCATTCCCCTTCAGCCACTGGTACATCCCCTCCAGCTCCTCCAAGTCGGCAAACTTCCCTCCAACAAATAAATCCCGAAAATATTCTATCCCCACCTGCTGCCACCCCCCGGAACCCCACATTCAACCCTGCTGGGGCAAATCTATGGTCGCAAATTGGAGCCCGCAGGGACATGCCTTCCTGTTCTAAAATGCAGCCAGCAATAGGTCCACACCATCAATGCTGATACCACCACCGGGCTTGTGGAGTACCAGGCTGGCGAGAACAGAAAGGGTCCCAGCAATAATACACTCAAAGTGGCCCCTTTATACAAGGCCGCCTCCATCCGCACCCACATCGACCGCTCCTCCAACGCCTATTTCCTCACCATTGCAGTGTTGGCTGCTCAATACTAGTTTTGCAAGTTCAGCAACGCCAACCCCCACCCACCCCCCCCCCCACCATAGACGATTCCTCCCCAAGATAAATTTGTTGTCCTGATATCATTTTGAATGCTTCAGTAAGTTTGTGTGCATTATTCTGACATTTGTGGAAGAACTTGCAATAGGATTGATGGATTGAGTTGATCACAATTCAATGTTCTGATCTGGTCAGTAAATGAATGAACTTGCACCACTTAATTGTCTGTGTACTAGGAATATAGGAGCAGAAGGATGTCATCCCACACGTCAAGCGTGTTCAGCTTTTCAATTACGTCATGGTTGACCTGTATCTCAATCTCATTGACCAACCTTGGTCCCTTGTCTCATCTCACACAAATGTGATCAATTCCAGTTTTGAAATTGTCGATTGAGCACGAGCTTCAGCAGCTTTTTGGAGAAGAGAATTCCAAATTTCCATTGCCCTTCGTGTGAAGAGGTGCTTACCGACATTACCCCCACGTACCTCATTGGCACGAGGCTGGGAACTACAGCTCCCGGCACGCACTTGCCCAGGCCAGGGGCAGGCTACGCATGTGCTGCACAGCATTCTGGAGTTTTTGGGGTGCTTGCATGATGAGAATAAATAGATACGGCGCCAAAATCTGTATCGTGTGACTGGGAGCAGAGCACCATAATCAGAAAGAGTCTCAGACGGGGATGGGGAGAGGTCCTGGCTAAGAAGAAAGAGGAGGAGAGAAGAAGGCTCGAAGCAGAATCAGAGCTACGGTTGGTAGACCTTAATTGGGGAGGGCTCAGCAGAAGCCCTGGCAATCAAAGGAGGCAGAAGAGGGTAGGTAGGTGTCCCATGCTGCGGGCCATTGGGGTAAAGGTTCTCCTTTGGAGCAATGGTTTTCTGCTCGGCGAAATAAATATCTGAGGTCGTGCTTGTGAGTTGGTGCTGGAACGCAGACTCAGGAATCCAGGGGACCGGAGTCTTTGAGGACCAAATTGAAATCCTATGAAGTGGGCCATCGTTAAGGCCATTCGGGATAGAGCGACGTTTGGAGAGAATTCCAAGGAAAGATCTTCAAAGGAAACGGCTGGAAACCCTCAGGAGAGAGACAGAGATTGGTTGACTTACAGTGTTTATTGACACCTAGGTAAGTGTTGAGAAATCCGTGGAATCTGTCTTGGTCGTATCTGCCACATATTGTGCAACGTGCTGTGCTGTAACAGTTTCCCTGTCATTTCGCATGTACATTATAGTAATCATGAATGATAGAGTGTAAGATAGATATGCAAATTGCTTTATCGTTCTGACCTTTCATGACACCCTTGTCAGGAACAAAGGGCAGGAACTGCAAGTCCCAAAATTCTTCAGGCCCAAAAGAGTGTCCCAGGTAAGGGACAAAGACAGGGGACATAAGCAGGTTCCAGTTAAGTTAAGGAAAAGAGCATCAGAGAATAAAAATTATAATCATTTATTGTCACAAGTAGGCTTCAATGAAGTTACCGTGAAAAGCCCCTAGTCGCCACATTCCGGCGCCTGTTCGGGGAGGCTGGTACAGGAATTGAACCCGCGCTGCGGTTCTTGTTCTGCATTACAAGTCACTGTGCTAAACCAGCCCCTATTAGAAAACCAGCCCCTATTAGAGAAACCAGTGCTATTAGAGAAACCAGTTCCTATTAGAAAAAGGGCTTTAGGGAGCAGACTTTAAATGAGCAAGTGTCTTGAATCTCAAACCGTGGCTGCTTTAAATAAAGAATTACTCGTACCGAAATGGATTGTTCCAGAAATTAGGGTGTCTAATCCAGAACAATAAAATCTTAAACACCTCAATTCAATCTCCTCTTAATCTTCTATATTCAAGGAAATACGAACCTTGTCTATGCAACCTGGCCTTTTTTTCAGTTGTGGTTCATTAACACTCTTGTCTCAGAGTCAGAAAACTGTGGGTGTGGTCTTCCCAAAAGGGAACAAAGTCCTCGAGCGAGCGCGTTTAGCCGCGTGTTTCCTGGTACTCGCAGTGCCGACAAACATGTGGCTATTCAACGCTACTCATGTAGCATAAGGGGCAAAGGCCGCACATAGCCCCATTTATTACAGCGGTGAGCTCTGCTCGCTGGAACTCCCCGTTGTAGCGAGAGATTGGGATCCCGATCTCCGAGGCCCAGAAAAACAAATCCCCACCTCCCCGCGCCCAAACACAACATGGGAGGGTTCCCTGGCACCCAGCACCCACATCGGGTAACCCCAGCCTGATCACGCGTGTGCAGAAATGCCAGCCTGGCACCTTGGCAGTGCCAACATGGCACCCTGGCAATGCCCCTGGCAGCTGGCAGTGCCACCTGGGCACCTTGGTAGTGCACCCAGGTGGCACAGCCAGGGTACCCAGGTGGGAACAGTAGTGCCAAGATACCACCCTGCCTGAAGGGAATGCAGCTGCGGTCCCGTTGGCGACCCCCACAAGTGCCGTTCCGTCTCATCCCCGTACCAAACGGCGCTCGCCCGAGATCCCCGAGGTGAAGGGATTGAATCCCAAAGCCTCAGGTACGTTAGGGATCTGCACATTAGAGTAAGTCTTACTGCCTCGCTCTAATATGCAGATTTGCTGAAAGGTGATTGTGTTGAATCTCGCGAGGCGTTGCAAGCTGGGTCGATCCCACAATAATCAATCTGATAATCAATCCCACACCATCGGCCCCGTACCGGCTATTAACGATGGGACCTCAGTTTTAATCCTAATCTGAAAGATGTCACCTCCAACGGTACAGCACTCCCTCAGCGCTCCGCTGGATAGTCAGCCTTGGTTTTTGCACTCAATCCCTGGATTTGCACCGGAACCTGGAATCTTGCGACAGCAGGCACAAGAACTGCCACATGATCAAAAGGTTAAGGTTCATCCTGTTCGCTTCTTACTCTTCTAGTCATCAGGATCCAGATGTCTCAGTGCATGAATCATAAAAGGACTATTGAGCAGGTACAGAAAGTGTAGAGCGTACCCCGGCCGGCACCGCACTGGCACCAATGGCGCCGATTCTGCGTTCTCCGGTGTCGGGGGGCGTTGCGCGATTTGCGCCCGGCCCAGCGATTCTCCAGTACGGCGTGGGCTGAGAGAATCCTGCCCAGGATGTTTCCTTGTGTCAGAGAATTTTGAACTAGGGGTCATTTTTTAAAAATAAGGAGTCACTCATTTAAGACAGAGATGAGAAAAAATTATTTCTCCTGAGTTTTTGGAACTCTCTTCCTCAAGAAGCAGTCTTTGGGTGGAATTTCCCCCTTGGTTTTTCAGATGCCAGGCTCTGATTGAACAGTGGAGCGTATCTCTGCACACGCTCTGTCGAGTTTTCAGGCTAGATCTTGAGCCACTCTAACTAAAACAAAAGACGACGTGGTTTCTGCAGGGTGGGGCCTGATATGGCCAGCAATACCAGCTCCATAGAGATCGGGTGCCAACTTTAAAGGGTGCCCTGAACAGAACTGAGGTCACACTTCACCACCCCCCCACCCCCCAGCAGCGCCCCTCCCTCCCCCCCCCAGCCACACAGGTATCGGGGCTTCTCCCCCCTATCCCACAATTATCAGGGGCTCGCCCAACAACCCCGGCCACGGCACAATTATCAAGGGCCCTTCCCCCCCCCCACCTCCACCTCACAACCACCATGGCTGTATCGCTAGTGCTCCACCGCACATGGCTACATCCCCTCCATCAATGCCAGGTTCCTCCGCCTCATTGCCAGATCCACCAATCACTCCCAAGTTCCTCGCTTCAAAGGCCTTGGCGCTCTCCGCTCACACCACAGATAATGAGAACATCCCCCTAGTTGGGCTCTCCAGAGGCCCTGCCCCAGCACTGGCCCAGCACAGCTCAGCACAGGTTGACATTGTCAGGTTGGCACAACCTGGCAGTGCTGGGGGCAGTGACAAGGCACTGCCTGGGCATGGCCCCCTCCCTCCAGGGGCTGTACCTATCTTGGAACCTTGGTGGGATCTCCTCAACTGTTTACTGTCTTCATAAAGTTGTTGCAAATGTCGCCAACGTGACTTCACACTGCCGAGATTTGAATATTCAGGGTCAAGTAGGCCTGTCAATTATATGCAGATTCATTAAAATATATGTAAATGAGGTTCCCGTCCTTTCGGGGTGCTCATTACATGAGGAAAACCCCCAGTAGGGAAGAGCGTTGGGAACCACAGGTCATATGTCACCTCTTCTTCCCAATACACACTCCACTCACCATACACATGGCTCAAATTAATCAGATTTCCCAAATTTTATTTTCTGAAACAAATCTGTCCAATGGACACAATACATTTAGGTTTTGGAGAACCTTTATGGTAGTTCTCATTCTAGGGTGCACCTGTACTATTAGCACAGATGATGATCCTTACACTAATAATCTACATAATGTTTTACAAACTAAAGTCTAGAATTTACAAAGTCGAATGTTGGTATTCGATTGACCTGACTTTAAGTGTACGGTTCTGAAAGATTTGAACAAAACCATTCATGTGTTATGAGCCAGGGTTTAGAGAACCCCAAAGTGTATCATGGAGTTCACCTGACCCACAACTTTTACTAGATTGTGGTATGGGCGGCACACGGCCCACTCTACAGGTGTGGGACAGCAGAAATGGACCAGTATTTTTTAAAGCAAAACAATGTTTAATCTATGAACTCAAGTTAACCTTTTTAAAACATACAGTGAACATCTTAGCGACCATTAATTCAAATACAACCCCCAAAGATTACAACACTAAGTAATCCTTTAAGCTTTCCATTTAAGATCCATACATGCAAAACACCTTTTACCAGAAGCACATCAGGTTAAAGTCACTACTGTTATTAGTTTTAAATCACCAGGATCGATTTACAGTCTTTAGATTACAGAGACTCTAATGCACCTTCAGGCTGTGACTGCAGCTATCCAGCTCTGAAAACGAAACTAAAACACACCCTGCAGCAAACAGCCTGAAACGAAAGTAAAAAGCTGACAGACAGCCCAGCTCCACTGTCTGACATCACTGCAGTAATAAACGCCCATTTCTTAAAGGTACTCTCACTACAGATATTTATATACACACCCCATTTATAAACACCCATTTCTTAAAGGTCCTCTCACATAACACATGTAACGCAAGCATTCAGCTGCTGATTGCTTCTAATAATTTAAAGATTTTTAACTTTTGTTCCATTTGGAAAGTTTGTCTGAACATTATTCGGAAGGAGGTCTCGAATCAAGTCTTTAGGATGGTCAGACCTGCGTCTGGCTCTTGACCCTTCTCCTTCAATAAGGCCTGCCCAATTCGCATCATTCATTGGTATCAATTCACTTTCCACTTGTACATTCCACTGATCCTATAAATTATGAAACAGTGAGGTGATGAAGAACATCAGGAAACATCCCTTAAATGTGCCTTCCAATTCTAGACATTGAGAATTGTATTTTGATTAAAAATCTATCAATCATCATTGTAACTGGCTGTGAGTGGAGGACCCCGTGATCAATACCCATTCCAGGTGTGAAAGGAATATGAAAACAGTTGATCAATCCGGGAGTTAGAAGTACGATTCACCTCTCAGCTCCTGTTTTTGGCATGCTTTTAATGCCTTGATAGTCTGGGGAAGAATGATGCAACTGGCAGTAGACAATGACTGCAAATTTGCGACTCATTGAAGAACATCAGCATTATGAAGAATCGTAGAATCTCTACAGTGCAGAACGAGACTATTCAGTCCATCGGGTCTGCACTGACCCTCTGAAAGAACACTCTACCTAGGCCCACTCCCCTGCAACCCCACATAACCTTTGGACACTAGCAGACAATTTAGCATGTCCAATCCTCCTAATCTGCACGTCTTTGGATTATAGGAGGAAACTGGAGCACCCGGAGATAACCCACGCAGACACGGGGAGAAAGCGTAAAGTCCACACAGTCACCCAAGGCTGGAATTGAACCCGGGTTCTGGAGCTGTGAGGCAGCAATGACACCAAAACAAAGCAAAGATGGAGATATAAAGGTGTACTGATTGTTTGTGTTACTCAATGAGTATTGATGTGGAGATGCTGGCGTTGGACTGGGGTGGGCACAGTAAGAAGCCTTACAACACCAGATTTATTTGGAATCACTAGCTTTCGGAGCGGAGCTCCTTCATCTCTATGAGTATTCCCGTACAGAAAGAGGATTTACACCAGGGTTTGGTCCTGGCACACGCTGTACAATTGTGTTTGGTGGGAGTAATGAGTTGCGAACGGGCATCAATTCCAACGTCAGCATCAATGGATTGTGCGAGATGGAGGAAGGGTCCTCCTGCCCAGCTATTGAAATTTCTCACCAGGATGGAGAAGGGACAGAGAACAGACATTCCCAACCACTACCAGACCGTGTGACTTGTCATTTTTGAGCACCAATTCCTATATGAGGGTGGGGACATTCAGAAAGGATTCTTGGTCCTGATCAACTATCCAGCTCCTCTTACTGTGAGTGTACATGTGGTGGCAATGGGATCAGATTTGGCTGTGATGTATGGACTCAATCCCCCCCCTCTATCCCCCCATCCCAAACTCTCTCTCCAACCTGCTTACTGCTCCCCCTGTATCATTTCTCAGCCATGAGCAGTGGTGCATATAAAAGCAAAATACTGTGGAAGCTGTCAGTCTAAAAGTAAAACAGAAAATGCTGGATAAACTCAGCAGGTCTGGCAGCAGCTGTGGAGCGAGAAACACGGTTAACGTTTCGTGTCAGTACGACCCAAGGTCTGTGTGAGTTTATCCAGAATTTTCTGTTTTATTGTGGTGATACATTATTGCGAGACAATTAAACAGCAAATGAAAAGGCAATTAAAGTCAACTTACCTTTTCCTTAATGTTGTGGCTTTCAAAAACTGCACTTCGACTATCAATGGCAGTAGGAAAATTAAGCGTGCCATGATCAACATATTCCCAATCTGATCCAGGCGTGCAGTTTCATACCTGGCTGCTGCACCTACTCTGCGGGAATGATTATGTCTGCTGAAGTTGCTGAATACATAACAGCAATAGATCAAGTGGCAATAAAATGGGAAAATCCCTCCATCACCAATCAGTTTATGAGCAGCCTATCTAACCTTTGACCTGCTAACTGGCAAAGGACCATTTCCAACTGTTTCACGAAGTGTTTCATCCCATTTGGGCCACAGTTTTCCTGATGCACTTTTAATATAACCATGCCATGCACCAGAATTAGGAGCAGGAGCAGGCCACTCGGCCCCTCGAGGCGGCTCCATCATTCAATAAGATCGGGGCTGATCTGATTGTAACCTCAACCCCACACTCCCGCCTATCCCCAATAACCCTGAGACCCCCTGTTTATCAAGAGTCTATCTAGCTCCGCATTGAAGGTATTCAAGGATTCTGCTTCCACCGCCTTTTGAGGAAAAGAGTAAAACAAAACTCACGATCCTCTGAGAGAAAACATTTCGCCTCATTCTTTCCCAAATGGGCGACCCTCAATTTTTAAACAGTGGCCCCTACGACTAGATTCTCCGACCAAGAGGAGAAAATTCTCCTGCTCTTCTTCAAAATAGTGCTTTGGTATTTTTTACACCCACTCCTGAGGGCAACCAGAGGCCGTAGTTTAACAATTCATCTGAAAGACAGTGGGCAGGATTCTCCCTTCCCCAACTATGTGTTTCTCAGTGGCAAGTACGCCCTCCTCGAGTGGTGGAATTCCCTACTTAGTGTCAATGGGATTTCCCATTGAAGCCACCCACCGGAAAATCCATGGGTGGGTGTGCGGTACGGACGTAAAAACAGAATCCCAATGGCAGGAGATTAAACATTTCCATCGTTAATATTTCTGAATAATAATAATAAACCTCACGAGTGGGCTCACATTAACACTGCAATGAAGTTACCGTGAAAAGCCCCCAGTCGCCACACTCCGGCACCTGGTTGAGTACACGGAGGGAGAATTCAGAATGTCCAATTCACCTAACAGCACGTCTTTCGGGACTGTGGGAGGAAACCGGAGCCCCCGGAGGAAATCCACGCAAACACGGGAAGAACGCGCAGACTCGCCACAGACAGTGACCCAAGCCGGGTGCTGTGAAGCAACAGTGCTAACCACTGTGCTACTGTGCTGCCAAAAGGGACATACTGTCGAAGCTGTTCATCTTACACAATCAGGACAGATGCAAGAATATCAAACTTCAAAGAGAGCAACAGTTTATACTCTATGAGGAGTGGGTGCCAATTGGTATCAGTTGGTGCTCCCTTTAAAATTTGGTATTCTTTTATCTGTTCTGATGAGTGCAAGTATGCCTCTTTTTCAGCAAAACTCAAGTTCTGTACCACCAAAAGACTATTTGTAATTTTCTTCAATTCTGATTAAAGACCATTGACCTGAAACATTTATTCCATTTGCCCCCCACAGATGCTGTTTAACCTACTGAATGTTTTGAACATTTTCTGATTTAATTTCAATTTTCCAGCACCTGCAATATCTGTACTTGAAGCCATGACTCAGAACCCACTAACACATGGTTTAATCTATTTATTGTGAGAATAGCAATCCATTTTTATTGCTAGTTTGCTTCCCCCCCCCCCAATCAGAATTTTATGGACAGGAAAACTTGATGCCATTCAGGTTTACTCCAAAGCTTAGAGTTACCAACCTGGTCACATCTTCATTGTCTCCTATTTATTCTGATCCTGGTTAAGAAGCAAAAGATTTCCAAGTTTGCTTCACATCAGATACGGAAAACACATAAAGATCTGTGGAAGTAAATAGAGGCCTTTGGACCTGGGTGTTAAGATGTGGGTGAAAAATTCCACGTACAGCCCGAAAGACAAATGAGGAGGTAGCTGAAGTTGCAAGAGCGAGAAGAATGCTAAAAGGTGACATCCAGAGAGATGTCAGAATTTTGGCCATTTGATCAGAGCTGAGATCTCTTTGAGAGGGCAAAGAGGAGGGCAGCGGATAGAGGGGCCAACCCAAGGTGTGGTGGATGACGGACATCGGCAAGTTGTTGCAGACGAGCTACAGTGGGTGAGTGAGGATGACGCAAGGCAGATAAGTGTGCCACACCCTGACAGCACATCTCCAGCGAGGAGTAGGTACAGGCAGAACAGGACAGGATACGAGTAGATTATTCAGTCCCACACTTCCAGTGGGAAGGATGCATGGGACGGAGAACCTTGGCTGCAAAACAACTTGCATTTATATAGATCATCTAACACAGGAAGATATCCCAAGAGGTTTTGCAGGAGCTTTGATAGACTAAATTCAACACCAAGTCACATCAGAAGATATTAGAGCAGTTAAGAGATTGTTTTTGTGGTAGAATGGCCACTTTTGCGGGTTTCATGGTTCACGTGACCGGCTCGGGGCCAATCGCATGGGAGCGTGCAAACCCCGGCCAATGGGAAGTTTGCATGGGGCATTGGGAGCAGTGTGTACCAGGGAGCTGGATTAAAGACCTGGGGCGGGATTCTCCGACCCCCCCCCCCCCAACCGGGTCGGAGAATCGCCGGGGGCTGGCGTGAATCCCGCCCCCGCCGGGTCGGAGAATCGCCGGGGGCTGGCGTGAATCCCGCCCCCGCCGGTTGCCGAATTCTCCGGCACCGGATATTCGCCGGGGGCGGGAATCGCGCCGCACCAGTTGGCGGGCCCCCCCCCCCCGGCGATTCTCCGGCCCGCGATGGGCCGAAGTCCCGCTGCTGGAATGCCTGTCCCGCCGGCGAGGATCAAACCACCTCTCTTACCGGTGGGACAAGGCGGCGCAGGCGGGCTCCGGGGTCCTGGGGGGGGGGGCGGGATGATCTGGCCCCGGGGGGTGCCCCCACGGTGGCCTGGCCCGCGATCGGGGCCCACCGATCCGCGGGCGGGCCTGTGCCGTGTGGGCACTCGTTTCCTTCCGCCTTCGCCACGGTCTCCACTATGGCGGAGGCGGAAGAGACCCCCTCCAGACCCTCATTGATCTGTCTGAGCACAATGGCTTGGATTCTTTGGGGAATGACGATTCTATCTAGTTTAAGAAGGATCCCCTCGACAACTGTTAACTCGTCCTTAACGTTGAAGAACTGGGGGCACTGCCCCTTTTGCTAGCCATGGGCGAGGTGTTGCATCACGCGCTGCAGTAGAGGATCTTTGGCAGTTTCTTCGCGTATCTGGACAACTCATTCATCAGTGGCTGGGAGGTTGCTGGCACACAACTGCACCTGTGCCTCGATGTGGCGAATGAAGTCGCCCGGTTCACACGGCGTGGTGATGGATCAGGATATGACATCCGCGACGATCAGCTCCTTGCCTGGTGCATAGACGAGGTCAAAGTCATATCGGCGGAGACGAAGAAGAATTCGCTGCAACCGAGGTGTCATGTCATTTAAATCCTTCTGGATTATGTGGACTAAAGGCCTGTGGTCTTTTTCCACCATGAACTTCGGCAGACCCTATACGCAGTCATGAAACCTGCCTATTCCTGTCAGGAGACCCAGACACTCCTTTTCGATCTGGGCATACTGATGTTCGGTCAGAGTCATGGCCCTGGAGGTCCTTAGTGTTGGGTGGGGTTACTGGGTTATGGGGATAGGGTGGAGGTGTTGACCTTGGGTAGGGTGCTCTTTCCAAGAGTCGGTGCAGACTCGCTGGGCCGAATGGCCTCCGTCTGCACTGTAAATTCGATGATAATCTATGATATGCCACTGGAACCCAGGACGAGGAATTGTCTCGCTGGAGGAGCACCGCCCCAAAGCTGTCCTGGCTTGCGTCTGTGGATATTTTGATATCCTTGGTTGGGTCAAAGAACGCCAGTACTGGGGCTGTGGTGATCTTCGCCTTCAGCTCAAGCCACTCTGCTTGATGTGCAGGAAGCCACTGGAACACTGTCGACTTTTTAACGAGATGCCGGAGGGCCTGGTGTGGAATGCCATTTTGGGAATGAATTTTCCGAGAAGATTTACCATCCCGAGGAAGCGGAGGACCGCCTTTTTGTCCTCTGGTGTCTTCATGGCATTGATTGCCAGCACCTTGTCGGCGTCAGGTTGCACACCTTGCTGTGAAATGTGGTCACCCAGAAACTTGATAGCGGACCGCCCAAACGAGCATTTGGCCCTGTTGAGCTGGAGGCCATTTTCATGAATCCTCTGGAAAGCCTGTTTGAGGTGAGCGATGTGATCCTCGGGCATCGTGGACCAGATGATCACATTGTCCACATAGACTCGCACCCCCTCGATGCCCTCCATCATTTGCTCCATTATGCGATGAAATACTTCGGAAGCTGATATGATACCAAAAGGCATGCGGTTGTAGCAATACCTGCCGAATGGAGTGTTAAAAGTGCACAGCTTCCGACTGGACTCGTCCAGCTGAATTTGCCAGAAGCCACGGGAGGCGTCCAGCTTGGTAAAGAATTTGGCGTGAGCCATCTCACAGGTCAATTCTTCACGCTTCGGGATCGGGTAATGCTCTCGCATGATGCTGTGATTCAGGTCTTTGGGATCAATGCAAATGCGGAGTTCGCCAGAGGGTTTCTTGACGCAGACCATGGAGCTGACCCAGTCTGTGGGTTCCGTGACCTTTGAGATGATGCCCTGGTCTTGGAGCTCTCGTAGCTGCGTTTTCAGATGATCTTTGAGAGGAGCCGGCACCCGGCGTGGTGCATGGATGACTGGGGTGGCATTAGGCTTGAGCAATATCTTGTAGCGATATGGGAGTGTGCCCATCCCATCAAACACACTGTGGTATTGTGTGAGAATGTCTTCTATCTCAGCCTGGAGATTCGCATTAGGCGAGGCCGTCGCCGATGTCGAGGACATGGCATGGACTCGCTGTACCAGATTTAGGAGTTTGCATGCACGAGAACCGAGCAGGGATGCCTTGTCAGGCCGGACGATCTCGAATCTCAACGTCGCCTTGATTGCCTTCTGAGAGACACCTAGCTGACACGACCCACTGGCAGCTATGGCATTACCATTGTAGTCAAGGAGCTGGCAGGCTGGTGGAAGAATGCTAGGTTGGTGTCGGATGCTGTCGAGGTCCGACTGTGATATGAGGTTCGCAGATGCTCCAGTGTCCAATTTAAATCGAATGCGAGACTGATTGACCGTGACGACGGCACACCACTCGTCGTCAGGATCCACACTGAGGATCGAAAGGCGGTTAGCAGGCACGGTAGAGACCAATTCGCGTGTGGTGATGATGCTCACCCGATATGGAGACTCGAGGCAGTCAGCATCGGGGTCCGTTGGGCTGTCTGGATCAGAATCCTGCATGCCTTGTTGTACGCAGCGGACACGTCTGCGCTGCTGCGGGGATCGCTGGCTGTTGTTACGGTGGAGCGGACCTGCAGAAGGCCGCGGAGTGGCCAGGCTTTCCACACTGTAGACATAGCCTGCCTTTGGCTGGACATTGCCGCTTTAAATGGGTGGAGCCACAATTCGGACATGTCATGCCGCTGACGTCAGCACGTTCTGTGCGCCATCGCGCATGCGCAGTGCGGTCGGCCAAGGTTTGCGCATGCGCCTCAGTGTCTTTGGCCTCATAGTCCACCCGGTCGTGGCGCGCATGCGTGGGGACCCGAGAAAAGCGCGCGAAATGGCCACTCTCCTCGATGCTCGGGCCTTGCATTTTCACTATGGCCTGCACCCTTTCTGCCTCGTGGGAGGCCAGTTTTGCAGTTTCTGCCGCCCTGATGCGGGAGTAGCGATTTCTGGCATGCTCATGGACAACGCATGTTTCGATGGCGACGGAGAGAGTCAACTGTTTGATTTTGAGGAGCTGCTCCCGCAGGGAGTCGGACTGGACCCCGAAAACGATCTGATCCCGGATCATGGAATCAGTCATCGAGTCATAATTACAGGACTGCGCTAGGATACAGAGATGAGTCAAGAAGGACTGAAAAGGTTCATCCTTACCCTGAAGCCTCTGTTGGAAGATGTACCGTTCAAAGTTCTCATTCATCTCAATGTCGCAGCGGCTGTCGAATTTCAGCAGAACTGTCTTGAACTTCGTCTTGTCTTCGCCATCGGCAAACATAAGTGAGTTATAGATGTGGATGGCGTGATCCCCCGCAGTCGACAGGAACAGCGCGATCTTTCTGGCATCCGATGCTGCCTCGAGGTCGGAGGCCTCGATGTACAGGAGGAACTTTTGTTTGAAGACTTTCCAGTTGGCGCCGAGGTTGCCGGAGATCCGGAGTTGCGGAGGAGGCTGGATCCTTTCCATGCCGCTGGATGGCTGCTTGCTGGTCGTTGCAGATGCCCTCGAGGTAGGTTTGTTAGGATTAATAGCACTCTGGTACCATGATGTGTTAAGTAAGTTGGTTCAACGTTGACTGCAACTGGATGCAGTGAAACTAGAAACAGGCTTCTGACACAGGAGATGGTCCAACACTGTATTATTGAACTTGCTGATTGCTGTACATCGTCTGCTGTGAGCTGACACTCTATCAATCTAACTGAGAACCTCCTACTGGCTTGACCAGACTAACTCTCTACCTCATGGTGATAGTGCTCACTGGCTTGTGCACTCTGACTATCTCAGTAGCTGTGTCCTGTAGAGAGAGCGAGAGTCTTAATGCCCTGTGTGCTTTATAGTGGTGGTGTCCTGTCTGGTGACTGGTTGTTATGTGTCGTGTGTGTTCATTGGTTATCCTGTGTGTCAATCACTGCCTGTCTGCATCTCATTATATACATGAATGGATATTATGACACTGTCTACACCGGGAGTGCAGAGGATCTGGCACTCCCTCTTATATACACAGAAAGGGGTTCCCTGATTGGCCCACTAATCAGGGAACTCATATTCTAATTGGCCAATCTCAAAGGCCTGGCCAAGTCATTACACCCCTTCCCTCCAAAGTCCGAGGAGCCCCCATGGCCCTCGTGACTCACGGGTCTCCTGCTTCGTTTTTGCGTCGGGTACGGCTCCTCCACTTCGGCCTCCAACGTGGGGGGGGGGGGGGGACAACAACGGTGAGGCGCCCGTCTTTCCCGATGTGAGCGCCTGAGGGGCACTCCGCCCCTTTCCTCCGGCGGCAGGGATACGGCTGCGGCATCATCCACGGTGTCCATACCCGAGTCCGATGTCCTCACCAGCGGTGTCGGAGGTGGGGGGGGGAATAGTTTGTCGGGGAGGACTCTCCACGGTCCTTGGTATGCTGGTCTGAGTCAGCCCCAGAGGAGGATTGAATCTGAGGCCCGCACCTGGTCCAGGTGTTTCTTTACTACATGTTTTCCCACACGTATCTCATACGACACAGGTCCTGTCCCGGCCTTGACTGTTCCTGCTACCCGTGTGGGGCCATTCGCATAATTTCTGACCCATAAATTTTCACCCGTGTTGAGCTGCCTTTCTCGGCGAGTGTTGTCGTGGGCCCTGCATTGGGCCACTTGGTGTCGCTCTATTCTGCCACCTAAATTCGGGAATAGTGGACTCAGCCGGGTTCAGAGTCGTCTGCCCATGAGTAGCTCCGCCGGTGCTATTCCCGTTGTGGCATGTGGGGTTGTTCTGTAGTCAAAGAGCCAGCGCGACAGTTTGGTGTCCAATGATGCTGCTGACTGTTTCTTCAACCCGACTTTTAAAGTCTGGACGTCTCTCTCCGCCAAACCATTCGATGCCGGGTGGTACGGTGCCGTCCTTGTGTGCCGAATGCCATTCGACTTCATAAATTTTGTGAAGTCCTGGCTGGTGAAAACCGATCCATTATCCCAAACTAACACCTCCGGGATACCATGAATTGCGAACGAGGTGCGGAGTTTTCCAATGGTAGTTGTTGAATTTGCAGAGCTCATTTTGTAGACGGCCAGCCCATTTGGAATAGGCGTCTACTATTATAAAAAACATTGAACCCAGAAACGGGTCGGCATGAAGTCGCGACCATGGTCTACCCGGCCATTCCCATGGGTGCAGCGGGGCTGCCGGTGGCATCTTCTGCCCTTGTTGGCATTCTTGGCACCGACCTACCAATGCCGCCATGTCTGTGTTCAGACCCGGCCACCAGACATAGCTTCTGGCCAGCATCTTCATTTGTGAGACTCCAGGGTGCCCATGATGTGGTTCAGCCAGTATGGCTCGACGGCCTTGACTTGGAGCAATTACTCGAGCCCCCCACAGCAGGATCTGTCTACCACGGTGATCTGCTCTCTTCTGCTCCAGTAAGGGTGGAATTCCGCCCGGACCGGTCTTTCCATCTCCCAGTTAGCACCATGTGTTTTATTTTTGATAAAACCGGGTCCCTTTGGGTCCATAAACAAATGTTTGGTGCGGCCACTGGAAGGGTGTCCAGGAAATGTAACGCCACCGTTTCCTCTATTCTGGGTACTAATGGTGGGGCGCCCGGTAACGGCAGCCTGCTTAGTGCATCGGTGTTTGCCACCCGAGTTCCTGGCCGATGCTCCAGTTGATACTGGTACGCCGCCAGTAGTCGGGCCCAGCGTTGGATCCGGGCCGAAGCTGTTGGTGGTGTTGCTTTGTCTTCTTTCAACAAAGCCAGCAATGGCTTGTGGTCTGTAATTATAGTGAATTTCTGCCCGCACAAGTACTGGTGAAATTCTTCACCGCGAAGATCACAGCCAGTCCTTCCTTTTCAATTTGGGCGTACGTCCGTTCCGCTGCTGCCAGTGTCCTGGAAGCAAACGCTATAGGTCGTTCCTGTCCGTTTTGCCCTCTGTGTGCCAAAACTGCACCAACGCCATATGGTGACTGTGGTAGTATGTATTAGGGGTCATGTGGGACTGGAAGCCCTAATGTCATTGGCTGACAGATCCCGGGTCCTGGTTGGCCGTTGACCTCTAGCTCCGCCCTGAAGGCGGAGTATAAGAAGCCGGAGTCCTCCCCCGCAGGCCATTCTACTATCGAGCTGCGGGGGAACAGACACGCTTAATAAAGCCTCATCAACTTCACTCTATTCGTCTCACGGAGTCTTTGTGCGCTACAATTTATTAAGCGTGCCTAAAAAGGACTATGGAGCTCAGGATCATCCCGGAATGCCTGAGGATCAGCCCCCACGCAGTGAACGCGGCAGCAGCCTTCAAGCACTGGTAGACTTGTTTCGAGGCCTACCTCAGAACGGCCACCGGCCGGGCCACAGAAGACCAAAAACTACAGGTCCTGCACTCGAGGGTGAGCACGGAGATTTTCTCCCTCATCGAAGACGCGGAGGATTTCCAGACGGCGTTCGCAGCACTGAAAAGTCTCTATGTCCACCCAGTTAACCAAATTTACGCTCGCTACCAACTCGCGACGAGACGGCAAGGTCCCGGAGAATCGATGGACGAATTCTACGCCGCGCTGCTGATTTTGGGACGAGCCTGCAGCTGCCCTTCGGTGAACGCAAATGAACACACGGACATGTTAATGCGCGATGCTTTTGTGGCAGGTATGAATTCCTCCCAAATCCGCCAAAGACTTCTAGAAAGAGAGTTGCTAGGACTCTCAGAGGCCCGGGCCCTAGCAGTCTCCCTAGACGTGGCCGCGCGTAATACCCGCGCCTACGGCCCCGACCGCGCGGCAGCCCATTGGGCTCCGTACGTACCCGTCGCGACAAACCCACCCCCCCCCCCCGGACACCCCACAGGCTTGCACGGTCCAAACACCAAGTCGCACTGGGGGCGCCCGCTGCTATTTCTGCGGCCAGGCGAAATACCCCCGGCAGCGCTGCCCGGCCTGCGCAGCAATCTGCAAGAGCTGCGGGAAAAAGGGTCATTTCGTGGTTGTGTGCCGGTCCCGCGAGGTCGCCGCTGTCTCGGGAGAACAGGGAGCCCTGCAAGCCGTTTACGCTCCCCAACCCCCCCAGCGCCCCATGTACGACCCGCAGGCGCAGCCGCTCTGGGTCCCGACCACCACGGTCCCGGGAGAACAGGGAGCCCTGCACACCGCTTACGCTCCCCAACCCCCCCCCCCGCGCCCCATGTATGACCCGCCGGCGCTACCACTTTGGATCCCGACCACCACTCTCCACGGAGAAGAGGGAGTTCTGCGCGTCTGACCCGCCGGCGCTACCAACTTGGGTCCCAACCACCGCTGTCCCCAGAGATGAGGGAGCCCCGCGCGGTCCTAACGCTCCCAACCCCCCCAGCGCCCCATGTGCGACCCGCAGACGCCGCCATTTTGGGTCCCGGCCACCACGAGGGGAGGAAGGGCGCCGCCATCTTGGACCACCCCAGACCTGTACGACGCGTGGGGGCGGCCATTTTGTCCATCCCCCACCACCATCTTGTGACCCCCCAGCCATGTGCGATGTATGGGGGCAGCCATTTTGTTCATCCCCGACGCCACCTTGGACGGCAACAACGGACCCCACTCCACTACTACAACTACGTCTCGCTTCAATTACGCTCGATCAAGCTCGGCCCCGGACACTCCAGACGACGACGACAACGGTGCTAATAAACGGCCACGAGACACCATGCCTAGTCGACTCCGGGAGCACGGAGAGCTTTATCCACCCCGACACGGTAAGACGCTGTTCCTTGACCACCTATCCCAGTGCACAAAAGATTTCCCTAGCTGCAGGATCCCACTCCGTACAGATCCAAGGTTTCTGCATAGTTACCCTAACGGTGCAGGGGAGGGAGTTCAAAAACTACAAACTACACGTCCTTCCCCAACTCTGCGCCCCCACTTTACTGGGATTAGATTCCCAGTGCAATCTACAGAGCCTTACGTTCAAATTCGGCAGCCCAATACCCCCACTCACTACCTGCGGCCTCACAACCCTCAAGGTGCAACCCCCGTCCTTGTTTGCGAACCTCACCCCGGATTGCAAACCCGTCGCCACTAGGAGCAGACGGTACAGCGCCCAGGACCGGACCTTCATTCGGTCTGAAGTCCAGCGGCTACTAAAGGAGGGCATAATCCAGGCCAGCAATAGTCCCTGGAGAGCACAGGTGGTAGTAATGAAGACAGGGGAGAAACAAAGGATGGTCATAGGCTATAGCCAGACCATCAACAGGTACACACAACTAGACGCGTACCCTCTCCCCCGCATATCCGACATGGTCACTCGGATTGCCCAATATAAAGTCTTCTCCACCGTGGACCTCAAGTCCGCCTACCATCAGCTCCCCATCCGCCCAAGTGACCGCAAGTACACAGCCTTCGAGGCAGACGGGCGATTATACCATTTCCTAAGGGTCCCATTTGGCGTCACAAACGGGGTCTCGGTCTTCCAACGGGAGATGGACCGAATGGTTGATCAACATGGGTTGCGGGCCACGTTCCCGTATCTCGACAATGTAACCATCTGCGGCCACGACCAGCAGGACCACGACGCCAACCTCCAAAAATTCCTCCAGACTGCCAAAGCCTTGAACCTCACGTACAACGAGGACAAGTGCGTTTTTAGCACCAACCGGCTAGCCATTCTTGGCTACGTAGTGCGCAATGGGATAACAGGCCCCGACCCCGAACGTATGCGCGCCCTCATGGAATTTCCCCTCCCGCACTGAAACGCTGCCTGGGTTTTTTTTCATACTACGCCCAGTGGGTCCCCCAGTACGCAGACAAGACCCGCCCCCTAATACAGACCACGACCTTCCCTCTGTCGACAGAGGCTTGCCAGGCCTTCAGCCGCATCAAAGCGGATATCGCAAAGGCCACGATGCGCGCCATCGACGAGTCCCTACCCTTCCAGGTCGAGAGCGACGCCTCTGACGTAGCTCTAGCGGCCACCCTTAACCAAGCGGGCAGACACGTGGCCTTTTTCTCTCGAACCCTCCACACTTCAGAAATCCGCCACTCCTCAGTGGAAAAGGAAGCCCAAGCCATAGTGGAAGCTGTGCGACATTGGAGGCATTACCTGGCCGGCAGGAGATTCACTCTCCTCACCGACCAATGGTCGGTCGCCTTCATGTTCGATAATGCACAGCGGGGCAAAATCAAAAACGACAAGATCTTAAGGTGGAGGATCGAGCTCTCCACCTTCAACTACGAGATTTTGTATCGTCCCGGAAAGCTGAACGAGCCGTCCGATGCCCTATCCCGCGGCACATGTGCCAACGCACAAATTAACCGCCTCCAAACCCTCCACGAGGACCTCTGCCACCCGGGGGTCACTCGGTTTTTCCACTTTATCAAGTCCCGCAATCTCCCATACTCTTTAGAGGAGGTCCGTACAGTCACAAGGGGCTGCCACATCTGCACGGAATGCAAACCGCATTTTTTCAGGCCGGATGGTGCGCACCTGATTAAGGCTTCCCACCCCTTTGAACGCCTTAGTCTCGATTTCAAAGGGCCCCTCCCCTCCACCGACCGCAACACATACTTTCTTAATGTGGTGGACGAATACTCCCGCTTCCCATTCGCCATTCCCTGCTCTGACATGACCGTGGCCACAGTCATTAAAGCCCTGAACGCCATCTTCACACTGTTCGGTTGCCCCGCATACGTCCACAGCGACAGGGGGTCCTCTTTCATGAGTGACGAGCTGCGCCAGTTCCTGCTCAGCAAGGGCATAGCCTCAAGCAGGACGACCAGCTACAACTCCCGGGGGAACGGGCAAGTAGAGAGGGAGAACGGCACGGTCTGGAAGACCGTCCTACTAGCCCTACGGTCCAGGGACCTCCCAGTTTCATGGTGGCAGGAGGTCCTCCCGGACGCTCTCCACTCCATCCGGTCGCTATTATGTACGAGCACTAATCAAATGCCTCATGAGCGTCTCCTTGTCTTCCCTAGGAGGTCCTCCTCTGGAACGTCACTGCCGACCTGGCTGGCGGCCCCAGGACCCATCTTGCTCCGAAAGCATGTGCGGGCACATAAGGCGGACCCGTTGGTCGAAAGGGTTCACCTCCTCCACGCGAACCCGCAGTACGCTTACGTGGAGTACCCCAACGGCCGACAGGACACGGTCTCCCTGCGGGATCTGGCGCTTGCCGGCAACACACACACCCCCCCGACACCATTCACCTCACCCCCCTTCCTGCCACCGCCGCACCCCGCGACCGCCCCCTTCCCAGGAGGATCGGTTCCCCTCCCCTCAGGCCCGACCAAGAATAAAGCCCAAGCTGAAACCGTAAGGCTCCCGGAGACGACAACACCGGTACAAGCACCACCACCACCACCGGGGCCGAGGCGATCGACACGGACGACCAGACCGCCCGACCGACTCGTGGCGTCGATCTAAATCAATATATGGACTTTTCACAAGAACATTTTGCTTTTCTCCTGATACCTTCTGGAAACAGTTGAAACAGGACAAAATTGTACATACTGTATTGCCATGTGAATGTTTTCCTCCCAGGACCAGCCCTGTAAACCCTTACCACCATGCGAAGCATCACCCCGCCGGGTTCATTTTTGACAAGGGGTGAATGTGGTAGTATGTATTAGGGGTCATGTGGGACTGGAAGCCCTAATGTCATTGGCTGACAGATCCCGGGTCCTGGTTGGCCGTTGATCTCTGGCTCCGCCCTGAAGGCGGAGTATAAGAAGCCGGAGTCCTCCCCCGCAGGCCATTCTACTATCGAGCTACGGGGGAACAGACACGCTTAATAAAGCCTCATCGACTTCACTCTATTAGTCTCACGGAGTCTTTGTGCGCTACAGAGACGCGTCGCAGGTGAGCACCAACTCTTTCCTGGGGCCGTCGTGTGCCAAGACGTTCTCTGAGGAAAGCTGTTCTTTTGCGCAGAGTGCAAACTGCACTTCAACCGGACAGAGAGGGTGCACCTGATAAAGGCTTCCCGTCCCTTTGAACACCTCAGTGTGGATTTCAAAGGCCCCCTCCCCTCCACCGACCGCAACACGTACTTCCTGAACGTGATTGACGAGTACTCCCGGTTCCCATTCACCATCTCCTGCCCCAACATGACCGCAACCACCGTCATAAAAGCCCTCCATAACATCTTTATGCTGTTCGGTTTCCCCGCCTACATACACAGTGATAGGGGGTCTTCCTTTATGAGTGACGAATTGCGTCAATTCCTGCTCCGCAAGGGCATTGCCTCGAGCAGGACGACCAGTTACAACCCCCTGGGAAACGGACAGGTAGAGAGGGAGAACAGAACGGTCTGGAAGACCGTCCTCCTGGCCCTACGGTCCAGGAATCTCCCAGTCTCCCGCTGGCAGAAGGTCCTCCCGGATGCCCTCCACTCCATCCAGTCACTGTTCTGTACCACGGCCAACCAAACACCTCACGAACGTCTCCTTGTTTTCCCCAGGAAGTCCTCCTCTGGGACCTCGCTCCACTCCTGGCTGGCAGCTCCCAGACCCGTCCTGCTTCGAAAACACGTGCGGGCGCACAAATCGGACCCATTGGTCGAGAGGGTCCATCTTCTCCATGCTAACCCCCAGTACGCCTATGTGGCGTACCCCGACGGCCGACAGGATACGGTCTCCCTACGGGACCTGGCGCCCGCTGGATCCCCACACACCCACCCGCCACCAGTCCCACCCTCCCGCCCACCGGCGCACCCCAAGGCCGCCCCCTTCCCAGGTCAGTCGGTCCTTCCACCGGCCCCGTCTAGGGGTGATGAAGCTGCCACAGAGCCAAAACCACGCTCCCGGAGTCACAGACGCCCGAACCTCCATCGGCATCGCCACCAAAGCTACGACAATCGCAGAGGACGACCAGGGCCCCCGATCGACTAATTGCTTCATTTTGAAATGTACATTACTGTTGTAAATAGTTAAGATGTAATGAGGCAAAATGCTGTATCGAGGTATTACGGTTCCTTCATAACTGTAACTTCTACCACTTTTACCACGTTGTAATACGAAGCCACCCCCCCCCCCCCCCCCCCCCCCCGCCGGACTCTTTTTAAACAGGGGATGAATGTGGTAGTCTGTGTTAGGAGGATTACGGTACCTGGTAATGCCGGAATACCATTGGTGGAGAATGTACTTGTTCCCATTGGTTAAGCCTGTATGTTAGCTCCGCCCTGTAAGGCGGGGTATAAGAGCCCGTGCCCCCACCAGCAGCTTTCTTCTGTACCTGCGCTGCTGGGGGAAACATCTAGCGTATTAAAGCCTTCAAATGTCTCCAATCTCGTTTCTGGGTTATTGATCGTGCATCAGCGGACTCATACCGCGGAGCTGGACCTCCTAAATAATGCCCCCGATCGGCCGCACGCCTGACCCGGACTGCCCACCCAAAAATAGCCCGGTCCCGTATGGGGGCCCCCTGCCCTCCGATTGGCCGGCCCACGACCATGGCGGCCGCGGACAGAGTGGTCCATGCCATGAGTGATCCATGCTGTCGGGTCTTTGGCTGGTCGGTGGGGGGAGAATGGCGGGGCACGCCTCCAGCAATGGCTGCAGGTCGGGAATACGCGGCGCACTCCCCGAGTACACTGCTTTTCGGGGGCCAGAGAATCGGGGAACCGGCGCCGGTACTGATTCCATGCGCGAAAGTGGATTCTCCGCCCTGGCGCCGGAAGCAGTTTCGGCGTTGGGGTGCAGAGAATCCAGCCCCTATTCTTTGAAAGGTTAAATGAATGGCACCGTCTGGCTGGCGATATGAGAAGTCTGAACAACTGAGATCCTACTTCACTCATCAAGACGAGTTAACATGTAAAGGTGATGTGATTCTGTGGGGATCACAGGTGGTTGTCCTGTCTCAGGGCAGGGGCCATTCCTTCAAGAGCTCCTCAGCGCCCACACAGGGCAGGCAGAGGTGAAGATGTTGCCGCATAGTCATGTCTGGTGGCCAGGCATGGACAAGCTCATACAACAGTGCCACTCTTGCCAAATGCAGCATCTCTGCTGCCTTCTGCAACCTTTCACCCATGGGAATGGCCAGGTCGCCCCCATGGACCAGGCGCCACGTTGATTGTGCGGACAAGATTTTTTTGGTGCTGGTAGATGCCCACTTGAAGCAGCTATCGTTTCAACGGTTGGGAACCACTGCCTCGCGGCCATGGTAGATGTCCTGGTTAGCACTGTTGCTTCACAGCACCAGGGTCCCAGGTTTGATTCCCAGCTTGGGCCACTGTCTGTGCGGAGTCTGCACGTTCTCCCGTGTCTGCGTGGGTTTCCTCCGGGTGCTCCGGTTTCCTCCCACAAGTCCCGAAAGACGTGCTGTTAGGTGAATTGGACACTCTGAATTCTCCCTCAGTGCACCCGAACAGGCGCCGGAATGTGGCGACTAGGGGATTTTCACAGTAACTTCATTGCAGTGTTAATGTAAGCCTACTTGTGCCAATAAAGATTATTATTATGGGCATCCTGAGTCAATTATTTCAGACAATGGCGCCCCTTTACCGCTGATGATTTCCAGGGTTTTGTGCGATCAAATGGATACGGCATACAAGGACAGTCCCCCACCATCCAACGTCAAACGGTTAAGGATGATTGTTTCCCGGTGCCCATTGGCAGCACAGCTTACTAGCCCTGGTATAAAATGTCAGCCAGTGTGAGGTCGACCAGAAAGGAGAGAGGACCCAGTAAGGTGTAACCGGGACTTTGTATATGATATTGCGTTGAAATTAATTTCTTTAGGGGGCATGGTGGTGCATGGTTAGCACTGCTGCCTCACGGCGCCGAGGTCCCGATTCAATCCTGGCCCCGGGTCGCTGTCTGTGTGGAGTTTGCACATTCTCCCCGTGTCTGCATGGGTCTCACCCCCACAACCCCATAAAATGTGCAGGGTAGGTGGATTGGCCATGCCACATTGCCCCACATTCAGAAAAAAAAATTGGCCACTCTAAATTTAAAATAAATAAATGTCTTTACAGCTTGTCGTGGACCCCCTGTTTTTTAAACTTTGTAACTTTTGTACATGGTTTTGGGGGAGTGTAACAAGGGATTTTACGGGGGGGGGGGGGCTTTGATTTGATTTGATTTGATTTATTTATTTTTTTTAAATAATATTTTATTGAAAATTTTTGGTCAACCAACACAGTAAATTGTGCATCCTTTACACAACATTATAACAATACAGATAATAATGACCTTTTTTATTTAAACAAGAACAAAAGAAAACAACAACAAATAAATAAATATTAAATAACAAAAAATAAAAACTAGCCCTAATTGGCAACTGCCTTGTCTCAGGCCACACACCACCCCCACCCCCCCCCCCCCCCCCCACCCCCCACCCCCCAAGTCCTGGGCTGCTGTTGCTGCCTTCTTTGTTCTCCCCTATCTATCTTTCCGCAAGATATTCGACGAACGGTTGCCACCGCCTAGTAAACCCTTGAGCCGACCCCCTTAGGACGAACTTTATCCGCTCTAACTTTATGAACCCCGCCATATCATTTATCCAGGTCTCCACCCCCGGGGGCTTGGCTTCTTTCCACATTAGCAATATTCTGCGCCGGGCTACTAGGGACGCAAAGGCCAAAACATCGGCCTCTTTCGCCTCCTGCACTCCCGGCTCTTGTGCAACCCCAAATATAGCCAACCCCCAGCTTGGTTCGACCCGGACTCCTACTACTTTCGAAAGCACCTTTGTCACCCCCATCCAAAACCCCTGTAGTGCCGGGCATGACCAAAACATATGGGTATGATTCGCTGGGCTTCTCGAGCACCTCGCACACCTATCCTCCACCCCAAAAAATTTACTGAGCCGTGTTCCAGTCATATGTGCCCTGTGTAATACCTTAAACTGAATCAGGCTTAGCCTGGCGCACGAGGACGACGAGTTTACCCTGTTTAGGGCATCTGCCCACATCCCCTCCTCAATCTCCTCCCCTAGCTCTTCTTCCCATTTCCCTTTTAGTTCGTCCATCATAGTCTCCCCTTCGTCTCTCATTTCCCTATATATATCCGACACCTTACCGTCCCCCACCCATTTCTTTGAGATGACTCTGTCCTGCACCTCTTGTGTCGGGAGCTGCGGGAATTCCCTCACCTGCTGCCTCGCAAAAGCCCTCAATTGCATATACCTGAATGCATTCCCTTGGGGCAACCCATATTTCTCGGTCAGCGCTCCCAGACTCGCAAACTTCCCATCCACAAATAGATCTTTCAATTGCGTTATACCTGCTCTTTGCCACATTCCATATCCCCCATCCATTCCCCCCGGGGCAAACCTATGGTTGTTTCTTATCGGGGACCCCCCCAGTGCTCCGGTCTTTCCCCTATGTCGTCTCCACTGTCCCCAAATCTTCAGTGTAGCTACCACCACCGGACTCGTGGTATAGTTCCTTGGTGAGAACGGCAATGGGGCTGTCACCATAGCCTGCAGGCTGGTCCCCCTACAGGACGCCCTCTCTAATCTCTTCCACGCCGCTCCTTCCTCCTCTCCCATCCACTTACTCACCATTGAAATATTAGCGGCCCAATAATACTCACTTAGGCTCGGTAGTGCCAGCCCCCCCCCTATCCCTACTACGCTGTAAGAATCCCTTCTTCACTCTCGGAGTCTTCCCGGCCCAAACAAAACCCATAATACTCTTTTCTATCCTTTTGAAAAAAGCCTTCGTGATCACCACCGGGAGACACTGAAACACAAAAAGGAATCTCGGGAGGACCACCATCTTAACTGCCTGCACCCTCCCTGCCATTGACAATGCTACCATGTCCCATCTCTTGAAATCTTCCTCCATCTGTTCCACCAACCGCGTCAAATTTAGCCTGTGCAATGTGCCCCAATTCTTAGCTATCTGGATCCCCAGGTAACGAAAGTCTCTTGTTACCTTCCTCAACGGTAGGTCTTCTATTTCTCTACTCTGCTCCCCTGGATGCACCACAAACAGCTCACTCTTTCCCATGTTCAATTTATACCCTGAAAAATCCCCAAACTCCCCAAGTATCCGCATTATTTCTGGCATCCCCTCCGCTGGATCCACCACATATAGTAGCAGATCATCCGCATATAAAGATACCCGGTGTTCTTCTCCTCCCCTAAGTATTCCCCTCCATCCCTTGGAACCTCTCAGCGCTATCGCCAGGGGCTCAATCGCCAGTGCAAACAGTAATGGGGACAGAGGACATCCCTGCCTTGTCCCTCTATGGAGCCGAAAATATGCCGATCCCCGTCCATTCGTGACCACACTCGCCACTGGGGCCCTATACAACAGCTGCACCCATCTAACATACCCCTCTCCGAACCCAAATCTCCTCAACACCTCCCACAGATAATCCCACTCCACTCTATCAAATGCTTTCTCGGCATCCATCGCCACTACTATCTCCGTTTCACCCTCTGGTGGGGCCATCATCATTACCCCTAACAACCTCCGTATGTTCGTGTTCAGCTGTCTCCCCTTCACAAACCCAGTTTGGTCCTCATGAACCACCCCCGGGACACATTCCTCTATTCTCATTGCCATTACCTTGGCCAAGACCTTGGCATCTACATTGAGGAGGGAGATTGGTCTGTAGGACCCGCATTGTAGCGGATCCTTTTCCTTCTTTAAAAGAAGCGATATCGTTGCTTCTGACATAGTCGGGGGCAGTTGTCCCCTTTCCTTTGCCTCGTTGAAGGTCCTCGTCAGTAGCGGGGCGAGCAAGTCCAAATATTTTCTGTAAAATTCAACTGGGAATCCGTCCGGTCCCGGGGCCTTTCCCGTCTGCATGTTCCTAATTCCTTTCACCACTTCTTCTACCGTGATCTGTGCTCCCAATCCCATCCTTTCCTGCTCTTCCACCTTGGGAATTTCCAGCCGATCCAAAAACTCCATCATTCTCTCCCTCCCATCCGGGGGTTGAGCTTCATACAATTTTTTATAAAATGTCTTAAACACTTCATTCACTCTCTCCGCTCCCCGCTCCGTCTCTCCATCTTCGTCTCTCACCCCCCCCTATTTCCCTCGCTGCTCCCCTTTTCCTCAATTGGTGTGCCAGCAATCTGCTCGCCTTCTCTCCATATTCATACTGTACACCCTGCGCCTTCCTCCATTGTGCCTCTGCAGTGCCTGTGGTCAGCAAGTCAAATTCCACATGCAGCCTTTGCCTTTCCCTATACAGTCCCTCCTCCGGTGCTTCCGCATACTGTCTGTCCACCCTCAAAAGTTCTTGCAACAACCGCTCCCGTTCCTTACTCTCCTGCTTCCCTTTATGTGTCCTTATTGATATCAGCTCCCCCCTAACCACCGCCTTCAACGCCTCCCAGACCACTCCCACCTGAACCTCCCCATTGTCATTGAGTTCCAAGTACTTTTCAATGCATCCCCTCACCCTTAAGCACACCCCCTCATCCGCCATTAGTCCCATGTCCATTCTCCAGGGTGGACGCCCTCTTGTTTCCTCCCCTATCTCCAAGTCTACCCAGTGTGGGGCATGATCCGAAATGGCTATAGCCGTATATTCCGTTCCCCTCACCCTCGGGATCAATGCCCTACCCAACACAAAAAAGTCTATGCGTGAATAGACTTTATGGACATAGGAGAAAAACGAGAACTCCTTACTCCTAGGTCTACTGAATCTCCACGGGTCCACCCCTCCCATCTGCTCCATAAAATCCTTAAGCACCTTGGCTGCTGCCGGCCTCCTACCAGTCCTGGACTTCGACCTATCCAGCCTTGGTTCCAACACCGTGTTAAAGTCTCCCCCCATTATCAGCTTTCCGGTCTCTAGGTCTGGGATGCGTCCTAGCATTCGCCTCATAAAATTGGCATCGTCCCAATTCGGGGCAGACACGTTTACCAACACCACCATCTCTCCCTGTAATTTGCCACTCACCATCACGTATCTGCCCCCGTTATCCGCCACTATAGTCTTTGCCTCGAACATTACCCGCTTCCCCACTAATATAGCCACCCCCCTGTTTTTCGCATCCAGCCCCGAATGGAACACCTGCCCTACCCATCCTTTGCGCAACCTAACCTGATCTATCAGTTTCAGGTGCGTTTCCTGTAACATGACCACATCTGCTTTAAGTTTCTTAAGGTGTGCGAGTACTCGTGCCCTCTTTATCGGCCCGTTAAGCCCCCTCACGTTCCACGTGATCAGCCGAGTTGGGGGGCTTCCCACCCCCCCCCTTGCCGGTTAGCCATCATCTTTTTCCAGCTTCTCGCCCAGTTCCCACGCGGCTGTATTTCTCCCAGACGGTGCCCCCCCGCCCATCCTTTCCCGCACCCACTCCCCCCTTTCCCCAGCAGCAGCAACCCAGTAATTCCCCCCCCCCCGCTAGACCCCCCGCTAGCGTAATTACTCCCCCCATGTTGCTCCCAGAAGTCAGCAAACTCTGGCTGACCTCGGCTTCCCCCCGTGATCACGGCTCGCCCCGTGCGGCGCCCCCTCCTTCCTGCTTCTCTATTCCCGCCATAATTATCATAGCGCGGGAACCAAGCCCGCGCCTCTCCCTCGGCCCCGCCTCCCATGGCCAACGCCCCATCTCCTCTCCCTCCCCACCTCCCCCCATCACCACCTGTGGGAGAAAGAAAAGTTACCATACCGCAGGATTAATCATACAATCCCTCTTCGCCCCCCCCCCCCCCACTCGTCCCACCACTTTGTCCAAACGTTCATTTTCGTAGTCCAATCATTCCAATTTTTCTTCTACAATAAAAGTCCACGCTTCATCCGCCGTCTCAAAGTAGTGGTGCCTCCCTTGATATGTGACCCACAGTCTTGCCGGTTGCAGCATTCCAAACTTTATCTTTTTTTTGTGAAGTACCGCTTTGGCCCGATTAAAGCTCGCCCTCCTTCTCGCCACCTCCGCACTCCAATCTTGATAGACGCGGATCACCGCGTTCTCCCATTTACTACACCGAGTTTTCTTCGCCCATCTAAGGACCATTTCTCTATCCTTAAAACGGAGAAATCTCACCACTATGGCTCTGGGAGCTTCTCCTGCTCTCGGTCCTCGCACCATAACTCGGGGCCTCCACTCCCATTAACGAGTGCAGCATCGTGCTCACATATGCCCCGACGTCCGCCCCCTCCACACCTTCAGGAAGGCCAAGAATCCTCAAGTTGTTCCTCCTTGCGTTATTTTCCAGTGCCTCCAACCTCTCCACAGATCGTTTCTGGTGTGCCTCCTGTATCTCCGACTTCACCACCAGGCCCTGTATGTCGTTTTCATTCTCTGCTGCTTTCGCCTTCACGACCCGAAGCTCCTGCTCCTGGGTCTTTTGTTCCTCTTTCAGCCCTTCAATCGCCTGTAATATCGGGGCCAACAACTCTTTCTTCATTTCCTTTTTTATCTCCTCCACGCAGCGTTTCAAAAACTCTTGTTGTTCAGGGCCCCATATGAAACTGCCACCTTCCGACGCCATCTTGGTTTCTGCTTGCCTTCCTTGCCGTTGTTCCAAAGGATCCGCTGCAATCCGGCCACTTTCCTCTCCTTTTTCCATCCGTGTCCAGGGGGAACACCCTTCTGGTTTACCGCACGGTGTTTTCAGCCGTTAAAATTGCCGTTGGGGCTCCTATCAAGAGCCCAAAAGTCCGTTTCACAGGGAGCTGCCGAAACGTGCGACTCAGCTGGTCATCGCCGCACCCGGAAGTCTTTGATTTGATTTATTATTGTCACATGTATTGGTATACAGTGAAAAGTGCTGTTTCTTGCATGCTGAACAAACAATGCATATCGTACATAGGGAAGGAAGGAGAGACTGCAGAATATAATGATGCGGAGATGCCAGCGTTGGACTGGGGTGGGCACAGTAAGAAGTCTTACAACACCAGGTTAAAGTCCAACAAGTTTGTTTCAAATCACTAGCTTTCGGAGCGCTGCTCCTTCCTCAGGTGAATGAAGATCATAGATCATAGAATTTACAGTGCAGAAGGAGGCCATTCGGCCCATCAAGTCTGCACCAGCTCTCGGAAAGAGCACCCTACCCAAGGTCAACACCTCCACCCTATCCCCATAACCCAGTAACCCCACCCAACACTAAGGGCAATTTTGGACACTAAGGGCAATTTAGCACGGCCAATCCACCTAACCTGCACATCTTTGGACTGTGGGAGGAAACCGGAGCACCCGGAGGAAACCCACGCACACACGGGGAGAACGTGCAGACTCCGCACAGACAGTGACCCAAGCCAGGAATTGAGCCTGGGACCCTGGAGCTGTGAAGCAATTGGTCCTGGCTTGAGACAATTCACATCTCTTTAACCTGGGGTTACTCCTATCTCTGGATCTGTAACCACTTAATTAACTGCAAATGCTCACATTCTAAGCATTGTCTGGCACCTTTGAATTTGTCCATATATATGTGTCTGGAACATACCTCTTCATTCACCTGAGGAGCCGTGCTCCAAAAGCTAGTGTTTGGAACAAACTTGTTGGACTTTAACATGGTGTTGTAAGACTTCTTACTGTGCAGAATATAATGTTACAGTTATAGCAAGGTGTAGAGAAAAGATCAACTTAATACGAGTTAGGTCCATTCAAATGTCTGATGGCAGTAGGGAAGAAGCTGTTCTTGAGTCGGTTGGTACGTGACCTTAAACTTTGGTATCTTTTCCCTGACGAAGAAGGTGGAAGAGAGTATGTCCGGGGTGCGTGGGGTCCTTAATTATGCTGGCTGCCTTTCTGAGGCAGCGGGAATTATAGATACAGTCAATGGATGGGAGGCTGGTTTGCGTGATGGACTGGGCTACATTCACAACCTTTTGTAGTTTCCTGCGGTCTTGGGCAGAGCAGGCTCCATACCAAGCTGTGACACAACCAGAAAGAATGCTTTCTGTGGTGCATCTGTGGAAGTTGGTGAGGGTCATAGGTGACATGCCAAATTTCCCCAGTCTTCTGAGAAAGTAGAGTCTTTGTTGGGCTTTCTTAACTATAGTGTCGGCATGGGGGGACCAGGACAGGTTGTTGGTGATCTGGACACCTAAAAACTTGAAGCTCTCGACCCTTTCTACTTTGTTCCCATTGATGTAGACAGGGGCATGTTCTCCACTACGCTTCCTGAAGTCGATGACAATCTCCTTCGTTTTATTGACATTGAGGGAGGGATTATTGTCGTCGCACCAGTTCACCAGATTCTCTATCTCATTCCTGTACTCTGTCTCGCCAGTGTTTGAAATCCGACCCACTACGGTGGTGTCATCAGCAAATTTGACAATCGAGTTGGAGGGGAATTTGGCCACACAGTCATAGGTGTACAAGGAGTATAGTAGGGGGCTGAGGACACAGCCTTGTGGGGCACCGGTGTTGAGGATGATCGTGGAGGAGGTGTTGTTGCCTATCCTTACTGATTGTGTGTGTGGGATGTGGTAGTGTGGTTCCTTTCGGGGGGCGGGGGGGGGGGGGGGCTCCACGGACCACCTGACCGACTTGAGGCCAATTGCGTGGGAGTGTGCGCAGTTGATAATTCAAGAGCTGTAGCACTATTTTCAATCCCTATAATGTTTGCCCAATATCCCTCCTGTCAGTGAATTCATCTCAACCTTTCCCGTGTAGAGAGATAAAGGGATCAGGCAGTAACCTCCTCCAATGATTCAAGTTAATGTGATGCAGATGCCCAGGGTTAACACCTCTCAAACACCACAAACCCCCAAAAACAATTAACAGAACGTCACGCATGCTGAAAATACATCACCACAAAATGTTTGGTTTTTTAAAAATTATTTTTATTCAGATTTTTAGCGAAACAAAATGTTTACATAACCATTAATAACATTTAACAAAACAAGGTAAACGTTAACATTAAATTTTTAAAAATGAATATGCAGCAAGTGAACAAAGTGAACAAAATATGAAGTCAGTGACCAGAGCCGGACATGCCCAGAACATATGGACATGGTTCGCTGGGCTTCCCACATATCTCGCACATCTGTCCTCAACCCCAAAGAACTTGCTCATTCTCGCTGCCGTCATGTGTGCCCAATGGACCACCTTAAACAGAATTAAGCTAGGCCTGGCACATGATGATGAGGAATTAACCCTGCTTAGGGCATCAGCCCACAGGCCCGCATCCAGTTCCTCGCCTAGTTCCTCCTCCCACTTGCCCTTAAGTTCCACCACTGGGGCTTCCTCTGCCTCCTGTAGTTCTTGGTAGATGTCCGACACCATCCCCTCCCCTACCCAGGTGCCAGAGACCACCCTATCCTGCATCCCACGTGAGGGTAGCAACGGAAATGTCACCACCTGTTTTTTTAGAAAGGCACGCACCTGAAGGTATCTGATGGCATTTACAGGGGGCAGATTAAATTTCTCCTCCAGCGCCGTCAAGTTGGGAAAAGTCCAGTCTCTGAACAGGTCCCCTATCCTTTTAATACCTGCCCTATGCCAGCTTTGAAACCCTCTGTCTATCTTGCCCGGGACAAATCTGTGATTGTTGCGAATCGGGGTCCACACTGAGGCTCCCTCCACCTCCCCCTGTGTCTTCTCCACTGACCCCAGATCCTTAGTGCCGCCGCCATCACCGGACTTGAGGAGTAGCGCGCTGGCGGGAACGGCAGAGGTGCCGTTACAAGTGCCCCTAAGCTGGTGCTTTTGCATGAGGATGCCTCTAACCGCACCCACGTCGACCCCTCCCCCAATACCCATTTCCTAATCATGGCTATATTAGCCGCCCAGTGTTAGCCGCAAACATTTGGCAGCACCAGCCACCCCCGCCCCACCCCCCCCCCCCCCCACGACTGCGCTCCAGACACAGTCTCTTTACTCGCAGGGTCTTTTTTGCCCATACAAATCCTGAAATGATCTTGTTCATCCGCTTGGTGGGCAGCACGGTAGCATTGTGGATAGCACAATTGCTTCACAGCTCCAGGGTCCCAGGTTCGATTCCGGCTTGGGTCACTGTCTGTGCGGAGTCTGCACGTTCTCCCCGTGTCTGCGTGGGTTTCCTCCGGGTGCTCCGGTTTCCTCCCACAGTCGAAAGATGTGCAGGTTAGGTGGATTGGCCATACTAAATTGCCCTTAGTGTCCAAAATTGCCCTTAGTGTTGGGTGGGGTTACTGGGTCATGGGGATAGGGTGTAGGTGTTGACCTTGGTAGGGTGCTCTTTCCAAGAGCCGGTGCAGACTCGATGGGCCGAATGGCCTCCTTCTGCACTGTAAATTCTATGATCTTAAAGAAGGACTTAGGGATGAAGATGGGAAGGCACTGGAAGACAAACAAAAATCTGGGGAGGACCGTCATCTTAACAGTCTGCACCCTCCCCGCTAGAGAAAGCGGGAGCATGTCCCACCTTTTAAAGTCCCCTCCATCTGCTCTACCAGCCGGGATAGGTTAAGCTTATGCAGGGCATCCCAGTTTCGAGCCACCTGTATGCCCAGGTACTGAAAGTTCTTCTCTACCATCTTAAGCGGAAGCTCTCCCAGTCTCTTCTCCTGCCCTTTAGCTTGGATCACGAACATCTCGCTTTTCCCCACGTTTAATTTGTACCCCGAAAAGTTACCAAAGTCCCTCAAAATCTGCATGACCTCCCCCATCCCCTCTAGCGGGTCCGAAATATACAGGAGCAGATCATCCGCATAGAGCGAGACCCGATACTCCTCCCCCTCCCGAACCAACCCCTGCCAGTTCTTTGAAGCCCTCAGCGCTATGGCCAACGGCTCTATTGCAAGGGCGAATAGTAACAGGGAGAGGGGGCACCCCTGCCTCGTCCCTCGGTGAAGCCTAAAATACTCCGACCTCACCCTGTTCGTGCATACACTTGCTACTGATAAAGTAGTTGGACCCATCATATGAATCCCTCACCGAATCCAAACCTTCTTAGCGTTTGCCACAGGTACTCCCATTCCACCCGATCAAAGGCTTTCTTTCAAAGGCATCCATCGCAGCTGCTACTTCTGCCTCCCGTCCTTCTGAGGGCATCATAAAAATGTTTAGGAGCCTCCGTACATTGGAGTTCAGTTGCCTGCCCTTAACGAAGCCTGTCTGATCCTCCCCTATCACCCCTGGGACACAGTCCTCTATTCTAGTGGCCAAAACCTTGGCCAGCAATTTGACATTGACGTTCAAGAGCGATATCGGTCTGTAGGACCCACACTGTAGCGGATCTTTCTCCCGTTTGAGAATGAGTGAAATCGAGGCCTGTGACATTGTTGGGGGGAGAGTTCCTCTCTCTTTAGCACTGTATGTTCTATGACCTGATGTACCCAATTCTCAGTGGTAAAGACAATTGAACCATTCATTGAGTCAAAAAAAAAGACAGGGGTATTGTGAAGCAACATATTATAGATGTGGCGGAACATTACAGCGCACATAAAAAAAGTTAATGTTTACACAGACTCCAATTTTGCTAACTAGTCTGTTAAAGAGTAGCAAGAGATAAAATTTGGAATGATTTTTTTGGGTGTGTTGAAGGTAGAAAGTCCTCCAGGGCCAGTACAATATGCAAACGAGGAAGGACGCTGTATGCTTGCTGCACAGTTCTCAGTAACGGGATAACTCATTAAGCCAGGGTTGAACAGAGCTGTGATTTACAACCAGTTCTCACTGCTGATTGCAACACGGGTGCAAGTATGACAAAGGGACATTGCTCAGAGCTTTTCCTTTGTCTTGCTTATCTCTGTACCACCACACAGGGGCGGTGAACAAAGTCTAAGGTTTTCATTTGATGCTTGCTGTGAAGCTGCGTTAGCAAAGCAGATTCTAATCAAGTTCTTTCATCCACTTCCTCATGTCAGTTTGTGTATGTCCACCGCGACCCTGGCATCTACAGGTGGTTTCACGATCAGGCAAAATGAATACTGATATGAAGAGAAAAAGAATTGGTGAAGTGTTACAACCCGTGAGGACATATTTCAGGACTCAGTCCTTCTTTTGAACTCCTCGATTGATCACAACAGACTTTTTTGTAATTTATAGGGATGTTTATTCAGTGACTGTACTTAACCATTTACATGACGATTTCAAAGAACTCAAAGACGCTGAGACGTTCCTTCTCCTCAGTGGAAAGTCTAGAACACGGGGTCATTGCCTCAGGATAATGGGTCGTACATTTAGGATTGAGGTGAGGAGAACTTCTTCGTTCCGAGGGCTGCGAAGCTTTGGAATTCTCTATTCCAGAGTGTGTGGGTGCTCAGTCATTGAGTATGATCAAGGCTGAGATCGATAGACTTTCGGACTCTAAGGATCTCAAGGGAATAGGAATAGGGTGAGGAAATGGAGTTGCGGTGGAAGATCATTGAATGACAAAATAGATTCGAGTGGGCACCTTGTATTCCTCGATCTCCATAGCGTCCAAGGCATGAGGGTTGGCATTGGATAGGTCCAGGAAACAGAGATTGTGATGCGCAATTTAACACACCTCCATTTGTTCAGACCCCGACCACACATGAACTTTGTGCTAACTGCTCACTTACATGATTTCTGCATTCAACCAGTCCTGAGCACACTGTTGAGTGGCTGCGTACCTGAGCAGGGGATACAAAAATTGAGGGGTTAGCACAAGTTCAAGCTATCCAACACGAGTTAAAACAAGTCTGCACCTCTTAAAGAGAATGGTGCATTTTGGCTGGAGATGTGTCAAAAGGTGAATAGATTTCTGGGCTCTCAGCTGACCCTCATTATGTATTCTTCGCTGGAGGACCAGATATCCATTAGAGTACTGAAACACCTGAGCCCCAGGGAAAATATTGCTTGATTGACAGCTCTGGATCTCTACATCCATGCTGTCAATTTCACCAAGTTTATTTACGCACGGTAAAAAGGTTTCAAATGCTTGCAGTTTCAGCTATTGATATTTTAACCTCAAGTGTGTGGTGGACCTCCATCCAAACGGGGGTCAGCTCTGACAGATTTTCACATTGGTCTTGCATCCCGACACCTTCCTCGGGAGCTGCAACCCCACAATTTGAGCCATGTCTCAGAAATTCCCTCTGTACCTTTCCATTCAGAGAGGAAGGGATCCCTGTATGGGGTGCATACCCTTCACTTCTTTGCCTTCCTCCACTATCAAGACACACCATGGCATTCTATTCCGCCGTCTGACAGTCCTCACTGGAGGGCCCTCTACATTGGAGTCCTCCCTTTTTCCATTGGGGACCTGGCGTGGAGGGTGTTGCACGCAGTAGTGCCATGCAACCGTAGGTTAAGGTGGTTCACGGGCTCCCGGGTCGCATGTGTTTTCTGCGGCCAAGAGAAATCTTATGTAGATTGCCCGACATTGCAGCCCCCATTTTAGTTATTTGAAGGGGCTGCTCCTCAATGTTTGGTTGCACTTCAGCCCCATGCTCCTGATCTTTGGTCACCCAGTACGGAGGAGGGAGGAGGACCTCCCCTGAAGCCTGCTCCTGGCCAAGTTGGCCATCAGCAGGTCCTATGTTCATGGATGGGGGGCAGTGGAGAACGGGTACATGGTACCCACCGATATGCTAGAGGCCTTCCGTGGGCCCCCACACAATTACATTTTGACTTTATTTTTTACGTTTCCTTTGAAGTTTAGAAGTTTTGTTACACTGCCTCACCAGGATCTATCACGCTCATTAGTTACTTTTTGTTTATTTTTGATAATTGGTTTTATTATTAAGAGTATATATCGGGGACAATGTCCCTTTAAGGGCTTGTCATCTCTGTTAATTTGTTATTTATGGGTTTTCAAATGAGCATACAAATAGGGGATAGCTGGGACACTGGGTCGATTGGGAGGAGAGCTGTGAGACTGAACAAGTCAACACATTTTCTCTGACAAGAAAAGCTCTGTGTCTTGGTTTCTGCTTCACCAACCGGCATAGATGCTGCTGACAGCTGGGAGCTCACATCCAACGGGGTTCATATGAAAATTATATATCCTCAATGGAATTATGGGTGAGGGTGTGTTTCCAGTGGAGGATCATCTGGTGACAGTTAAGCAGGTCTGGGTGGAGGCACTACATCAAGGCCCCAGCTATCCTGAACACCTCCCTGTGCCAGAAATCAGAGCCATTTGTACTGTTCACCCCTTGGCCCCCTCAATTCTGTGGCAGTCAGGAGTAACATTGTCTGAGTCCTGTGCTAATCTTCAGGAAACAGCTTCAAAACTGTCTGGGGTTCTTTTCATATTACGCCCAGTGGGTCCCCCAGTACGCAGACAAGGCCCGCCCCCTAATACAGACCACGACCTTCCCTCTGTCGACAGAGGCTTGCCAGGCCTTCAGCCGCATCAAAGCGGATATCGCAAAGGCCACGATGCGCGCCATCGACGAGTCCCTCCCCTTCCAGGTCGAGAGCGACGCCTCCGATGTAGCTCTAGCGGCCACCCTTAACCAAGCGGGCAGACCCGTGGCCTTTTTCTCCCGAACCCTCCACGCCTCAGAAATCCGCCACTCCTCAGTGGAAAAGGAAGCCCAAGCCATAGTGGAAGCTGTGCGACATTGGAGGCATTACCTGGCCGGCAGGAGATTCACTCTCCTCACTGACCAACGGTCGGTAGCTTTCATGTTCGATAATGCACAGCGGGGCAAAATCAAAAATGACAAGATCTTAAGGTGGAGGATCGAGCTCTCCACCTTCAACTATGAGATCTTGTACCGTCCCGGAAAGCTGAACGAGCCGTCCGATGCCCTATCCCGCGGCACATGTGCCAACGCACAAATTAACCGTCTCCAAGCCCTCCACGAGGACCTCTGCCACCCGGGGGTCACTCGGTTCTACCATTTTATAAAGTCCCGCAACCTCCCCTACTCCGTGGAGGAGGTCCGTACAGTCACAAGGAACTGCCACATCTGCGCAGAGTGCAAACCGCACTTTTTCAGGCTGGATAGTGTGCACCTGATCAAGGCTTCCCGTCCCTTTGAACGCCTCAGTCTGGATTTCAAAGGGCCCCTCCCCTCCACCGACCGCAACACATACTTCCTGAACGTGGTGGACGAGTACTCCCGTTTCCCCTTCGCCATCCCCTGCCCTGACATGACAGCGGCCAGTCATTAAAGCCCTTAGCACCATATTCACACTGTTCGGTTGCCCCGCATACGTCCATAGCGACAGGGGGTCCTCCTTCATGAGTGACGAGCTGCGCCAGTTCCTGCTCAGCAAGGGTATAGCCTCGAGCAGGACGACCAGCTACAACCCCCGGGGGAACGGGCAAGTAGAGAGGGAGAACGGCACGGTCTGGAAGACCGTCCTACTGGCCCTACGGTCCAGGGATCTCCCAGTTTCACGGTGGCAGGAGGTCCTCCCGGACGCCCTCCACTCCATCCGGTCGCTACTGTGTACCACCACTAACCAAACGTCTCATGAGCGCCTCCTTGTCTTCCCCAGGAAGTCCTCCTCTGGAACGTCGCTGCCGACCTGGCTGGCGGCCCCAGGACCCATCTTGCTCCGGAAACATGTGCGAGCTCACAAGTCGGACCCGTTGGTCGAGAGGGTTCACCTCCTCCACGCGAACCCGCAGTACGCCTACGTGGAGTACCCCGACGGCCGACAGGACACGGTCTCCCTGCGAGATCTGCCGCCCGCCGGCAACACACACACCCCCTCGACACCAATCACCCCCTCCCTGCCACCGGCGCACCCCGCGACAGCCCCCTTCCCGGGAGGATCGATCCTCCTCCCAGGTCCGACCAGAAGTGAAGCTGAAGCAGAAACCGTAAAGCTCCCGGAGGCGACAACACTGGAACAAGCACCACCACCACCGGGGCTGAGGCGATCGACAAGGACGACTAGACCGCCCAAACGACTTGTGGCATCGGTGTAACACTAGAATGTTGTGGACTTTAACAAGAATGTTTTTTTTTCCTTTTCCCTCTTACGAATACTGTAAATAGTTCAAAACAAAAAACCCTGTACATAGCCCAGTGTAGGGCACTGTAATGACATGCAAAAGTTTTTTTCCTCCCAGGACCAGCCTTATAAACCCCTGCCACCATTCAAAGCACCACCCCGCCGGGTTCATTTTTAACAAGGGGTGAATGTGGTAGTATGCATTCGGGGTCATGTGGGACTGTGAAGCCATGATGTCATTGGCTGACAGATCCCGGGTCCTGGTTGGCTGTTGATCTCTAGCTCCGCCCTGAAGGCGGAGTATAAGAACCAGGAATTCTCCCCGCAGCTCCAGTCTGTTGCTGAACTGCGGGGAACGAGTCACGCTTAATAAAGCCTCATCGACTTCACCTCTATTCGTCTCTCGGGAGTCTTTGTGCGCTACACCATTTAAATTTTTTAGGTTTCTTTAGCAAGTCGATCAGTGGAGTAATCACGCCACAAAACCTTTGCACAAAGGTTCGATCAAATTCATTCATGTTAAGAGATCGCATTGCCTCCCTTCGTCTTAAGGGTATCGGAAACTCCTCAAGGAAAGTGATTTGGGCTTCGCCAAATTCACGTTCGGCTAGGTTCATCACCAAACTCGCCACCTGAAGTCGATCAAAGAACTCCATACGATGTTTTAAATGTTCTTTCCATGTCTGGAAGTTGGAAATAAAAGCTGATTGTCCCACTTTCTCTCTGCAATACTTCAATGGTGGGACAGGATAAGAGACGGTTCTTGTAACTGTATTCACCTTTCTATAGTCCACACACAACCGTTGGGTACTGTCTGGTTTAGGTACCATCACTATGGGTGAGCTCCATTGGCTGCCACCCACTTCAATTATGCCATTTTTAAGCATACTCTCAATCTCTCTGTTAACCTGTGCCAATGTTAAAGGATGAAGTCTATATGGATGCTGTTTGATAGGAACAGCATTTCCCATATCTACATCATGTATAGCCATTTTAGTACTTCCCAATTTATCTCTACAAACTTGCCCATGTGACATCAATAACTCTTTCAGGTCAGTTTGTTTTTCCTCTGGAAGGTAACTTAACAATTCATCCCAATTTTTAAGAACATCCTCATTTTCCAATTTAATTTGAGGTATGTCAAATTCACAGTCATCTGGATTTGGTTTGTCACTTTGAGTTAGAATCATTAAAACCTGTTTTCTCTCCTTCCCTTTCAAAGTACCTTTTAAGCATATTCACATGACACACTCGGTGAGTCTTCCTTCTATCTGGTGTTTTTACCACATAATTCACCTCACTTAATTTCCTTTCAATCTGATACGGTCCACAAAACCTCGCTTTTAAAGGCTCACCTACCACTGGTAACAACACTGAAACTTTATCCCCACTGGCAAAACTACGAACTTTGGATTTCTTGTCCACTACCCGTTTCATCACATTTTGTGCAACTTTCAAATGTTGTCTAGCCAATTCACCTGCTCTATTTAATCGTTCCCTAAAATTTGACACGTAATCCAATAGTGTAATTTCCGATTTCTCACCCATCAATTTTTCCTTAATCAATTTAAGTGGTCCTCTTACCTCATGACCAAAAATTAGTTCAAAAGGACTCAATTTGGTTGATTCATTAGGTGCATCCCTAATTGCAAACAGTACGAATGCAATTCCTTTATCCCAATCCTCTGGATAATCTTGACAATACGCCCTCAACATTGTCTTTAATGTCTGATGACATCTTTCTAAAGCTCCCTGAGATTCTGGAGGGTACGCAGTTGATTTAAATAGTTTTATTCCTAAGCTATCCATAACTTCTTTGAATAACCTGGAGGTAAAATTTGCTCCTTGATCTGATTGTGTTTCTGTGGGTAGTCCATATCTAGTAAAGAATTTAAGTAACTCCTCCGCAATCATTTTAGCTGTAATATTACGTACTGGAATGGCCTCTGGAAACCAAGTAGGCACATCCATTGTAGTCAAAAGATATTGATTCCCACTTTTTGTTTTAGGAAGCGGTCCTACACCATCAATTATGACCCTCGTAAAAGGTTCCTCAAATTTTGGAGTGGGTATTAAGGGCACTGGTTTTATCACTGCTTGACGTTTCCCAATCACTTGACATGTGTGACATGATTGACAAAATTTAACTACATCTTTATGTAGTCCAGGCCAATAAAAATGTTTCTGGATTTTAACTTGAGTTTTCCTTATTCCCAAATGACCTCCCACTGGTACTTCATGTGCAACTCGCAACACCTCCTTTCTATACCCTACCGGCAATACTACTTGATGAACTTCTGCCCACTTTTCATCCGCCTGCATATGTACAGATCTCCATTTTCTCATCAAGACATCATTTTTACGGTAATAACACTGTGGTATACTCTCAGATTCCTCTTCCGTATATGCTTTCTGATATACAAAGAACAAAGAACAAAGAAATGTACAGCACAGGAACAGGCCCTTCGGCCCTCCAAGCCCGTGCCGACCATACTGCCCGACTAAACTACAATCTTCTACACTTCCTGGGTCCGTATCCTTCTATTCCCATCCTATTCATATATTTGTCAAGATGCCCCTTAAATGTCCCTATCGTCCCTGCCTCCACTACCTCCTCCGGTAGTGAGTTCCAGGCACCCACTACCCTCTGCGTAAAAAACTTGCCTCGTACATCTACTCTAAACTTTGCCCCTCTCACCTTAAACCTATGCCCCCTAGTAATTGACCCCTCTACCCTGGGGAAAAGCCTCTGACTAGCCACTCTGTCTATGCCCCTCATAATTTTGTATACCTCTATCAGGTCGCCCCTCAACCTCCTTCGTTCCAGTGAGAACAAACCGAGTTTATTCAATCGCTCCTCATAGCTTATGCCCTCCATACCAGGCAACATTCTGGTAAATCTCTTCTGCACCCTCTCTAAAGCCTCCACATCCTTCTGGTAGTGTGGCGACCAGAATTGAACACTATACTCCAAGTGTGGCCTAACTAAGGTTCTATACAGCTGCAACATGACTTGCCAATTCTTATACTCAATGCCCCGGCCAATGAAGGCAAGCATGCCGTATGCCTTCTTGACTACCTTCTCCACCTGTGTAGCCCCTTTCAGTGATCTGTGGACCTGTACTCCTAGATCTCTTTGACTTTCAATACTCTTGAGGGTTCTACCATTCACTGTATATTCCCTACCTGCATTAGCCCTTCCAATATATCCGTTTTATTTCTACATCTTTGTTATAGCTCCACCAATTTTCCTGAACTAAAAATATCTACCTCATCCTCCACCTGTTCTTGTTCTTTTTCAACCATCTGATCAAAAATCGTTTCTGATAATTGCACTTCAACTTCATCTTCACTCTTTGATTTCTCCTCGTCTTAACCTGTGACTTTGCGACCTTGTTACTACACAATCCGGAAAAATCCCAGGATATTCGTCCTTCAACCCTTCAGTTGTCTGATTTTCCACTGGCTTATCAACCACAGTAGACATCACTCCCACCTGTGATCCAGCTATATCATTACCGAAAATAAACTGTATTCCTGGACAAAATAGTTTATCTATTACTCCTACTACCACTTCACCACTCTTCACTGGACTTTCCAACCTTACCTTATATAATGGAACGTTACCCCTCTCACCCTGAATTCCACATATCACCACCTTTTCTGGCAACATTCTTCCCAAACTACATAATTCCTCATCTCTTACATTAAAGATTGACTAGCCCCTGTATCTCTTAAAATTGTGACTTCTTTACCTGCTCCTCCTGATACACATGAGTAAACTTTACCCACACAAGTAAATTCTTTAAATACATCTGGCACCTTCTTAATAACATCTTGAACAGGCTGAAAAATCGTTTGAACCTCCTTCGCTTCCCTTGGGCCTTCCTTTACCACTCTAACAAACCCCACTGTCTTATCCTGTTTTACCACATCAGCCTTCCCAGTGCTTTTCTTCAACCACCAACACTGTGACTACATGGCCTAGTTTATTACAGTGAAAACATCTGAAACTTTTCATTTCTTTTCCACCCTCCTGGATTTTGTTTTTAATCTGAGGTACACTCTCTTTATTGTCTCCCATCAGATCACCTTTACCACAGCTGAAACGATTACTTAGTCTTTGGGGGTTATCTTTGAATTAATGGGTGTTAAGATATTCAATGGTTGTTTTAAAAAGTTTAACTTGAGTTGATAGAATAAACATTGTTTTGTTTTTAAAAACACTTGTCCATTTATGCTGTATCACACCTGTAGAGTACACCGTGTGCTTCAATTAAAAGTTGTGGGTCAGTTGAACTCCATGCTACACTTTGGGGTTCTCTAAACTCTGACCCATAACATATGACTGAACCTAGGATAAAGAAGTCCGGATATGACTATCCGCCATTATTTTCGGAAAGGGGATCGTACGACCAATGGAGAAGTGCAGTTGTTTTGTGGACTAAGGTAACTGCCTAGGGAAACAGGAAACAAGGTATGGCATTGGCTCTTTCTCTGCCTTATGAGAGTAAAATACGAAGCAAAGTGTTTTCTGAACTGGAAATGGAACGTTTAGACTCAGAAGGAGGTCTGGAGACTGTATTACGTTTCATGGATAAGATTATCAAAAGGATCACAAAAAGATGCAGTGGCTTCAAAGATGGAAAAAGAGCAACTGCGAAGTTTAATTGGGCAACTGAATTGGTTAGGTAGACAGACTAGACCGGACGTTAGTTTTGATGTCTTAAGAGTTGAGTACAAAAATGAATGATCCTAAAGTGGAAGACATAATGAGAGCAAATCCAGCATTGGTCAAACTAAAAATGCAGGAGTGTGTTTCAAGGTTCCTGGTTTGAGGCACTTGAAACTCATAGTTTATAGTGATGCGTCCTATGCAAATTTATGTAATGGGGTTTCAAGCGCAGGAGGTGTGGTGTTGGGTGCTCTGGTGCACAGATGAGCCAACTCAGTTGTATGAGATACAACTCTATTTTATTTTAACTCTTATAATCCAGTTCGTTCTGGATACTCTGCACGTGCTGTCTCCCTGAGTGTTTTGTGTAGTAGGTCTGTCCTGGTCCTCCTCTCCAGCTAATACTGACCACCAGGTGTCGTGTTTGTGCTTTTATATCTTTCTGTGATTGGTTGTGGTGGTGTGTGTTCTGATTTGTCTGTTGGTGTGTCTATCATGATGTGTGTGTTTGAATATCATGACATCCCCCCTTTTTACAAAGATATGTGCCTACGTGGTTATAAATATAATCGTGTCGTGAGTGCATCTAAGAGTGTGTGTGTGTGTTGTGTACAGCGTGTGTATATGATGTAACTATTTACATCGGGCGATGTCGGGTGCGTCACACTAACAAGGTTGTACCATAACAAAACATGAATGCGAGAAAAAAAACAACTTGAACAGTGGTCCGGTCAGACGATATCTGGAACGATAAACAACAACAGGTTATAATACAGAAGTGTTGACTTTTTGAACGTATGAACAGCGTTATAAGTCCAGTCTAATGGGTGGCCGCCTCAAGAATGGGCTGGTCCTCAAGCCGGTTCAGCTGTGGAGATTTGGGGTCACACTGGTTCACCTTGGACTGTTGGAGGTGATGCTGTTGCCGAAGTCTCTACTTTTCCATTTGTTGTACTTCGTACAGTGCTTGGTTTTTCATTCGTGCAAATATAACATTCAACATTTTTGTTAGTGTTGCCTTGGCTGTGGTTTGGTTCTGGTGGCGATGGAAGGGGCATGATCCGTGGCATCTCCACGAAGTCATCCTTGGGAACCAGTGGAGGATCCGGCGTGTGCGTACGGTTCAGTTGCGAGCGTGGAAGGCGGCGCAAAGCTCGCTGATTGCGCCTACGTACCAATCCATCCGCCCTGCATGCCAGGAACAAGGTGGAGTCTTTTTTCTTTTTATGTTTGTGGTGGACGGCATCTTGTAGCCGATGGGCCGTTGCCATCGAAGTAGCACCATCACTAATATCATGCAAGGCGATGACTGTGCCAGATGTGGAAGTTGGCCGAGACCGTGCACGCTGGTTCCGGCCACCTGCTGTGCCGGAAGGGCGACTCCGCAGAGAAACGTCGAAGCATGTCGCCTTGGAGAGAGAATTGTTGCTCGCATCAACGTCTGGCGATGGCGCGAATTGGTGTGTCCGTCTTGGACCGCCGGTGCTGGTCGCCACTGCCGACCCAGTGGGACTGCCACGCGATCCATTCCCTGTCGTAGTGGCATCCGCCGTCACCCTGAGCGTGCCATCACCGAGGCCGCGACACCGCCCGTCCGGAGCAAGGTCTGGCGTGCGCGAATCAGAGTCGGTGCTTGGCTGCTCCCCATCTGGAGTCCGGTCTGCCTTCCGTCGATGCTCCCCGTCCGGAGTCCCAACAGGTTCACTGGAGGCAGCCGAGATTCCCTGAAGCTGCACTTCTGGAGTCGGAACATGCAGGAATGCACCGACCAGTGGAGAGGCTCGAGCCATCGAGGGTGGAAGCGGTGCGCCGCCACCGTAGTCGTCAGTGGTCCCACCGTGATCGTCGAGTGCCTCGGTACGCACTAGGCGAGGTCTGTCACCTTGCACCTTTTGCATGGGAAGTGGGATGCTGTCGTCACTCGTCTCACATCCCGTGGATAGATCCTCATTAGCAGCTTACTGTTCACTAGCGTTGGGTGAATTGTCAGAGTTTTCATCTGGTGGTGCACACCATGTCGGTGGACTGTCATTGTCTTGCCGTTGTCCTTCATTTGGGCTTTTCTTCTTTGGAATTTTAAATCTTCCCCCAGACATTGCAGAACCTTGTTTATTACCCCCAAATTCTCCCATATGTACGGTCTCGAATATAGGATCCAATGTTTCTATCGACATTGTACTATTTTCCAAAGAACATTCCGTTTCACTTTTCTTCTCAGGTACCTCATATGTATCTTTGTCTAATGTACATGCCTTCATGGTCTCTGGGTCTGATTTTGCTGGGACTGGCATGGTCACAGTCTCTCTTTTACTGTTCTCAATTGCCCACATTATACTCCCCATACATAACTGCTTAATCACTGGGGTTAGTGTGGTACAATGGATAATCGGGTCGGCCTTATCTGCATCTTCACCATTAGTGGAAAGCACACTTGGTTCACTTGAAACTGCTGCGGGTTTTAAATTCGTTATCTGGCTACTCGATGTCGGTGTCCTCAGGATTCTTGCTCCAATGTTCTGCTCATTTATCAGTGGAGTGTGTATAGGTTCAATGCAATTAATGTTCCCCTCAAGGTTTGAAGAGTCATTACTGACTAACTGCTGGTCTCCGAAGTTGGGACTTTGCGGCGTTGTGTTGAAGGGAGACATTTGTCCCTGCTGTAGATATGATTCAGGTTGTGTTATTTCCATTACCTGAGGATCAATGTCTTGTCCATTTTTTCGATCCTTACTAAAACACTGGCAATTCTCAGTCTGCTCCTTGCAAGTTAAACATTCAATTAATTTCTTTAGCAAATCCTCAGCATCCTTCTGTGACCGTGCAGCATTATTAATCTCTGTTCGGCTATAATGATCCTGAAGGTCAGCGCATAAACCTTTTTTCTTCGGGCTTGGAAGAGGCGATTCCTTTGGCTTGTCTTCAGTTGGGCTTGAACAGTCTTCAGCGCTGTGCCCTTCATTGTAGCATGAGAGACCGTCATGGTCATGCTGCTGTGTAGTGGAGCATGGTAGGCTGTTATAGCCTTCTTGCTGTTCACGTGAGCATGGCAGACTTGCATCGTCTGCCGCTGGTTGGTCAGGAGAGGTTGCTAGACCCTCATGGTCTTGTTCCTGCAAGGACCGCACATTGGAGTCTTGCGTTGCTTCTATCGTGGAGGCTGTCCACGAGCTCTCTGTGGAGGCTTGTGACACTGGAGTCACTTCTTGTTCGTGCAAGGACTGCGCTCTGGAGTCTTGCGTTGCTTCTATCGTGGAGGCTGTCCACGAGCTCCCTGTGGAGGCTTGTCACTTTGGAGTCACTTCTTGTTCATGCAAGGACTGCGCTCTGGAGTCTTGCTTTGCTTCTATCGTGGAGGCTGTACACGAGCTCTCTGTGGAGGCTTGTGACACTGGAGTCACTTCTTGTTCGTGCAAGGACTGCGCTCTGGAGTCTTGTGTTTCTGCAATTGTGGAGTCTATCCACGAGCTTGCTGTGGAGGCTTGTGACACTGGAGTCACTTCTGGTTCATGCGAGGACTGCGCTCTGGAGTCTTGCATGTCTTCTTTCATAGAGTCGGGAACGTTGAGCGGGGCGTGGACCACGCTCTGTGTGGCAGCAGGGCGCTCTCCGTGTGCTTGCACCGCTCCCTGTCCGTTAATGTCAGGCTGCAGCATCATCCGGTACTGATAAGTTGGGACGTCATATCTGCTGGATTGAAGATCCTCAAATCCGAAAAATGAATCCGCATCTGCGTCGGATTCAATGTGGGGGCCGCCAATGTGCAACACGAAAGGTTCGTCCGAGTCATAGTCGTATAGGACCATGGAGCTATCATTGGGCTCGCGAGGTCCGGAAACACTGTAAAGATCGTCATCGAAGTATTCAAGGTCGGAATCATCGGCTTGTGCGTAGGTAACTGCTTGTCGGAGGGTTCTTCGGAGGTCAAATTCATCTCCTGGGTCAATTTGCAGCAATGTGCTGTCATTCCAGGTGAGGGAAGGTTGTTTTACAGCTTTAACAGATTTTTGTTTTTTTGATTTGGGACGTTTCCCTTTTAAATTGGATTTGGGGCGTTTCCCCTTTAAATTGGTGCGGTCTGGGGTCTCTGACATCCTGACGCTCGGTATGTAGCACGTAGGAAGTGACTGCGCATGCTCAGATCACTGTTCCTTTACCGATGGCCGTTTTCTTGACTGCGCATGCGCAGCATCTCGCGCATGCGCAAATTCCGGTTCTGCGCACTGCGCTAGCGTGATACCTTTAGCAAGATGGCCGCCGACCTCTACCCAGCCCTCTCTCAGGCCCGGGATTTCGGGCTCCGGGAATTCGGGCTCCGGGATCCCAGCCACGAGGTGAGTACTGCAGCTTTTCTTACCTTTACTTGCCGATTGGATTGTGTTTTCTTCACAGTACTTGGAGAATTTGTCCAGGACTGCCTGGTAATCGTACCTTTGCTGCCTCCTGAAGAACCCGAACCTTGTGAATATTTCTCTTGCCCTTGCACCGGCGATGGTGAGGAGAAATTCAATTTTTTCGCTATCATCCAGGTCTTGGAGTTCAGCTGCCACCAGGAACAATTCGAACATTTGCCGGAATCGCCGCCAGTTTTTGCGGAGATCGCCGTGGCACTGGAGCGGCTGCGGAACCGGGAGCTCTATCATTTTGCCTGGGCACTGCTGGTTGTCTCTGTACACTGAGGTATGCCGGCAGGTATCGATCCACTCCTGTACCATGTGGTGTTGGGTGCTCTGGTGCACAGATGAGCCAACACAGTTGTATGTGGTACAACTCTATTTTATTTTAACTCTTATAATACAGTTCGTTCTGGATACTCTGCACGTGCTGTCTCCCTGAGTGTTTCGTGTAGCAGGTCTGTCCTGGTCCTCCTCTCCAGCTAATACTGACCACCAGGTGTCGTGTTTGTGCTTTTATATCTTTCTGTGATTGGTTGTGGTGGTGTGTGTTCTGATTTGTCTGTTGGTGTGTCTATCATGATGTGTGTGTTTGAATATCATGACAGGAGGTTTTATAATTTTCCTTTTGGGAAACAATGGTAAATGTTGCCCACTTGTGTGGGAAACAAAGAAAATAAGGAGAGTGGTCAAAAGCACTTTGGCCACTGAGAAGTTAAGCCTTGTAGAGGTGGTGGATATGGCCTTTTATATATCTCAGATATTGACAGACATTTTGGGATTAGCGGATTTGGATAACATATCCATTGAGTGTCACATTGACAGTAACTCCCTGTGGGAAAATGTGCACTCTACAAAAAGTGTGAATGAGAAAAGATTAAGGAGAGACATCGCAAGTTTGAAGCAGATGTGGGACAGAGTGACGAATGTGATATAAAATAGTTACTTTAGAGATACTAGTTAATGTAATGTAGAAATAAGCCACTTTGATTTTTGCAGTTCGGGACAAAGGAATTTGGGACCGCATGGAAAAAGCAGGAAGAGGTGTGTCTATAAGAGTGAGGATGCATTGATAGGGGCCAGAGAAAGGGATTGGAAGTGAGCCAATCAGAATGGATTAAACAGGTCAGGAGGGACCTAGGCTGACCTATGTCCGTCGAGTATGTGAAACTTGATACCATTTGAACTGATTTTGCAGAGATTCCTTTGTCTGTTAGTTCAGTCGTTTTTCTGGAGTGTAAGAGGCAGGACGTCCTGTTACATTCTGTAAGATGATTAAGCTTGCAAGCTAAATAAATAACTTCTGTTTACGTGCGAATCCGTCTCAACTTTTATTGAGGCCAGACTGACAGAGAAAGAAAATAGGAGATCAACATTTGGTGCCGAAACCCGGGATTTCTCTGGGCGATCCTGTTCCAACTGCGAAATCAGAATTAGACTGATTATGAACAGGAGGACGGGAACAAAGGGCCCTCAATGTAGAAATGGAAAACGACCAGCATTGATTGTTCCCCTCTTCTTATCGTCTGATTAGTCTGGTCACTCGCGGTTGGCACAGAAAGACCGCCTCGACGAAATCACAGGTCAGTCTGGGGATTAGCACTTTAATTGATGGGATTTCATATTGTTGTTTCGGCTTGGGTTAGGGTTTTGGGCTGATGTGACTTTAAATAATAAAGGTTCAGTCTATTATTGGGGTTCAGAGGCTGATGTGACTTTAAATAATAAAGGTTCAGTCTATTATTGGGGTTCAGAGGCTGATGTGACTTTAAATAATAAAGGTTCAGTCTATGATCGGGGTTCAGAGGCTGATGTGACTTTAAATAATAAAGGTTCAGTCTATTATCGGGGTTCAGAGGCTGATGTGACTTAAATAAATGGGGGTTCAGTCCAGTATAACTGTTTTTAAATCTGAAGATGGTTCAACTCTATGTGTGAGTGTTTTAAATATATAGTTGATTAAGCTAAAATTGTCTCCTTGGACTGTAAAGTTCCGAGGTCTAGTTGAGATTGTGAGGTTGAAGCAGAAGTCTCTCAAAGGGTTAACAGCAGCAGGCGGAGTTGAAAACAGACAGTGCTTCTCACTCAGGCCTTGAGATAACAGTCTGCAGTGTAATCGGATACCTTTCCTTTGAGTCAGTGAACACCAGCAAAGTTACGTTTTGAATTAATTAAAGGAAACCAGTGGGTTTCTCCACCTCTTTGATAAAAGTTATTATTTTCGAAAGCAATTGATTGAAATTGCCAGAATCTTAAATTTTACTTACTTGAAATAAGGTTTATCTCATTTTATCTGGAGATTAATAGAAACTTAAAGAAGATCATGGACACCATTTTAAAAAGTGTTAATCTGAAGATGATAATTGATTTTGCTAATACTTATGATCGTTGATTTTGCTAATAACAGTATGTATGTAACAGAAAAAAAAACTTGTTAAACGAAAAAATTGTTAAGATAAAGAAATAATTAAGTTGTAAATGTTATACAAGTTTGTGTTAAGCAAATTGTACATTTAGTTCTGAGTTGAGATCGGAGCTAAGCTTGCAAGTTGCAGTAATTCAATTTGAATTTTCAAACATTTTTAAGTTAAAAAAAAAGAGAGCAAATAGAGAAAAGAAGGACACAGATCTTGAATGCGTTGAATAGCACATTTCAGGGGCCCATGAATCTTTCTGTTATCTTAGACCTAAAACCTAGGAAGATTGGTGAGCCATAGGAATGTCTGGGGCGTTTTAATGAAATCTACCGGGGGCAGTCAGGCGATTTGCTGTATCAAAATGGTCAGAATTCCCCTCAATACTGTGCTATGTTAATGCATTGCCTACCACCTTCTGTGGTTACTGCTGTGAAATGTAATAACATGAATTGGACAGAGAACGACCCTTCCCAGATGGCAAGGGCAGTCAGATTTTACTGGAAGGAGGGTGTAGGCCAAGAAGGAGGCTCAGTTACAAAGGTTAAGACTGAGTATGTAATGAAAAAGGATGATCTGCGATCCCAACAAGCGGCAGAAATGGTAGTTTACCAGCAGGAGCTCCAATATAGTGACTTTGGGTGGGTGGATCAGCGAAGAGGAGGATGAGACAACAGTGCTATATTTCTATCACCCCCCAGTGGTGGACGTTAGACATTGAACAGCCACTATCACTGCATCACGTTACCCTGGCCTATGACAGAACTGGACGAAACAGGGAGTTGGAGGACAAATACTGGCCATTACTTGAGACCGAATGGCCAGTCAAGGTTACAGCCACAGTCACGGGAAAAGAAGGTACAGCCGATTTTGTTACAATATCACCACATTTATGGCCACAGTCAGCTTCGGTAAGCCCTCATATTACACGTCAGGTCCATGACCAGTACCATGCCAGGGATATGGGGCGAATGGTCAGCATCTTACCGCAGCTCGTCAGAATAGGTATGAGATATACCTTTTGAACAATCCACGTCTGACATTTAAATACTGTACCACTATCAATCCAGCCTGTTTTCTTAGTGGTCCCCCTGTCCATGAAGACGCACCTGGCCACGACTGTTTAGCCTTGATTCAGGAAACTACCACAATAAGGGGCGATTTGAGTGACATTTCGTCAGAACAACCTGACATGATTATGTGTGGTCAAATATCCCACCGGGGTTTAGTTAATGACCTACTGCAGGCCCTCCTTCTGCCAGCGCAGATTTCCGTTATTAAATGCGCTGCCCACACGAATGGTACAACCCCAGTTGACGTTGGTAATGAACGAGCAGATTGTGCAGCGCGAACAGCCGCGCAAATTCAGCAAGTGATGGTGCCTAAAATGTTAAGTCAGACTAAACGATCTACTATGAATGTGTCTGCTTCTGACAAGCCAATGCCAACCATCCAAGACGTCATAAGGTTACAGGAGGACGCTCCTGAGAGTGATAAACAAATGTGGAAACGGTTAGGTTGTACATATGATTCTGTTTCCTCTTTATGGACCACGCCTGCACATCAGACTTGTATGTCTGATGTGCTGGCTTTATGGGTCATCGAATGTGTACACTTTGCAACTCATTGTGGGGCTCGGGGGACTAGTGATTTGTTGCTGGACACTTGGTGGCACCCTAAAATGCAGGGGTTGGCCCAAAGTATCAGTAATCGGTGTTTGATTTGTCAGCAATATAACACCGGAAAAGGTATCCCTTGTGGGAAGGGGCAAACCCCGTTGCCCAGTGGTCCCTTTGAGACGCTCCAAATGGATTACATTGAGTTGGAAAGGTGTCAATGTTATAAATATGTTTTGGTCATTGTGGATGTGTTCAGCAGATGGGTTGAGGCGTATCCGACTATCTATAGTAAAGCTGCTACTGTGGTTAAAGTCTTGATGAGGGAAATCATTCCCCGGTACGGTATACCAGCTCAGTTAAGTTCTGATAATGGGCCTCATTTTATTGGACAAATTAACAAGGAGTTTTGCTCCCAGTTGGGCATACGCCAGCAGTTACACTGTGCTTACAGACCACAGGCAGCCGGGGTGGTTGAAAGACACAATCAGACCCTCAAAACTAAATTGGCTAAATTAAGAGCAGACACGGGACTGACATGGCTTAAGTTGCTCCCCGTTGCCCTCTTCCAGCTGCGGGTTACACCTGCGGGACCAGCCCGGCTCTCTCCCGCCGAGATTCTCTATGGCAGGCCTCTTAGAACTCCTTGGAGCCTGCAGGTTCCCAGACGGGTTCAGTTTCATCAGATGACTGAGGAAATGACCACCTATGTTCTGGCCCTTACGCAAGTGCTCAAGGAACTCCATGGCCAGGTCCGCGCGGCTCACCAGCCATTGCCCCCAGTACCTAGCTCACTTTCAGTCCAGCCCGGTAGTTATGTAATGGTCAAAAATTGGACTAGGAAGGGGTCGGAGCCGCGATGGGACGGGCCCTTCCAAGTTCTCCTTGCCACCCCCACAGCAGTTAAAGTGGAGGGGCGAAGTGCTTGGGTCCACCTACATCACTGTAAATTGAGCCCATCTCCACTACTGTAAAAGGTCGGATACTAACCTGCCTCCCTTCTCCAGTGCTATTTTACAGGTGTGGAGCATGATGGAGTGGCTACGCATCGTCTGTCTGATATTTGGCCTCACTTCGCTTGGCGTGTTATTGGCGATGGACATGGAAAAGGGGAATATTGTGTATCTGTGTAGCCCCAACCAATCTACAAGGATACATCACCTATGCACAGGTGATGTTCTTCACTGCCCCCATATACGAGGACATGGTATCGACTCATGGAAGGTCATCAAAGTTAAGGAGAATGCGGGAGTCATGAAGCAGCTGCACCGGTCCCGGCGATGGGAAGGGAACATTATATGGACATTGCCTTGTTTTTGGAATACATGTAAATTTGATTTTGGATGTGTTAAAAGTGGTACAATAAAGGTAACATCAAGCTGTCAGAAGAGTGTAGGAAGAGACCATGAGAAAGAGAAAGGGACTAGAGAGAGGACGGGGCGTGTGAGAAGGGAAGTACAGCTAGAACGTAGGTTACCGGGAGATACACTTAAGTTAATTAAAGGCCAAACTGAGGAAAACCCGGGTAGTATGAATCTCTTCTACCAGATTTACCACCGTCTGTATGGCCAGGGACGGGTTGTCTGCTACCCAAACCCCGCAGCGGTGTCTCGGTTATTTTCTGTTTCACCGCTTTGGGGCACTCCCCAAACGGTGGTTCATTGTCAGCGTTCCGAGCCATTGCCCGAGCACGTCACTCTTCCTTACGATCCGGATTCAGCACCACCGGCTATTTGCCTTCCCCTCCCTCGGGTTAATTCCCATTCACAGTACGATAGGCTGCGACGGTGGAGGGCGTACATACCTAGCCACTTCACTCCCAATAGGGATTCCCGGTCGTACGAGAATTGCTTCAGCAGTGAAGGATATGGCTGTTTGCTGGTAGAGGTGGACACAAATATAACATGTCTGTTTCCCACCTGTACGGACAGGAGGTGCCATATCACCCAGGCGTCTGGCCAATGCGTTTGTTATAGCACCACTTGCGTTCCATTGAACGCTGGCCTCCAGCTCCTTTGTGGCTGGGCGAATGTCTCTCATATCACTGTCGGGAATAGGGCTTTCCGCATTGCTGGGCGGCCCGAATGGGCATTTCAAAATTGGATAAACTGGGCTACTGGGAGGTCCTTACGCAACCGATATACTGATTGTGATGCTAGTCTCCACACGGAACAAGGATACTACTTTTTATTTAATGGTACGGCGACCAACGTTTTGTCACCCCCATTTCCCCGCCGAATTGCTATAGGGACTCTAGTCCCTACCACAGTCCCCTGCCCTTCGGCGTGGAACCTGCATAATCAGTTAGCACGCCGGGCAGTCTCTGCTGAATTTTGCGAGAACTGGAAAAAACCTCAGGTTCTTGCACCCAACCGGGGCCACTCAGCCGGGTGGGGCATTCTGAGCGTATTGACACTGGGAGGTGTGGGGGGTTCCTTGGCTGTTAGTGATCGGAATTATTTTATTTGCGGCCTTACCCTTTTGGGAAATGAAACCTTGGGAGCCCTCGGGGCAATAACTAAGGAGTTGTCTCAGCTACGGTTGTTTGCAATGCAGAACCGGTATGCTCTTGACTATCTTCTGGCCCGTGAGGGTGGGGTATGCGCCATAGTACAGGGCAAGTGTATTATGGGTGTTCAAGACTTGACCGCTAACATCACTAAATTTATGGATCGCATACGGGATCACTTGGACGGGATGCAGGATCCTGGCTCTTGGGGTAACTGGGGATTTGGAGGATGGAAGGACTGGTTGATAAATATGGCCATGTATCTAGTGGTAGCTATCGGCTGCATCTTTGTGGGCCTGGCCATCCTTAAATGTGTGATGGGTAAAATGCGGGGTGCACTGGATCAGATCACCGCCCCAATCACCGAGAAAAAAATTTAACTGTTAAAATCCATGAGGGTGAAGCAGATGAAGGGGGGCTAAGACAGGAATTGGAAATGCAGCGACGAATCTTTTTAGATGAGGAACCGTAGCTATAGATTGGATAGTTCGGTTATCATGGAATGATAAAAGGAGGGAATGACGAATGTGATATAAAATAGTTACTTTAGAGATACTAGTTAATGTAATGTAGAAATAAGCCACTTTGATTTTTGCAGTTAGGGACAAAGGAATTTGGGACCGCATGGAAAAAGCAGGAAGAGGTGTGTCTATAAGAGTGAGGATGCATTGATAGGGGCCAGAGAAAGGGATTGGAAGTGAGCCAATCAGAATGGATTAAACAGGTCAGGAGGGACCTAGGCTGACCTATGTCCGTCGAGTATGTGAAACTTGATACCATTTGAACTGATTTTGCAGAGATTCCTTTGTCTGTTAGTTCAGTCGTTTTTCTGGAGTGTAAGAGGCAGGACGTCCTGTTACATTCTGTAAGATGATTAAGCTTGCAAGCTAAATAAATAACTTCTGTTTACGTGCGAATCCGTCTCAACTTTTATTGAGGCCAGACTGACAGAGAAAGAAAATAGGAGATCAACAAGAGGAGAGATAGCAAAAATTAAATGGGTCGACAGTAGCTATCAATTGTCCGACTGTTTTACGAAGAGGGGTTAGTTCACAGAAACTTTTGGATATTATTAATGAAGGGAGCCTGTTTCTGTGACTTTCTTTTCCCTTCCAAAAAAACTGAAAAAAAGAGGGGAGGGAATTACGTGTGTTTTCAGTTTCTTGTAATTTTGTTTTTTCAGGGTAAACCAGATTTTACCAAATTATTTTCTTTCTCCATGGAAGGGGAAACTGTTAAGGAATGGGTGAAAAGACATTCCAATTAGATCTCTCATTGACGTTAAGTACCCAATAATTGACACTGATATGTAAAGAGGTTGCAGGTGGCATTTGTTTGGTGTGAGGTGGTGAAAGAGTTTTGTACAGAGTGTGTTCAAGGAAAATAAAGGTTTCTTGGGAAAGGAACAGAACTCTTGACTCTTTACTGAACAGCAGCCAGAAGCCAACAAAGACTCCTCCATAGAGGGACCTCCAGTGGGGACCTCCGCTGCCGGGCGGCAACAAGGTACGGCATGGTGTGTCCGGACGACGGTAAGGAAGTGAAGGGTGCGCAGCAGCAGCACGTCCAGGAAACCCCTCTGCGCAGTGCGAAAAGGCACAAAGGGAACGTTTGTGAGGTGGCTAGGATTGTAGGGCACCAGCCCCCGAATGAGGTTTCGGGACTTGGGGCCAATGTGGAATTCTGTCCGGGCAGGGGTTCACCTAGATGGGATACCACCGCACACCTCAGCATCCTCCAGACTGCTAGTACCATCGGGTCCGATCACGACTCTTTTGAGGTTGGATGGCATTGGCCGCGAGCCGGACATCACCGCTGCACATTGTGCTAACTCGTGGGGTGTCATCCAGCCCACTCCTCCACCATCCAGAACGTCCCCGATCCCGGTCACCCCAGAAGCCACAGCTCGCTCCTCCACAAGCCACTCAAAATGGTATTGGTGGAGGTGCAGATTCCTGAGCAGCGGCTCCCTGCCGACGACAGCCACCACTCCTGACGGGAGGGAGGAGCTGCGGCGCAAGGCGACCATGTTCCAGACTTTGAGCAGGTCCTGGTAAAAGACGGGTGGCGCCTGCAGAGGGTCACAAAGACCCTGCAGATCTATGAACAGGAGCTGCACATCATAATTCAGGCCGTACAACTGCCAGAAGAAATGCGTCGCCAAGGTACACCATCGTGGACGGGGCTCAACGTAAAGGTATCGCTGCAGAGTCTGAAGGCGGACGGTCGCTAACTGGGTGTCAACCACACCAGCACCTGGCCGCCTTCCCTAAACAGGAGACTCAAATCCTCAGCAGCGACCCAGTGTAGTCTGTCCCAGAAGAACTCTACAAGCATTCTCTGGATCTTTGTGACAAAGTCAGGGGGAGGGGTCAAAGTGACCAACCAGTACCACAACATAGAGGCTATCAGCTGGTTTATGACGAGGACTCGGCCCCTGTAAGACAGCACTCGGAGCAGTCCTGTCCAGCGTCTCAAGTGAGCGGTGACATTGGTCCCCAGCTCCTGCCAGTTAGCTGGCCAGAAGTTCTCTACATTACTCTAATTTTCCCTCCTTATTAATCTTTCAGTCATTTTTGCTGTTGTTTATATTCTGTCCAATCTTCTCACCTTCAACCCAACCCAACTATGTGCTTTTTGTTTAGGTTTGCCCTGGATGCTGGGTCTTTCCTCTGGAATGTTTCTTTCTCATTGTAATGTATCTATTCTGTTTTTTCTAAAATATCCCCTTCAGTATCTGCCACAGCAACTCTATTGACCTATCCCTTAACCTAAGTTGTCAGGTCACTTGAACACAAAGTGACCACATTGCATTTGGCAATAATAAGTCTGGGATGGGACGGCACAGTCTCAGGATAAGAGGTTGATCATTTAGGATTCAGATGAGAAGAAACACCTCCGCTTAAAGGCTTGTGAATCTTTGGAATTCGTTACCTTCGAGGGTTGCGGGTGCTCAGTCGGTGATTCTTGTTCAGCTGAGGCAGGCAGATATTTGGGTTCTCAGAGGATCAATGGAGCAGGCAGGAAAGAGGATTTGAGATGGAAGATCAGTCTTGATCGTATTGAAAGGCGGATCATACTTAAGGGGCTGAATGGTCTACTCCTGCTCCAATTTGTTTACCATTGGATTACTGGTCCAATCACATGAGGTGTTACTGGAATAGTAATCCAGAGGTCCGGGCTAATCCTCAGGGGACGTGGGTTCAAAGTCCAGTACGGCAGCTGGTGGAATTTAAATGCAGTTAAAATCCAGAATTAAAAGCGAGCCTCAATAACGGTGACCATGAAACTATCATCAATTGTTGTAAAAACTCATCTGGTTCTCTAATGTCCTTTTAGGGCAGGAAATCTGCCGTCCTGACCTGGTCTGGCCTACCTGGGACTCCAGACCAAAGAAATGTGGCTAACACTTAACTGCCCTCTGAACTGACCTAGCCAATGCCCTCAGTTCAAGGTAAATTCGGGATCAATCACAGTGCAGAAGGCGATTTGGGCCATTGAGTGTGCACCAATCCTCCAAAGGGGTACCCCACCCAGGCCTGCACCCTACTCCGGTAATCCCACCTCACCTTTTTTTTGGACACTAAGGGACAATTTATCTCGGCCAATCCACCTAACCTGCACATCTTTGGACTGTGGGCGGAAACCGGAGCACCCGGAGGAAACCCACTCACACACGGGGAGAACGTGCAGACTCCACAGTTACCCGAGGTCGGAATCGAACCCGGGTCTCTGGCGCTGTGAGGCAGCAGTGCTAATCACTGTGCCACCCCGTGGGCGACAAGTATGAACATAAGGATTCGGAGCAGGAGCCGGCCATTCAGCCCCTTGTGTATGCTTCGCCATTCAATAGGATCGAGGCCGATCTCCTCTTGGCCTCATCGCCACCTTCCTGCCTGCTCCCTATAATCCTTCACCCCGGGACCCATTAACACCAATCTGTCTGCTCCTGAAATGTGTCCACTGTTCCGGCCTCCCCTGCATTCTGTGGGGAGGGTTGCAGCCTGAGAGTGAGGTGTCTGCCCACACCCCAATGGAAGGTCAAAGAGGAAAGTCCCAGCCCCCGCGCAGCCCCCAGCCCCCCCGCACCCCAGCACACCCCCCAGCACCCAGCCCACCCCCACCTCCAGCGCAGCCCCCCAGCCCAGCCCAGCCCAGCCCCAGCCCCCCCCCCAGCGCCGCCCCCAGCCCCCGCGCAGCCCCACCCCCGCGTGTGGGTCTCTGATGCAGGAGGAATGTCCGCGTGTTTACAATCTGGAGTATCCGGGGGGAGACAATCTGCCCAGCAACCCGCTGACTGAGAGCCGCGCGCGCGCAGAGGCGCCGGGAGGCGGTGTCGGGTTTCCACCCGGAAGCACATCCCACGGAGACTGCCCCCGTGCGCCGGAAGTGCCGGTTGCCGTGGCAACTGTTCAAGCGGGGGACATGTCGGAGAACACTTACAGCATCAGACCCACTTTTCATCACAGGTACGGGGGGGGGGGGAGAGAGAGAGACCGGGTACCCGGGGGGAGAGAGAGAGACCGGGTACCCGGGGGGGAGAGAGAGAGACCGGGTACCCGGGGGGAGAGAGAGAGACCGGGTACCCGGGGGGAGAGAGAGAGACCGGGTACCCGGGGGGAGAGAGAGAGACCGGGTACCCGGGGGGGAGAGAGAGAGAGACCGGGTACCCGGGGAGAGAGAGAGACCGGGTACCCGGGGGGAGAGAGAGAGACCGGGTACCCGGGGGGAGAGAGAGAGACCGGGTACCCGGGGGGAGAGAGAGAGGACCGGGTACCCGGGGGGAGAGAGACCGGGTACCCGGGGAGAGAGAGAGAGACCGGGTACCCGGGGAGAGAGAGAGAGACCGGGTACCCGGGGGGAGAGAGAGAGACCGGGTACCCGGGGGGAGAGAGAGAGACCGGGTACCCGGGGGGAGAGAGAGAGACCGGGTACCCGGGGGGAGAGAGACCGGGTACCCGGGGGAGAGAGAGAGAGACCGGGTACCCGGGGGGAGAGAGAGAGACCGGGTACCCGGGGGAGAGAGAGAGAGACCGGGTACCCGGGGAGAGAGAGACCGGGTACCCGGGGAGAGAGAGAGAGACCGGGGTACCCGGGGAGAGAGAGACCGGGTACCCGGGGAGAGAGAGACCGGGTACCCGGGGAGAGAGAGACCGGGTACCCGGGGAGAGAGAGACCGGGTACCCGGGGAGAGAGAGACCGGGTACCCGGGGAGAGAGAGAGAGAGAGACCGGGTACCCGGGAGAGAGAGAGAGAGACCGGGTACCCGGGGGGAGAGAGAGAGAGACCGGGTAACCCGGGGGGAGAGAGAGAGAGAGACCGGGTACCCGGGGAGAGAGAGAGACCGGGTACCCGGGGGGAGAGAGAGAGACCGGGTACCCGGGGGAGAGAGAGAGACCGGGTACCCGGGGGGAGAGAGAGAGACCAGGTACCCGGGGGGAGAGAGACCGGGTACCCGGGGAGAGAGAGAGAGGACCGGGTACCCGGGGGGAGAGAGAGAGACCGGGTACCCGGGGGGAGAGAGAGAGACCGGGTACCCGGGGGGAGAGAGAGAGACCGGGTACCCGGGGGGAGAGAGACCGGGTACCCGGGGAGAGAGAGAGAGACCGGGTACCCGGGGGGAGGAGAGAGAGACCGGGTACCCGGGGGGAGAGAGAGAGACCGGGTACCCGGGGAGAGAGAGACCGGGTACCCGGGGAGAGAGAGGAGAGACCGGGTACCCGGGGAGAGAGAGACCGGGTACCCGGGGAGAGAGAGACCGGGTACCGGGGAGAGAGAGACCGGGTACCCGGGGAGAGAGAGACCGGGTACCCGGGGAGAGAGAGACCGGTACCCGGGAGAGAGAGAGAGAGAGACCGGGTACCCGGGAGAGAGAGAGAGAGACCGGGTACCCGGGGGAGAGAGAGAGAGACCGGGTACCCGGGGGGAGAGAGAGAGAGAGACCGGGTACCCGGGGGGAGAGAGAGAGAGAGACCGGGTACCCGGGAGAGAGAGAGAGAGACCGGATACCCGGGGAGAGAGAGAGAGAGACCGGGTACCCGGGGAGAGAGAGAGAGAGACCGGGTACCCGGGGGAGAGAGAGAGAGACCGGGTACCCCGGGGAGAGAGAGACCGGGTACCCGGGGAGAGAGAGAGAGAGACCGGGTACCCGGGGAGAGAGAGACCGGGTACCCGGGGGGAGAGAGAGAGACCGGGTACCCGGGGGAGAGAGAGACCGGGTACCCGGGGAGAGAGAGACCGGGTACCCGGGGAGAGAGAGAGAGACCGGGTACCCGGGGAGAGAGAGACCGGGTACCCGGGGGGAGAGAGAGAGACCGGGTACCCGGGGGGAGAGGGACCGGGTACCCGGGGAGAGAGAGAGAGAGACCGGGTACCCGGGAGAGAGAGACCGGGTACCCGGGGGGGAGAGAGAGAGACCGGGTACCCGGGGGGAGAGAGACCGGGTACCCGGGGGGAGAGAGACCGGGTACCCGGGGAGAGAGAGACCGGGTACCCGGGGGGAGAGAGACCGGGTACCCGGGGAGAGAGAGACCGGGTACCCGGGGAGAGAGAGAGAGAGACCGGGTACCCGGGGAGAGAGAGACCGGGTACCCGGGGAGAGAGAGAGAGAGACCGGGTACCCGGGGGGAGAGAGAGAGAGACCGGGTACCCGGGGGGAGAGAGAGAGAGACCGGGTACCCGGGGGGAGAGAGAGAGAGAGAGGACCGGGTACCCGGGGGGGGAGAGAGAGAGAGAGACCGGGTACCCGGGGAGAGAGAGAGAGAGAGAGACCGGGTACCCGGAGAGAGAGAGAGAGAGACCGGGTACCCGGGGAGAGAGAGACAGAGAGACCGGGTACCCGGGGAGAGAGAGAGAGAGACCGGGTACCCGGGGGGAGAGAGAGAGAGAGACCGGGGTACCCGGGGAGAGAGAGAGAGAGAGAGAGAGACCGGGTACCCGGGGAGAGAGAGACCGGGTACCCGGGGGAGAGAGAGAGACCGGGGTACCCGGGGAGAGAGAGAGAGAGACCGGGTACCCGGGGGAGAGAGAGAGAGAGACCGGGTACCCGGGGAGAGAGAGAGACCGGGTACCCGGGGAGAGAGAGAGAGAGAGACCGGGTACCCGGGGGGGGAGAGAGACCCGGTACCCGGGGGAGAGAGAGAGAGACCGGGTACCCGGGGAGAGAGAGAGAGACCGGGTACCCGGGGAGACAGAGACCGGGTACCCGGGGAGACAGAGACCGGGTACCCGGGGGAGAGAGAGACCGGGTACCCGGGGAGAGAGAGAGAGACCGGGTACCCGGGGAGAGAGAGAGAGAGACGGGGTACCGGGGGGGGGGGGGGGGGGGGGGGGGGAGAGAGACAAGGTACCCGGGGAGAGAGAGAGAGACGGGTACCCGGGGGGGAGAGAGAGAGACCGGGTACCCGGGGGAGAGAGAGAGAGAGAGACCGGGTACCCGGGGAGAGAGAGAGGACCGGGGTACTCCGGGAGAGAGAGAGAGAGAGACCGGGTACCCGGGGGGGGGAGAGAGACCCGGTACCCGGGGGGAGAGAGAGAGAGAGGACCGGGTACCCGGGGAGAGAGAGAGAGACCGGGTACCCGGGGAGACAGAGACCGGTACCCGGGGAGAGAGAGACGGGTACCCGGGGAGAGAGAGACCGGGTACCCGGGGAGAGAGAGACCGGGTACCCGGGGAGAGAGAGAGAGACCGGGTACCGGGGGAGAGAGAGAAAGAGGACGGGGTACCGGGGGGGGGGGGGGGGGGGGGGAGAGAGACAAGGTACCCGGGGAGAGAGAGAGAGACCGGGTACCCGGGGGGAGAGAGAGAGACCGGGTACCCGGGGAGAGAGAGAGAGAGAGACCGGGTACCCGGGGAGAGAGAGAGAGAGACCGGGTACCCGGGGAGAGAGTGAGAGAGACGGGGTACCCGGGGGGGTGGAGAGAGACAAGGTACCCGGGGAGAGAGAGAGAGACCGGGGTACCCGGGGGGAGAGAGAGAGACCGGGGACCCCGGGGGGAGAGAGAGAGAGACCGGGTACCCGGGGAGAGAGAGAGAGACCGGGTACCCGGGGAGAGAGAGAGAGACCGGGTACCCAGGGAGAGAGAGAGACGGGGTACCCGGGGAGAGAGAGAGAGACCGGGTACCCGGGGAGAGAGAGAGAGAGACCGGGTACCCGGGGAGAGAGAGAGAGACCGGGGTACCCGGGGAGAGAGAGAGAGAGAGACCGGGTACCCGGGGAGAGAGAGAGAGAGAGACCCGGGGTACCCGGGGAGAGAGAGAGAGAGAGAGACCGGGTACCCGGGGAGAGAGAGAGAGAGACCGTGGTACCCGGGGGGGAGAGAGAGAGAGACCGGGTACCCGGGGAGAGAGAGAGGAGAGAGAGAGACCGGGTACCCGGGGAGGAGAGATAGAGAGAGACCCGGGTACCCGGGAGAGAGAGAGACCGGGTACCCGGGGAGAGAGAGAGACGGGTACCCGGGGAGAGAGAGAGAGAGAGACCGGGTACCCGGGGAGAGAGAGAGAGAGACCGGGTACCCGGGGAGAGAGAGAGACCGGGTACCCGGGGAGAGAGAGAGAGAGAGACCGGGTACCCGGGGAGAGAGAGAGAGAGACCCGGTACCCGGGGGGAGAGAGAGAGAGACCGGGTACCCGGGGAGAGAGAGAGAGACCGGGTACCCGGGGAGACAGAGACCGGGTACCCGGGAGACAGAGGACCGGTTACCCGGGGAGACAGAGACCGGGTAACCGGGGAGAGAGAGACCGGGTACCCGGGGAGATAGAGAGAGACCGGGTACCCGTGGAGAGAGAGAGAGAGACGGGGTACCCCGGGGGGGGGGGGGGGGGGAGGAGAGACAAGGTACCCGGGGAGAGAGAGAGAGACCGGGTACCCGGGGGGAGAGAGAGAGGACCGGGTACCCGGGGGGAGAGAGAGAGACAGGGTACCCGGGGAGAGAGGAGAGAGAGAGACCGGGTACCGGGGAAGAGAGAGAGAGAGACCGGGTACCCGGGGAGAGGAGAGTGAGAGAGACGGGGTACCCGGGGGGGCGGTGGAGAGAGACAAGGTCACCCGGGGAGAGAGAGAGAGACCGGGTACCCCGGGGGGAGAGAGAGAGACCGGGTACCCGGGGAGAGAGAGAGAGAGACCGGGTACCCGGGGAGAGAGAGAGAGACCGGGGTACCCGGGGAGAGAGAGAGAGACCCGGGTACCCAGGGAGAGAGAGAGAGAGAGACGGGGTACCCCGGGGAGAGAGAGAGAGACCGGGTACCCGGGGAGAGAGAGAGAGAGACCGGGTACACGGGGAGAGAGAGAGAGAGACGGGGTACCCGGGGAGAGAGAGAGAGACCGGGTACCTGGGGAGAGAGAGAGAGAGAGAGAGATCGGGTACCCGGGGAGAGAGAGAGAGAGAGAGAGAGAGAGACCGGGTACCCGGGGAGAGAGAGAGAGAGACCGGGTACCCGGGGAGAGAGAGACCGGGTACCCGGGGATGAGAGAGACCGGTACCCGGGGAGAGAGAGACCGGGTACCCGGGGAGAGAGAGACCGGGTACCCGGGGAGAGAGAGACCGGGTACCCGGGGAGAGAGAGACCGGGTAACCCCGGGGAGAGAGAGACCGGGTACCCGGGGAGAGAGAGAGAGAGACCGGGTACCCAGGGAGGAGAGACCGAGAGGACCGGGTACCCGGGGGAGAGAGAGAGAGAGAGAGAGAGACCGGGGTACCGGGGAGAGAGAGATCGGGTACCCAGGGAGGAGAGAGAGAGAGAGACCGGGTACCCGGGGAGAGAGAGAGAGAGACCCGGGTACCCGGGGAGAGAGAGAGAGAGAGACCGGGTACCCGGGGAGAGAGAGAGAGAGACCGGGTACCCGGGGAGAGAGAGAGAGAGACCGGGGTACCCGGGAGAGAGAGAGACCGGGTACCCGGGGAG